>NC_066377.1:6231250-6854375 GCF_013377495.2 Cygnus atratus
ACTCCACATTCCAAACCCCACCTACAACAGGAACAGCGCACGAAATTATTATTTAAATTTAACCCTTTTCCAGAGCAGGCGGTGGGGGACAGGACTCGAAGTTATTTGTTTGCTTGTGCTGCTCTGCTCCCAGAAAACAAGAAAAAGACAGAAAACAGTTTCAGGAGGATCAATACTGACTGAAGTGGGCTTGAAACTCTGAGCCGGCTTTTGTGTTTTCCTCCCTCTGACAGATTTCTATCAGCAGCATTTACCTCCAGGTGTACTAAATGACCGTCCACCCGCTGCATCTCCTGAAGTGGGATTAATTTACCACAGAATATTTACAGGAACAAATAACAGCTTCAACAAATACAGGAATAACAATGCTAATAATAGTACTGTACCAGGGAAGGGTTCCCAGGTATTTAATGGGTAGTGACTCCCACTGAAGCCTTATTTATCATGAGGAGCAGTAAGAGTTACAGGCTGCTGAATAACTTTGAAAAATCAAGTCACTTATTCAGGTGCCGACTCAGCAAGGGAACGGCTGAGCGTTGAGCAATTTGGGAAATCTGGTTTGAGAGTGCCTTTCATTTCGGGTGCTCTTTGAACTCACTGGCACAAGCTCTGCTTGCTGCACTCCGGGAACCGCGGAGCCGCCAGCTCTGGCCACACGAAGGGCTGCCTCCCAGCAGCGCGCTGCCTTGCGTGATGCTGCCTGCAAGGTAACTGCGGAGGCGTCAGAAGCAGGGGGGGATTTCGGAAGGGCTCGGTGTGCTGCTCGCCCGCTTATGGATGCTCTGGACCACAGAGAAACAGAAAGCAAAGCTGGACTGAGGCAGCCTGTGTGACAGAGGGAGGTGGCAGCGCAGCACATCTGCACCCGGGGACAAGAAGGGTGCTGTAAACCTGCACCACCAGCGCCTTACCCAGTTCCCTTGCACTTAGTGGGTGTCAGAAAATCCGATTTGACCCGCTGAGGGGTCTGTTTCCCAAGGACAAAACACCCATTGACCCCGTGGGGGTGGGGGTGGCCGAAGCAAGACCAAAGAATTCAGTGAAGCTGAAGGAAAATTGGGGAGATTCGGCCACTTTGAGCACTCCGAACTTGCAAGCAGACAGCGTGACATGCTGAGCCTCCTGTCGCTTCCCTGTCCGGAAAGCTCATCACTGCTGGCTTCAAATGCAACTGGAAAACGTGTTTGTGAAACCAAGCAATTTAAGACGTTTGGCACTGCTAAGAAAATCACATAGTTACTGTCTTTCAGTGCAGTGACCATGCCCTGGGCAGATTTGGATGCTTGCTGCCAGGTTTATCTGATTTTAGCCAAGTTTGTTGTTCGCAGCGGTCAGAAGCAAAAGAGAGGGACCAAAGAATTATGGCAAGTAACTAATAACACATTGAAAGAGGGATCATCAGGGGTTTCCAGCCTTTTTCAATTTGTAGACCTCTAACAATTTTGTAAATTGTTAGAAAGACCTAACAGATAGACCCTGGTATAGAGAATTTACACTTACTGACAATAGGTTTTGCTTTTATTAGGTGCTTTTTTGTGGATTCCTTTGAAGTAGCCAAGAAAACCACATCACTGCATCCATGAATCCACAGGCAACAGAAGATCGTCAACTTCCAATCTATTTTGTCTAGTAATTGTATGTGTTTGTTTCTCCCACACTCCGCTGATGTGAAGTTTAACACTCAAATATTACCAGTTAAATACAAAACAAAACAAAACTGTTGATGCATTATTTCACAATAAGTAATATAAAACCATGAATAATGGGTTCCAAATGATGTAAACATGTGTTTAGAGTACTGCTTAGAGCACTGATGCTGACCTAGATTTGACCTTCCCAAGTATCCACAATCTATTCCTTCTTTAAAAATAAAAAATGTTGCCTAAAGGAAAGATCGTGTTGTCTTCACAAAGGATGAGTGCAGATTCCATGTGACCGCAAACAACAAAATACTGGGCAGGTCATAATTAAAATGACCTTATAAAATATCCCATGGAAAAATATTTTCCAACAGACTGGATTCCATCAAATTTCGTGTAGACCACACACTTTAATCCTGGTCCTACTGAAGTCACCGAGAGTTTTTCCATTGACTTCTATGTATCCACTGTTTGGCCCTCATTAGCCATGCATTGAGCATATCATAAAAACAAACATCAAAACTAAAAGGCATTCGAGAGTTCCCTAAAAAGCGTGCCCACGGGGAGTACTGGGAAAAAATGCACAAAGCATTTCTGGAGTGAGTGAGTTGCTAAAGAATATTATACTACTTTAAAAAATAAAAATAAAAATTGAGAGATTTAATTTAAACCACATGGATGTGCAAAGCATGTAATTAATAAGGAAATAATGCTGATTGTTAATATGGCCATCTGAAATCAGCCACAACGAAATCTCGTTATGTCAGGATTGCGTTAGCCTGGATTCAAACGAGGAATATAGCATTACACAATCAATATAATGTTATTAGCAGCACATTCCTAGCAATCTTACAGAGAGACAAGTCACATCTTTTCAGCCTGAAAAAGGAATATGTCTACACAAGATGCAATTATTTTAATTCAGACTTTTAATGATCTATATAAAGACCACAATGGGCTGTTTGTTAGCATCTGAAGCGGGGTCCATCCAGCCCAGCCATCTCTCCCCGAGAGCCGCCGTCTCAGCACCCTTCCCCGAGCCAGACGTGCATGGGCACCCCAAGCTCCAAGGAGAAATGAGGCAACTTAAGGACAGATAGCTAAGACCCAGGCCCTTGGCTCACTGGTACACGAAATACCGCATTGTCTGGACGCGAGCACGCTGGGAGCACGCACGCTGGCGCGCGGGGCAATTAAACGGCCGGGCCTCGGCGGGGCTGCAAATAGACGTCGCATCTGTCTAACCCGGCGTCAGCACAGAGCGCGACTCAAGTCCTGCCAAATCGAGTGTGACCTTCAATCTGCCACTCTCGCGGTGAAAGGCAGGGAAGTAAATTACTTGGCCTTCTCTTTCTATTCACAGTGAATACAAGCGGGTCGGCGCGGACCTGCCGCCGGCCTCGCGGGCTCCCATCCCCAGTGGCACCCCACAGTTTGCACAACCCAGGCTGAATGCCATAAAAGAGGGGCTCCATTCACCGGGGGCCCGCATGCAAAAGAGACGCCCATTAGATCATAGTAATTATTCCATTTACATCACACAGTGCCACAGTGGGACGTGAAGGACTCATCAAACACTTCTCCTCACCCGGGCCCTGCCGCTAATGAGGCCCACTGGCGGCATTGTGCCTCCCATTTACTCATGGCCCTGCCTGCCTGCCAACAACAGCTCAGCCCTCCAGACAGGCTGCCCCTTTCAGAGCCATTTATTCCGTGCCCAACCTCTGACCCCAAGGGTTATGACATCAGCAGCCCTGATTTGTGATCATTTTTATTGGCGGACATTCAACTCTTGTTTCCTGTGTTTAACTCTGCCTCCCTTTTTTTAGCTAAACTTATTGGTTCTAATAGGCATCTGCCAAAAGACTATAAAGTAAGCCAGAGCTTTCACAAAGAGGCTTCTGATCTTGCTATAAAAAGCCCCACAGCTACTATTTATGCCAATAATAACGAGTAATTCATTATCTAGGTGCACAAAATCTGTTAACCACTAAAATGTTGAACAATTTGGAGCAGATGTCCAACAATTTTATGAGTTTTAATTAAAATGTTCTATTTATTTTCATCAATACACCTGGGTTTTTAAATTTACAAAGATGTTACATGGGCACACAACAGTATTTTGCAAATTGTGTTTTTCGGAGGGGGATTAGGAGGGATGATTTGGGCTAATCAGATGCTGATTTGTGGCGAATTTTTTCCCCATTAAGGTGTTGATGCAAAATCAAAGAGGAATTAGAGCAGAGATTTAAAAAGACAGTGCTTTCTCGGGACAAAGCAGCGATATCACAGGAGTCAGTGAACTTCAGTTTGTCTGCTTGAAATAGAGGAGGGAAATTTGCATTTTGAAGCAGAGTCATTAATTTTAAAGCTAGTGTTCCAAATGGAAATTAAATATCTTTAGAGAACAGGTTCTCAAAACACATGTTTTTCATAATGCAGTTTGTTTAGGCACCGTGATTTCCATATAGCAGAAACAGCGGTATAATAACAGACAGCATTTACTTTATCAAGAATGCAAATAATCATTTTCCAAAAAAGTGACATAACAAATCACTATGCAAGCACATAACGCAAATTTGCATGATTTATGTTTTTAAGCATTTGTAAAAAATAATTTAAATACTTAGGAAGCTGATACTGAATAAAATATAAAATATTTTATCTATGCTCTTTCATTTGGGTAATGGAAAGCTTTTGGCCTGAAGTTAAAAGCTAACTAATTTTTTAAAAGGATGGTTTTACCTCAATTATAATCATAAGCAAATTAACAAAAAAGAGGATCCTGTTCAACTAATTTCAAGCTGTTACAGTCACAGACGATGATTGCAGGAAGTGGTTAAGTAATAGGAGAATTTTTATTGTAACATTGAGGATTTGCTATAACCAGCCGTACACAGATAATCTTTGTAATGCAGCCCTTTCAGGGCTAATATGGATATGTAATGGGTCAGACTTGGAGCTGCCACTAATCTGTGTATCTTTAATGGAATCTGAGGATTCGCATTTGTTTTCCAGATAAGATTCTCATACAGTTTCTCTTTGTAGTCAAGTAAGTCATTTTACTCATTACTTGCTAATCTTAATTTCATCATCTTCACCAGTATTAACGTTATTTACATAGCTTATTTTCTGACAAAAGCTGAGCTACTGTACTTTGCACATTCTTTATGACCGCACTTTCTTCCCTAAACTGTATGCAATTCACACAGTTTTGTACACAAAATAGGGGAATGCATGAGTACTCCTAAATGACCACGCATAGATATTCATGCAACAACCTGTTTGACATGCAGATGGCCAGTAGTTTCCCTCTTCACAAAGCAGGACCCCCCCATCCCCTCCACTGCCCCACAAAACGAAAAAGGGAAATGAACACAAAGAGAACACTCTGGGCTGGATGTCCAGCACAGGAGAGCTCCTGCGGCACCAGCGCTGTATGCCCATTTGTACGACTTGGTAAATCTGAATCCATTTAGATCACCTATTATGGAAGATTCAAAAAATTAAAAGCTCCACATTGCAAGTCAGCTGGGACATTCTTCTCCACGAAGAATGGATTCCTTCAGATACATGTTAAAATAAGGTGCTCCAGTTGTGATTGGTGAACCCTACGGGAGCAGGGGAAGTAGGGCCTCGCACTAAGTGGTCTTTGAAATCTAACTGGGGAACCTTGGCTTACTTTGTAAGTTACAGTGTGTGCTTCTGCCTCAAAGTGACAATGCTGTGATCAACTACCTGTAGATTACGGTTGAGATGAATTTTTGGGGAAAAAAAGAAAAAAAAAAGGCCCTTCCACCACGTTCCTTAGTGGGAAATTCCACTCTCATAATGTTTACATTTTCCCCAGATACTAAACTTATTTCTTTAACATACAGATTTTTTAGCTAGATCTTGGAGTCACTTCCCAAAATACATTTGTTTCCCTAACAATTCTTGATAATACAAAAAGTGAAGTTTAGTTTAATATAATATTAAAAGTGTCAAAATTAAAAATCTACTCTTTCCTCCCAGGCATACACAAAACTTTTCTGTGCACCTGTGTGCTGATGCGTGGATGCCGTCCCCAATCACTTACATGCAAACACATCTTGTGTTTGCCCATGGCCTTTTTTTCCAGGGAGCTCTGAGTATCTCCAGGGACGGGGGTGTCCCACCACCTCCCTGGTCCTTAGGTTGACCTCTCTCCACTGAGGACTTTTTTCCTTTAACCTGACTGGAGTTTCCCCTGCTGTATTGCTCCCATTACCTCCCCTACTTTCTCTGCCCGCTTTGGGAAGGCGTTAGCTCTGTCTTCTCTCTAACCACCCATCAAGAACCTGCAGACAGCAATGAAGTCTGCCTCCGTGCCTTTGGCCTTCTCTGGTTGAGACTGGGCAGACCCAGCTGGTCAGGGTCTCCTTGGATGTCCTGTGCCTGACCAACCTTGGGACCACCAGCTCAGCTCGCTCTGGTTTGCCCCTCCCTTGCACCACAGAGCCCAGAACTGGACACGGTACTCCAGACTCCCTTACCGCTGCTGAATAGAGGTGAAAAATCATTTCCCTCAACCTGGAGCATTCATCAGGCCAAACTCCCAACTTTCCAATATCACCGTCCAATTATGCGTAACCCCTCCATCAGGTAACGTGTTAGTCATACTTGTGAAGCTCTCCTGAGAACGAGGAAGGGATAAGAGGCGGCAGGATGGTTTACCTTGCAGAACCTGATATTGGAGTATACTTGGGAAAATATCCAGGCTGCCTTTTAGATCCCTTCATGAGATCATGAGACGTTGGCTGCAGAAAAGCTCCTCATCCCTAGCTTAGTGTACACTGAAAAAAAAGAGACTCGGAGATCTCTTTACCTGCAGACAGAAGCAGGGAGCAGGAATCACCAAGGCACAAGTATAAGACCTCACTTCACCTCACTCCCAGGTTCAAGTTAAATCTGTACTTTAAAGGCTAACACTGAGCACAGCAAGGAGTCACAGCCTGCACATAAGTTGTGCACTGCTCTGCTGAGGGATGTAAATGCTCATCACCATTCAGAGCACTCAGACTAGGGAAAGCTTAATTAAAAACATCTGACAGGCCATGATTACGTTCATACATAATCGCCAGGATGCCTATACCTGTCATGCCAGATCTTCGTACTGTAAATAATTAGTTACAGGAAACCTCAAGAGGTTTCTTCAGAACACATACTTCACCATATTTTTATAACATTTGCAATTTTAATAGCAGAAATTGAAGTCTATTTTAAATAGGAAATACTAATAACAGGCCTGCTTCTCTTTGCATTTTTCCCTGCATTAAGAGCAGGATTAATTTTCAAGCACTGCAGCACATTTTCCAGAGGAGCTACTAATCTGCTAATCTGTCTTTTGAGAAGTGTCTGAATTGCTACGATTGGCTTCCTCATGTATCTACTGGGTTGACTATTAGCGTGGAATAATTAGGAGAACATCAGGCATAACTCCAAGAAAAAACAACCCAAGTGGGGAGAAAAAGAGGCGGGTTTTTCAGTTAGGGCATAGGCTGAGGACCTGGGGCTTTGGGCTCTCTGCTGTGACCTGAGGCAACCGTGGTCTTCTTGTGCGTGAAGCTCCATCTCCTCCCTGTTTGCATCTGGAGTGTGCCTCCTTCCCTCCAGCTTGCTCTGCCTGGCCCTTTTAGCTTCAGTCCCTGTACCAGTAGTGATTGCTACAGTACCCTCTGTCCTGGAGTACGACTCCCACCCATCTAAAGGTTCAATCCTAAGAAGTGTGCCCAGCAGAAGGTGAGATGCTCCTGCAAGCTTATGGTGAAACAACTGCCTCCAGATGGGAACCTGAGCCTAGTCCTGGACTGCGAGGTCTTGGATGCCCAGTCGCTTACTCATACAAGCTCCAAGTACAAGAAAGGATGGAGCCTGGGAAGGACAAACCGCAAGCCAGAGGCTCAAGCTTGCTCTGGTTACAAGGTGTGTCGCTCACGCTCCCTGGGCTTGCAAAAACTGCTGCAGAAGGAGGATCCCTGCACAGGCCCAGCAGGTCTGTGGAAGCATTGGAAGCTTTAAAGCCAGCGCCTGGTTGATTTATTAAAGAAAGAACAACAACAACAAACCCATCACACATTACGTCCACAGACCCTTCACACAGATCCAGTACGCACGCATGCATGACTGGTGCTCACTGTCTGCACAACTGCTTGGCACGGGTGTCTCTACTCAGTTGGGTTTACTTTATTTTACTAGGCTGCTGACCTAATAAAATGCAAAACAGTATTTTAAACGCCTATCTCTCCTTTCCCAAACTGGTCTTTTTTAAATAGATACTTCCTATAATACCTGACACAAGATTTGTTTTTTGACTTCAGTTTATTACAGCAAAGCTTTGCTGGCTACAAAACTGAAATTCACAACATCTCTCACAATATCTCAGTGGTGTGAAAAAGCAAACATTGTCATTCATCTCCATGAATCAATTTTTTTTATGTTATTTCTAGAGTGGAAATTTGCAATGCCCTCTTTTTGTGAAGAACACCATGAAGTAAATGTTCTTTCCCTGTCTTACCAGAGCCAATTCCTGCAGCACCTCTCTGTGGTTAAGTTCACACTGTCTCCAACTTGGTGCTTATGTCAGAGTTGGACTGAAACAGCAAGAGCACTGAACTTTATTCACGTTTGACTCTAATCTTCCAGGTAGGTTTGGACAAGCCAATACAGTGAATCATGTAAGCCCTTATACCCTCAAATTTAAAATTTTTTTTTTTTTGTTAAGCTGATGCTACATTGCTCACAGATGCACCCTTTCACATCCAGGATAAATGAGCAGTGCTAGCTAAAAGCAGTGTGATGTGTTCCTGCAGGAGACAGAGCATTGGCACCTTGACCAGCTGTAGCAAAGCTCGTACGATAGCTCTGTTTAGACAAGACCCTGTGTTCGGGAGTGCAAGAACTACATGCAGGAGATGTGAAGCAGCACCAAAGAACAGATAAGCTACCTGCCATAATATTTTGATACTCCTCTTTCTTTTCTGTGGCTCGTCCTTTCATTCAGATATTCTTTCAAGCCATTTCTTAATCATCAGCATGATAAAAATGTATTATGGGGAATCACATGAAATATTTCAAAATGTACTTAAAACACACACACACAGAAGGGTTCTCATCTAGACTCATGGCCCTACAAAATAAAAGATGAAAAATTTAGTCAATGACCCAATGTCTTGCGCAACGAATGACTGTAGAGTGAATGCTCTCAGTGCAGTGCTATTGGTACTGCCTGACCAAGAATCTTTGGACATCAGGATTGAAGGTATTTCTCCCAGCTTACTTTAAAGTAGTGATGAGAATTTGTCAAAATCCCTCACAGAAATATTCCTAGTATAAAAAGTATTTTTTCAAATGAAATTTATACTTCTCCACAAAAATCACAGCAGCTCTATTTTGATTTGAAGTTGCACGTAAACCTCAAACGTCGAAGTCTTGATAAACAAGGGCGTGGAGTGTTTTTTGTCCTTCCCCATCCCTCCCCTGAAACACTCTCAGAGAAGTTTTGCCTTAGAGTGTCAAAACATGCAAATGTAGTTTTGACTCTGTTCCATCACAGAAAAAAATAAATTCAAACAGAGCATTATTTTTTTTTCTTTTCCTTCGACATATTCAAACAAAAGATATGGCGGTTTTTAACAGCTCTATAGCAGGTATGTTATCATTCTTTAATCTAATCTCCGAACTGATATATTCAAAAAGTTTATCATACAGCAGCACTTGGTTGATGCTGTAATTTTGGAAGTTGCTGGTCAAAAAAAAAAAGTGCTTATTTATTGGAATTAACATTGTACAGATGTTGTAGTCCCAGTTTTGTAACTCTCCACAATCTGTGCTAGTAAGAATTAATGAAATACCTGGGGAGAGTAGTCAGAAGGGGAATTAAGTTCCCATCACATACCAGCAGTGACTATCACCACACCCTTTCTTGGCAACTGCTAACCCTCAAAAGCCAACCACAGAAAATTTGTTTTGTTTAATGGTAAGAAATGTGAATTCTTGTGAAAACAAAACAAAACAAAGAGAGAAAGAGACAGAAAACAAACAATCAAAACAGAAAGGGGGAAAAAAAAAGGGGGATAGGCTCCAGTCAATAAGTTGCGTGTGTTCAGAGGGGAAAGCTATAATGGAGCAATCTAATTCTATAGAAACTTGCATTGATTGCATAACAAATATTCTTCCTAGCAAGAACTGAAACTCAATAGTCCACGGATAGAAAGTGAATTTACTGAAAGGAGAAGCCAGGCAGTTTGGTGTTTGAGGTGCCAGGAGTCCTTCCTGGCTGAAAATCACGCCAAGATTTTCACTTAGCTCACTCACGAGACCTTTCCTGTGAAGCTGTGTGGGATAGATGCTGGAAAGCCAGGAGCAAGTGATCTGAACAGCCTTGGCTCTGCTTCTGATCCTGTTTCTCTCAGTGCCCATCACTGCATTTGCTCAATGACAGCTCAGAGCAGCTGCGCTCAATTTTAGAAATCAGTCTTAGAGCTAGGTTTAAGAATCAGGACTAGGTATCAGGTTTGATAAAGTCCCACATATTGCCTGACCACAGGAGAGCCCTGAAAGCAGATTTCATCCCATTACAAGAAGGCGGGGTCTGAGACATCTCCACTAAGTCCCTTCAGAGTAAGGCACAAGTAGTACATTTTAAATTTTGTCTGTGACCTCAGCAGAGCACTTATCTCTCCCACTGAAAAAGCACCCTCCAAAATGAACTCTGCATGGAGAACTGTCGGAAGAGTAGTATTTCTTTAAGAATGTTAAGACCACAAACTTAAATATTTTCAGGGATTAAACACATGGTATGGTCTCTCCTCTTCTAATACAGTCATAGATTTTGATAGTCAACCTTTTAAGTCTTTCTGTTGTAGGTCATTCCCCCCAAAATGTGTGGAATTCAAATACATATAGGATGAAATGCTGAATGAAACAGCACCCGTTCAATAGCATTCCTTACAGGTTAGTGCGGCACGATGCACTGCTATTTTGTTCTGAGCAAGTGTCACTTAGGCTGAAGAACAACAACCCCCTTACACCGATTCTGCTATACGTGACACTACAAGTCAGGTATGTTGTTTGAAGAAGATTGCTGAGATAGTGCATGCAGATGTGCTGCACTGAAGGATGGTGAAATGCAAAGTTTCAGGGAAATGATTGAGCATGGGAACTGTGAGCCTCAGAGGACATTTTAATTGTTTTATTAGGACAGAGAATTTCTTAGAGAGGAAAGATAAGGTCTGAGATAGGATTCGAAGGAATCAGTCCAGTACAAAGGCTGCCATACAGAGAGGAGCTGGTCCTAGGAAGTGCCTTCGGCACCCCATGCTCTAGCTGGTCGGTTACAGAAGCAGGGACCAGCAAGCCCTGTGTCTGCCCTTGGCCACGCCATGCTGTCCCACAGCACAAGGCTGTGTGAGAGGCTGGGAGCAGCAAGTCGCCTCTAAATAATGTGAGTCCAGCTTCATAGGGGAGGATTTACCACACGTTAGAGGAGATAACAAGAAAGATCAAGGTATGGATTCCCGAGCTGGGGTGCGAAGCACTCAGTTTATAACAATATTTTCAGTTTGGGGATCCCCAAGTTCGGAAGCACATTAGGAAAAACTGTCAGGTGTCAAGAGCAGTGATTTTCCCCACAAGCACCATCTTTAAATATTCAAGGATTTTGTGGTGAAGTAAACACAACATTTCACAAGAATGTGACTTTGAGTTGTCATTTTAAAAAGTCATTCTCTAAACCTAAATGAATTCCTCGTCCTGACCTACCATCATCTGTCAAAAAGGTACTTATAAATATGTATATGATATTTCTTTCTCTACTTCTTTTTACATGAAGGAGGTATCAATGCTACAACTAATTGGGCTAATTTGCATCAAAAACTATACATAATTAATTTGTTTGTTAAAAGCTTTCAGCATTTCTTACAGGAAGTGCAAGAGATCGTTGACAAAGTTTGAAGGAGTAATTAGCAATAACAGATGTCAATGAACATAACTGCAAAATGATACCAGAAAAGGTACTGGAAGAGTCTAATTTCGTAACAATTGGGTTACTCTCAAATCTGCTTAAAGGTATTTGTAGACAACTAGGAGCACTTCCTCATTCCAAGGACAAAGTGCATCTTTACCACTGAACAAGAGCCTGTACTTTTATTAATTCTTAATATAATTACGAGAATAAATCAGTTCTACATTCAAATAGGACCTGGTCATGGATTTCAGCCTCTCATTCTTGGAAGAGAGACTGCAGAGCCAGAACAACTCATATGGTTGCTAGATCTTGTGACAGAGAGACACAGGCAATACACCAGCCCAAGAAAAGCACAGTTGGTCACTAATCTTACTGTGGTTTATCCAAAACAGTACAAAGTACGTGAATCTTGAGGCGGGTTGAAGCCACGGTGATGATTGGGAGCGTGATCACATGCCACCCCAGTGATGATGGGGAGCTTTACCAGTGAGGAGACAAGTTTCTTCAGCTCCCAGCCAGCTCGCGCACTGATGCTGCCAGTGCTGGGTGGGAACATCTCTCCGGACTGTGTTAGTGAAACCACAGACAGTGCAGCTGTGCAAACCCTTCGTGCTCTTTTAGTGGGATTCATGTGTGTGCAATGCATGCTGTTCATGCACTGAGCCGCTCCTGCATGCACCACTTCAGGCTGTAGTATTTGCCCTGACTCTGCCTTCAAATACAACTCGAGGAAGAATAGCACGTCTCTTAGTTGTTCCTCATTATTGTTGTGGCATTACTTGGCCCAGGTTCACCATCCTAAATAAACGTTTTACTGAACCTACCCCTAGTTTTCAGCAAATTTCAGTCCAGCTATTTTTGTGTGGCTTTTGAGTGCTTCTATAAACACCCTACAGCCCTAGATGGAACGACGTCCCATTCTGGAGATGTCTCCACACACACAGGTTTTACATTTGGGATTGAGGGCTCCCTACAGGGGACTCTTCAATGTGCTGTCAAATAACTGCAACAGCTTCTTCTAATGTCTTCTAATTACACTGTTTCCTCAATTGCACTCTAACACAGACAAAATGCACATCCTCACTCAGATATCATTTTATTGCTGTCAGAGTTTCTATAGTATCCATCAGTGTTCTAAAATGACTTTTTGACACACAGAAACTGCTACACCAAACTAACTCGAAGAAATCCCTCCCCTTCGAAGAACAAACAGTAGTTACGGAACATGCAAATGAAGTGACCAAGGTGCCTATTCAGGAACTGCTGGCGTACAGGATAATTATGACCTGTGAAAAGCTCTTTTGGAATCCTATACATTAGGATTATCCTACATGAAAGAGGAGTTTTCCAGTATGAAAAAGGACAGGTGTGTCCACACCACAATGGAGGTGCCACCTTCATTGTCTGAGCGACAGTTTCAGCACAACCCACTTATTACCATTTCCCTTGTATCCAGTCTTAACAAGATTAAAGTTTTCTTTTCAATAAGCATCTACTCTTCTTCACTGGCCAGATTGTATTAGCATGGTTGGCATTCCACCAAGGTTTAGCAACTCTTTCTAAATAGGTTTTACTAAAGAACTTTGCAAGGATCATATAACTAGACAGAAAGAGTGTAGATAATCAAATTACTGGCTTTCAGCACATACTTAGCCTTCCTTGCATCTAGGCAAACAAGATTTCACATCAAATGCAGGAAAAATTCATGCAAATAAGCTGCTAATGATTATTAGAAGACTTTTGCTCTTATGAGAGGATGTCTTATGACAGGTACCCAACATTTACTCAAGTGATTTGTCACCTTGTTTTACAATAAATTTGAGGTGACATTTTTCATGTCTAGAGCATTCCTGGAGGTATTTCAGATTAATTACTCCTTAGTGCACGTTGCCCATTGTCACCCATCTGTCCACCTACACCAACATGTCTGCCCTAAGCCCATATCTGCATCTATACGAAGCCACCACTCCACCTGTACTGCGCCCGCCAGGTGCCCATGGGGCTTGCTCTCCAGTGTCCTTGGGCACAGTCAGCACCTTCACGTGAACCTCTCCTCTCAGCCACCGCCTGCGGTGGACTGCACACAGCTGCAGGGCCTCACGTTTGTTAGCAGAGAGCCTGAGCTCAGCTCTCCTGAGCAGGGTGCCTGATTTGAGCAGAGGTTATCTGGCTCCCAGCTGATGGCGGGGACAGCCAACATGCAGCATCGCCCTTTTCCCATATGGCCAAGTCCACTCTCTTACTCCCCTTCACTGCACTGTAGACCCAACACAGAAGAGTCAACATCAAAATGAGATTAAAAGCAAGGCTGCCCAATCTCACTCCTCTTCCTTAACCCCTGTAACATATTTCATCTCTCTCATTGTTCATCCTTGACTGTACATGTTTGTGGGATCCCATTTACGGCTGAGGCAGCTGGCAGGGCAGCTTCAGAGGAGATGATGCCAGGTCTGCCGGGGCTATGCATCAGTAAGCATTTGTCTTATGCCTAGACCTGCCAAAAGCCCAACATCAGGGTTTCACTGTACTCTCCCAGCATAGCAATGGTTAGATTCCTTTTATCTCTCATGTTAATTTTCATGGACCCCTGCCAGTTTCTTTATGTACTACAGAGTTCCCCACTTCATTCAGAGAGAACTGTATTATTCTCTCTCCCATTCCCTCAAATATATTACCAAAAAATTGGCTCTTAAAGTAACAGGTTTCCTTGAACCTGGTAGTGGAGCCATGGCTTCTGCTAGCCCTGAACTGCATGGACATCACAAAGGTCTTTACAATCAGAACTTTTAATGAAGATAAACCTGGGCCAGGAGCTTGAATCAAACTGTTGTCAGTTCCTGGTGTTTACAGACTCTGAATGCAGGTAAGAATTAAGATCTGCGTATAATTACATTGGCTATCCATTGGGCTACTAGTCTGAATGAACCCACCACCCCAGTCTTGTGAGATGTGTTGTCAAGTAGGCATCACCAAGAGGTTTATATGCAAGTGGATGTCACCTTTCACAAAGAAAATAGAGCAGGCTAGAGAACGCTACCCAGTTCATGGCAGGATCGGGAGCAGTACTGAGATAGTAACTAGAGTTGGGGCCACATCAAGCTGAGGCAGATTTTCAATAGAGAACAGGGCTGGAGAAAGGTATACCATCTACTCCAAAGCCTCACAGTCTTTCTGTAGGGCAGGTCATGCACATCAAATCAATTCACCAAGTTTCCCTTCTGCAATGGAACCCACCTTCTAGGAATAAGGGCAACAGTGGGAAGTCTCGATCCCAGAGACCTGTCCAGACAAGGAGGGAGATGAGGGCTCTGGGTAGCGCCTATGCACGGATTTTACTATTTGTGAAGAAGGCTTAACTCCATTGCAAATTTTGTGCCTGTATTAGACCTCATGTAAAATCAAACCAGCTGGACTTTGATGTACCAAACCTGCCTGTGCTTTCTGGCTAACTCTAACCCTGACCTTAGATCCCGAGCAGTAGGCTGGGTTTTGCATCCCAGCACTTTTCCAGAGCTCCAGTGGCAGCCCAGGACCCCACTGCATAAGCAGTACTGTTCACTCAGCAGCACAGCTCCCTTCCCAGAGCATTTAAACACTCAAAACGTCCTTAAATACACTTAAGTAGCCTATTAAATTCTAGAATCCTACACATACTCTGCTATTCAAATAAAATAACCAGAGCATTTTTCATATACAACTTGCCTCCTGGCAACTACGCTTTATGACTAGACCTCGTATGCAAGCATAATAAAAAACATAAATGAAAGACAAGACAGCACGGTTCAGTGGATTTCTATAAAGAGTCTGAAAACAGAAATCCTCGAAGCCACACCTCAGACAATAAGTATAACCACCTTCCCCATTAAACTGGAAGGGAGCGAAATGCTGCAGCTAGCGGCGGCCCCGTGCCGCCGAGGGGAGATGCCCATGCCGGGAGCTGCCCTCTCCCACCTGCAGGCAGCACCCTCCTGCCGCGAGCCTGCCTGCACCCAGCACCGGCGTGGGGCCACCCGGCCCAGGGGGGATAAAGGGTTGGCCATCGCCATCATTAGGGAGATGTTGTTAATGAGATGTTGAATTCCCTGGGAGAGAAAAAGACCACTTTAGGTAATCATAACCCAAAGTAATCTCCTTTTAATTTTTTTTTCCCCACACTTTTAGGTCTCTTCCAGTCTAACGAGAAAAGCAGCTCTTTGCTTTTACCAGAGTCCTTATTTCTTCTTTCCAGTTCTCATGCAGGAGTTGTGCTGATGCAGTGCTTGGGTGCTACAGGTGAAGGCTTATCTGCTTGAAACCACCGTGGCTGCTGACAGCTTTCTGCTCAGTGCCTTTGTAGAGACTTTTAATTTTGCTGAGGGAGGGAACAGTTTGAGTGATTACAGCTTCAGTGTAATCCTCTTCATTTGTCTTTACCAGCAAACTCCAACCCCCACTGAGGCTGGTTAGGGAGAACTGAGATTTAATCCAGACATCTTTTTACCTGCCAGGCTTGCAGACACAATTCCCGATTGACTGAGCAATGCCGTGCTGCCTTTGATATTCAATGACCATTTCACAGTGACTGGACTCCTCCAGTTATCAGAGAAATCAGTGACAGTGGAGGGCACTAGCATCTTGCAGGATACAAATTTTACACAAACTGAGTACTGACAAGGCACAGAAATTTGTCAAGTGAAGCACACAGCAAGTTTGTGCGTTCACACTGTTTTTGGCCCTCGCTGGTGGTGCCTGGGGAAATGGCAAGGGCAGTACTGCAGGCTGGCAATGCTGAGCTGCTCTGCTTTTCTACCATCCCTTGTAGGTTGGAACAATAGGAGGGAAAGAAAAGAAAAAAAAAAAAAAAAAGAGATGAGAGGTCTGTTCTGTGGGTTGGATCTCGCAGGGCCAGAGGCAGAGCACTCTGGGCCATGCTTTGCAGGACATCTACCAAAATCCATCCCCAGGGGCTCTCTGGCAAGAACAACTCCCCTGTCCTGTAGCAGGACTGCTTCTGGCATTAAGGCACTTCTCACAATGGTTTCAATAGGGAATTTCACCTTCACTTCAGTGAACTGGTTACAGTTCAGCTATTAAATGTATTAAACCGGTATTAGTTTCATCACACAGCACTCAGTAGATTCCAAACCCTGGTTTATTGGTGCTGTGCATTCAACCACACAACCACTGCCCCTAACTTCCTGCAGGTTTGATCTCCATCTGACAGAAAGCACCTCTGTCATACTATCTTCTATAATCTTTCACCATTAATCTCAGTTTACCTATTTTATTTCCATAAGGGTCTTTATGGTAGAATTTAAGATTTGATTTTAAACCAAAGCTACATTTTTCTGACGGACAGTTTATTACTAGAAAAACACAGCTACTACTTGTCAAGGGCAAAGTACAATAGTTTCTATCAAGAGAAACATTTTGTTTAGAGTTTTGAAATGTTTGGCTTTTCTTTTCCAAATGATGTTTCATTTTGAAATTATGCCAAATTTAAAAATTATAATTAAGATTGATGCAGCAAAGCCTTTTATTTAGGTTAAACAAAGTTTTTCATTTAGTGCAATGCCTTTTTTTTTTTTTTTTTTTTTTTGGTCTTCTTCCTTGCATTTTGGACCTTTTCTTTTTATTTCAGTTGGAAAGCACTGCAAAGTAAAGCAAATAGGAAGAAAACATAAGGAAGAAATAAAAGGAATTCCAGAACAACCCATTTCCTCCTCTGTTTTCCCTCCAGTTGGGAAAGCATTAACAGCTGGAATATGTGAAAGTTTTACCTAAATATTGTAGATATCTAAGTGCAGTCAAATTCAACAAAACTTTCCTTTTTATAGCATACAGAAAGTCTAAGAAATAATAGAGAAACCAATTCACCCTGAGCTGTACATTCTCCGACAAGTGTAAAAGATTATTACATGGTTTTATGCTAGCAAATATGTAATAAAGCAAACTTTACGAGGAATAGGATTTAAATGCAGAGTTCTCATTTCTTGCTTTCAGTTCCTGCTGGTGTCATTATAATAATGAAATATTTCAATCTTGAGGCTTTTCCCTTAATAAGATCCAATTAAAGACTTTTAAAATTACATAGAAATTAAAGACTTTTCTTTCAGCTGTTTTTTTCCTCCTTCTCCTTTCTGCTTGCACCCTTTCACAATTGCTTTGCAGGTTCTTTCTATTAAAAATCGGAAATTGCACAGTTCAGCTAATTAGTCAAATCACAATTGTATGCAACTTGCATGGACCAATAGTTGAATTTCACACACCATTTGTAAAGTATGACAGTGTCATTGCTGATTTTCTTCAATACTTCAAGAGCAATATTCAATTATAAAAGGGAGCAATTACTATTTTGGTTTTGGTTATAGGTATTTTACTACATTATCAGTCTTTATTGAATTCTGTTTGAATGTACTGCTGTTTATTTATTTTATAGAGTAGAAGCATTGATATTTAAACAATAGTAGAATATTAATTTAATTTTTTAATGGACTGGACTTCAGTGCACAAGTAGGCACCAGATTGGAGGTTAAGTTTTGTTCCAGATGCGTCTTTGCCATAGACAGAGACCACCAGGAATTGCTACACAGGAGTGATCCAACAGCCTACTGAGTCTAGCATCCAAACTTCAACTCTGCTTAGTACTAGGGGACATGTGAGATGACCCAAACCAGAAAATTAGGAATTAACTCGCCTCCAAAATATCTCCCAATATCCAACAGCCAAAGGATGTCCAATATCCAAAGGATGACACAGGGATTTACATTCATTTTAATTCTCCTCAATTCTGCAGCATTTACTGCTATGTCTCCAGGAGAATTGATCTGCATCCAAACATCCTGTTTTTCTTTGTTTGTTCTCCCCACCACTATCTTTTTTTTTTTTTTTTTTTCTTAAAATGTAATTCATTTCTCTTTTCCATGATCTTTTCTGGCCCATGCTATTTTGAAGAAGAAGGTGACTTCGGTAAGATTTTACTTTCTACCTTCTTACACCATCAAATGTTTTTTTCCTCAGCAAAGCTCAGCCTACTTTTTTGATAAATGTAGCACTGGAAAATACTTGACTGCTTTAAAGATTGACTTTCCTTGCTCAACTCTTATTTGAAAAAGGTACAGGCCCTTCAAACCTGGTGGAGTTAAGACTTTCATTTATATTATCTACTGGCTTCCTAACAGTGACAAAAGGTGGCTTGACAGCATCATTTGCTGCTCCCCACACACTGTAAACCCTTTCGACCTAATCCTAAGCACCAGGGGTAGAGCAGAATAGTCCTTGTCAAAGGTCCTCTTCTCCTCGTATCTATTTCAGCCCTGAAACAGCTGCTTAGAGAAGGTCCTTGGACAGAGCCGCTCCTCTCAGCCAGAAAAATACCATGTTGAAATTACGCAAGAGAAAGCAGAATAAAATATCAGATATATTTAGAAATCTTCAATTTCACCAGTTTTTCTACTGCCCAGTCCTCACAAAGCCTGTGCACAGGTGAAACAAATATATATTTTTTTGTATTAACTAAGATACAAGTGTGACAAGCATCCAATTACATACAATTACAGTATCCCATACAGGATAATTCTTGCCTTTCGTCCAAGCATTATGCCTGGTGATAATCCCCTGTGGATTTCTGCAGCTTTTTCCTTTTGATTTTCTGGAAGTGAGGGAATGAGATCTGCTAGATGTCAGCATGCATCAGGCTTGTTACTTCGTTTCTCCTAGTGCTGAGTGTAGGCATCTGGATTGCCTGACTCCAAATGTAGGAGAGCGACAGTTAATTTTTCTAATGATATACAAAACTTCTAGGAATGTTTCTGACATCTTCCTTTTACTTCTTTTTCCCTCTCCCTTGCCTTAAAACTCTCCCCAAAAATCTACAAATCAAAAGAATGATGAACTGAAGCACTGACACGCACAGGGTTTTCTCTTCTTTGGAAAATGTTCTGAATTTATACTAGGAAGAAGTGGTTCTGTATTGCAAATATTTCTAGACTCATTTCTTTGTCTATCAAATCTAACAATTAAGTCAAATGAAATACAGACTATTAAGTGCCATTAAAAACAAATATTAAATAGATATATTTCAGAAATTACTGTAAGGATCACATAGCTGGCTGAAAAGATGAACACAAACATTCTTCTAATGGATGGTTGATTGAAATAAGCCTAGTTCAAAATAACTTTTGTCAAGACCATTCATTTGTGATTGCTGCTATTAAAATTATTCACTCATCTTTTGTACGAAATAAAATATACTTTATCCACAAATTTGGCATAATTTGTAACAGCTGAAACACCCACAGACTGCACGTCTGGAAAGATTCTGTTAAAATCTATATTTCTCCAACCCCAAACCAATGTGAACAAATAGAAACCTTTCCATGATGTCAATACGCTTTGGATCGGATCCTATTCGAGTTACTTGTACGCGCTTTCTCATTGCTTTTCCACTTTGAACAAATTACCTGAAGACTTGGCTGTACTGCAACACTGTTGTTAGGCACAAGTTTCTACTACTAATGTTAAACTGAAAGAAAAGATCAAAGAAACTTTCAACAGTGAAATTAAGGCATGTAAAGCTGAAATAGGCTTTACCTGCAACATTTAACTCTTTTGGTTGCATGTTTTCACTCTCTAAAAGGAAATGCCAGAGGAGATAGAAACGTGGTCGAAAAAAAATAGGTATCAAATATTGTGTTATTTGTTCAGCACCCTCAAAGCACCCTTGCATTTCCCCAAGGTTCACTTTGCAGCATCTTTCTGAGGCAGGTAAGATGTTAGTTTCTTTTAAACCATAGGAAGGGAAATTGAGCCACAAGCCGTACACCTAAAGAGTGAACATGAATGAGCAAAACCTTGTTTAACAATTGCTTTAACAGCAGCTAGTGCAAAAGATATAGGCAGAGGGTACTCTAATGGTTACTTGTATGCAACAAGTCCACCTTCCAGTCCTGTTTCATCTACAGATTTACAGGTATATACATTCTATTTTCTAACCCCCTAAACATGCTATTTTCTTTTCTTAGAAAAGTGTGGTCTCAGCCATGGTCTGCCAAGAGCCCTGAACCAAACTCCTGGGCATTTTGCACAAATAATGCTCGTCTGAACAGTCATCCAGCTGCCTCCCACAGAGCAACTGTGAGTCCGATCTGTAAAAGAGTTGAGTTTGCTTTCTAGCTGCCCAGAGCAAAAGAACTTTCCCCTCTCCCTCCATACACGTCTAGCATCATCACGGCAATACACTAAATTCAACTGTCTGGCCCTCTCTGTGCCTAAAAGGCATGAAGGACATGGAGGAACTGTGGGCTTTATCACATGCAAAATTTCTTTTGCAGCACATCAGACTTGGACATGATCTCTTGTGACATGACATCAAGAAACAGTTTTGTTTCTTTCTTTACCCCGAGCTAAATGAAGGGTTTATATTTCGCTTGTGGTTAATGCCAATGCTCATAATCATGTATCTTTTTAAGCATCTCTATGGTATCATGCATCGCTGCCTCCACAGCCGTGCAGCCCATAACCCATTGATAACTTGGGTATTCAGAGGTGCTTATTTTGTACCTGTTGGGATTCTTTTCCCTCCCATTAATTTCCTTGTTATCCCCTTCCCCCCTTTTCTGTCACTGGACTTTGGCAGCTGCAGGGTGCGTTTCCTTGGGCTGAAAAGGCAGAGCAGCAGCCTCGGCAGCGAGGGTGCCCCCAGCCCTGCACAGCATCGAGTTGCAGCAAGCCCGCAGGTGGCAAATCCCCCTTCCACGACACTGCACACAATTCCCTCGGCAGCACTCATCGGGACCGCTGCGCTGCCCTGCTCTCCCCCAGCAAAACCCCTCCTTGCTTTCCCTTGCCCAGCAGTCTCCTGGTTGCAGGAGCAGATTTGGAAAAGACCAAAAAAGAGTAGCAGGCACTACTTCATTTCAGTAGTTTCACCACTCTGGTGTGGTATTTTCCTTGCCACACTGGGGTTTTTCACACCCTGATGTTTGAGCTGCTAGGCATTTTTGTAATGGTGGGAGAGATGCTGCCATTCCCGTCACAGTGGGAAACGTTCCCCAGCACCACAGCTACAGAACAGATGAATCTGAGCTCAGACTTTTATAAAGTTGCAGGTTGGCATTTGTTGAGTAATTTTTAAAAATAAGTGTGTGCCCAGCATGGAGATTAATTCATTTGTCTGCAAATGACTATTATCAGAGCACGAATTAAAGGAAAACTAACAAGACTTTTCTTTAAAATAAGAATTTCTTGCAGGGAAGAGTTCATTAGCACTGAAAACCGCCATTTTTAAAAGAGGGAATTTTGCAGTCAAATGGAGCTTTTCGGTCCAAAGTTCCACCTCGGCAAAGAAACAGCCCCAGACACGAGCCCAACCCAGAGTGCCGTCAGGGCAGGGAGCAACCAGCCAGAGGAGCCAACTGCAGGCTGATGTTTGGAAAAGTGGCCAAAAAGAAAACAAACTTTTAAATGAACAGCAAAGTTGCCTCTAGCATATAAGAGATTTTAAAGGATACTTTAAAACGTTTTTCCTCCAAGTTGATGTTTGTGAGTCTTTGGTTCTCATCAGCAGATGGGAACATACTCTTCACATTCAAAACGTTGTGACTAATCAAGGATGCCCACTTCACAACGCCACTAAAAGAACCCAGCAAGCACCCACAAAAATATATCAACCTCCCTAGCCAGAAAAAGTATTAGGGTTGTCCATATTAATCCATTCCTCCAAACCAAAGGTTTCCCACCTTCTGAACACTACCAGCTTGGCTGGTTTTGTTTTTCCCTCTCATTCCTGATAACTGACCAAGGAAGAGCACTGTAATATGCTACCAAGCACTGCTGACCTTTCCTGTCCTCTTTCTACATACCCTGCAAGACAAGAGCATACACGCACATATTCTCTAGACTCAGTATGGTTGGATGGGTATTATACAATTTTCCTATCTTCTTAGTTTTGAAGGCCTATTTTTTTTTTTCTCATGAGCTAAGAGGATTTATCCTGTACATTCATACACACAGAAATTCATACTGAGAGCTGAGCGTTTGTATTAATCAAAAACATGTAGCAACATGCTATACGTGTAGATAAACAGCATGGTTAATTGAGAGAAATGTTCTGCTCAGCGCTTTGCTTGTTCTGGTGTGTCTGTTGCATTGGTTTGCATTTAGGAAGAAAAATTAAAAAAAAAATCATGTTTCTTGAAATGTCCCACTAAAAAGTGACAAATTTCTTAACTGAATTTTCTGATCCATACCCTGAGCAATAACTATAATACATGGAGTCATTTACTCAAGACAGACACCAGAATTTTTTCCATATGCCAAATGCTTTAAGTTACCTTACTCTGAAATTGAAATTGATGGAGGACATCTGATTTAAAAGATTTTTTCTTTAAGTTTAATATGGCATATCACATGATCTTGTCAGGTGGGATCATGTCAATGATATTTATGCCATAATGTGAGTCAGCCATGTATAAATTGGCTAAGTTCATACAGAAAAAGGAAATAGATTTTTTTTTGGCAGTATCTTAGCCGATTTTCCCCTTTTCCTACCATCTTTTTAAAGAAGAAAATATTCTGAGCTACAAGAAGGAGCTAAATCCCGGAGAACAATAAACAAAACCCAAATTCCCAATCCTCCATTTTGTGTGGGTGGATCAGAGTACCAATAAAAGGAAAACCATTGGACAAAAATGAAACTGAGCTTTCCTACCATTTTCTTTAGGCTCAGCTGTTGCCATAGCATTTTTCTTCTACAAAATTTAGACCTCAGTTTGTGGGAATCTCCTTCTTCTGACTAACGTTCCTTCTTTGTTGTATCACTGAAACAGGGCAAGAGGAACAACCTTTGAGATTGCCTTTCACTTGGAGATTAGGAAAAATAAAGAAATTCAAAATAGATGGGATCTGTCATGTGACATGTGACAGCCTTCCAGCAGCCTGAACCACCACGAACAGTGGCAGAGAAAAGCTGCCTGGGCAGGAAGAACAGCTGCTATGCTTAGGGGAAGGCACGGAGCCAGATTCTGCTTCCACTTACACCCCTCTCACCCTGCTAAACAGCTTGGAGACTAACTTTGGCCACGTGCAGCCAATTCTATCCCCAGGCTGCTGCCATTGACTCAGAGATACAAGACGTGGCACTGGCGACACCCCAAAACCGTAATGCCATGCGGCACTTGGGTGCTATTTGCTAAGAGGGGTGGCACTGTAAGAGGGAAAAGGCCCACTGAGGGTTGAATGTGCTGCAGAACGTTAATTCCTCGTTTGTCATGCAGACAATACTTCTTGTTCTTCAGAAAAGAAAATTTCTCTCTTGATGCAGGTCTCTTGTGCTGGCAACCAGGAAATGCAACTGGGCAGAGGTTTCTGCCAAGAACATGTTCTAGCAGAGCTTCAAATAATCCTTGTAAGGTCTCTTTCCTATGCCCCTTCTTCCACCCTACGGTTTTTAATTGCTCAGATGAGACCATCCTCAGCTACCCCTTTGGTCCGTGATGCTTTCCACAAGACCCACCTTTACACAATGAAATCAGACAAATAGAAAATGATTTGCTGAGAAAAGCAGAAGCACATGGCTTCAAAATTCAGCTAGGTCTTATGAGCCCATACCTCGAAGATGAAGCTCACTTACCAGATATAAAGTGCAGAAAACCAGATGCCTGTATTGTTTGTGGTTCTAGATTAACATAATATATCCTTAACTGTGAAGCTTATTTAAAACACACAAAGCAGCTTTGCCAGTTCTCATTTTATCCCACACAGAAAGCTGTCCTCATTTGCAGTTGGTGGGGCAGTCAGCTGCTACACCTGTGCCACGAGCGGCTGCGCGGTGCTTGTGCTTCTGCTGCCGCGGTGCGTCTGCGGGAATGCTGCTGTGGGAATAGAGTCGGGTACTAAAAATAGAAGGTGATAAAAAATCAGATCGCTCCTCAGTTTTGCAGCTAGTTTTCATGCATGCAAACCAAGAGCAGCCCGGGAAGGCAATGTGAAAAGGCCCTGCAGTGAGTCCCTGCTGCGAGCAGAGCCAGCACACTGCAGCGCCTGGCAGTGCCAGCCCAGCGTCACCTCCGCACGCGGGACACGGGAAATACGGGAGCCAAGGCTCAGCTGGCCATATCTGGATTGCATTCATGAGTGGTTAAATTAATAATCCCAGAAATATTAGCTCCTTGTTAATAATAATTAACACATTATCTCATGTTGCTCATCGGCAGGTGTAGAACAATGATGTTTTGAAGAAGCTGGGAAGCTTTCAGCCTCATGAGAAAATGTCTCCGTCTGGGAAAAGGAATTACCTGTAGGTAACTCATGTGGCCCCGAGAGGAGACAAACAGGAATGGATGAGTGTTGTGCTATGATTTATTTGGCTTTTAGAGTTGCAGAAGTGTTGTAATAAATAGAGATGTGCTATTAACTATTCATTTGTGCCTTTTTGGAACTGTTCAATTAAAAAACAAACAAAAAAACAAACAGATTTCCAGACCTTTAATGGTGCTATGTAAAATAAATCTGGTGCGCTTTATGATATGAAATAGGTATTACAAACAGAAGAGATACCAAATCTCTTTTCTACTCTGATTATTTTTTTCTTTCAGGAAGATTCTTCTGCAGCTGCAAAAGTGGACAAAATCTGCAAAAAACCTCCATAGGTCTGAGAAAACAAAGTGCCACTGAACACTAACAACGTATTCCAACTGACAGAGAAAGATGTGTTACATTAGTTTATATTTCTGGAGATGATCTAAGCCTTTAGTTATCTGTTACATCAAATGTCTCAGTTTTCCTTCTGTAATCTAATATCCACCTTCAAGCTTGGCCTACATTTAAAATTTATACAAGTTTTTTCAGATGCTGCCATTTTGCCCCAGGCTTTTTGGGTGTTAAGCTCCAGTAATAATCTACACTGTTTCTTTAAGAAAGTTCATCCATTCACTTTAATTACATTTTCAGCCCTGGTTATTGTCCCTGTGCCTGTAAAGAATGTTTCCAGCCATAAAAAACCATTATCTGCCACAATTATGGATAACCAGAGCGTGGCCAGAGGGCAGAAATGCCATGGTGAAAGATTGTACCGCAATTCAGCGCAGAATTTATAACTTTCCTCAGGGCTAACTGTCAGCCTGATCACAATGCCTGACAAAAAGATCCAGTTTAGCAAATGCAGATGCTTCTTCTTGCCTGCATGGTTGCTCTTTTTAATATTTTTTTAAGGTGCAGTTTGCTACAAGACATTACGTTGCAGCCACTACAGATGCAACACTACAGAAAAGACACCCCACCTGATTCGTCTTGCTGGGGCACAGATTTAGACCACACAAATCCGGCACCGTGGTTTGAAGCACGCGCTGTTCTCTGTGCAACCAGAGCCTTTCAGAGGTATACAGAAAATGCTACTGTTTATTGGCTCGGATCGCAGAAGCTGCAGGCTCAGTTTCTGCCATGTTGTGTCCTCTTTGCTCGTTCCTGGTGCCAGACAGAGACAGAGATAATTTTCCGTAGCTACCCACGTTGCTGTTCTTGCAACACTACATCTTTCCATCTCTAATTCTTGTGGTTATTAACACGCCGAGGAATGCCAAACTGGAAGAAAGATGAACTTCTTGGCAGTATTTAAATATATCGAGCTATTTCTCTTGTTCCATCTGGACATCTGTGGCCTGGTGGAACAGAGGCTCTGTATCGAGCTTCCTGATGTGCAGGATTTCAGCAGAAGAGGGCAAGAAGATCCCGCGTCCCATCAGCGTATTTATTTATGAGTAATAATATAAATCCTTCTAACATTTTTTTTTCCAGCCAGGAGTCTGAAAGCACAATACAAACATGACTCAGAATGATCCTTTTTGTTTGTTTGTTTTGGCTGTGAAAGGGAACTGAGCAGATATGAGAGGGGCTTGGGTGATGTTGCCGGCCCCCCGATGCCTACGCAGCCCCGTGGCCCCAGCACAGCAGCAGGAGCTGCCATTCCCCATGCACACAGGGCTGCATTTTTGGAGCTGCATGAAGGGCTCAGCAGGCTGAAGTTCCTCCCGTCCCCTAGGCAGCCTCCAGACTTGCTCTACCCTGTGCCCAGCCACTGGTCTGCATTCCCCTGGAGCAGATGACCACCAAAGCTGGGCTTCACACCTGACCTTGCACAGACCTCCCCAGAGAGCCGATAACAGAGGCGAGGCCAGGAGCTGTCGGTCTTGGCTTCCAGCAGAGGATGCTGCCTTTCGCAGCTCTGCAAGGAGGCAGCTGGCTCAAAAGTAAAAGCAGAATAAAGATCTCGAAGATATTTGATTTCCACACAATATCTGCCTGGGATTTCCAAAAATACCATGCTTCCAATGGGATGACACCGCCTGTGGGCATCTGTTTACTGCATCATTTAGGCATCCAAGTGCCCATAAAAGCTTGGCCCACTGGTCAGACTGAGAGCACCCATAACTGCTTCAGTGTAGATCAGCCCCGTGTCTCCTCTCTTCACTTTTAATTACAGGAATCCAAAATATGGAAAAGATAGAGGTTTAAAAAAAAAAAAAAAAAAAAAAAAAGGAAAGAATTCAGATAAGATGACAGAGCTCTGCTTTTTGCCTGGTTCTAGGCAACGCAGCAAGCTAGCCTAGTAGGTAGGTTTTGTTATAACACCTCAGCAAAATCCCTCAGAATTTTGATCTGAACCATCCGGGCTTCTTTGTCTGAGTCAGACCAGTCCCAGCTCAGATGCAGCAGAGCTCTTTGTGGAGGGAACATTTCTCACAATCATTTGAGATGGCAAATCTTTCACAATTCCCACCACCCTAAAACCTACTCTGGCATGAACAGGTCATAAGATTTGGCACCTCTGATTCAGCTTCAAATTCAGCTTCTATCCTAAACATAATCCAGGGCAGAACTCCACCTCTTGGCATATCTTCAATAAAACATCATTCTACCTGAACCTCAGAAAAGATAAACTATTAAAGTAATAAGAGGATAATTTAACCTCTTTAATCAGATAATCCTCCAGCACATTGGACATTTATTTGCACGGTATATTCAGCAGTAATGAGTTTGCAGCTCAGATTTAAACAATTCCCCACCCTCAGAAAAAAGCTGAAGGAAGTGGTTGAGACATTCCATATCTCAGGTGCCATTATGTGAATGTGAAAACAAATGAGTTTAATTGGGGAGAAATTCATCCCAGACAGAGGGCTTGCCCAAGGCCCTTGTCTGAGAAACCCCACTTAACTCCTCTCTAGTACAGAATAGCTACACAGGCACTAGATACCAATTAAGCCCTACTTATCTTTTTAATGAAGGGCTGAAGCTGAAAATGAATTATTGTTTTGATGTGTAAATGATGTTGGTTTGGTAAGGTAGTGAAAGTATTCTATCTGGGGGGACAAGCAAAAATAAAGTGATAAAGCGTTTGCATGAACATACATGAAAATTCTCCTGAGCTTTCCGTGGCTCTCCAACAGCCAGAAATATCCTCCACAGTGCTCAGGCTAAAGCTGCACACTCAGCAAACCTGAAGCAGTGCCTCTGTGCCAGTTTCAGCCAAGCGTTCCCTTCAGAGACCAAAACAAACAGAAATACTTCCCTGAAAACTCCAACTTCTCATTTCGGCTCTTACTGAAATAATTGATTTCTTTTCTAAGCAGTTGTTCATTCTGCAATTTCATATATTTACATGTGAAGTGTCCAAAAATAAAGAAACTGCTTTACTTTGGTTCTAACCAAATGTTTCTTTCAACTTCTTCACAACTTTTCAGTTGATAAAAATGTTTTAGGGAAAAAAAAAAAAAAGTTTTGAATTTACCAGGCTTAATTCTTTTCCTAAATTTAAAATTGTCCAGAAATAATAAAACCAGCAATTAATGCAAGCCAATTTCTGGTCCCAGACCCTGCAACAAATTTAAAATTTGACATTTTAACATCATTTAAAATCTAATTTAGAAAATAACTATTGCGATTTCTTTAGCTTTTGCTGAGCTGTGACTTTACCTTAAATAAAGGTGGCTGCAGTAACGAGCAGCGCTCTTTGGAAGACAAGTTCCCTGATACAGATCTTTGGAAACAAAAACAGTTCTCTTGCTATGAAACAGAAAAGTGAAATACAGTGCTTCCTCCTAACTCTAGTGCCAAGGTCCCGTGAGCTAGCTTGGATCCCTCTGACAAAGTCACTGAAGTTCATCAGGTTTTCAGACCCCTCATATCTGTGAATGGGTGGATGGTGAAAGGACAGACAGACACATACAGCGCGCTCGACTACGCAGCCCTGCAGATAAGGTGTGCACACCGCTGGCTTTCAGCTTGTGGTCTGCAGACCTGAAGGACTGCAGGGACTTAGATAATTTTAAAAGGCAAACCTATAATGAGAAGGCTTAAACATTTTATAAAGAAGTGCACCCAGCCCACTAGAAGCATTTGAAAAGTACCAATCCAGAGGAAAACTCATTCAATCTGTGGGAGATTGTTTTGTTGTTGTTTTGTTTTTTTGAGTGGGGTTTTGAACTTCTGCTTACCGATGAATAGTAGGGCATATCTACCTGAAGACAACAATGAACAAATTATTTAAATATGCTCATAGCCAGAACTTCACTTTAGGAAGTAGGACATGTGATTAATTGTCAGACACACAGGTATCTCACTTGTAAGGCTGTCACCTTTCTAGGACAGATGGTCAGACCTCAGGGAACAGCTATTGCAGTCTAGAGTACCCAGCTTTTTAAGGACAGAGCAGGCATGGGCGCTGGCAACAGAGGGTGGAGGGACTCACTGGTGTTTCTCACCTGTGAAATATGCTGCTTTTCTGAGATATGAACAAGTGCCACGATTAATGTGTGAATGACATAAATTAATCTATACCAATAGGCCTCTGGTTTTTGAAAAATCCCTGGAACATCGTTGGAAACGCACAGTCATGCACCAGAGTCTAAATCCATTTACAAGTTTGGTGTCTATGGTTAGATGCATTAAATTCCGGTTTACAGCTTAAAAAAAAGACAAAATACCATCCTACTGCTAACTGAAATCATTCTACCTTTGGCTCCACCTTCATTACACTCAAAAAATTCCCTTTGCATGACTGCAAGATCAAATCCCTCATCCCAGATTGTAATTACACAGCAGTTGGGGAATAGCTGCCATCTTCCCTTTGCAGGGTCATACAACTCATTAGTCAATCATATTATTAAGACATTTTCAGTTTTAATAAACCAAGGTGGTGCTCATCTCATGGCTGAGGATGGATTTTTTTATGGAAATAAATATTTGATGCATATCTTCACAGCGTCTCTTTAAGAAAACCATTATCACTTCAAAATAGTTCCTCCTAGCAAAAAGTGCAATTATGTAATTTCTATCCAAGCCAAGCAGTGGTGAGACGCTAGGTTGTGTTTATGTTTTCACCATGTTTCCAACCCAAAAAATCAGCTGTGGAATATGCTGGTGAAACTTCAAGAATATAACTGCAGATGAGAGACAGACTCAGGGCTTCAGCCACCTGCAGTAGTCAAAATGCCTCTCCTGAGCTCCACTCAAGGTGACTCACAAATTAAAACCAGGTTTTCAACCCACATTTACAAAGGGCTTGTTCCACAAGGAGGTCCACCAAATGATGGGCTGACAGGATGCTAAAAATCATCTACTTAATGGCAACTACCATCAGATCCACCATGCTAGCTTCTTAACATTTCATATCTTGCTCCTCAAGATAGAAGAAGGTTATTTTAACCACCTAAAGTGGATTTGAAGAGTCTCTCCCAAAAATTCTCAGGACCAGTCTCATGTAAAAGTGAGTAGGATTATGTTCAGAAATTACTCAGATGCTTTTAAAATTTCCTACTTGGTAGCCAAGCATTTAAAATGCATAGCCCTAAAGTAATTTTCCATTCAGTACTTCTTGAAATCAAGATTAAAAAATGGACTTTGGAGCCAACACATATCTCTGTATCTGCAATTTCTGGGGGTTGGTTTTCCTGCTGCAATACAATGCTGCAATGCTACATTCACAATCACATCCAAAATATTAACACGCGACCCAAACAGCTAATCTCAGCTGCGGCTACAGAGAGCTCTGGGAAGAGTGTGTTGTAATAGACACTGACCACGTTTGAAAAAATGGCCTTTGGTAAATAAAACGTTTTAAGTATTGTCTAGTTGTGATAGATTTTGCAAAATTTTTTTTGTAAGTATTAAACTGCCAAAACTAATCTTCTTTACCACATCCTGCAGAGATTAAGACTAATGGCAAAACAAACTCCATAGAAGCCTTTGAAAATCACGTCTCCTAATTCTCTAGAAAAACATCATTTGTTAACTTAAACACAGTGTTTGGAATGCATATTTCATATTTTGTCCTTGCACCATAGAGGAATGGAGATTTTACTTTTCTATTATTATTATTTTATTAGAGCAAACATTTAGAAACTGAACAGAAGATTAATGTATTATTACTGTCATTACTACTAAATATTTATTTTACGGCAGCATGCAAAATTCCCTGTCAGGATATTGACCCTCTGACGTTTACCTTTAAATAATGCATATGTAGGTAGATTTCAATTTATGGTAATTGCAGCTCAGAGAGTAGGAAATGAAATGCTGTTTCTGCAGCTGCAGATATGAAATGGCAGGGTAGGGTAGGGTAGGGTAGGGTAGGGTAGGGTAGGGTAGGGTAGGGTAGGGTAGGGTAGGGTAGACCAGCCCAGCCCTTCCTCCGGTGGCATTGCATTCACAGCTCTGTGGCTCCTTCAGAGGAGCTGAGGTGCAAAGATTAAACTGTGGTCAGGATGGGGGATCACCTTTGTGAGAAATGGATTTTTTTTTTAAATAATTTTAATAATTGATTACACTTGGCACTCAGGGAAATCTTACTCATTTTAAAAACACTAGTAAGCTTCCCTGTTGTCTCCAGCACCATAGCATGTTCTGTAATGGAGCCGCTCCTGATTCGTGCTAACAGAAGAAATACATGCCCTACAATTTTCTGAGTCTTTGACTCATCAATTGATACGTAGCCTCAGGGACATGTCCATTGGCTTCAGTGGAACCAGCTGGCACCAGCTCAGCACAAGGCTGGCGAAGCCCCTAAGCCCATGGGAGCTGGTTACCCTTCGTGCTCCCAAACAAATCCCTGCCCAGCCAAACGGCACTGCCACGGAGACGCTACCATTTCCAGGGGAAAGGAAAAGACTTTGTGCTATGGCAAACCCCCCTAGAAGGCTTTGAAAGCAATCTCTCACTACCGAACACATGAGCATTGTGAGGACCGAACGCCGAGCTCCCCAAGCCCCCTGTCCGCCTTGGCTGCCGTGCTGCTCCAGCCGGCAGTGCTGGGGAGGGAACGTTGCCTCTGCAAAACCCGTCTGCCAGCAGCTGGAGCTGGGGTTGCTCACACCCAGTTGTTGCAGACAGCGAGGAAACCATCCAGTGTCCCAAATAAATTAATGAATTCTCCTCCTCCTCCCAACAGACTCAACGTTAGAGCCAGGAGCCGTAATCGCTCTCTTGCTGCCTCTGAGTCACTGTCAGACGGAGCCCAGCGCAGAGAAGCCTGCAGAGTCAGCAGAGGCGGTGCGCAGCGCTGTCTGGAACTCAGTAAAACCAGTTTAAAAATAAACTCCTCTTCCCTTGGCCCCTCCATAGGCCCCTCTCCACGCACACGAAGGGTGCAGATTCCCTGCATACACACAGCTTTTTGGAAGAGCGCGCCTGACTTGCATGAAAGAGGTTTTGCCCCTTGGGTTAAAACCTTATTAGTCAAGCCCCTAAGCAGGCAGATGAACCAAAGCTGAGGTTTGCAGAGAAGCCTGAAGGAGTCAAGCATTCAAAACCCATTAAAATTCAATGGGAGCGGAGCACTCACGCTCTCAGGTGCCTTTGAAAATCCCAGCTTCTTTCTTGGGGTTAAATCGAGGAGATAAGGACAGGAGCTTTCACTTCGTCACTGTGTTTCCTAAGGACAAAGGAGACCCCATAATTGCAAAGACGCCTACCCAAGACCCTTCTACTCATTACCACAACTACAGAAAACTTTCTCACTCTCCCCAGGCTCCGTCTGTGATTTTCCCCTGTATGCCAGAATCATTGTACAGCTGGAGCAGGTAAATGGTCACTGTCACAAAGCAGTGACCCTCTGGAAACCAAAAGTCCCTTCTGCATTTCTGTGCCAAACTTTCATTTAGGGGCTAGCTGCACCAGAATGGGAATCTTTCATAATGAACCATTGCTTCGACCCATTTTGCATCTCTGTCAAAAAACTACTGGCAAAATATTTACATAACTCCTTCCCAGTTCCTCCCTGCCCCTTCACCAGGTATGTTATTTGAAAATTAATATCTGGGTAAGTTCTGGGTGGTATTAATGGTCTTTAAGTAAATTTTGAATGTATTCATATTTAACATTCAAGGCATATTGATTACACACAACAGGCTGCACAACTTTTTTCTGGTGCCTGGCTGTAGTGAAATACTATTATGGTGAGAATGTCTACGTATTCAGTGTTTTTCACAATAGTTACTGATATCTGCTTAATATCAGTATGTTAGGTGAATGTTTCTGCTGCAAAGTTCAGCTGTATGTTTGACCAAAACCATAAAAACCCAAAACACTCAAGTTATGTCAAAAAATTGCTATCAATCCATGTATTTCTCTTCACTCATTTCAGTGGAAAGAAAATGGATTCTTTTTTATGAAGAAAAAAAAGGAATTACTCTCATTAAAGCTAGTAAAGCATTTCAGAGCTTGATTTATATTTATTTATTTATTTATTTTAGTATAATCACATCTGATTTTTCTAACAGAAAGAACTGCATGGCAAAAAATAACTTGCATTTAATCATTTCTACTCTATGGATATTCTTCAAAATAAGTGATATGCCACATGTGTTTAACAAATAATAAAAAAAAAGTAATATTTCATCAGATCATGCAGGCATGTTCCTATCATGTGCCTTGTTTCACAGTAGCATGAAATAGTGCTGAAGAGACACATTGGCACTTACACATGGGTTGTATATCCTAATAATCACCAAATATAAAATACCAAGACATCCTGTGACCAGCTAAAACCAAATCAGGCTCTACATCTAATTCCCAATTTCTAAGTTGTAAACAGCAATAACCTGAAAGGTTTTAGAAGAGATCATCCCGGAACTAGTGAGGACAAATAGACATCGCTTCCCTTTGTGGGGTAATAGGAACATTCCTAGAATCCATTATTCTTCAATTCATTATTGTACCCTAGGATAACAACAGCAGCCCTGTGAACTGATAGTCCTCAAAGCTCTTGTTCCCACTGTCAATGCCAAATAAAAATTTCAGACATTTTCCCTGGAAGTAATTCATAGCCACTGAGCCACTGCAGATGCTCAGCACTTGGTCATGGTTTTGTGCCTACTGCAGTTAAAGAGTACGATGGGGAAGAGGTTCTAATTTTCAGAAACCCAGACCTATTAGCCCCTTATTCACATTCAAATTACTGGAAGTTATATGCTGAAATATCACTGTTGATCTGACCCCAAGGCAATTGTTTTTCCACCTCATCCCAGGGCAAAGCTATTGCAGCCACTCAAGTAGTATCTATAAATTTCCAGTGCGTGCCACTTTCCAGTAAATCTTTCCATGCTGTGCAATGAACACCAGCACTGCAATGCTGATGTTTACAAATGCAGATTTGTGTTGGGTCATGCTGCAATAGACTCACGAGATGATGCTTTAGGGGATGAAGGAAGCAAAGGGACCAGAAGATCTCCCTGAGACTCTCCTTGCTGGAATTAGGGGTAGCCTTACCAGGAGTCCTGCAGGAAACGCTCCTCCATAACCCATAGAGCACAAGACATCAAAGACAAGACAGACAGGCCTGTATGAGGATGGCAAGCGAGAACCCAGCTTCAGGAATGCTACAGGATATGAGGTAGCGCCATGGCCAACTGCCATAACTTGGCCCACCAGAATCAATAGGACTGGGGGTGTTGAGGATCTAAGCCACAGGACGTGCCTGCACTGCACACCTCAAATTAATAACGAGATAGCTAAGAGCTACCTTAGGTATCAAAAGCAACCTTGCTGCACTAGCACGGGGTCTGGAACTACTTTTCCAGTTGCAAATCCCAGCATTTGGTGCTAATGTAGGCCTCCGTGCTGCACACTACAGCCATCTCCAGTCCTTCTCTGCATAACTTCCACTGGCACAAATGGAGAAACGTGAGAATTCCTGTTGGGTACGGTGGCGGTGAGAAAGGAAATCATTAGACACGGGGGACCACCTGCATACCTACACCAAGGCAAAAGCCAGGAGAGCGAAGGAGTGGGACCCCAGCCCTGCACCAGTCTGCTGAGAGGGAACCTGCACACCCCATGAGCATTGCAGCGAGATCCAGGAGGGACTGTGCCTACTTGCACAGGGAATTCAAACGGCTTATTACCAAAGCCATTTTCTTTTTTTATTATTACTTTCTTCAAACAAAGCTAATAAATCAAATCACCCAAGATGCACATTATGCAAAGCTTAATTAGATTTGGCACACATCTCGCTAGGAGTAGCACCCATCTGACTTTAGATCAGAGAACTCAGGTTTGATGGGTGGAACCAAATCGCCCACTTTGGAGTTGCTAAATCTACTTTTAAATGCAGTGTGTTTGCATTTTTTCACTCTGGGACCTGGAGGAGGTTAGCTTTGTTTGGCTTTTGGGCAATGGGAGCAGTAGAAGAGGATTCAGAAATAGAAGGATACACGTTTATGAAGAACATAAATCTCTTATTCTGCAGGCATGGAAGAATCACACAGAGTTGGCAGCAGCCGTTTAATGGGGCTACATTTCACAGAGCTACTGTGAGCTCGTGGAGCTCCCTCTTTGATCACCAACTCATTTCTAAGACCTCTTGGGGTATTTCTAATACACCAGGAATAGTACATAAAACTCATTCAAAAATACTATTTTAATAGCATATTATTTGGCAGAGCATCCTTCATTGCTGATACTTCTCTTGATTTTATTGTCAGTCTCTTGTTTTGCTTAAGCCCACAGGTCTTCAAGAAACTATATTTAGTGAAAAAAATCAGCTGTATTTTTAAAAAAAATACATTTATAACCCTTACAGGGAAGAAAACATTAAAACAAAACAAAAAGCAAATCCACCCATACTCCATTCAAGAGAAGGAGAATGAAAAGATTTGAAACAAACAAAAAAATGCCCCTGCCCCACACCTCCTTTAATCCCTTCTCTGCTGAGAGAGAACAGGAAAATTCGCACAAAGAGTCCAAGCCCTGCAGCCTGCTCCTGCCCCAGTCCCCAGATCCCACTTGCAGGGGCTGGCGTGTGCGGGGGACAGAGGGGCTGGCCACCCGCTGTAGCTTTAGACACTTGTACGTGAGCACAGCACTAGAGCACCATTGGGAGTCCTGGGCTCCATAAAGTGCATCAAATCACGGCCTGAGTGAAAGCTCAGAGAGCACGGCGGACAGCTCGTGGCCAGGCTGTATCTCGACAGCCCGTGGTCTACGTGCAAGGGGGGAAGGTGGAGACAGCCAGCACCATCCAAGCGTGGTTGGATCAGAGAGATCCCTGGTGGCTGCCCGTGCTGGTTGAAACGAGCACATCCCAAAGCCTACCGAGGCACCTCGCAGCCTGCATCGTCCCCTCAGCACCACCACATCTGGATCCGCACCGTGTGCTGGCACAGATATTCCCTGAGCTTCGTGCTCATCCAGACTCGGGAATGAACGGACCACAAGGCTGGCATGCCCAAACACCACCCACCAAAGCCAGGGAAATTTTATACAGCAAGTGCCTGCAGTGGGCAGCTCGCATCCAGTGTTCCAGTTACATCTCATTTACCAAATAAATATAGTCGTTCAGCAAATAATTTAATGCGATAAACAGTAACGGACAAAACAAAAGTTTCAAGCTCATTCTCAGGTGACACACCCGTTCGGGACCTGCCTTTAAAAGGGAGGCCAGGTGCCACTGCTGAAGTTTTGTAATCTAAACACCTGACCCTTTCTGATATGCTGGATGGCGGCTTCACATTTGCCTTCTTCACAAATACAGAAATAGGCAGAAATAATTAAATAAAGGGAGCCCCCTTCATGCTCCAGTGCCCCATGTATGAGAAGTTGCGGCTGACAATGACATTGAAAACCAGTTGTCAGTCTAATGTAATCAAAGAGACAATTGGCTCTGCTGGCAAGAACTGAATTAGTGTTTTCTGTCTGAATCAGTGTCATCTTCCAGGGAGCAGTGAAGCTTATGCAATGATAACAAAACTCCCCAGAAGCTGCATTTGTTACTGAAATATGGTGGTGCTTTGGTGCTATGTAACCTCATTCTGTAACACAATATACCTCATGGTCATGCTGCTGTTCTCCTGTTTCTTGCAATGATACAATTCAATGACCAGATGCTAGATCAAACTAGACAACCATAATATTAAAACTTTACAATCTCTCCTCAAGAGCTAATGTGGTTTATTCTCAAATGTTCTCTGCTCTCTCACACACTGTACGCACATGCAGAGCATGAAATCAGGGCAGAAAGTCCAGGCCCTGATGGAGATTCAAAATGCTTATGCTCTGGGGATGACAGAAGGGTGAAAGGTGCTAGACTTCATTTTCCTAATGAGGACAGTGGGTAAAACTCAAACCAAGGGTAGATATGAATGAATCTCACTTTCCAAGTAGGATTCAGTGCTGATGCACACAGTTATTGCTACAAGAAAATAAAAGTCAGTCTTCAGCACATGCATTGCTGGTATTGTGACAGCACCTGGTAGCTTCACCCTTATTTCTGTTTCAGTTCATAGAATGAGCTGCCGTTGAGGGCTGGAACATGCTGCATTATTTTTCCCCCATTGTCACTGTGGCAGAAGCTTGCACTGTGTGTGTTGCCTCTTTGCTGCAGAGCTGCCCTGTTGGCCCCTCATGGGAGACACGAACGGTTTGCAGGGGGCCCCTTTCACCTGGTCCAAGAGGGTGGATGGACTTACAACAGCAAGTACAGAGCAGAAAGGCTACCTCAGGAAAGCCACTTACCCTCAAAGAAACGTCACTTCAGTGCAAGGAACCTCAAAGATTATTGCATTTACCTATAGTAATATTATTTTAATACTTGTGCTTATGTAACAAACATCCGGCACTCGGAAATCTCTGCGTATGTTCAGCAATGTCAATCAATAGAAAATTCAAGTATTAACCAGAGCAATAAAGACAGATAATTCTTATATAATTTCAGTTTTCAACATATCTTCCCTTTTTCATCTATACCTGTTCCTTTAAAGAGCTACTGGTATAACAGGACACTGTCACTGGATTGATATACATGAGTAATTAGTAAGCTGGTGGTCTTCCTCAGGCCAAGAAGACACTAAGTGATCTGTCACTCAGAGGCAGGACATCAAAATATATACTCCTCTTTTTATAATTAATGCTCCATATTAAATATTCGTTAAGACTTATATAAATTATTTCCTTGTTCAGAGCCCAACTTTTCTGTCCTTGTTCAGACAAAGCTCTCATTGAATCAGAATGTGTTTACCCAACTAAGACAGGATATGACTATGCTTTAAATCTGTTGAACTATCCTTAGTCTTTGTAAGCCTCTGGTCTTGCTCAGAGAGAACAAGGGACAAGTCAAATCCTGAAGCCCTTCATCTGCAACTCCCTCTTCATTTCTCCCAAAGCCACCTCAAAAAGAAAAAAAAAATCCTCTGCCAAAACAAAACCATGCAAGCACAGGAATTTTGCAAAAACAACAGAAGGAGACTCACAGGAGCAGGAAGCGTTGGTACCTCGTGTCTACCAGACCGGTGCTTCGGACCAGGCCTCAGAGGAGCTCCCCACTGCAAGAGAGAACAAGCTAGATGAGAGAAGAGGAATGGTTTATGCCTTACATCCACTGTTTGTCAGGCCAAAGCCCCAAACAGGAAATGTTTCACTAAAAAAGTTTTGTAACAATGTGTGTTCTTCACATGTACGGGGTGAATTTTGTAGGTCACTTCAACAAATGCTTTGATTTACTGAGACAAGGCAAAGAAGAAAAAGGCCCAGTAAGGACATTGCAGATGATGGCCACATCCCTTCAGCACACACCTTCCAGGCCAGCTCTGCCCTCTGAAGGCATGTAGGCTCTCCAGTAGTGCTTATTTATATGTCACATTGCAGTGATGAATGTTACTGTTGCTCTCAAAAACATATGCTCAGAAGTTTATTATGGCACTAAATATGGGCTGGGTAAGAATCTGGATTGTTTAAGTGTCAAACAGTGACAACATGTGTACAATACAACACAGACATCAAGGGAGAACCAGCTCAGCTAATATGTGGTATTCATATAAGCCTTTAAGAACAAAGACCACCCATAAAGCAAAACCAAAGCTGCCACAAGAATAGGTGGTACTGCTTCCGTCATTGCATACTGTGTGCCAATTGGTTTCCTAATTAGATTTGCAAGCTAATAAAAGGCATAAAACACAATAAAAGAACAATATGTTACAATTTTTCCTATGACAGACGTTGTGGTAAATTCAGCAGATTTTTGATCATGGTAGGTACCCAGTACATTTGTTTTTCTTATAGCTGAGTTTGTTTTCTTTATATTTTGCATGGTTTGTACCTTTTTTTTTCTTGAAAATGAATACTTTCTTAATAAGAATAGTCCCAAACGTGACAGTTTTCAAGTATTCACTAAATAACAATCAGCATAAATAACTCCCATACTTCTCAGCATCTTCTTTCAAATAATGTTTTTTGTTCTATTTCATATTGCATTTTATTAAAACACATGGTAACTTGGCTAGTACAAGAAAGATTCGTTAAGAAATTTAATTAAATCCCAAGGAAACCAATATAAAATACATCTTCTTAAACACTTGTGTTACAAGTTAGGCATCTTGGATACAGCAGTACATGGGAACTGATGGAGCTGTAGTCTCATACTACATGGCTGGAGAGTTTGACCAGAACCGGAACATTGCTTAACAACATTTCAGAAACATTGACCAGAAAAGGAGTAATAGAACAGGGTGATAGAAAAAAATTCAGAAGTTAAAAATAGATTGAATAGATTGAAGAGAGGACAAAAAAAAACTAAAAAAAGGTTGATGGGAAAATTAGACTGAAGTATAACGCCTCTTCATCACGCACCCACACCAGTGAGTTGTATAGGTATCTCTTCCCTTTACATACTGAACCTTTAATATACAATTTTCCTGTCTCAGTGACAGTTACTAACAACGACCAAAGATAAAATGAGCCTAATAAGAGAAAACTGCAGTGCCACACTAGCAGCTATTGCTCATGTGGATTAGTACTTTAACATGAAAAAAACCCTTTGGCCAGCCTCCATGATCTGCCACTCAGGGGTCTCAACACAGCCCCATGTTTGCCAAGGTAAGAACGAGCCTCCAAGTCCTCAGACTCTCAAACTGTGATTGAAAGTCCCAAAGATGCCACCACAGCTTAATACGCACTGGGGAAAGCTTTTCTAAGAATGTGAGCAATCCCACCCTACATCACAAACTCAACAGCAGTGGTCCCAGTCCCCACATGCCTGCACCAACTCCAAGCTTCATGACAGGCAGGACCCTCCTAACAAGCCAACAGGCCAGAACCTCCACGTTGGTTATAACTGCAATGGATTTCATTGCAGGGACCAATTCATATTCAGATGGTCCCTTTGTCCAACACAGCCATACTCCCCAGCCCTTTGGAGCATGGTATAAAGTCTTTTCCCCAGGCTTTCTCAGAGGAGGTGGGTTGAGTGAGGTGTGGGTGCTGGAAAGAAAGATATATTGGCTCAAAGTTAAACAGCTTTTTGTATGCACAACCCGAGGCATAAACAAGTCAGGATTTGCATACTGGACCTTTGCATATACAATCTGTGTTCTTTGGAAAATTGTTCATTAGTCCTTCTATTTCATGGGTGTGAAAACACTAGGTCAGCTTCTTTATATTTTAAGCAGCACAGAAATGAGTGTGAAATAAGGAAATCCAGACATCTTTCTACAGCACATGGACCATCTGAACAGGCAGTTCCAGCCCGGTACCGCACTGTGGAACAGGGAGCTGAAATTATACGGCCCACGTCGTGGACAAAGCCAGGCTGGATGATCAAAATGCTCCATGCAACCCTCAGACATCTGGGGTAGACCCCAAGCAGGAAATGGCTCCTATCTGCAGACAGCAGTGAAAGTGAAGCTGGAGCAAAGATTTAAGCAAAGAGCAGTGATGGTACAGGGACTTGTCACATGCGGCGCCTTGACGTGCTGTTTACATTTTTGTTTGTTTTCACTGTTTGGAAAGACTTCTTACAAGGGGAGGACCCCAGCTAGCAGGCCTCTTGGAAGAAAAGCATTTTCAGAAGTGACTTGAAAGAAGAGAGGGTGGGGGAATCTGATTTAATAAATGATATATAGGAGTATAATTATATGGTTTTAAACACAGTTCCAGTTCACTTGTCTCAGCAAGAAATGCTGGTGTGTGAGAGAAATCATTTATATTGCTTACTACGGTTTTTCAATCTTGGCAAGCACTTTTTCCATTCTAAGATGTGGGAACACCCACATCAGTAATTATATACATTAGCAAAAATACAAGATAACTCATATTCAGGATGGGGGGGGGGGGGGTGTCCCTCATTTCTCAGTGAACGATTAGAGAAGAGAAAGATTGCTCTTCTGCAAACTCAATACATGCAAAAAAAAATATTACTGGAAATCCAAGGTTGTCTCTACGTATTGAAACGTAGATCCGCGGATAAATGGTTTAGAGGTTTTAGATAAAACCTCTATCACAAATTAGCTCTGCGACAAAACTAACGATTTAGTATTTTCAGTTCTGGATACCTTACTCAGTGGGAAGAGGACTAACAGTCCACATAGTCTGGTGGAAATCGAGAGCACTGGTGGTGAGATTTCACGTGTTTGTAAGTGCACGTCAATCAGCAAGGCACATTCATATATGCATACCAGTACAACCTAGTGTTAGAATATGAAAGCTGGTCTTTTTGAGCCTGAACCACTTGCCGAGATTTTCATGGGGCAGAAGTTACGGTGGAGAGGCAGAAGGAGATGGAGCTGCAGACTCCCACTGGTGCCTGCGGGATGAGGCTGCTCACGTGCTCCAGCCACAGCCCAAACCGCTTGCGAACTGCATGAACTCGTGAACCACGGCTTGGCTATCCCCAAAATACGTCATTAAGAAATAAGCTAGGAAAAGCTCATCCAGTCAGAGTCAGGTCATGTCCACTTTGTGTTTAATGCCCTGAAAAAGTACCAGGTTAACCAAACATAATTTAGCTCCTTTCTTTTCTCATTCCTAACGTGGCTAAAAGAGACTTGGAACATTCAGGCTTTAATTTTGCAGGTGTGTATGTCTAAACTACGTGGCAGAGAAATCTTATTGTATGTAAGGGAGCTATTCACTTCTGTAACCCTACCCACCTGTTAATATTTGCAGGACAGGCCTTTGGGATAGTTTTTTTTTTTTTTTTAATGGTCTCATACTTAACTGACCATACATTTTTCTTTCTGCATGCAAATTTATCGTGAATATGCTTCTAGATACAAAGATATGATCACTCTTGTTTTTGTTTTTTAATTCTTCTGTGGTTGCACAGTTCTCAAATCTCAATGAAGATTTAATTACATAATGCATTAAAAGAAAATTGAGTTAGCTTTCTAACAGTTTCTTAAATATTCTTTTTATTAAAGCAGATGCAGATCATCAAGATGAACAATGATAAATAATGGTCCACAGGTGAAATTATTACAGAAGTCAACAGAAAATCTGCTTCTGCACCCACTCATCTTTTGTATACTTTGGCCTTAAAAAGCCACTAGACCTGGGGACATCACACCAATTGTGCAGTACAAGAATGAGAAAATCACATTTTTCTGATCCTCTAAATCCCCAACATGCTACTTACCATTAAATGTCCAATCCTAACTTGCATTCTATTTTTAAATTTTTTATATATGTATTTAGATATAAATAAAGTAATATTTTTCTGGGGCTCATTTTACATCAGTGCAAGCAGATGTGTGTTGGGATTCACCTTTTGACATTCCAGCTTTCCAGCGCACTTCAATGCTATAGGAAAGGTTCCCACCAGTGGCTGGGAGCACTGGGCTGCATGAGAGCTAAAGAGAAAGCTGACAGGAAAAGACTCTGCCCAAACTGAGTGACACATAAGAAGGACTGAAGTTAAGAAAAAGATTTATAGGCCTAGACAAACACTAAAATGAGGAACACCTGAGTTTCCGTGTTTTATACTTAAGTTGTGAGCATTTAAAATCTCCAAAAATCAGGCCATGTAAATCCTCCAATTTTACCATTTTCATTCTAAGATGAAATAAGAATTACTTTGAGTATTCCTTTAATTTTAAAATATTCATTCTCTCACTCCCAATCCACATCATCCATACCTATCACTGGGTTAAGGCATCTTGCAAGCTCTCTTGAAGTCATCACCTTTAACTGGAGCTAAATTATTATGTCAGATGGTGGAGAGCACTGCATGCTTCACAATGGTCTTGCATTTGTTTAAATGGCATTGGGCACAACAAGCACAAAAAAAATGACTTTCTGGTTTGCACGTTATTTTTTTTTAGTACCTTCAACTACACAGCTAGGTAGAAAATTTAAAAATTGGATTATTATTATGCAATATTCCTAAGTAGCCCATAACAAAAAGAAAGGGAAGAAAGAAGCACTTCCCCCTTGCTTCCCCCCCAAGAAAACCCAGATGCACACAGAAAAAGCTGTCAAACCCAGTCTTGTCCAAAGCAGATCTGCCAATATTCTGACGATGTTTGCACTTGCTTGTCAAAATGGTCACTTCAGCTGAGCGTCATTTACACTTTGTCGTACAAATTAGTTATGCAAATTACCTGTAAATTTAACATTAAAAAAAATCCACCTTCCTTTAAAGTTATCCATATAAATATACACATTTTCTCTCTTTATTGTCATGGGATGAAGATGTCCTGGCTGAAGCAAAATGCTGCAGAGGGACTGCAGAGCACACGGCTCATGGCCACCACCGGGGTTGCAGCCCCTGCTCTGCCACCAGCCCACCACTGGCCACCTCTTTTGTGCCTCACTTTCTGCTCCGGCAGAGCGGACAGGCCTGCCTGAATTCGTCCCTGCAATTTGTCTAACAATTGGTGAGATTTTCTTCTCTTTGAAAGCCATTTCTCAAGCATTTTTTTTTTTTTAAACAGTCTGCTCTCCAAAATTGCTCAGAAAGCCCTTTCCAGCAAGAAGTGGTTATCTGTAGGGTTTTTACCTACAGACCAATTGATCCACACAGCCCATTTTGGGAGCAGCGGTGATTATGTAATGTGCTGCACGCTGCTGATGTTTGGGGCTGGAGGAATGCCTTTGCTGTTTCTGTGAATGTCTTTAATTGTTCAGCAGATTTTAAAGATAGCTAACCATGCTGTTATTAAAAAGAGTGCGGAGAGCTTTGTCATGGATTTCTTTCCTTTGTTTACAGAAAAAGTTGAGCTGAACATGTAAGCAAACGCAAATAGGATCGGTCACGATTCAGACAGGAGAGATCCTGTACCTGGGATGACTCTGAGACTGAGCCATGGATCCCAACACAAGGAGCTTGTGCAGGAGGGAATCTTAAAGCTTCCTGAGCTCTCATGGGGCATCTGTATACGTAATAAACTCCAGTTATACGTGTTGTAGTGGAGCCTTACTGTTAGGGTGTTGCAAGGACAGCGTTACTGGAGACTGACTGCAGTCTAATAACATCCTGGGTCCTTCAGAAACTACCACTGAGCAGGCATGTCTGAAAGCTGGGGTAAATACCGATACTCTCCACTCGGCATGCGAGCCCCCTGCTAGCAGCTGCATTCTCCCCACCTCTTCCTTTCCTCGCCAGCATCTTGAATACAAAGATGAAAATAGCAATGACTGTTCTAACTTGTCAAGGAAACACCCTCTTGAACATTTATTCTAAATTACTTTTTTAACTTATTCCTTATTATCCGCTAATGATTTTTCTAATCAAAACTTGCTTAATATTTGTTAATAAAAGTTTTAACTGTTAATGCAAATGGTCAGTGGCTAACCCCTCACAAAACAGATGCACAACAGCTCTGCTATATTTAGCCATCACTATAGCTGGGCAGAGAGTTAATACCTACCTCACAGGACACGCTGACTTTCCACTAATTACTAATGGGTTATGAGATCCCAGAATTAATGTGAATGTAAAGCCCAGAGCATTAATACGGTACTTCAGAGCATCACCAACTATGATATCCTCAGAGCCTCAACCTATTCCTCTCTGGTTAAGAATTTCCTTAAGTATGATGACCCTGAAGGGACGGTGAGACGCAGGACGCATGAACTTGCTTCCCAAGTCAAACGGACACTTCCTACCCGGAGTCAGGAACACTCCAAGGAGCTGCAGCTACAGCTTTCTGTCCTTTTAGTGAAGGCTTTGTAGAAATCCTCCTGGGGCAATTATGCAAAGGAAAAGACTCTATTATAGCAGCATGTATTATTGTTTTTGTCTCCAAATATCAAAACTCTCAATCCATTTCAATTGCCCGTTACATATATACAGCAGAAAAAATATTAACGGCTTTTTAATTGTATTGAGAGTTCATTGTATTTCTGTTCCCACCCAGGAATCACAAAGAGCTATACTTAGGTTTATTTATCCTACTTCACAAAACACCACTTTCATATTATTGTTAACCCACAAATGAACAAATGAAAGACCAGGGGAATACAATGATTTACCCAGAAGTGTTTCAAATGGTGAGACTTTGTTCTACAGACATCAATGCATGCACGGAGTAGCCGATCAGCTCAAGAAGACAAGAACTGGGAAAGTTAAATTGAGCCATGGCTCAGGATGCTGATGTAAAAAAAAATAAATAAATCAACTTTCATTTCACATTCATATGATATATCCTATGCCCTAAAAATCTTACCTGTGCATAAATCTACACAGTAAACAGAACAAAAAACTCAGCCAAAGTGAATATCCTCAAAACACCTAGCATGTTAGCCCACATAACTGTGCTGCTTGGAGGAAGGCAGAATTCCAGAGGGTCAGATAACTGGTGCGTGGGTTGCAGATAGTCTCCTGAGTCACAACTTAATTACATGGTACGAGATCAACACTGTACATGTGCAAGGTGAACTTAGCCTGATAGTGTCCTGTTTTCCAATACACGCCCCTACCGAAAAAGAAATCAATCCCTGAAGAATTTGCAGAGCTGAAAACAGAGTGAAGCAGCTCAAATGATCCACACTTACACTTATTATTAGAACTGAGAAAAAGCTGTAAATAAGTCTGTGAATATTCTGTTTCACTGTGTTCAAGTTGTTCAAGTTGTTTTCCAACCTGATTCTTCAAGTGAGTTCCTACGCATCAATCTCTGCAAATACCAGAGCAAAAACCTGTGTGTCACGTAAGACTTTGGTATGTTGCTTGATCAGGACATGGGAAGGGCACGGGTTTTGAGTGAGTTGCGTGAAGGCGCATTTTGCCTAGAAAGGATGCATTTTAAAACAGTGTTTCAAAGCGTTAAGAAAAAAAAAAAGGAAAAAGGAAAGAAAGATTTTTAAATTCAGGCACATAATTAGTATTTGCAACAGCCCTTCCCCCCACCCATTTTTCCAATCAGGAAAAAGAAGGACATCATAAGACTTGGATATCTATTACAAAGAGGTTAAATTTTAAATATTGGAAAACCCACAACGAACTGCTGGCAACCCATCTACTGACAAAGAATGAATCAGGAAATCAGTTCAAATAACGAATACATTGAGAACATCATAATAAAGTCAATTATGATTCGTACACAGAAAACAGACACCATTCATTCAGTATCATCCGGTGAATAAATCATTGAATTCCTCCTTATCTGAATATGTTTCTCTAACAAAGCTGGATCTTGTAAGAGCTTTCTAATTTAGCAGCTTCTGACAGTAGGGGAGAAGGAAAACCTACGTGAAGCATGCAAAGAGTCAGTCTTTCTAAGGCTCAGGTTTAGCAATGCCTCTTGACCACCCTACTGCTGGAAACTAACCCAGACCATAATCTAGGTTAGGGCTGCATCCCACCAAGCAGCCCAGCAAACTATGTGGGACACCCCTACAACCAAGAGATGAGTCAGACCTTTGTCAGATACGTATTTTCACCTGAGGTGAAATTCTGGCCACAGTGAGAGAAGTTTTGCATTTGGCTTCAGCAGCCCCAGACTTCTGGTTTGTCTTGTTGGCAGCCATGGGACAGGAGGCAAAAGCACATTTTCCCTGTAGGTGCTCCTTTGTATTCTCCAACCACTTTCATCCACTGCCGTGTGCTTCAAAATCTTTAGCCAGACAGCTAGTTTGCATATGTTTTTGAGACAGTATTTAAACACGTACAAACAAAGAAAAACCTTGAAGCAAAAGAGAAAACACAAAGAAATTAAGGAAAAAGTCTTCAGAAGTCTCATGTAAGCCAGTCGATTGGGTTTTCCCCACAGATTCCCCTACTGCCTTGACTTCCCCAATCCACACACTCCACTAATTCCAACAGTGAATCTATACATTCACAATCAAGTGAAATAACTTATAGACATTAACCGCAAAGCTACATGAGCATAGCTGCACACAAGCATATGCTTGTTTTAAAGAGGGAATCTGATCCACCTTGAGAAATGCACACACTACACTCCGTTAAGATGCTGGTTGCTTGAATTACTCTGTCCACAACAATGCAGCAATTACCCAAAAAAAAAAAAAAAAACACGCAGGAAAAGCAAAACAAACAAACAAAAATCAACATTTAAAGTATTGCAACAGTAAAATAAATCTGGAAATTCTATATGACTTATAGCGCAGAGATTATGGAGACAGAAAGGGGAAGGACTGGAAAACTGAGATGCTTTCAGTCAGAATTTGAAAGTGCAACAGCGAAGCTGTGAAGCGCGATAAATGTGCCATGATTGCTTAAATATCATCTTTCTTTGCCAAGGATACTGCCCAGCTAAAAAAAATCTCAAACTTCACCCTCCAACAAATAACACGGCTAAGGAAATTTTTATAGACTTCTCCACAAAAGTGCAAGGTTTCCTCAGGTCTATCCAGGTAACAGTTTATTTGGGGTTCAAATAATACCTGGCAAGTAATAATGGCTTATCTTGTTAATTTTGCTCTTGGGAAAACGGCAAGAGGTGATCAACTTCTGCTCCTGTTTTGTGTGTTTGTTTCTTTCCTATAAAAGATTTTTTTTTCCTTCACAATGAAATGCAGATAAGAAGTTCACCTCAACAAGATAAAGAGTGAGATGGGTGCAATTAACTCTATGGGGTAATTTGTTTTGTACAAGACCCATGACTTCAATAACATAACATCTAAAATGCTTGAGGTATCAAAAAACTGGAAGCAAAACCAATAAGAGTAAGATGAAATGTCAGCAGATGGATTAACATCATCGAGAATGTGCCAGATTCTTAAGGCTATATTAAGCAACTTTTTTTTTTTCCAAAGCAAATTCTATGATAATTTTAATAACTTTACTGTGGATCTTCATTTCCTTTTTAAAGCTAATTTCCTATTTTCCTGCTGTTCCTCATTACTCCTCCTGCAGGGAGGGGGGCTGTTCCCAAACTAGTGTCAGTTTTCCAGTGCCTCAGCTGGGATATGGACTCCTCACCTCTACAGCTTTGGTCAAAGTTCTCTGCTGTTACAAATGCTCGTAACCATAACGCCAATGCTCATCCAGTGCTCTTCTGGATGCTGTCCAATTGCTTTATTTCACCCAATCTAATCAGTCATGCGTTCGGACTTCCTTGCTGCTGTCTTCTTGATCCACCTGGATGCTTTATCAGGGGAGAAACTTTTCCTGGGATTTTTGGCTGTCAATCTCAGCCCTTTCTGAGCAGCAGCTCAAGAGCAGGCTGTATAAAACATACCCTGAGTGTGCAGTAGATCTGACATCTTAAGGATACGTACGGTCCATTGCACTTGTGTTGTGTGTTCGTTAAGTGCAGTGCAGCTGGGATGTCTCCAACACTGGAGTTGTGCAAGTTGACGACGCAGCACATGCGCTGCAGTGCAGACATCCCTCATACTTGCTTTGTGTCCTCTGTCTCCAAAGCCCATGACCATGTGAGTAATAAACTCCATGTGCTAGACCGGCCATCGTTTGAGCAGAACTCCTGGATGATTTTTAGAAATAATGCTATTAAGGTTCATAGACCAAGATTCTCAAATGTGAATCAAAAATTTTAACACTAGTTAAAACAGAGCGTTAACTCACACTGTTGATAAAATATTAAAAGCTAATCTTAGCATAAAAATAAGTGCAGTAGTTAAAAGATCCTTTAAAGTTGACCACCTGCATTTTTTTTTCACAATTTACATTTTTTTAAATAAAAAATTGCAGTTCCCTTCTAGCTGATTTGCTCTGCTTGTCAGCCATCACCTATGCACTATTAGCTGTCCAAGGGTCTGAACACATCCACACCCCCTCAGGGGATGGCTATATATAAAATATGTGAGACTCAATAGACAGCTGATTTAATATGACCTTATCAGCTCATGGCACAGTGTCTCCTACCATTTTTCTCTGACAAAATTGAGGTGCTTTTGGCAGAAGGCAATAGATACACACCATATCATATTTAGCTCCATTCCTAGAAATTTGACAAGACTGATGCAGCCTTTCCTGTCATTTTTCCTCTTAAAACAGGAATTTCAAGAACATTGGAAAAAATGGCACATCACTGCCTAAATGCCTAGCTTTACTGTCAAGAAAACGGTCAAAAATGTCCAGCTTTACATTCAAGTAGAGGTTCTATGGGGCAATTTGTTTCTTTAAGAACTCTTTAAGAACCTGTTTTTCTGGGGGTGTTATTTTCCAGAGACCCCGATTAGACCAGTGCAAGGCAGCAGAGAGAACAGGAACTCCTGCGCCTGGGAGGACTCAGTCATTGAACTGATGATAGGAGCTGCAGTCATGTATGGTCTAACTGCACGTGGGAAACAGCCTGCAAAGAGCATTACCTGGGACGTCTGCCCAGCTGGCAGCCAGTGCGCAAACACAATAACCTGTTACCTTTCAGGTCTCTGCTTTCTCTCTTCCAAGAAAAAAAGGAAGGTGGAAGCCAGGCCTGACACAGCTGTCCTGCTTGTTCACCAGCCCGGCCATCGGTGGCCTGCAGTCTTCTCACCCCCGGTGCTTCGTCTGCCCTTGTGGCACACACCGAACAGGCTGGTAAGTGACTCTGAATGTGTGCCACTGCTCCCTGTGGCCTTCCTCACCACTGTGGTCTGGTTTTTCAATTAATTCCTATTAAAACAATCAGCTCCCTTTAGAAACTACTTTTGATTCTGTGTAAGTTTGTTCTAATTAGCACCGAATAACAAAAGTATAACAGTAGCACCTATTCTACCAACATTTTTAACAAGCTGTCAGAGAAGGAACAGTGTGAATAACAGCTGAGTTTAATATGCTACTTTGTCTTTTTTTTTTAATTGTTATTTGCCTTGAGTTGCTTTGAATATCTCTGGGTGACCAAACAAGCCAATTTTGAGGTCAGCTGAATAGTCACAAAAATTCTCATAGTTCTTTGACACAAAGAGCTCAGTCTGAATAAAAAATAAGCTCATGAAGAAATCTCCTCAAATGACTCAAGGATGTGTCATCTGACACATTTATTGCTCAGGTTCCCTGCCAAAGCACTTCAATATATAGATATCTCAGCTGTGAAACAACCTTTATTTCTACGCATTTCAATTCTTCAGATTTCTCCAGGAGAATTTTAATGGAAATCTTTTCTAACATCAAAATAACAGGCGTTATTGGATATCTGAGGGGTTTTTCCTTTATCAGAGATTTGATCTACAGAAGATAAAAGTGGCATCTTCTTTCCAGCACTGGTGAAAAAGCATCTCAGGTCTGAGAACCTGGGAGTGTGTGGCCTCATCCCACTGAGCTCCTGCAAGCTCCTGTAGACTCCAACAGGAGCCGAGAGCATTCACGAGGGGTGAAAGAAGCATTAGCAGTTAATCTTTCAAGCTATCCATTTAACTTTAAAGAAGTGCTGTACTGTGGAGATGGGAGAAAAACTAAATGACTTCTCCCAGCCATAAATGATGTCAGCTCTGCTTCAGGATGTTCCTGATCTTAAATCACCAGAGACTGGGGAAGGATCACTGAGTGCCTGCACCGTTTCTGTAAACCTTCCTGCACAGCCGTGTGTCCATACTGAACGAGACCGACAGGCCATTCTGCAGCTCAAAAGGTGCCTCACGCTACCTGCACACAGCCGTGCTCTCTATCCATGAACAGCGACAGAATGTGTCCAACCTCGATGGGACACCTTCAGGTGAGCACACTGCAGATGTCTCCTCAGACTGGGATGAACAACCTTCAGATGTTACAAACAGGGGTAGTTCCCTTGAAGTCATAGGAGTTTGTCCAATTTCCGCCACCTGAGAACGCTGCCTGCTGTTCGAGCCCGATTCACCTACCCACCACAAACATTTACATAGAAAACAGGTTTAGGGAAGGAGAGATTGACAACATCGTTCCTGATACTCTATTTGTGGGCTGGACAGCAATTTATCTTGTCTCTGATCAAACCTACCAGCTATGAGCAAAGTTTCACAATTGCAGGAGGCTTTGTGTTGCAACTTCCACAAAAGAAATGTGGCATCGTGCATTATGGCTTAACAGATCTGTATGCATCGAACATTTCTTGTAAGCTAAGAGAACTTTTATTATAGGATTTTTGTTGTTGTTGCTGTTGAATTGAAGAGATGTAGCTCCAGTCTTTGAAGTTTAAGACTAGTTGTAAATTCCTTGAAGTCAGCCCTATTTCCTTTTATATTAGCATGTTAACAAGCTTTGGAAGACTGACAGACCTTACAGGAAGACACAGCTGGGTGCTCCTCTAGTCTGGGCTTAATGAAAACCAGAACATGAAGGCTGAACTCTGTGGCTTGTCTGCTGTTTACAGACTCGGCAGGAAGAATCCACTGCCCCAGTGATGAAGGCATAATGTCCTCATCAAATACTGATACTTTCTGTACTACCAAGGAAAACAGTTGGGATTAATTAAGAAAGGAAATGCCACAATATTTTAAATTACTTCTGTAGTTTAAACCTTTGTACCAGATGAAGTCCGACAATAAAAAAAAAAAAAAGAAAAGAAAAAAACAAAAAAGACAAAAAAGCCAACAAGATGAAACAAAAAAACCCTGTGAAATTATGTAGAAGACGGGATTTTACAAATGGGGACTGATTAAAGGGTGAAGGCCTAACTCTGAATGTGATCCAGATTCAGACAAAGATCACCTTTCAACTCCTCCAGTGTGGAGGAGCCCAAGTTACTGTGGGCTCAGGCAAAAATGTAAAGGATGGGGAAGAACAAGAACACTATGCCCCCAGATTCTAAGTCAGCAACCAAATATAGCGAGTGCAGCCCCAGAAATACTTTGGAAACCGGTGTTTATCAGGATGACCGGTTTCAGGGGATGCCTATCTCCCACGGACAGTGTCCTCATAGAACATCCCCTGAAGCGAAGATTTCACACCCTACCTCCAGAGATCTGAGCCCGCAGCAAAGCAGGACAGGCAAAGGCTGCTTTGCCCACCGCTTTCATCCTCTGGCCTTGGGCAGCTCAGGCACCAGCGGTGCTTTCACACCTCTTCACTGAGCAAAGCCATCAGCACCAGGCTCAGCAGGGCCACTAGTTGTGCATCACCTCCAGTTAGTCCAGGGCTCTCTCTACCATGCTGGCCTTGTACCTCTGTCCCTATTTAAAGTCCGTGGGATTGTAAACACAAGCCTTCTGGAAGCAGCTCTGTGCTCATCTTCTGCAGCACTAGTGCTGCAAGCATCCTCCCCTTACTGGGAGCCCTTTGCGCTGCTCCAGCCCTGTTACGCCACACAAGCAAAGCAGCAGGTTTTCCTCCTATTTCTGCCTGCCTGAGCCCTGACGGTTGGAAAACAAGTTTTAGAGAGCTGAGAGGGAGGAGGTCAAGCCCTGATGCTGCATTCCAGAGCTCTCATATCTCTGGAGAACATCTAGGAATACTGTCTCAAACCCAAATTTTAATAGCAGATTTTACTATGGCATCTATTTACATACACTTTTTTTATTTAGTGAAACATATGCTCCAACATACCTGCAGTACGTGCTTAATTTCCACTTGTACAAAAGAAAAATATGCATGTAAGTCAAATAACTGCAGGCACAACTGGCCAATTCTAGTCAATGACATACACAGTTTCTATGACGGATGCATTTTCTCCACCTAGTTTCTTTCTATAATGCTTATGGAAAGCCTATACTGAAGTGCTTGGAAAGAGAACTTTTACAGACTGATTTTTTTTTTTTAAAAGACACTTTTGCATTACTATTTTACATTCAATGTGCTTATCATAAGCCAAGACAAGGCTAGTTTATTGGAATACAGATTTTAAGTTAATTAGGTAAAGCTTTGTTTTTCTGTTATTGTGGCAACATCAAAAATCATAAATATTAACAAAGATAACCTATAAATACCATCCAATCACAACAGCCATATGTTACACTTTCACATGTGCTTAGAGCATTTTGTCGCATGCCAGATTTCCACACGCACCTGGTTATGCAACCAAAATACCCAGCCAGAAACATAAATAATGCCAAGTCTGAACCTCATTTAACCACATCAGTGAACATGAAAAGTGTAAGTTACGAATCTCTTTTGATAAACACTTCAATAAATCAATTCTTGTGCAATGAAGAGAGTTCTTGCGACTGCAGCAGAAGGTAAGGGTGCACTTGGGCAGTCCATACAAGAACATATTTTGCAATTTTATGGCTCATGGACAGCAAGGTTGTGCAGGAGCTTGATGGAAACCAGAGTCAGATGTATTGTTCCGTGTTTTCTTAAAGCTTAGTGGTATTGGCATTATGTTTTGTTTTTTGTTTTTCTTTCCCTTTTGAAAGCGGTTTAGCTGTAACTTTTCTACAGGTGCTGTTAAGTTTCTGCACAGCCATACTGAGTTGCTGAGATTTGAGTTGCTCCTCAGCCTTTGTCCAGGAATTGTAACTGTCCTTGCCAGCCTGAGCATACACAGCGGTGACAAAGCCACAGAGACAGCAACAAACAAGGTATCTTGCTTTCAGATTTCCTCTCTTTTGCTTTTGATTCAGATTCTTTGTTTGTGAAATGAAAATAGCATAAACATGGTGTTACTCCTTAGGAAAGGCAGCCAGCCCACTGCTTAGTCCTGCCAGGAGCTGCTGAGGACAAACTGGCAGCTGATTGGTGACACATTGGGTCTAGCTCTGTTGCATTCAGAAATAGGAAATAAAAAAAAAAGCAAATCCAGTGTGGGACAGAGACAGCAAGATATCACAGATCAAAACCATAAGCAATTACTTGATGCAACGAAATCAGAATCCTTTACGAGGTGCATGAAAACTGGTGATTTCAGCAGAAGCAACAATGGTTTCACAGCCAAGGGGATTTAAACTGATGATTTCAAAATGCAGGTGTAAGACATTCAGAAAGTCCGCCTCTTATTGCATTATAGACCAGAGAGTCTTTGCATAGCTGAGCTTTCCTCACCTCTGCTGGACTAACTCAGTGTGATTTCTCAATAGATTTTATGGAACAGAACATGTCAATTTAAAAAACAAAACACAATCTAGGATCAGGACAGAAACCAAAACTTTCAGGTTTATAAATGGAAAAAAAAATAATAAATAAAACCCTTTGTGTGCCTTACAATTTATTCTTATGGGTCAGTTGGTGCTAACAGTGTCCAGGTTAAAAACCTTTCTCTGACTTTAGTAATGTGTCCTGCGACCCTCACTTAGCTTGTGTAGCCAGGCTGTAGAAGTTCATAAAATGCTTTTTATTAGTGCTTATTCATTTGGAATAGCAGTGTTCCATCTAACCTGAAATATTACTATGGATCTTTATTTCCTCCACAGCCTTACTTCCCAATTACATTTGGGAGTAATCTTATTCAGAAGAAAAAATATATGTAATTTCATCAATTAGTGGAATTATCTTCCTGCTGCATGAGAATTCATAAAATAGGAACTGGTTTATAAATAATGAAAAGAAAGTTTTGACTAATATAGATTGAATGTGCTCCTCTCACAATCTCCATATAACATCCATAACGTCAAGCCCTTAAGTGATTTTGCTGATTATGAACAGCATCCTGACATGCAAACACACAATTTAGCCTGAAGATATTTGCAATTAATTAATTAATCCTAACAGAAATTATCAAAACTCATTCACTGGGCATCACACAGCCAGCAGCAAGCAGGAAGAGACTTCTTAAACCATGGCGGAGAAGAATTCTTCAAGCAGAAATAAAAGCCTGATATGGAAAACAAAATGTAAATTTTCAAACAAAGAAAGCTTCCTGTTAAAGCATGGATGCACAATGAGTCACCCAAGGGTTGCATGAAGTCCTCCAAGACCTACTTTGATGCCCATCATGCTTCCCTCAAGGCTTTGTGAGATATGTCTGACCTCAGACGTGGATATCCGAAATATCTCAATTTAAAACAGTAATATCAACAATTATGAGAAATAAGCAAAAGACACATCAGAATAGTAGCGGAGGTATCCCAGATGTTTGGCATGTTTTTTCTCTTAAACGGGCAAGAATTATGCGTTCCTCCTACAAGATAAATGAATAGAAATGGTATCACACTTGAGGGGTTATTTGCTGAATAAATCCTTAACTTGGAGGTACCTTAAAAAAATTATACAAAGCTTTAGGAAATGCGCAGAAGGCATTTACATTACAAACACTCATCGACCCAGCTATAGTGTAGCTCCAGCCCCTGTGAGACAAGCTGTGGCTGATTACTCAGTCTAGTGCGTCTGACATTTCTGCTGGAATTCACCTGCTCGAGTAATCCTTTGCTTACGGTACGTTGGCTGGGGGAACAAGATATCAATGAATGGTGAGCTGGGGGAACAAGGAAATCCCACTGAAAATACAAGCAAAGACAGCTGCTGGCCAACAAGACTGTGCATTAACTTTCAACCCCATGTTACAGCCCGTGCAGAAGGTAAACACCGGCTCTGATGCAAAGCTCTAGAGCAGCATTAGAGACAGCACCCCGTTGCAGCCCTTAAGACGCCTCTTTGAAAAAAACAGATTAAGCTGGTTCCTGTTGTGCCTTCAGTTCCTTCGTAGATGGTTGGGAACTGTTATGTCAAGAGTTCTGGGTGACAGTGAAACAGAGTAAATTCAAGAACAACCTTAAACGCTAATTGCTGGCATGTAGTGCCTCAACAGTGCTGGACCGACTCAATACACTTTTTGAACAGCTAGTTGAAAATTAACTTTTCATAAGGCAAAACATCTAAGTTAAATTTTTACCTATTAAAATTATAACCTAGGATCAGGACAAAAAGCCAAAATATTAACAGCAACAGAACTTGAGAGTGGGTATATCTCAGAGCAAAATTTGAATTTAGTCAATCAAAATATTTTGTTTCAATGGAGTCAGAGTCCCTCATTTGTACGTCATCTGTTTTACCTTATTTTTAAAATATACATTAGGTTCCTAAGGAAAAATCTGAAATGAAAAACATTTACTTTTTTTCTAAATAAAATCTCACCCAAATCCTCACAATTTTGTAAGAAAACAAAGTTGTTTGGACCATACCAAAGTTTTGTTAAAATCACGCTTTTTGGCAGAAAAGTCTTTTGACAAAAGTCTTCCTTTGTCCAATTGGTTTTTCTTTGTTGCCTGCCAAATCCACAGTCGGGTATCCGTATTTTCATTTTCTTTCTAATTATTTCTTTTCTCCTTACAGAAGTTCCTATTTTTGCTTGCTGGCAGGAATGGCACCGCAAGCATTTGGGACGGCTCCGAGCCACCCCTTTGAGCATCCCCTTTGCTGGGCCAACCTGTCCTCTCTGGACCACACTGCTCTTTCCTCCCCACAGATGCTTGACTGGGAATTATACATCTTCCTAGCCCAGTCCAGTTCCCAAACTCCGTTGCTGCCAGAGGGGTACGAACGTGGCAATTATAAATCAGGTCCCTCCAGGCAAATTTCCCATGTGCAAAATTTCTGGATACTTCGCAGCTTCCCTCAACCATGTACGCGAGGTGGGGGGTGGCAGTGCCTGGCCTGAGAGGCAGCGGACTTCTGCGTATTTGCAATATAGCACGTGCACACAGAGGAAGGGAACACTAATACTAATAATCTGACCTAATCCAACACACATCCCTCCTTTCCCCTTGGAACCATTTCCCTGACCAGCCGTTAACCCACTTGTATTACCACTGAAAGTCCATCACAGCAATATATGCTCCATCTGAGGCTTTTTACTTAATGACTAGAGAACATTAAATCCATCTCTGCAGAGAGATTTCAGTACTTTGTTCTCATCTGTAACAAGTTTTCTTCTGAAATCTTTGCATAGCATTTAGCTCATCATAGCAGAGAGAATATTTCATTAATAGCTTGCTCAGTGGGGTACCCATCTCCTTTCAAATGTGCAGGAGCTAACACGAGATGATCAATGTTCAAAACTATTTCTACACAGGCTCTTTGAACAAACTCAATTCCACCACAGATGAAATACTTAGTTTGTTTTATTTTGTCTCCCAATAATTGATTTGAGAAGCTTCTCTTAACCATCTTCTACAGGTCTTGGCCAGTTTATTGAACTGATTAAGAAAAACTAAAAGAATAACCTCTTGGTCACGTTACTCGTACGCTATAGAACTTTACATTTTAAGTTAATTCCTGGTGGTTAAGACTACCTCTGCATCTCACATGGTGCTTTCCCAGTTACCTAAATTACTTTTCAAACAGAATGTATATAAGAGGGAAGGCTGATTGGACAACTGAGCACAGCAAAAGGAGTAATTTACTGAGTTTTGTTTATTCTGGATGTTGAGAACCCATTGTAAAAATTAAAGGGAGGAGGTTTAACCCCTGAGCCTGCTGGGCATTTGCACATCCACACTTCCTGCTCCGTTTGCTAACCAAACACACACCAGTTATTCATTTGCATTTTTATTTCTTCTAAATACGTTTACGTTTAGGACAGAAGAACCTAAATAAGTGTGAGATACAAAATACATGAATGGCATAAATCTGTCCCTAGTGGCTCCTTAGAAATGCACACGGATAACATAATGCTGCCACCTACAAAATCCAGACCTTGGTTTGCAAGCGTCCATCACAAACAGGCATTATTTAGCATTAAGTAGACTTTCACACTGAGCAGATGAGAAAGACTCTGCAGCTCCCCGTGCTTATATAAGGGTGACTTGTATAAGACACCTCATTTTAAAGGAAAGCCTGAGACGGTTTTATTCCTCCAGCTTAGTTCTGAAAAGGGGGAGATTTTCCTTTGCTTTTCTTCTTTTAAAAATTAACTTTCATCTTCTCCTTTTTTGGTGGGTACCACAGAGGTATTTGTTGGATGAAAAACTTTGCCATGCAGCAGTCCAAAACTGTGACTAGTCAGTGACTTAACCACGTACTAAAACCTTGCAACTCAGAGGACAGAAAATGCCCATCATTTCCCAAATCCCTTTCCCCCCCCCTCATGTCAACTCTCTTACCTCTGCAATATTCCAGATGCTTCAAAACTAAGTGAGATCTGACTGTGTACATCATAAAACAAACAAAACACAGCCAAAAAAAACTAGCCTAAAAAAAGTTCGGCTGTATACCCCCAGTCCAGAGCTTCCCTGCCCATCAGAGCCCAGACCCACTGCCCATCTTCACTGCGGCTTTGTTATGACCAGAGAATGTTTCCCTGATACAAATATCTATTATTCCAAAGCAAGTATCAAGGGCCAAATTCTGATTGGGCACAGCCCCACATGGGTATCTGTAACCACGTAAACCGTAAAGGAATGACGACCTTTAAAAACCTGCATATGCACCAAAGAAGCAACACCAAGGCAATGAGCGCACATGTTGAAAGCTGAGCGATTTCCTTTTTTGCACTTAGTGTCATAGAGAAAACATCACTTCTCCTGTAGCCCCAAGAAAGGGGGTACTGAAAGATCATGCTTAAGTATAGCAACAATTTTCATGTAGCAGCTTCTATGAAAAGGGGTTCCACTCCTTTCCCCATGTGAATGCTGGCCATCCTGCAATGAATCAATTATGTGATTTCCAAAATCAAAACAAGAGGTACAATTCAGGACTGAGAAAGGCTGTAATTTACCTTCCCAATTCAGTAGCTAGAGGCTTCAAAGAGAAAGTACAGCTGAGAAGAAAGAAAAACATAGCGGAACAAATTATCTACCTAAATGATGTAAAGGGACTGGAATCTGGCCACAACTGCTAGATTTAGAATCCTTACAGTATACAGGAAAGTATAAAATCTGGTGTGACATGTTTCGTAAACTAAAGGCACAGGACTCCCTTTCCACCCCCAAAATGTAGATGTCTTTACAAAGGATGTATGAGTCAGAGCAGGCAAAGGAAGAGAACCAGAGGTCTGCTATTCCAATTTGGCATGTCTATATAATTTATTTAAGATCATAACCAATTTAGGAGAGCCACAGACAGTTACTCTGGGCCATCAGGCCACCCATTAATTTTAAGATATTCCTCTTATCTGTTGAAATCTGTTTTAAGTCCACTCATTTGTATTTGAATAAAATGCTCCGTTTAGAATGACATTCTCTTGACCAAGATGAAAAGCAATCATTTCACTTAGTATTTTTTTTCCTTCAAGGCTAAAAGCCCTTTTACTCAATGCTTAACTTCTAGGGTGAACTTGTCTGACTTCATTTCCAGTCGTTGGTTCTTCCTATGTCTTTCTTCACTAGATTAGAAACATGTATTCCATACCTTGCCCTGGGAGGCACACATACGTTGTAACCAGGTCACTTCTCTTTTTGAGAATTTAAACAGATTTGTTCCTTTTTTATGGGATGCATGCAAGCACTGAACGTCCCTACTGTACCATTATTTTACTCAACTTGTCACACCAGATTTTACACTTCCTTCTAAACTAAGAAGAAGAATTTTTTGTTTGTCATTTTTCCCCTTTGATGGATATGGACTATCATCTAACAGCACAGACAAGTCCCCGTCTCCCGCTCAGAGCAATCTCAGCTCCTAGAGACCTGGCAATGCCCCTAACGGATTGCCCAGGGCACCTGGATTTCCCAAGCCTGTGACAAATGTTGGTCACTTGTTTTTCCTGGCTGTATCTCTGTGAACAGAGAGCACCTGGTACTGCCTGCCGTCTCCTCGCTGTGTTGTATTTCAGAGGAGGTGCTGTGCAAGGCTATGTGCTTTTCCTTTTTCTCAAACCACCTGTTACACCTGCCTGTAACTGCCTTTAGTGTACAGAGCCTTTATTTGTATTATGTCACCCCTCTGGTATGTGCCTTCCTCTTCACGAGCACTTGATATCATCACCAACAATTGCATGCTTGCGATGGCAGCACGAGGAACGTTGGTCACCAGCAGCATACTCCTTCCTACCTCGAGGCATGGAAAGCTGGTGGGTGGTTTAAAGAGCCAGGGAAGGAAATAATGCTGGGAGCGTTGCTTGGTCTCAGTTCCTGTCCTGAAGGCTTGTTCTATTATTCACAGAGCGGCAGCAAATAAATCAGGAAAACTGAGCAATAACCTCCTACCTCAAATAGACTCCTTTTCTCCTTTAGTATAATTAGCATGCTCAGTTTTACGGCTGAAAGGGGACAGGTATGGGCTGAATATCCTAAACATTAATAGAACTGAATTGAACAGGGCATCACAGTGAATTGGGAGTGATGAAAGAGGAAAGGACTGCAGAAGGGACAAAAACAGCCTGCTGTGGATCAGGGCCTGCACAAGGCCTTTAGCTATAGGGACACCGACCCCAAAAGCCACCCCATCCTGTAGCGTAAGGCTGCCCTAGGTGCCTGTCCAGGGACAGGCTCTCGCCACCAGCCCTGAGGTACACGTAGCACACTCCTACACACACACACGCCATTTCTAGGTGTGAGTGGCACAGAGCAGCGGGTGACCTGCCCGGGCACGGCCGTGGCCGGGCGCTCCCAGCCCCTACCGCCAGCAGCCTGCCCCGGCACGGCCACTCCTTGGTGGGAGCACCCGGCAGGCAGAGCCCGCGCAGGCCTCGGCGTGTCCCCGGGGACGCCCGGCCCTGAGTCACCGCCCAGCTGCGGGTGCCCACGGAGCTCCCCGGGGTGGCTTTGTGAAGAGGCCCTCAGAGGCAGGGACAGTGCAAAGCGCCCACACGGAGCTTTGAGGGGCTCCTGCAGCCCCCAAGACAGGTTTGGGGCGCCACAGAGATGCAGGCACAAGTCGGGAGAATCAGAATTGGGGTGACAGGGGGGCTGGCAGGTCTCGTGTCCTCCCGAGTCATGCCGCAGCTGAGCACAGGCACCTTGTGACAGGAGTGGCTGCAAAAAGCCAGGCTCTGCCTCTCTACCCCTGCTGCACGGGGCCGTTCAGCAGCGCTGCGCTGGCGCACAGCACCTTTACAGAAGCATTTCTCACTAACGCTGGGGAAACCTTCACTTTCAGCTCAAGTCTCCACACCCTGCGAGAAAAGCACGTTGGAAACTGCATTAGCTTACACATGGGCTACCACAGAAATCTTTTTCTTTGCCTCTTCCTCTTTTTAAATCTGCTCCAATGGTTTTCATTTCTTGCAAAGTAATAAAGCTTTGGTGATCTTCTCTAGGATAGACACACACTATGCAGGTTCGCACAAATGTGAGAGCATAAAGCCAGTTTACTGGAAAGTACTACCTAATTACTGAATTGAATATTTGAATAAAGGTGATTTTGCTGTGACTTCCTCCCTCAGGGAACTACAGTAAGACTTCTCAAATAACTTTCATTTGTCATTGAAAATGTGTTATTCACATCATTTTCCAATGTATTTCTCAGATTTTTATGTTTCAGAATAGTGGCAGCTTTAACACTAATAAATCTTAACACTAGACAGTGTTTCCAACATAATTGTAATAGCTGTAGGCTAGATTACAGGTGTCCTTTTAGACACTAACTTGTTGTAGTTACATCTTGCTGCATCAATTGTGTGGCTATTGTAAACTTTATATTATGCAAGGTGTGTAATTACACAGCATTTTCAAGCTCCCATCACAACTGCACACCTGGCCTGCTTCTAACAAGCACATTCCTTCTCAAAATGACTACGTAATTAGAAAATTCCACTTCTCGGACACAGCACTGCGCTTAGCACATGTATATTTTACTGAGAAATGCACTACCATTTCTCTTACAGGGTCACTAGACACGCTGTGAGCTGTTCATTGTTTTTAATCCTAACATGACCTTTATACTAAATACAAAAAACAACCTCAAGACTGAAAAGCATGGCATGATGTCATGAGGCACAGAGAATGATTTCAATGAACCCAGCGCTGTTTGATCAGGGACCAGTTGTCCCAAGGTGCTGAGTCCTCATTTCCCGCAGGTCCCAAACTGTAGTTTGTAGTGCCCGAAAACCAGTTGTCCCAATTAAAATCGGAAAATGAGGCATTTAAAATCTTCAGCCACTTAGAGAACTTATTTGAGAGTTTCCAACATAAGATGCTTTGTCACACTTGTGCGATTTTTATAGAAAAAGCTCCAAAACTGTTTTCGTTCATTCACATGCACACACACAAAAAGCACTGATTGCCAGAAGAGCAGACCAATAGAAACACTAATGATTTTTAAACACTGATTTACTCAATGGGGATTGCTTGTAGATGTGTGTAAGCAGGATCTCTGCAGTGTCCCCTCCCCGCCTGAGCGAACAGGGATATATAACGGTAAATACTTAACAAGCATTTGCTGCAAACAACAGGGAACACACTCCAGTTCCTTCTTTGCTAGAAGGCGAAGGACAAGGAAGTGCAAGGAAACTTGCAGGAAGGTTTCAGGATCGGGAACTGTTAGAAGTGGCAGCTCTTTTCACACATGCTGTTGAGGATAGAAGGGAGATAATTATAAATCATTACGGAAGAAAAAGAGAGCGCCGGATCCCATGCCCGCAGAAATCCTTTGAAAAAACAAATGCATAGATGCTTTCCCACACTCCTTTAATCAGAATTTTAGATTCACCCTATGTGATCTGTAAAACAGCAGTTATCAGATAAAATCACCACTTCTCAGCTAAGCAATGCAACCCCATGAATTCAGATGAATAAAGGGGCCAGATTTATACCCAGATATTTTAATTCTTAAACAGTTAACATAACAGTCAAAGAGATGCTTGGTTACTTACACAAAGGGAAGGCTATAATTGTAACATCTTTGCTCTAAGGTAAATAATTAAGTAGACTCCACTTACAAAAGGATGAGAAGACTGTGCCTCGGGACATTTAGGCAGTGGAACTAAGCAACAGGTTACAGGGAAGCAAACAAGGCTATATTTAAACACAAACCTATTGACTAGATGATTTTCAATGCAGAAAAAAAAGGTTTGATTCTAAAAAAAGTGTTCATATACTTCTGAGTAATCCTTGGGCAATTTTACAGACTGAGGCAGAATGAAAGGACCCAAGATCACAGATATTCTTGTTCCAAGTCTGTGTCAGGATAGCCTCTCATTTACACAGCTATCCTTATTTTCCCCCCGTGAATCTCAATTTCTTCACAAGAAACATCAGTGGCAAAAATCAGGAAGCTTATCCTCTTCATTATTTAAACGAAGTCCTTTAATAAAGCTCGACCGTATTAATGAATACCTCTTTGCAGCAGAAACTTAGACCCTTGCATTTGAAGCACAGAGAACAACACTACATATTTGTATTCAAAACTGTTTTCCTCCGTTCTAACAGATTTCAAATAGTCACAAATATAATTGTAAGTACTACTGCAAGAAAAATGCAAAACTCGTGTATTGGGTGACCCAATCTAGAAGCCAGAATTTAATTTAAAGGAACTGCTTGGGTCTGTAGCATTTAGCAAAGGTTGAAAATCACCTTGCAGCAGGGGGCTTCTAGCATGTGCTCTGGTCTGCCAGTGCAGAGACTGGCAGTGAGAGCACAAGTGGCCCTGCCACTCCCAGAAATAAGTTGTGTTCTTATAAATAAAAAGGTCTTTACACATTGTTGGCATTTATCCCCAAACTAGGCTACCAACAGGAACGGCGAGATTTCCTCCCTCTTCTACCCGTGGGTTTGGGTCCCCCTGTGCCAGCACCACCGGGAGTCCATTTGAGGCTACAGTGGTGATGAACAATAGCTAGGCAGTGTTACATATTGTGATGTAAAAGCTACTACCAAGAATCAGCCTGAGGTTGTTTGGTGGCTCAGCACACCCAGCCAAAGAGGCGGCAGGTTTCCAGCTGTTAAAGGCTATACAGAGCCCCTGGAAATGGTGTGCACTTAGAGCTCACTCTGAAAACCAAGGCACTCAGCACTCAAAAATACTTTTAAGCCAACACGATGTTTTTCTTTCTCCCATCTGGAAGAGTGGGCAGGAGGTGGCTTTTTGTATTGGAGTCAGTACGCAGTTCTAATGAGGCCTGGATGGCAGATCGGGTCAGCACACACGCAGAAATACCCTAGAAAGGGATTAGTAAATGAACTCCGAAGAGCTAGACAGCCCAGGATCCTGGGGACATGGAAGGCACTAAGGCAAGACAAGGACTGGATTGGCTGGCCCAACTAGTTTTCCATCCCAGCAGGACTATCATTGTAAAAGAATGATTTTTAAGCTTTTCTTTTCCGTCTCCTATTAATTTGTTTGACATGACCTTATCAGGACTCTGCTAGTTATGTTCTGCTTTCCTTATGTAGTTGTTTTCAACAAAGTGAAACTGCAGATAGTTGTCTCCTTCTGTTATGCATTCAGTTCTGCAGTGCTGAAACATTAAAACAATTTGAAAGATATGACAACGAAGTTGCTCAGTACAGTGAGCATGTGGATTGATATGTTTTGATTTTTTTCTTTAGAGAACAAGACTTGTCAGTGCTCGACTAGAAAAGCTGCCAAATACATCATCATCTCTCATTCACTCTGACCCAGGTGCTGTCAGCCCAAACTGACTGTTTTCAGTAAAATGAAAAAATCATGTTGGGTGAGTTCAAAACGTATCCCAAGAGGTGCCAATTAGGGAGCATTTTAAGTGCAAATTCTAATGTTAATTTTCTGAGTTCATTTGCTCTGTGTCCGTTACTAAATCTCCAGCTTAAATTGCACTTTATAGCCTAATTTTGTACTACGCAATGTTTCTATCCTGTTCAACATACTCTCAGAGCTGCATGTAGGACTAACAAACATTTAAATATTTGATTCACTGGCATTAGCAAAGGGAAGAGAAGAAAAACTTAATGATGGATGATACGATATGCTGTGCACAGAATGCCTTCATGCTATTCACAGCACATTACCATCAACATACCTCTTCCCATCGTGCATTTTTTAGGAAGTAAAACAAACAATGCCACTGAACTCAGAAAAGATTTGTTAGTAACAGGGATTATAGACTATGGATTATGTAGATGCTGTTGAGTGATCAGTTTTGTTCAAATCGTATCTATTTATTTTGTTCCTGTTTTTTCTGCAGTAAACACCATTGCACTGAAATGTGGGTTTTCACTACCTTAAAAGGAATGAAACATACAAAGCACCCACCTAAAACCTGCTTTCACGTGGTTTTGTCGCAAAGATAGCTACCAAGATCTCTAATCTAACCCTTGCAGTCATCAGCATAGCAATTTAATACATTTAATCACAGAAGAAATGGAAATAGAGGGGTTCAAATTTAAAATAAAAAAAAAAATCCAACTGTATATTTAAACATATTATTGACAGTGTAATGCAAGGGTTAGTTGAGAGGATGCTAATATCCCTTTACCTGCTAGAAAGCAAAGTCTTCATAAACGTAATATTTATAACTGATAAATACTTAGCACCTTCTAAATGCCTTAGAGCAACTTCCATTCGGTGTCACTTGGCAGAGGAAGAGCACGACCAAGCATCGGGCCATATCCAGAGGGCCCGATGCTACTGGTAGCGAAGAGCACAGCGCAGTCGCTCCCTTGGGGACCCTGCTAACCAGCGAGCAGAGCTGCTGCCTTTGGACCTTCCTGCATTTCCACCTGCCCCTTTGAGGAGGGGAAAGGCCCCAGCCTGGACCTGCCAACAATGTTGATGTGCATGGAGAAGTAGAATTGGATTTAAAATTGATCCTGAAAGCGATGCTGATGTTAGGAGTAAGCATACATTTCAATAGCAAGAACATCCCCTGACCTAAAGGTGCAACCCTTTCTGCATGGGTTTTGAAGCAAGAGTTTCAAAAGCTTTAATTCATTTAACATAGGCTTCGATACATTTTCTGTTTTATAGCTTATTTTGGCCAAAATGCCACAAGAAAAAGCAAGGTTTCCACTGATGAGTATTTCTGACGTCTTACTTAGGGTAAAATGTAATGGTGATTCCTCCACATCTGCCTCATTGTCAGCATCACCTCTTCCACCAAAACATGTGTTTCTAATAGACTTCTAAGTCCAACCAGGAACCTCCAAAGGAGACCTTTATTTGACAGCAACGAGATCATTCAAATGTTTAAAAATAAGCATGTGCATAAATGACTGTAGCTTTGAAATCTGTTGATATTGAAAATAATATGGCTACTTATTTGCATAGGGATTCAGGGGGTCCCTGCCCTCTACTCTACATAAATACAGGAACCAAAGCAAAATATCTTCCTTAAAAATTTAGCTCAGAAAGCGTAAAACCTAAATAAAGGAGTCTTCCCTTTTCTCCTGCTAGTTTAAGGTACAACCATTTGCGATGCCCACCGTTTTTAAAGTTTACCGAACAATTTGCTTCGCTTGCCTTGAGAAGTAACATTGGGTCACAGGAATGGCGTAGTTCTGTCTGTAACTACTCTGATTTTTTTCCAATTAAAAGATGCCTAACATGGTGACTGAACTTGAGGAAACGCCATGCCGACTCCCTGGGAATTACAGCCCGCTAGCTGCCAGGGTGCTGCAACGCCACCCACGGCAGCTGCGCCGCCCCGAGCCAGAACAGCCCTGGGAAGCAGATGAGCTACGACCGGGGCTCAGGCAGAGAAGGAAACCAGCCAAAAGGAGAAACCTATGCATAACGAAATCCAACTACACAACTGCTGCCACGGTATAGGTTGGACCAAACTTCAATTATTAATGCACCTCTTTAGATATTGCTGCTTGCACATATTGCTTCACATTAGGAGCTAAATACGCTCAGATGACAGGTAAATGAATTCATTTTCCAGGATTTGCATGCATCCTGCAGGAGCATGATTTCCCAGCCAATGTGAGACATTTGGTCAAACAACATTTGCAATTCGTTTCTATATTTAGGGCACTTCCCTGCAAAAGCCTACATATTTTTAACAAGGTCAGTGGATAAATTTGGGTGAGTGGTATGCAATTTTGGCTATATCATGATATAAACATAATGAATGAACATAGTTTATTGTTCTTATGTTTTAAAATGAGAAAAGGTGTAATACTGAGACATACCTTGAAAATCCAATTCCCACTGCAGTGATTTGTCATATGTTTATTAGCAATCAGTGCCTTTTTCCACCTCTTTGACAAGGATATAGCAAGATGTTGATCTACATCCCAATTCAGATGAAAGACCTAATTCTTATTGTATGCAAGGTCCTAAGTAGCAATACAATTTTAATAGTCTAAATATCCCTAATTTTCCATTTCCTTGAATAAACAATTTATTGGTAGCAATCACCATAACCGTAAGCATATTTACTACTTCTTTTTGGAGGTATAAGGGACGGTACAAGATGCAACACAGAATCACAGATATGTTATCAGGAGATACATTTTTTTGAGTCCTTTTCAACTTAACTGGCTTCATTTTTATTTTTTAAACAGAACAGAAAATTTCCCTTTTAAAGGTTAAAGCCAAGGCTCAGAAAGGTCAGACCTTGGAGAAGAAAAAAAAAAGGAAAAGAAAAGCGGCAAGTACTGACAGGAGCTCCAGTGTTCAGGAGCTCTATTCAAAGGGTCTCCAGCCATGGTCCCCATTCTTGTCACTGATGAAGGCTCGGGGAACACCACATAAAATTCCAGAACCGAAACTTCATTGCTAAAAGACAGCTTTCTTCAGCACTACTCAGTGAAGTCAGCTTAGAAAATGTGCATTGAAAAATTAATTCAGCACAACCCCCTGCCGAGGGCCGGTAACGCGTTGGTACGAGGAACGTGCAACGTTCCCAAGCACCGAGTGATGGAAAGGCGTCCTGAATCCTAAGTGCTCTATCTCGGTGCTCTATCTCCACATGAGCTCTAGCCTGCGGAAACGGAATTCACTGCTCCATGGACAGCTTCCAGAAGCTGTTTCCGTATGCGGTGCATGCCAAAACTGGGCCTAGTCGGCTGTTATTAAAATGTTGCTGTCAAGCTATTAAATGCTTGAAAAGCGGAGAATTAAAAGAAGCTTTATGCATGCACTCCCCACGGTGTTTCTAATCATGCCATTGATGTCTGGAGATCCAGTTTCCTTCAAAATTTAGTTACAGTTTGTGTTTATAAATCATTCCGTTTAAAGACTGCCACCACACAACCAATCTTGTTCCTTAGTCTAATCTGCAGTTTGAACAGGACTGAGATTGCTCTCAAAGCTTGCAAAGCATTCTTCAAAGGCACAGCTAAAAGCAGGTGCTTTAGGGGACTAGTCCTCCCAGAAACAGGGTGGTTTTCTCCCATTGGACCAGTTTGCACTGGGAAGCGAGACTGGGAGCCTGCAAGAAACGCCTCCCTCACCTGCATTGCCCCCAGATTTGCATCGCTCCCTTCAGTTCTCAGGATGCGTCCGGGCCAGCAAAGCAGGATCCAGCTACTGAGCGATACCTAGCTGCGGGACGAATGACTGAACAGAACACAGCTCGGGATATCTAAAAATCCATCTGCTATCTATCTTCGCATTTACATGTTCAATACTTCAAAGAACACAGGGGGGGGGAAAAAAAGAATAAAATCAATGCCATCTTTTTTTTTTTTCCTACAGCTTTTATGAATTTCATTTAGGAAATCATTAAGAAGGGATTAAAGGACTGGAATAACTTTGGTTTGGAGGAATGGACTAATAGTTCCTGTTCCTGTCTAGGACGCTTCATAATAGACAAAATATTCTATACATCTAATTACACAGGAATTTTGTGCTGATATACTTCATGTGCTATATAGGGAGAGGAAATCCTTAATTTGCAAATCCTAAATTAATTCTCCATATTACTATTTGTATTTCCAGAGATTTAGGAATCCCATTTAATGATCTACACCTCAATGGACTGGATGTCATAGAACACAGGGATAAAGATATATACTCTTTCCTCAAAAAAGCATACAACATAAGACAAAAAAGTGATACATGCAGAAAAGGAATGTAAGGTAGAGACAGATTATAAGTGATATGGCCTAGGAAGGTAGCGTAACGAGATCTACTAAGGTCAGAGCAAGGCATTGGACAAAAGCATCCTCCACAGACTTACCAATATAGCCACAGTTCCTTTCCCTAAAGGGCTTTGCAATAAAGTGAACTCTGAGCCTGGACAAGACACAGGTAGGAAGAACTCTGAGACATCTGCCACGCAGGAAGAATCAGGCGGTTTTGTCATAGTCAGGTTACAGAGATCTAAACGGAGGTGGATGATGCTGTGCTTCAGGGCGAGGAACGCACTGAGCATGGCAGGGACAAGGAGCAGGGGGCCCTGCTTGTGGCACCAGAACCATTTCAGGGACCACCCCAGGGGATGTCAGGGACAGACCGAGGTCTCCTTTGCACAGAACCAAGACATTTTGGCAGTGATGTATATTGTTACTCAACAGCACAGAGGTTTGGGGGTTTGTCTTTGGTTTTTAAACAGGTGACTTGAAGAGAGAAGAGAACCACAGACCCATCTGCAAAGAAACACGCACAGGGAAAGCAATGCAATAACTGCAAGAGGGTGAAACCACAGAAACCAAAAATCCAAAGATTTCAAGAAGAGAGAGCTGGCTGATTACACCAGACGCCTCGGACAAGCGAGGGGCAGGAAGGGGCACGAGCCACAGTCGGAGCCAACCCCCGGTGGCTCAGCGCTGCCCAGACCTCCCGCACGAAAGGAAAGCACCACAAATGCAAACAGCCAAGCACATGAGGTAGAGGGGAAAATAATCCTGTAACTGAGACTGCTCACTAATGGAATCTATTAATTTCTGGCCACAGAAGTACCAGCTAATTTGCAGTTAATGGTGTTTAAAAGATAAACAATCTAGACTGAATCAGACATGCATAAACTCTCCAATATTGATGCCATGCCTTCCTTCTGGGCAGACCGCACCATTTTCAGGAAAAAAGGGAATAATCCCAAGCATTTAACCACTTCCAGTGACACCCACCATTAGGGCTGAGGCCTCTGTCTCGTTTAATCTGGACCAAACGGCATGAAGCGTTTGAAAACTTGCAGAGCTTCAGAGACACTATGACATTCTTCACTGTCTGGGGTGTTAGAGGTGAGAAGGTTTAGGGAGACTGCTCTGAAAACACAGCAAAAGGCTTACTTTTGGTACTGAGGACTTGAATAACCCAGATCAGCAAGAATCCCATTCAAGCATGGATTCTTGCCTGGGGTGAATTTGAAGCCTGTCCTCATTTAATCCTTGGGCAGGGAAGGAATCATTGGTAGGATGCTAAATATTCTGCTCTGTTCTTTTGTAATAACTGTGGGAGCATCCTCGAGAGGAAATCTCACGACACTGAGACAGACTTTATTTAATTTAATACCCCTAATTCACAAATATTTAGTTCAAGTGTTTGATACAAGATATGAAGGATTTGGTATCAAGAAAACCTTGCATGTAATACCCTCTCACCAGATCATTACACAAGTCTAATTGAATTGAGATCTTGAGATATGCCCTTCAGAACTTGTTTGCATTTCACTAGAAATGAGATGATCATCTGTTACCTTTACACAGAAATTGTGACGCATTTTCGTGCACATGAAACACAAATGCCAAAATATTCAGGTATTTGAGTGCTTCGTTTGCATATAGTTGCTACCTCTGTGTAGAAACAAAGTAATTACTATAACAGGTAATTACGTGCTCACTAGCAATTTACACAAGAGGAAAAAGAATCCTCCAGCTTACTCATTTTGTAGATATTTGGAGCAATAAAAGCTCGCAGAAGGAGCTAGATGAAAACCTGCATGATTGCCTAAGATGGCTTTCTGCCAAATGGACAGTTCACTTAGAGAAGAAAAAACAACTCCATTACTTCCTCATATGCTACTCCCTTTTTTTTTTTCCAGAAAATTGTCATCACTGTTACTGGGTTCTAAATAGTATGAATAAACATATGTAAAAAGTCAAAATATTGCTACTTTTCTCTTAAGAGCCTCTTGGAAAAAGCTAATTATTGCAAATTTTGGTTCAGCGACAAAAATGTGTACACACACACGCATGTATAATTGATTCAAACAAACATTTTTTTACTCAAAAGAAAATATTTCTTTGATTTATGCCAATTATTGAGCAAATAAAATTGTCGTTCTGAATATCAAAGACTTTAAAAGAGAAAACACTTCAGTATTTGCCAACTCCCTCTCCTAATGTGGAGGATGCATTATCTGCCAAACCTATGTTCATTCATGTAAATTTTGGATTCCCTTCAAATTTCAGGATATAGACATTTTACTGAAAAAAAAAAGAAAGTGTGGATATGCATCCAATTCCTTTTCCAGAGCCTCATACATGGCTAAATAACTACTGAAACATCTTGCTCCTGTGCTAGTCTCCAGTAGGTCACCACAGCCTACTTTATTGCAAGAATTTATGATTAATGGAGTAACCGAGATTTGGATCCAGTGTATAGATGTTATGACTCAAAATACATTGTAAGCCTTATTTTTCATAAACCTAATAAAGAGCTGCTTTGCTAGTCCTGCAAGTCCTCCTTGAACTCCACCAAAATATGAATTAACTCCTGGGAAACTAAGACAACGCTGGTTTCTGCTATCTGGCCATGACGCAATTGCAATTGGCTCAACAAGAACATGACAACCATAACTCCTGGTGTCCTACCCTTCTCCAGCCTCCCACCTTCTGTGATGCTTGAAGTGAATTTCTCTTCCTATATTCCTCAAGTTCTTCAGGTATCATAGGAAAAAATCCTCTTGTAACTCCCATTTTCTTATTTTATTTGTTCTGGATTAGGATGAGCCTTTTTTTGTACAAAAACCCAAAAGGTCTGTGCTTATTTTTCTTCTACAGCAGGCAGCACAATCCTATTTTTTGTTGTGGAAGCACCCTGTAATCCACTCTCCCTAAAGCAGTGCACAGCTGGCCTTTAGGAAGCAGTACAGCTTCCTGGGCCCCCTACAACTTATGCCCGTGCTCACAGCTGCAAAGACTTCCTTCAACAGCACCCTGGCACAAAACTGCTGGGAACTCAGATGCACAACCAGTAGATATTGGTAGAGAGAGACAGCTTTCACAAAGCAAGTTGTGAAACTGATGTCTGGATCTTAAAACACCATGTTCCATTCTACTATAAAGTCCTTTTTGCAAATGTAGCCCCTTGTCATACAGGACACTGCTGCTCCACAGAGGAGGGTTTTTTTTGGGCAAAGAAAAGTCACCTAAAAACTGGGAAAATTGCTGGAGATCAGCTCCAGTGTAGTGCATGGGTGCAAAAAGCTCACAGCACCTCACAGTGGGGGACAAGGGAGGGAGAGAGCCCCTGTGCTGAAAGCACCAAGGAGAATCCCCAAGCTGTCTCCTGCCTGGGTTTCGACCAGAAGACAGATTTAAAGGCTTTCTTCTTCTGACACTTTCCCCATCAGTCTTTAGTTTGTTGCCACTCATTGCACTGACCTGTAAAGTCAAGACTTGACCTTTGTTTGAGTCCAAGTGAAAAAGCAGATGAGATGCTGGGGCAGAGGCAGACTTTTAGCCTCAGAGGCTGGCAAGGGAGGCAGAAGTACTGCGCCTGAAATCTGTGTTGGGTTCTGACCAAGACATCGCTTATTCCACAGCCATCCACAGACTGTCACATCATTTCAGTACTAGAAATGAAGGGTGGTCTGACATGCAAGTCATTAAAAAAATCAATATTCCTAAGCCTCACAAGAAAAGAATGCATTTGAGAGTCAGGTTTTTTCAAGAAGAAAGTCAAGTCCAAACGCTAGTTAGGCCTGTCTGTAGATGTGAATTGTGCATGTAAAAATATACAGAGACATCTTTAAACATGAAGCCAATGTTAGAAAGGACTAGATGCAATTTTCTCAGCAGAAATGCTATGATCCTTACCTCAAGCATTTAGCTAGCTAGTTTGCATGCTCAGGAGATACACTTAGGAAAAAAAATATATATATATATATATATAATCACCATTCTACACCCAGAACACGAAGGGCTATCACTTCAAGAAAGAAAGGAGCATGCTTGGAAAGATCACCCTAAAAGGACAGCCAAAGCATTGGTTTCACATTGATGCTACTGCTCTTATTTTTTTTTCTTAATACAAAGCTATCAACATCAGAAAATTTAGGACCCAGCAATGGGTTTTTTGGAGACCCAGCCAGCTTACAGGTCCTGGGACTTGTACATCTCGTTGCGGGAGGAATAGAGGTTTTCAATCTATCAAATCATTGTCAAGCTAATGTGATATTGTTTGCACCAAACATATTTTAATGCTTTGCTCAGCATGTAAGGAATTCAACAGCCAGACCCTGCCATAGGCACTGTGTGTTCTAAGTTTACCCAGCCCCTCAGAATTACCAGATGAAATACACTCAGCCTTATTCCAGCTGTGTTTTTCCACATGCATGTTTAAAGATGATCTCTCAGTTCATCATCTGTGTCGCAGTCCCTTAAGTGATCTTAAAGTTTTTGCAAATTTTCCGCACAAACCAAATCTTTCTGGATTGCAGAAAACAGATTCTGGAGAAAAAAAATCCTAATCCTTCAGAGCCTGGGGATTTCCCTCATGTGACTGCCTGTGCTTACCCAGAAGCCTTTGAGCAGAGAGGCTATGGCAAAAAGAACAAAATAAAACAAATGGTGTTTGCTTTTGACTGGGCTTTGAGTCTCCTGTTTTCCTTCCAAAGTACAAACATGATGCCTCAAAGTCTGCAAAAGGCTAACAGGAAAATTCTGCTTCGGATTACGACTGTACGTCAGTGAACTGCACACTGACAAAAATGATCAAACCAGTCAAGGCAATTTCTGGTGAAAAATTACAGGGACAGAGCAGAAGCATGCTCAAAGCACTGAAGAACCCCAGAGTCATCCTGCTCACCTCAAACCAGAGCAGGCAAATCTTTCTCCACCAGCTACATGAAATTCTGTGCAAATCCCACTAAAGAATGAAATATTTAAGTGCCATTACAAAACAAACATATCTGCATTTGAATCACCCTGGAAGATCGCAATGTTTGGAGTTCTTAACGAAGCCAAGCTTGGCAAAGTTACAAAATTACGTTTAAAAACTCTACTTATTTTCCCAGCGTCAATGCTCCTTTATATGCCTGATGACAAAACTGAATCCAGTTTAAAATGCACCTGTCAGAGCTGTCAGCAGTGCTCTTGTTGTTTGGTTATGCTGCGAGGCGGTTCCAGCATGTTTTCTCTAAGAGGAGGAGGTGTCATCTGAATATGGCAAAACAAAACCCTGTGACTCACTCAGCTAACGCAGACATCGCAGTTTGGAGTAAGACATGCAGGCTGGCTGAGGCTGCAGGCTCTGAGACTATCTTGTGCACCCAGGTCCCATGCCAGAGCTGACCCACGGCAGCGAAATAACGAGGTCCTAATAGGAGCAGCAGGTCAGGGCTTTGTGAGTCAGCGCTTGCTCTCTGCACGGCTACAACAGTCACCATCCAGCTTATACTACAGAGGTATCAAAACAATATTGAAGTTAATATGGCATGGCAAATATGGGAATATATCATTTGTATAGAGAAATGGGGGATCATGTAATTCCTTTGGATATGTACACTGAAGCTAAAGCGATTTAGGCATTCACTTACTTTATCCTGCTCATGATTTTTTGCCACTGTGAATTCAGGCATTTTGTACCCCGTGGCACCTCCTGGAAGTTGAACTAATGAGATCTGTGAAAGTGTTCCCTCTTAGGGAGAGGAAGTGATTTTTAGTCAAATAGTTGAATGTTTTCCCTACCATCTGCACAAGCTTTTGTTAAAACACCTTCTACAGTCAAACACCTGATTAAACAGATGGAGGGGAGAAAAAAAGCTTTTGTTAAAGTTTTGGCATCTTTTTTTTTTTTTTCCAATTCAATTATTCCAATAAGTATTCAGTAAAACCAGACTTGACTTTCCTGATATTGTTTACACATAAAACTTATGCCAAGATGGGATACAAGTAATTCATAATGCCCTGCAGTTTCAGCACAGGATGGACAATACATTACTAAAAATCTCCTCCACAGGTCACCTGCAACCTACAGCAGCAGTTCTCTGAAGCACACCAAAGTAAATATGGTAAATGCAGACTGAAATACAAGGGAAGTGTAGGGTATGTACCACCTGTGCAGCAGGAGGTATCCCTAAAGGTCTGGGCAAGCATCTATTAATTTAAATGTTCAGTACAGATTTCCATCCCAGCTATGCAGACAACATTGTGATACCGTGGGCCGACACAGAAAATACAAATTGAAATAATAGAGGCTTATCAAGAGGCTGTGTAATTGCTCAAAATTCAGGTAATCTACTCAGTCACGATGTTGCAAAGGAGCATTTGTTCACAGCTAAATGCCCGAAATTGAACGCTGGCAATTTGCTTTCTGCCATCAGAATTAGGTGCATGCAGATTAAGCTCACTGAGGAAAGGAATTTCAGCTACACTCACTATCCCTGGAAACCATCAGCACATCTAAAAAGAATACATAAACACAAATTGTTTGCTCAGAAACTGTTTGCCAACTGGGTTGGCACAACTCACAATTCCTGCAAGAGGATGGGCAGCCATATCAGTCAGTATTGGCAAGTAAGGACTGACTGCCCCAGATGGCTGGCAGCGTTTAGGCAAGATGGGACCCAGATGTCAGGGAAGCAGTGAACAATTCAAAATCATATTACTGAAATGCTTAATTTCCCCAAACAATTACGCTTTTAAAAATTAAACCAAAGGAGTGTAAAACCAGGAACCCCTGAACCCTGGTAGGGTCGGAAAGGAAACCCCATGAGCAAGGGCTGCTGCAGGCGTACCCCACAGCCTTCTTTATGGCAAATGCAGAGCTCGTTGCCCTTGGCCCCTTCCTCAGCACGGCCCCTGTCTGGGGTGGCACACAAGGCCATTTACAGGAGAAAGCTTGGCAGATACAAAACCCAAATGCCAAAAGTCTGGATGCTTTTTGATCACAACCCCTGCCAGCAGTGGCATCTGGTTGCAGCGCTGGCTCCTCGCTCGGCACTCGTGCTGGGGTCTGACTCGGGCTCTGGCCAGCACTGCCGAGCTGCTGCAGGTCTGGTGGGTCAGCGCCTCTCTGCCCAGCAGCCACCACAAAGCCCTGCTCATGCCTAGCCCTTTTGTTCCCAAAGGGGAATACGAGAGAGGCCAGATTTTCTCCGAACATCCTTTCTCTAATCCTGATATGCTCTGCCTAGCACCCAGCAGAGCTGAGCTCGCTCTCAGCAGACACGTGTTGAGGCGGGACAGGTTAGCATAAAGTTTTCCTAATTAAATTCACTCCTGCTTCAGGTTGGACAGGAATGCAGAGATTGTTGCATGTCAGGATGGAGACACCTTGCTAGGAAGCAAGGCAGAGATAGGCACAGGGCTACATTTGCAGTCACGTTTATCTCTGCCTACACATCAGACACGAGCTGGATCCACACCTAGGTGTTTGCATGGATAACTAGAAGCCTCATGTACATTTATGCATTCCTTTATGCCTCCAGATTTTTGTATATTCACATGGTGCTACCATTTCCAAAAACGATAGTGCCTGGAGTTGGGACTTCACTGTTAGAGCCTAGGAGGCTCAGTCACATTTCAGAACAAGGGACCTCCTTGAAAAGAGCATGCAACTGTAAAATCAAAAAATAAAAATAAAACCCATCAGAGAAGTAAGTCTTGAAATTTGCATTTTCTTCCCTCCACCTCCAATACAACATTTATCATAACAAAGTCTGAATTGCTCCCCTTCATCACACGCTGCAGTTCAGTGATCAATTTTTAGGTTTCACTTCAATGTGCGGACAGCAAAGCTCCATAGCCACGGTGGTCCCCGGAGCTCTGAAATCTGTTAGAAAGGGATGTTTTGACTTCCATAGTACAAAGGAATTTATCTAGAGGAAATGAATTTAGTTCTTAGCAGCCTTCCGTATTACATTTATTTCTGCAAATTTTAGGATGTCAGACTTCTTCATTGGCTTGATAGCTCAGTAATGTCAGAAGTCTCTCTGTTGGGCTGCCTATGTTGCTGCAGTATCTTCAAGAGCAAACACAAGGAATAATGCTTAAATTGCCATCACAGAAGGGCTTGTACTTTAGCCCACGTAGACCCAAGTGTGGGAATGATTATCTTCAACGTTTCAGCTCTTTGATGCATTGTGTGAAAGATACCCACAGATCTTAACCAAAAGTTTCCTACCTTAAAAGCACAGCCAAGTGGAGGAGCCTGGTCTTCTGGAAGCGGAGTTTTGCCTGAATATATCCCCATGTGAATACACTGCTTTGAATGATGTAACATGAAAGGATTGTCTGCATTGTGCAGAAATTTTCTGTTTTCCATTACTCATACTTGTAAATGTATCTGTTCTACAGCTCGCTCGGAAATGAACAAGTCCTAGCATCAGAAATATTCTCAACACATTTTTAGGCAACACAAAAACAACTAGCCACTCCACAGTATCACGAAAGTCGTCCTTTCGTGCTTTACAAAGGCTTACATTCCTACATAACAGTTGAAGGCATTTATGCAATTTCTTAGATTCCCCACACAGGTATAATCAGCTCTATTCCCACTGAAAATCTTTTCTCTGCAAGCCCCATAGGCTGCTGCTAGCAGCGGTCCTGGAGTGGGAAGGGACACACGAGTGGCCTCAGATGCTCCAGGAAGGTTTTCCAACACTTCGCGCCTTGGACTGCCACTTAGCAAACAATCCTCACCCCAGTCGTGGTGGTGGCGTGGAAAGACTGCAATCTTTTTACATCATCTACAAATTATGAGATGGACAAATAACTAAATTACATTAAAGACCACAAACACACACACAATGCAATAATTAAGGAATAGTACCAAGGCGTAACATAGTTCTTAGGCTGAAGCTTGCTCTCCCAGCAGTATCGCTGCTGGCTTCACAAGATTTTGATCTGATCAAGAGCTGACTGCGGGACCCCTACTCTGACCACAGCTTAGGAGCAACAGCTTGGGGAAAGAAGTGCTACCCATCAGTTTGCCAAAATCCGTTAAAATCAGCACGGTCCTGTGTGTAAGTTCATGTTTACAATAAAAGCTTTGCTAGCTGAGGATGTCAAACAGAAGGCGGTGATTTTTACATGACATTTTTATGCCTACAAAAGGACTACATACACCAATGTACTGCATGCACTTTTAACAGCATGAGAGTTACAAGAGTCACAGAGACTGCTTTGTCTACTTCGAATACAGCTTTTGAAGAGGATTAAAAGGAAGAAGTTATAGTGGCAAATCTTCAAATTACTGTAGACCAAGCAATTCTTCCTGAATGGCTTCCTTTGGGTCTTCCTGATGAAAGCAACGTGACTCCAGAAAGTTTCAGCTGTTCTGAGCCCTCCCACCTCCTTTCTTCCTCTCAAAGCTGGCAGGGACCAGCGGGAAGGAGAGATGGTTACGAAGATATTCCCCAGCACTGAGGGGACACATACACAGGGCCCTTAGACACACACACAGGGCCTGCAACGCAGCAATCTGGAAAGATCTAACCACAAGGCAACAATTTCTACACTTCACAAAAAGTTTCCACACCAAGTTCATGTACGTAAGGAAGGAAAAGTCTTTGACCTCCTCTCCTTCACCATGGCTCTGTACAGAAGTCTCCAGATGTAAACCCTGACTCCCTTTTATAACTCTGGGATTTGACATGCGCCCTGCAGCATCCCACATGCAACAGGTAGTGTTTGTTCCTTGTTTTCTGTAGGGAGGCATGAAGAATGAACCCTTATCGTCCTGCCCATTGTAACTCACTAAGGTTCATTCCCATCTGCACGTGGGGAAAATCTTCCTAGTTTCTACAGTATCTACCATTTCCTGCCAGTGAGATATTGCTGTTTTGGAACAGTTCCTGATTTCTCCTGCAACGACGCATCTTCTTGTGACCCAGTGAGGTTCAGAATTGGAATTTTTTATAATGACACTTGGTAAATGGCTCCAGCTCTTGTGATGAGATAACTCAAGCAGAGTTTAAGGTGAAGTTTCATTGGAAAGCATGCTACACCTGTACTTCTGCCCTACCACACCTCACACAGGAAATCAAAAGAAAATTCACCTTTTCTCCCATGCCTTGTAAGCACAGCTAAGATGCTTTTGTGTACATCACACCATGCTAGACTTCCCCAACCAAAAGAGAAGGAAAGGAGTCCTAAGCTCTGCGAGGCTGCCTCAAAAGGGGTACACCAGCACCAGCAGTATCACGTGAACATCTCTATGCCAAGTCTGGCATTGCAGCACTGAACAGAACAGTGAATCCCCAGCAAAATTAGGGAGTGCTGGCCTGGCAAACCCCCAAGAATTGGACCTTGCACTCATCCCCATAAGCAGCACAGCCTGGGAGTGGCTCCTAGGGAGCCTTAGTGTGAACACACCTCTCCCGGCATGCATCAGCCGTGTGTGCAGATGGATCATTCATTCCCCATAGATGACTCACGGCAAGACCTATGCCAAGCATCTGCTACCTCTGCCGATAGATCGAGGATGACAGGCAGACTGTAGCCCACCAAGAGGTCTTTCAGGGAAAAAGCTGAACATATGGACTTTACCAGCTACCAGGGTGGTCCGCCCTTACACCAGAAACGAAAGGCTGCACATCTCAGCACAATCTCAATTGTTTATAACCTGCAAAGCTACAGCACATCACAGTAAACAATAGGCCTTGGTGACCTTTAAGATTCATTTTCATCACATGTAATATTGAGAAAGTGAAGTGAAGCTGCATAAAAGTATGCCCAAGAGGAAGACATCTTGAGAGGCCAAGGACGCAACACTTCTGACCATCAATGATGGCACACAGTTTCTGCTAAAACTGTTTCAGCTCAGCTGAAAAAGACACACACTGCTTGGTTTGTAGGGCCAAAGAGTCGCAGAGCCCTCGCACTGTAGAAAGACAGTTGTCATTTTTCCCATGCTCTATTTGGTAATTTTCATACCATCTCCTAAAGTTGTCCGCTGATGTGATCTTATATGTACTTTTCTAAAATTTTTGGATGTAGCTACTTTTCAGTAGAAGTGGTTTATCACGAACCATGGCTCACAACAAGGGCTGACAACTGTTTGGAGCTTGGTTTGATCTGTTTTCTATGGCAGTTGTGTTTTTCTTTTAAATGGAAGCAGTAAGATAGTTATAACCGGAACATCCACAGTAAAAGGGGGTCACACTAAACATGCCAGACCTGTCTGGGCAGGTCTAATTTAAACACCAGCCTTTTAAGAACGGGACTGTCTTTGAATGAGATTTCTTTGTACTTCTGAAGACAGCACACACCCTTTTCCTGCTGCTTGATTAAACAGCACTTACCCAATGAATAGATCTTGATCAGGAATAGAAAATGCATGGAGCTGTCCTGGGGAAAATGTGCTCTGTCCTTTCCCAGACTCACCTGTGGGAAGCCACGTACAGCTGTGGTGAATGCACTGACCTTTCAGATCAGGACTCCAACAAACAGACCTCTGCCCCATCAAATATCTGTACCTTTAAAGTATTTCTTTTAGGCATTTGAGCATAATAAACCATTAATTGTAGCAGAAGCCTCTCGCAGCAAAGCTGTACTATTACACTTGCCTTTGCCCTGTGTCTGTTCTGGAGGGCAAGCACAAATGGAGACATGCAGTGGTTTATAAGATATTGCAGTCTAAGATCTACCATTATAATCACAGCAGAAGTCTTGAAGTGCCTACATCACTCCTCTGTCTTGCAGAAGTGGATCCTCACTTGCTAAAAATAACCCTGGTTTTGCTGTGCAAACAATCACCCTTGGTCGTGTTCCCACTCACCCATAAGAGCCCAAGTGAAAGAGCAGCTGACTGCTGAGGAGGAGCTGATTTTCATATGTGAGGTGAATATTAGAGGCTTTTACACTTTGTTCAACGTTCTCTTTCCTTTATCAGGAACTTCAGAAATATTAACTTCTACATTGAACTCATTGCAAATGCACTAAATTCTTGTGCTGCAAGCATAAACTCAATAGTGTAAATAGATTCCCATTAGAACTTAAGGCTAGAACTTCTAAAATAACTAATGATAACAGAAAACTCAAGTTCATCAAAAGCAAAAAGCGTTGCTGCCCAGGACACACATCTGGGATTAACTCTGTTCACTGTCCCCATTTTCTTCTATGAACTCAGGCAAATCACCTAATTCCCCCAGAAATCAACAAGAGCAGGGTTTCTATGCTGGGTTTGGGTATCTCAGCTCCCACTGATTTAAACTTTTCACTTTTTAAACACATTTGAAAATTTCAGACTGTGTAAGCCTCAACTCTGTTGCTACAAAATGGAGCCAAGAGCATTTCCCTACCTCACAGTGACGAGGCTAAATACGTCAGCTGCAGAGCGCTGGGGCACAGGAGCCAAGCACGTCTCTACGTACTGCACGGACAGGAGCTCGGCCAGGCTGGCCCCCGTCTGCAGGGTTGTCTCACTTCCAGAAGGTGCTTGCATTCATTTGGAAGGACAACAAGGCATGAGTCAATGGATCAAAGCAATTTATCAGTATTGAAATCAGCACCTAGTGTTAAATTCTGAACGCCTTTCCGTCAGTTCATTTACATATTAGAGCTTTCCATGGCTAGTATTAGCTGAAACCAGGCCCACTTGACAGGCAGAATAGTTAATGATGTAATTATGAATTTTCTGCTGTTGCTTCTAAACATTCCACCAAGATGGAAGCCACTTTTACAAGTGATTTCTTTTTTACTTTGTAGTGCATTTGTATTCTCTATTTTTGGAGTGCTTAAGGAGGTGATCTGGGGAGGACAGGAAGCACTCGTCCTTCACTTTCTGTCCAGCCAGGCACTCAGCTCCCTACGGTGTAGAGGAAGATGGAAAGGTTGACCATGTTGTAAGGTAAAGGATTTTAACTAGCCCTAAAAATTTATATCTTGCTATATAAGCATCTGTCTGCCTCTCTGGATGGCAAATGGGGATCATTCTGTGAAAAGAATTCTTTACAGCACTTTATCCAGCTAGGCCCTTGTTTTGCAGTGCTTAGACAAACACTTTTCAGTTTATGTAAATAGTTGGTGGATCAAATTTCCCTAGCTGCCACACCCAGCCAGCCTGAATCACCAAGAGAAACATAAGGAGAGTCAACTTTTTTATACATTATTTTTTACCAAAGTACACAAGAGTTGCTATGTTACCCTCTTCCCACCAGCAAACAGATTTTTCATTCTGAAAGAATTTTTCTATCAGCCCCCTGCATAAAGCTCGTTAAAGCTTGATCTGATTAAGAGGAAGAGCAAAATGAATGCTCAAAGTGTGCCTTTACTTCTGGACTTCACGGTGCTTTTCCAACAGGGCCAAGCACCGGGGCACCTGCTTTCTGCAGCCACCAGATGTGGCCCTGAGCACAGATGAGAAGACTACGACAGCTATTTGCATGTGCAAAAATGAAGGTCGTTATGAAAAATCTGTATAAATCCCATGAGCTCGTCTGCACATACTTGCTGGCTGTCATGAGTTGGGCTTGCTTTCCTAGGAAGATCAATACAATGCAAGGCCAACTTGGATCAATTGTAATTATACCCCTGCATTGAAAAATTATGGAAGAGAAAGCAGTCCTTCTCTATCTGTGCTATTGCTAGCCTACACTGCAAGCCTCCACACACCACTGTTATGGGGACTACGCAGAGTAACTTGCCTGGTGTTTGGCCACAATTCTACCCTATTTGCTTCCCTCCACCAGAACCAAGAGACCTGCCTTTCTCCCTCTTTTAAGCGAGAGGAAAATCCTGCCTGAGGATGACGGTCACTGCTGTAGCCCTGGTGGTGCGATGATACAAACACAGCAAGGCTCAGGAGGAGATGCAGGAGGAGATGCAGATCTTCTGTATTGCCAGCTGATGCTACGGGAACTCCAGAAAACTTCAAAAGCAAACACTTGTTTTCAGGCTCAAAGCAGAAAGTGGGGGGAGAGCTGATTTTAGATGCTTCTTTTTAGCATTGTGATGTCTCAGAAAGCCTCAATTCTAGTGTTAATAATTGCTCATTAGCCTCTGCACAGACTGCCATACTACTACTTTTAGCTGCTGACAAGCAAATCCATACTGAGACTAGACCAGTGTTCCCAGAGATCACCATTCTCCTGCCTGGTTCATCTGGACCCTTGCCCGCACCCCAACCATACCCTTAATCCTACCCCCAGCCCAGCCTCTGCTCAGCAGCTGCTGTCGGAATTGAAAGGCAGCCTGCAAAAACAAAGCACCAAGGTCTGATTTCTCTATGGAAACCTGAATGTCCCCCCCATTATGTCCGCAACTTACCTAAAGTTTCCAACCATCACATACAAAACACAAACAGCCAAACCCGACTACCAGGTTCATTGATGAAACAGAGGGAAATTTGACCTGATAAAGTTATTTTCCTGCCTATTGGCCACCAGAAATAAACTATTGTACGTAAATTACTTTGTAAAGGTTTGATTTATCGCATGTGAACAACTCTATTGTTGAGTCAGCTTATTTCATACCATAGCGTATATACTGAAATCTTTCCTGTTTGTTTAAACTCTTTATAGAAATTCTTACATAGTTTCAAATAGTTGTGGTTAAACAGTTGTAAATACATGTGAATTTCCAACTGTGTTATCATCGCTTTTCTACTGCTCCTCTAATGTTTTGGGTGACCCTTACATGATTTTTTTTTTTTTTTTTTTACATAAATATAAGAACTTGCCTTAAGACCTCTCTGATTTTTTTGGTTCATCTCTTCTATTGTTATACTGCAGAGACTGATTTTGACCCTATCACACTGCTCATAAGCATTGTGGAATATAAAATGTGTTATGTGCATCAAATCACTGCAATACACATTTAGTTTACACTGAAGGTGTAAACTACAGTTCAACTTGGCTCTTTCCACATGATTTCTAGGAAAGATCTTAGCACTATTATGCTTTAAAACATTGTGATACACAGAACAGAAGGCTTCTAAATCTCAACAAATTATGGGGGGGGGGGGGGGGGGGGGGGGGGGGGGGGGGAAGAAGCAAGGTGTTTTGTCTTCATCTTTCGTTAGTGTAAAGGACCACCATCATTAAAGTTCCTCGATTTGTTTCACAAAGCAACAGCCATGCATAAAACATCCAGGAAACTTCCTTTATTTTTTTCTTTTTAACCTCCTTTATTTTATTTTTTTTCTTTTTGCACTTTTAAAACATTGCTGTTATCTTAAGCATGCTAATATGCTTCAAAGACTGCTACTGGTGGCACCTAAACGCACTTACCAAATGTTTTTGAAATGGTCAACATACCTAGGGAAACAGCAGCACCATGAAATATCACATACTTTTCAAAACCCAAAAGCCACTGCAAGATCCATACTTAGGACAGCCAAAAAGTTGTGTTAGGGGAAAAGCCTTCCAGCTCCTGCCCTTTTTAGAGAGAGGCATGGATTCCTTCATAAAAAAAAAAAAAAAAAAAGACAGCGAAGACAACATCTCCAGGTAGATATTAGCCATAAAAGCCTCTGGTGATCCATGTCCAGAATCGCATGGGCTTTGGGGAATGCTCTGTAGCTTTTTGCATAGGGGAAGGCTGACCCTCTCAAGGGTCATTCCTCAGTGCATGTTGGGAGATCACAGAATCATAAAGATCAATTACAGTAATCAGGGAAAATGGCGAAGAGAGGGAAGGGGACAGTGGGGCTGGAGAGAGAATAAGAAATGTGTACGGAGAGAAGGCAGCATAGGGTGGGCAGGAGCCTGGACGAGAGCACACGCCTGCTAGGCAGCTCTTGGAGGAGGCTGCCGGTGCGGGGCATGCTACAGGAGTTGGCACAGGTTGTAAATTAACCAGTGTGATACATAAATCCCCAGCAAAACTGATTGCACACACCCAGCTGAAAAATGTAAGTAAACAATAATTCCTGTCCTTTTTATATCTATTACCTCAAGCTCAAGCATGCCTTAATCCTTCATTTTATTTGATATCATTTACCTTATCCAACATATATAAAAGGATATGTTCTCCTTCTTAGACCGTCTTTAACTTTCTATGAAACCAGCTTTAAGGAGTAGGCCAATATTTGTATAGCAGATAATACCTAAAAAGAGGCTCCCCTGTTTAGATAGGCAAAGAAAATTCCCATTTTAGGCCTTCACTATAGAATAAAACATTGTATGCTTAGAGACGCGTAGTCTGGTTTCAGCAATGTATTTGATATTCCTTGCATGTGTCCCTTGTGTCTGAAAACTAAGGACTATATGCCAAAAGTCATTCACTTCTCAGATGTGACATGTCTAGAAACGCCCCCATCTTTGAATGAAAACAATCAGGAGTACTGCACTCTTGTACAGCTTTCAAACAGTTGCAAGAAATACAGGGTTATAAAGTCCCCTGTACTTCAAAGAAGAATAGAGGGACTGACAGGGAACAGAAAAGACGTGGAAAATAGGAAAATCAGTTAAACAAAGGAGCCTGGAGAACAGGGTTCTGTGCCTGACTCCACCTCAGGTGCTTTGTTTGGCCTTTGGCAAATTACTTATCTTTTCTGTCTGAGTACTTAAACATTAAGGAAACAGATACAGTGATGAGACACTTTCAGAAGTTAAATAGGGACCAGCACTGAGCATAGTAAAAGCATCTCTGGTTTACAGTTTAGAATAAAGTAAATTGGGGAACGGAATGATAAAGCTTGGATTGGCATTAAATGAGTGAAGTATCAACTCTTGCTTCTAGCATTTGATTTTGCTCCTGTATCGCAAAGTCATCAGGAGGAGCCTGTATTGCTTTGCCTCTAAGGTCCATATTTTATCTTCTCACCTGCTCCTCTTCTACCAGCACGTCTTCTAGTCTCACGAGCTTGCTTAACTGTGCATAGTTGCAATCAAAGTGTGACACTGCTGAACTGGCACCTCTGCCTCTCTATCCAGTTATCACCGTGTTATCTCAACATGTCCTCAGCTTTCTTCTTTTGCTTCCTGCAGGCTGAAGTGGGAGCGTGGACTGGATGCGTTGTAAGTGTTTCTCTCAACTTACTAGCTGAATGCTGTTATTCTAGAGAGCTTCATGCTGCATTTCAAGGTTCATTGTTGATTGGAATCTTTGTTAGCAATAGAATTATATATATGTATTCAAATAAAATTTGCTTGTATAGCCATATGATGCACAGCAGATGTTTTAAGTACTTTACTTAATCCCTTAAATAAATTCATACTTCATAAATATTTTCATGCCCTAGAACAGATCCATAATATCTGGTTTCTTTCATCACAGCAGTATTCAAGTTGCTAAGTCACCTTGTTTCTTTGGTTTTTCTCTCTTATAAAAACACTAATACCTGGATATACCAGAAGAAATGGCTGTCCGTGGGATGGAAGCAGATTGCAGCCTTCAACCAGTCTACTTTAAGATGATCTAAAAATCCCAATGCAAATGACATTACAAAAATTTCCATTTTAATGAAAAAAACTCTCTATGAATTAGTGTTGTGTACAGCTGGAAAACTACCTTGCCTACTGAGCACATATACTGGAGAAATAACTTTTAAGGTTAAATATTCCTGCAAAGAATCCCTTTCTCCATTTGATTAGGTTTTGGAGGTATTACTCTAACTTCTCAGCATCTACTTGGCCAATAATCCTGATCCAGTGATCAAGCAGAATTGCTAAGATCTTTGCAGCATTTCTGGTGGAAGTAGCAAAGGGTGATTTGGAGTAAAAGAAGTCCTAATTCATGTTAAAGTGACATTTTCCATGGAAGAGTCACTTCTTGTAGCACCTTCAACGTAAGAGGATTGAACACAACGATCCACGATGCCCTTCCTATCCAACATGCAGATCTGACACAAAAGATACTGACTTATTACTAATTGCTCTAACTTACAGGCAGCAAATCCCAACACCATAGAAAAACAGAACTGTACCATTAGAAACCTGAAGACATAGCCAAGTTCTGTCTCCGCCTAAGCTAAGCCTCTTACATCAGTCTTGGACTTCCCAGTAACATCTAACTCCTTTTTCTCCTATTTACCCCAAGTGGTGGAGCACAGCTGGCAGTACATGCAAGAAACGACAATTAATGAAAACCAAGAAAGTGTCTTTTTGATGCGTAAAGCTCAGATTCCCATCAAAACTGCCTTCAAATGATCTAAACCCAACATTTTCTGAGATATCCCAAATGACACTTGTCTGGCTATCAAAAGTATGGGAGGCAGAAAGCAAAAGAAATACCTTTCTGAAGATGGAAGGTAACCAACAACCAAAAATTAAGTTCTAATACTTGGACTGGGTAGAAGCACAGTTGTCCAAACCAGTACCACAGCCCTGCACTTTTATAGCTATATCCAGTGCAAAGAATACACTAGCTTTTACAGACGAACAGAAAATTGTATAACCCTGGTGTGTACATAGGCAATATGACCCTGTTTTACAGCTCGAGCCTTTTCTTCCATCACCTACAGTGGAGCTAGGCACAGGTCTCAAGGCAGTGGGTCCGTGTTTGTGTTTAAAGAATAGGGCAGCTCGTGCACATTAAGAGCTTTTTCCATACAGCTTCCTGTACAGAAATGTGCAAAAAAAAAGGGTATTTTCTACACAAACTTCTGCAAGTATTATATTGACATGGGGTGAAAAGTCTATCAGGTCGGAAAAAAAAAAAAAAAAAAACTATCATCCAATGTTGGGCAGGGGAACTAGAATCAAATTGTGTTCATCTAATCAGCAGGAAGAGCAAACAATTTGATAAGGGAACACTTAATGCTGTCTAACAGCATGTGTGTGTGTCTGTATAAATAAAAAACACTTCATATTGCTGCTGAATGACTTCTTCCCCCCATTTGGGATAGTTCCAAAGACAGGATGGTAACTGCTCTTTGCTAGGCAACAAATATTAACTATTGCTACTTCATTAAAATCCTGCACCAATACATTTAACCAGTTCATCAGCCAGGAAGATGATATTTTCATATTTGCTAGCCTGGAGCTTCACTAAAATTAAGATCAACTGAGTACAGCTATAACAATTATCAATTTTCATTCTTGGATAACAGCTTAAAATTGCCTTCAGGAAAAAGGAGGGTCCTTTGCTTTGGATGCTAAAAAAAATTAGATATAAAATTAACTACTTTTTCTTCCTCAGGCTAAACATGTGGTTAAGCTCACTAAAATTATTCAACAAGTTTACAGGTTGCATCCCTATTTGCTTTAGCTTTTAGGTTCATAAATAAGGAAAAAAAATCTGTCAGGTATATTAAATTGCATTCTCAGCCTGGACATCTACCTATCCAATACTAAGTTACCTTCTGCAGCCTGCTGAAACTGTACCAAGAGGAGAAAATTTGAAATGCCTCTTGAAAAAATGCCTTAAAAACCCAGTGAGGTTGGTACATTTTGAGTCCCAGCTAAAGCACACCATTGGTCAGACTGGAAGATCCTGCTTGACAATGCAGTTTGATGTCAACTGGAGAGACAGTTTTGTTAAACCCCGTGATAAACGTGGAAAAATTAATATCCATTGATGAATGCTTGGTTATCATAGAAATTAAAAGTTTTGATCAAATGAAATCAGATCCCTACAAACTGTTCCCTACGAGTTTCTGGGCTCTGTTTCTTTCCATGGGCTTGTCACGAATATCAGGAAGATCTGGTGGCTCTAATCCTCAGACTTCTGGCTGGGTGTTTTCCTGATTCCTCAAGCAAGCGGAACAAAGCTTTTATGTAGTCTTTAAAAGAAAGCTCCCAAAGGGGAAGAAAATTAGCTGTGCAAGCAGACAAAATAATTTATGTCAAAATAGACGAGTAAAAAAAATTAGAGTTGTCGTCTTCTGTTTTGTTGTTGTTCCCTCTTCTTTCCTTTACCTATTTTTCTATTGGAAAATGCTAAAGGATTTAACTGGATTTTAAAAAGGGGGTTTCTCATGTCATTGGAGAAAACACTTTTCATTAAAAATGATTTTTCCATTTGAAGATTTTCCACTGAACATACTTACCATTTTTTAGTAGATCCTACCAACCACAGTGAAGCAAACACACGCAATACAGCGCTGAAGTAATGTAATCTCTGGATTGCTTAAAACTGTACAGAGATTAAAGCACCCCAATTCTACCTTGCTCAATCCACAAGTCTGCAAACTCCTACTTCAAGGCACGTGTGGTGCTGCACCGCATGGGACTGCGTATCCCAGGAAAAGGTCAAAGGGACTGACATCCTGTTGAGCAACATTTTCTATGACTGAGACAAATGAAGCATCAGATCAAAAGGGAGTAGGCTGAGTAAAGGATCAACTTGCTATCAATTTGAAGACACAAGACAGACAAAGCAATTTCATAAAGAAAAATTAACCCACATAGATAAGAGATAAATAGTGAAACTGTTTCAAGATATATTGATAATATTATTTCACCAGAGTGGTAAATTGCCTATAAAATGAAATCTCTGAATTTGGACAACATTTTTCCCTGCCGTGAAAACATTTCCACATGAAAGTGTACCACTTGTGACTTCCAGATGAAAACTTTTACAGCTTTTTTGTTTTGTAACAGATTCCTTCTGAAGGTTTTTTGTGCTTGAAACAGTTGAAATTGAAACAACTTAAAGCGTTTTAGTTCTGTCAAAATAACTGCTTTCAGGGATTTTGGTTTTTAACAAATAGCATTTCTATTATTTTCCTACTTCTCCCCCAATTAAAAAAAAAAAAAAAGGAAAAAAACACAACCTAACTTGTCCTCCACGGTCTGCACTAACGCGCAGACATCGTAAGCATAAGCATCTCTCTTTCACACCTCTGTGCCTGTGGAAGAGAGCAACGTGTACCGAGGGTTAGTGTGCAACACCTCTGCAACCACATGAGCCAGCGCCCTGAGTTTTCAGCCTACTTGGCTGAAAAATGGAACTCTACATTTTGGAGGTTGTAGAGGACAAAGTCAGAAAAAACTCCAGTTTTTTTGGATGCTAACGCTGGATACAGACAGCAACCCAAGGAGATGTCTAGAGCTACAAACTTAACAGCTTATTTACCTTGGCAGCTACACCCCAGCTAGTCTCAATGGCAGAGAGTTTTCTTCCCTGCAAAATGCCAAATGCATTTCTTGCTGATTAACCTGCACGGGTGAGGATAATTTCACCATGCTCAAACCGAAGAATGAGCGGCACCTTCGGGAAGATTATTCATAAGGGGAGCTGTTAAGCTGTAGCCCAGCAGGGCCCTCTCCCCCCAGCTCTAATCAGGAGTACAGGGCAGCAATTAGAGCCACTGTCAACAGCTGCTCCCATACCATTGAGAAACTTCCATCCTGCTGGGGCTCTGAAACATGGCTTTTGGATCGCAATTAACACACCACTAACAGCTCTCTTCCAGATCGACAAGCTATGACCGCACTCAGAAAACGACACTGGACAGGTTCATTTCCACAGTCACAAAGATAACTTGTGGCAAGCCAAAAGAATAGTGTATTTCACAAAGAATCCCTCAGGAATCTTTTTAAGGACAAGGATGCTTCCTCGGCCTTTGTGCATGCACCATGATGGTTCATAAATATCTCCCAGTAGTGACAACATTAAGGACCTGTCTGGATACAACTCTAGAAGTCGTTATGCTGGTGGTGGTGGTATACCTGACATGATAATAAGATGCTCAGATACTAAATTATCCATGATTCATTCATGGGCTGGGGGCACAGTTAGCTTACTCTGTGTATGGCATAGCAGGAGGTCCTGCACCCCCACTCACCGACGCCTTGTCTCTCGTCTCCACTTCAATCAGGAATCAGCCAGCTGAATGCTCAGCGTCAGCGGACACTTTGACCACAGTTGACCAGGGCATAGCTGCAGCACAGTCTACAAAGGAGACTATTGCTATGACAGCAATTTCCCAGGAACTTTCAAATATTTATTTTGTCCTCAAGTCTTCTGTGTCTGGAAACACAGACACGCACAAGCTTTTGTAGATTAATGTAAACAGTGTATGAAATTGAGCGCAGCATTAGGATTCAGGCCCCTCTAGCTACCTGCAAACGTAGAGGAAATTCAGGATTACCAGCACATAATTGTGGAGTTGGGGGAGCCAGCCCAGCACTTGACTTTTCCCTCGGTTCAGATTTCCCTGCATATAGAAAGAGTGGGTGGATATGGCAAGACACACAGTATTTATATATCAGCTGATGTCACATCTGAATGCAATTCTAGATTTACTATTACAACTCTTCCTTCATCTAGGCAATAACTACCTGCCTGCTAAAAGGCATCAGATTCTTTTATTGTTAAAATGAAACCGGACCTGGTACCCTGGGGCAACTGATTTCAATCTCCAAGTTCATATGGTTTTTCTTGCTGACAAGACTGGTTTGAAGGACAGCCAAAATGCCAGAGGCAGTTGCCCTTGCTAAGAAAAACCTTGAAAGACATTATGATGATTGTTAATAAAGTACGCACACACATGCACACAATTTTCTACAATAAACTGACAGATTATAACTGGTTCCCCCAATACTGCGCATGGGGTTGATGTGAGGAGGATACAGGAGGCAGCTTTGTGTCCTATCATGGAGGAGATGGAAACCTTGCGCGTGCAGAAGTCAGAGCAGCTCCCTGGTGCCATACCGCACTGCAAACTGGCCGTCCCTCATACGCAAGAGGCACTTGTGCTTATGACTGATCATCTACACATGCAAATACTGGATTTTGATGTGGTATCAGGACTCTCTTCCACAAAAGCAAGGTATCTTCTTGCATTTTGCATGTATATGTACCATTGCCTGCCCGGTCTTTTGAATATCAGGCTTCATGTTTCAGAGGTAGGCAGAAAAGTCACCAAATGTAACATAACTGAAAAGTTGGAAACTATGTTATTCAAGGTTTTCAGGCAATTTCAGAATGGGGTATCGCACATTTGGTGTTCCTGTAGCTGTTTCCATGTAATTGTGCTGCATTGCCCCAAGATGCACTATAAAAACACACCACCTAACTCTGCTTTCCAGGACATGATTATAATTCTTCCAAGACAATATATTTGATCTGGGGCAGCACCTTGCTTGGATTGTCATCTTTGGTCGCTTTGCATTTGATAGAATGATGCTCTCTACAGGTCCCCACAGTCTTCATAAACCATGTAACCATGCTCACCGTAAATTGAGCTTATGTTTGAGCTCTGGCTTCTCTTTTAAGAGGATGATAGTTATTAAAAAGCTCAATTTCTCTTGCAATTCAATTGAATTTGCAGTGCTTGCTAGACAAGACTCGAGTCTTAGTATGGTAGGTCTATCTGCGCAAGGCAGGTGTTCTGAATAATTGCACTGCACTGTTCCAGTTTTTCTGGACCTGCTGCATTTTTCCACATTTTGCGAACACTTTAGAAAAAAAAAAAAAAGGCAGTGGCAGCTAGTGAAACCCTTATGCTGCTGGGCAGCTCAAGGAGCTCCTGGCCCATGGAGCTCACCAGGGGCCTATTTGCCCATATGACCATCTCCATCTGTCCTAAAATGCTCCACCTGGTGCCCCCCTCAGCTGGGGACTCTCAGGTGCAACTTCCTTGGCCACCCACAGGCATTGCCACAAGGAGCTGAAAGCGATTTCAACAATTTGGACTCCCAAACTACCCTCATGGAAACCTAAGCTAGGACAGCTCTGGTGGTTTTCACTCGCAGCTTCAGCTGCTTGGGCACACGCGTGCGTGTGCAGACTAGCTCTCCACCAGGCAGGGGACTCTGCCCGGACTAGCAGCAGGAGGCCAGCGCACCGCACACTGCCTGCGGCTCTCGTTGGCCCCCGGCCAGCACCACAGGCCCGCAGCCCAGTGGGAACAGCAGGGTGAGCCACACAGGCTCACACCCTAGCTCCTGCTCGTAGGGTTGGGAACCCACAAGGACGGCGTCATGGTCGGGACTGGAATTGGTGTTCGGTGCATCTCCAGGATCTGCTTTTCCTCTGGGAGCAGAAGGCTGCAGGGACCTTCCTGGTGAAACAGTCCTGAGAGTTGTCTAGCGACTGAATGCAGTGAGAAGTTACCGTGCCTCAACCAGCTAACTGAACAGAAATCACGGCCCAAAGACTGTCATATATCCCATGGCATGCAAGCATATGCCTTGGAAGTCTTCATACCCACTTCCAGAACTTCAGTTCAAGACCCTATTTACTATTTTCACCTTTAATATACATGATCATTTTTGACACTGAAGATCTCCACGATCCCATCATTTGAGCAACATACTAAATTAGCTGCTTAGGAGGGATGCAAAAGCAGAGACCAGATCAAAAGGCAGATCACCCTTAGCCCCAGCGTACCATGTCTGGGAAAAGACTTTATACGCGATTGTTCCAGATTTTTTTTGTTTTCGATTTTTAACTTGTGACTGAGTAAATTTAGTTTCCCCAGCATTATTAAGCCATTAAACCACCACACAGGAGACATCTGACATTTGTTAGCAGTGCAGTTGAGATGGAGTGCATCTCACTTCTGACTTCTTTTGTTTTACTCTATTTTATTCGAGCACTTCCTAGGCAGGAAAATCAAGAGCCTTCCAGAAATTCTGTGCCAAGACAGACCCCAGACACGAAACAACATAACTACTGACAGCGGGCAGTAAGAGAGAAAGGCAGTGTTCACACACATGCCCTGCTCTTCGGGGTTTTTATGCATTTCTGGGTGATCAGGTTAAACATTTTGGTTGAATGTTGTTTCTTAGGCAGCCTTAATTTGTTAAGCAATCTTACAAGAACAAATATAGCTCTGGTGCTTATTCTTACTAGAATTCATACATCTTTTCACTCCATTGTTCTGTAAACAAAACAAAAAAGCAATTTGTTAGCTTCAGAGATTTAATGCAATCTACTCCAGCCCAGCACATGGTTCTCACCCTGGTAACCACATTTTCATAACAAACTCCCTCAGAGCTCCCAACCTCTGGAACATTTACCACCAAGTCAATACAAACCAGGGGTTTAGCCCTCCTAGCTCACCACAGAACCTCTTTTTACCTTTCACTGTGCAGATCTGGGAGGTGGAAAGAGCTGCTGAACCATGTGGGATTCTGATAGAAAAGACAATTGCTGTTACCAGAGTATTTTGGATCCGTATATATGTAAATAGCTGTTAATAGATCACAGCAGATGGCTCTTAACTCAGCAACAGCATAAATATAACAAGTTTCATTTGATCTGATCTGAGGTGGTTGATGAAGCCATTTGTCTACTGGAGTATTTTTTTAAAGTAAGATCATCCACAGTGCCCAGAGTGTTGTCTGGGTGTTCTTTTATTATAGTTCATGAAACTCCAAATAAAAATAGGAGGCAAGCTGATCATTCTTTGGAGATTTGCCTGTGCAACAATACAGTTCGGGTTGCATCACTAAGTATTCAAAACAAAGTAAAAAAATCAAAACATCAAGTTTTCACAGCTATGAGTTTGCAGTTGTGCACATACACACAGGAAGATTACACAGCTTGCACACGTTCTTACTTGTGCTGTTTGCAGAGTGTAGCTGAGGGTACGGTGACAAGCAGCCAGCTAGGAGGATCCACTGGGGACAAGCATTCTGCCTCTCAAGTATACTAAGAGTGTGTCCAAGTCAGGTTTGTACGGGCTGGCACCCTAGGTGGCCTTACCTAGTCCATTCCTCTCAGCAGAACAGGATCGATAGTAAATAAGCAGTGAATTTGTAATAGAACATTTTTTAAAAAGAGGTCGATTAGCATGAGTTGATATCAAGGTCCCTTTCCTACAGTAATCCAAAACCATGCTGAATTTACTTGCAATTCTGACCTGCGTATTTCTCCCTCATTTCTCTGACCACTTGCTGCCTTTGTGGGAGTCATGCAGGAGCTCAGCCTCCCACGCCATCACACACCAGCCCCATGTGCACAGGCGCAGTCGTTCTTCCAACAGTTGTCACTACCACCACACTGAGACGCTGCCCCAGGGCACAGTGTAACCCTCTTACCTCTAACAGATGCACAGACAGAACAACTCACGTACCCCCAGTACAAATGTGGTAAACGCAACACTCACAACAGGGTTTGTGGAGCAAAGGAAGAGGATGGAGAGTTAGTCTGGACTGCGCTGGCATTCAGGTATTGGTATATTTGCTTATTGAGGAAAAATAAAACGGATTAAATGCAACTACAGCAAAGGCAGACTTGTAAAAAAAAAAAAAAAAAAGCATTTCTTCCCTCCCATCTGCAATTTCTTAGGCAAGACGCTACTAATAGCATATACGTGCAGACAGCACAGGCACCCGACTCATAACAGCCAGTACTGAAGCCATCCTATGCGGTTAGCTTTGCAAGATAGGACTTTGCATGCACTAAAGACAATTGTGCAAGCAAATGAGGCCATCGAGTCACAGCAGCCGCAGACTGGGGAGTCTGGCTCCTTGGCCCTGCTGGTGTCCCGGGCAGGCGCGGCAGCACGGCTTCCCTCCCTCCATCGGTGGCACTGCGGGTGCAAAGCAGCCAGCAAGGCTCCCTCCCTTCCTCTACGCGCACATACTCCGAGAAACCAACTTGCTCATAATTTGTTAGTTTAGCATGTTGAAGGAACCAGGAACGACAATAAGGTGCTTTATAAGCACCCTTACATTTGAACAGTTTAGCAGCTGTCATGAAGATGCACCAGCCAAGAGGAACCCATCACTTTTCAAGTGATATCTGCTTCAAAACATTTCTGTAACCCATTTTTAGAGTTTGCTTCAACCTGAAACTCCACTTAACAAAGATTGCAGAGAGAAAAGATAAACCTGTAACTTTCCAATATGGGCAAGAACCAAATCCAAATATTCTCATTCTTCTGAGGAAGAGATTGCAGCAGGAATGCATTTGTGCTGCAGCACGGTCAGCTGATGGAGGCAGCTCTGCCAGGCTCCAGCAGCACATTTAGAAGACAAAAGCTTGCTGAAACAAATTCACTCCTTCCTTCAATTCTCTCTCAGCATCTTTAAAACTGTCATTTCAAGCATACAGGATAGGTTGGTTAGTTGATAAGCCATATATACATTTGGGTTTTGTTCAAGGTGTTGAGTCTTGGTCTTTAAGTCACTGACTAGAATTTTTCAAATAAATTTTCTTTTGGAATAGTTTATTTTGAAAGGGGAAAACTCTTTCTGCTTCCTTTATTTCCTTTAAGGAAAAGATGATAAAGAGATAAACAAACAAAAAACACTTTCCACACATTTCCCTCTATTTCCTTTTAGTTTTTTTTTTTTTTAAACCAGGCCAGAAAGGGGCATAAGAAGTTCTAAAACAAACTGAAATGGCAATTTACTCCGTATCTTCAAAAACAAGACGACATTTCTTTACATTTTTCCCCACAGAAAATGTTGTCTAGTGAAGTTCTGAAAACATTATTCCTCATCAACAGTCTTCTTTACCACACCTGGGTGGGTGAGGGCAGGACAGGAGGGGCGTGCATCTGCCAGCTCACCTCTGGACGTACACCTGCTTTGCTTTCAGTTTGACTTCACACAGAAGCCAGGTTTGTAATTGCCTGAGGTGCGTGCAAACTGCCCTTGCTGTCTCAACAGAGTTTGAGTCTCTTGACCAAATTAAATTAACTCAGAGAAAAACGAAGTAAAATTTTACACTTCACAAGCTACCTGAAAATCAGTGAGGGAGAGAGACACCTGATAAGTGTGCAGCCACAAAATATCATCAACAGCAGCTTTCGCTTTCTCCAGCAACAAAGCTCATCAGCCACAGGACCAGCCCCTGCAGAGCCAGATGTTATTGCTGTCACAAGGTACTTGCTTTTAAAAAGAAAAAGTTCCTATCTGGCTCAAATACAGATTTACAGGAAAACATGAAGATTGAAGAAGGAAAACACTGAGCCTTCACACCACACCCCTCCACAGTTTCAAAAAGCATAGCAAAATATTTAACCTCTTAAGAAATTATTTTAAAAATTATTTTAAAAATTAATTAATTTAGTAGGAAATATTCATCCTCTTAAAGTTGGAAGCCACACACAAACCTAATCAACAATCATGCAGCATGCCATCTATCACAGTGATGAACTCAGACCCATATACAGATGTCTCACCCTCAGTGCTGCAACCTTTTTTTCCCCCACCCACTTTTAAGAAAGTCCAGGCCACAGCTCCAGCTGCTCTCCCATCCACTGCTCTGCCCCTCAGTCCACATCTCTGCAGATTTCTCTTGGGAGCAGAGAACATCTTGGAGCCACCTTTCCCCTATTTCAGCCTTGCACTTTCCACAGGCAACACCAAAACAACCGCGTGCGCCAGTATGCACTCTGCTCTGTTGGTGCTGTCTGTCCTTGGCTCGGTGACATTGAGAACTGCATTCAGATGCCAACAGGGACAGGTATCCTCCTACAGCTAGAGGAATTGGAAGTGGCACGGGGAGGATGATTGACACCGCATGTAAGTTCTTGTTCTGTCAAAGCTTTACAGCGTTGTTAGTTGTCTAACCCAACCACTCTGCCATTGCTTTGCCACAATCCTACATGATGCCCAGCGTCTATCAGACTTTTCATCCGATTGCCACAATGTTCACAAATTCCATTCTGAGGGTTGTACAGATACCTTCTGCATAGCCTGAAGTCAGGCAGTCTTGTACTAGTTCATTTGCTTTGTAGGGGATGCTGGAAAAATATTTTTGCTTGCAAGACTTGAGAGGAGGTTCTCTTAATTTGAGTGTTTAAAAAAAAAAGTTTGGACCAAAAGTGCTCATGCACTGCCAAACTGCATTTAACTAGTGAGACTGAAAAAAAAAAATCACTTAGAATTTGCTCCTTGACAAGATGCTCTAGGGAGGCATCTAGAAAGGGAACTTTCCTGCTCATTCATTTTTGTACCATGTTGTCAGGAAGCTATTTCAAACACTTTTAAGCAAGAGAGCTTTAAATTATCAGAAATTCATTTAGCTCAGTAAAAACATGGAGTGAGGCTCTTCAGAGCTTAGAATCTGCTCAGACAAATGCAGAACAACCGAAGAACCATATCCTTGTTACAAAAACCTCAGTAAGCCCCATACTGGAGTGGAAGAGCAAAGACAGCTCAGTGGAGCTTCAGTTCCTCCCTTAGAAGCAGCGTGCTTGCAGCTCCCACACCACGCACACTGTGCTGGGATGCTCCTCCCTGTTCTCACTCGGGCTCAGTTTCAGGGGGTTGATAGGCACAGAGTTTCTGAGCATTTCTCCAGCTCCAGCAGAGCATTCCATCAAAGAAGCAAGAATGATCTTTTTCTAGGAAAGTAAATGAAAGAAGCCAGGCCTTAAATGCTGTGCACTTGAGTTAGTGCCTCTTTTCATTACAATTTCAAAGCTGCTCTATGGTGTATGCGAATCCATGGTTTTCCAACCAATTTCGCTGTAACTTTTAATACTTGTGTAGTTATATACATGTGCAAACTACTGTATTGTTTAATTCTATATAAAGGGAAATCCAAAGAAAATAAAGCAAGACCCTCCCATGTTATTTCCCCTTAAGTACAAAGATCCTGAATGTTTTGCTAAAAAAAATAATTTTACCTTCAAGAAAAGAAGTCACCCTTAAAACATCTGTAGCTCCTTTATTTACCCTCAGACTTCTTTAGCAAGCTGAAAGTGCTTTGAATCTTGATGGATTCTTCTCAACAGAATAGAAATATCAAGGCGATATACCCATAGTCAGACCTCACTTCAGCTCCCTGAAAGGGCCAATGGAAAGATTCACAGTCAAGAAGAGTCATCTGGATCCTCAACTGTTTTTCAGGTCTGCAAAGTTTAAAGAGTATTTCATACCCTAAGTGTCCTTTGCTCCTGCTTTTTTCCATGAAATTCATTTTAGTTTGGGGTAGGAGAAGGGAGGAAAAAGAGCCTTGGAGAGACAGTTGCCAATGGAGATCTCCTGTACTGAGTTTTGTCAGCTGGAATCAAATTGCACATCTAGCAAGGCTGTCACTCAAAGGTGACTCATTTGTATGACAGCACGAACTGAACCATGCCTTTTCTGTGCTGCACAGTAAATGTTATGTAAACACTGAGGATGTCTTCATGCATGGATTAGGAGGAGGATTGCACAAGTTTTCAAGGTACTGCGTTGCTTAGTTTGGGAGAACTCATCAAGGCGCAGGGCAAGCTGCATGTGGTTACTGTCTTGCCAGTATGTGCTAAACTGCAAGTGGTATCACGGGGCTGTGGCACATATCCACACCCCCTTCACAACTGCACCCAACTGCTCCGAGTGGCAGCAAAGAAAAACAAACAAACCTGGGACATCCCATTATGTGGGCTGGAGAAGTGTGTTTCGACCAGTGAAGCAACTCCTAAAGGAGCACAAGGTATTTAGCAGATATTTCAAACTTGGGCAGCCTTTGCTGCCTTTGGAGAGGTTGATCACGAGACATTAACGCCGTAGAGCGCAGTGACATACCAGCTCAGGCAAGTACAAACAGTTCAGATACAGTCCGGCCACATTTTTCCCTGCAGAAAGGCTGGGCCGGACTGCTGCTGGGTCCAGTTAACGCAGCTGCACCTCTGCTGGGTGCTGCTTGCAGAAGGACAGGCAAACCTAGGGGTTTCCTGCCCCTGGGCTGGGAACCGCTCCATTGCAGCGGTTCAGCTCTACTTTTGCTTTTATTAATTATGGTAGTTATATTAAGAAGGATCAGAAGAACAAAAATAACTAAGTGAACACACAAGTCTTATCATTAAGAAAGTCTTTCATCAGAAAAAACACAAGTCAGGGCAGGAACTGCACCTTGCTTTGCGTTTGGAACGCTCGTGCCTCCTCAGTACTACCACAGTGCAAATATTTAGTTACTCACCAGAAGAGGAAGAAAATTATGTTCTACAGTTGCATAATCAGGACTCCAGAAGCTTGGGGATGCCTGAATTGACACGTTTTTTAATTTTAAGAAGCTTGAGTGAAGAAATTCATCCCACTACCACTTAAACATTGTTATTTTGTCCCCACAAGACCTCACTGCTCAGTTCAGGGACAGACAGTGCTGGTGGAACAGGACCAGGACTCCTCTCCATGCCTGGGATGCCCCAAGCCTAATTTATTACCTATCATCCAAAAAAAAAAAAAGGCAAAACAGAGCTGTTCTTTTCTAAGCTTTTAAATGGCCCTTATTGGTCCACCAGACTGTCTCCTAGACCTCAAGAATTTATCTTTACAAAACCTCAATAAGCTTTTGAAAGTATTTATATATGTATGTGGAAGAGGGTTGTTTTTGTTTGGTTGGTTGGTTTTTTAATAGCTGGAGTACAGAGAAAGACTAAAATCCTCAAGGATTAGCAGGTTTTGGATGCCCTTCTTGAAACATCCAAAACCTAGTTTACTTAAGAGAATATTCAGTAATTTTATGGCATATAAAGTATCCAGTGAACAATCCTCCAAGCTTCACTCGGAGCTGTGGCTACACAATTCCCAAATGAGAAGCCAAGAGCTCCAAAGGAGGTGGTCAGAAGGTCAGAAACATGCTTACAGGTTGAACAAGGGCAGATACTTGTTATGGGAAATTCATCCTATTGGTTCACGCCTGCCAAAATTATGCACCATGGGATTTTCAGACAGCTTGCTTCTTAATTGTCACACAGCATCGCTAGAAACAGCAGATTAACTGCACCAAGGAAAGTATCTTAAAAACATGCCTCCCTGAAAAACAAAGGAGGTACCACAAATCTATCAGTAAAGTGTCCAATTTACCACTTGCACTGATCTGCACCCATCTGCCTGCGGTGCTCTGTGCACCGAAGAACAACATCCAGATGATTTCCATGATACCCAGAACCATGCAAAAGGTAATCAGACTTTTCATCTAGCTGGTTCATTAGCAATGGCAAACAACATGATTCAGTCAAAGCTGTATTTCCCATGACCTGAGAATTTACTATTCCCAACACCTGTTAGCTGCAGCCCCAATTACTAAGCCTCTAAGCTAACAGGACCTGCATTTCTAATGAGGACAGATTCTCTCAAAGCAGCATTCTTCTCATTGTGCAATGAACACCAGTCACACAAACACCTGGATGCTGCCCACATCAATCGTAAGGACTTATAGCATCCCCAGTGGCTTTGTATACGTGATGTATTTAAACACCCCGAAAGTGAAGCACGAGAGCCTAAGGAGGAGAAAGGGGAAGGGAAGGAGCTATCTCCATCAACAGCTCCAGGCACCTAATTTCAGTGACAGAGTAACAGCTGGTGCAGAGAGGCTCCCCAGGAACGTAATTTATAGCCCCTAGCCCAGGTACCTAAGGGACATGACATGGGGAGCCCCACCTGCAAGCAAAATGCCCCAGGTTACCCAGAGCGCGCGTGGCAGGGCAGGAAGCTGAACCCTGATTTCCCCACACTGTCAATTAGCATCCATCCTCCTCCTGGATGGGCCTTCCCTTGCTGAACTGTGTGTGGGGAATGCTTTTCCAGACCAAGCAGGCATGGGTCTCAAGAACCCCACTTCACTGCAGTTCTCTCTTCCCTTCTTCTCCACCCAGCAATGCCATCCTGAACTAAAGTTAAAAAGAAGACGTTGCAGGATTTGTTTAAGCAGGAAAATAATTCTCTTCAACAAGGGGGAGCAGGAGAGATTTTAAGAGTTCTATTTTGCTTTCAACTGAATTTTTTTTTTTGGGGGGGAAGCAGGTATTTTTTCCACTGCAGCTGTATAGGCATCCTTTAGAATGTTTAAGAGGAAAAAAATGTGATGTTTTGTGCTTTAAAAAAATCAAGGAGAACTACAGAAGTTGCAGTTGGGCTGTGATATTGCATCAGTCAGTGACACAGAACATACTGAGATCCTCTTTGCTAATGTTTTCAGAAAAAGAAATCTGCATGTAGGGAAGCCTCCCTTGCAGTACCTGCCTGAAGTTGAAATCAGACAGTGCTCAGTCCTTCCTTGCCTCTCCAAAGAGAGGGCCAAATCCCAAACGTGCTGAACAATTAAAGACTCCACCAACGGCGGTGCAGGTGGAATCTCCCTTCAAGACACTAGCAGTTTGTTTGCTCTTGCTAAGTACCACCGATGTATCTTTTCCTGTTATCTGTGCATTTTCCCCTGGATCCTGACAGGTGAGCTACAGGAAATAGCACCTGCAAGGAAGGAAAATCCTAAAAAGCTCATTCCCATGTCACATCAGCATCTTTCTTCTCTTGGCCTGTTGGATAGCTTCAGGTTAAATTTCCTGCCAAAAGCAACAAGACCTAAAACTCAACGTTTTCCCTACGCTGTCCTCCATTTGTGGGAATTTTAACAATTTGCTGGTAAATCCAACTCTTTAGAGTTGTAGTGATGACTAATCACTAACAGACATGTAGTCACAGCTGCCTAGATATTTATTTCTTGTCTAAACCCAACTCTGAATAACTTAAGCACCTTAATAGAAGTGGAATAATAAATACAGTCCAAATATAGGCAGCAATCCAAGCCAACCATCACAGCTCTCTTAAATCCCCCATCTTTCAACAGCGCTCGCTGCAATACCTCTTACTATTGTATAACAAGAATGCAACAGGAGAGCAGACGAGGAGAGTGTGGCACAGTTACCGTATTTACCGCTTTCACTCAGTCCTTCATATATTTAAAAAAAAATGAGCACATTCAGGTTTGTCACAGATTCCTTCCCCATACAAAGCAATAACCTCGCTGTGTTTTAACAGACTTGGCAGTGATAAATCAAACCTGTGTCTGCTGGACAGGACAGGGGAAGGGAAATGCTGCTACTGATCTGGTCTTGGGTTTTTTTCTCACTTTGAACAAGAGAATCCCAACCGTGGCTGCGTTGCTCTGGGTAGAACATCCTCTCCACAGGTTTCCCAGGCAAGGCAGAGCTTAGTCAACACGCTCCCTGGGAGCAGGAGGCCTCTGCGTAAAGTCCTCACCCGAGGAACAGCCAGTACGAGCACCTGGGCTTCATCTCCCCAAGGGAATTGCAACAGAGCAAGTTTTAAGCAGATATATCAGCAGTTAATCAGCTTTGGGTTAGCTGGCAGGGTGACTGCCTCATTAATGTCAACCCGTAGTGTCAAAAAAATAAATCTTGGTTGTGCACTCCGAGGATCCCATGGATATAGCCCATAGAAAAATGGAAAAAGGATATAATTTAAGCTACTTGTAGGGGGTTCTTCCAGGCGTTTTCTGCATACTTAGTTCATTTTTTTTTTCCTGCACTTAGAATTTTTATTTACAACTTTTTTCCTTAGATAACCAAGTGATTCCAGCTTTCAAGATGAAAGTCTATAAAATATCAATCTCCCAGTAAAAGTCAAAGAAGTAGATACACTATTGATTTCATCTCACACATCACCAAGATTATTTTGTTTCAGTCGAGCACGCAAAGAAAGGACTCAACACAAACTACATTGTTTGGTCTCAATAGCAACACCTACGTAGCAACTTGAATGGCTATCACCACTCTCAAGTTTTCTTCCACAAGGTTACGGGTTCTCAAAACGCAGAGCAGCAATCAAGAGCTAAAAAGTTTATAAATGTCCATGTGTATAGTGATATGTGAGTATATTTTATATATGCACACACACCATCTCAGTTCTGACTTCATTTAGAACTTAGGTATACGCTAAAAGTTTGTCTTTTAGGATTCTCCAACTCCCCAATTTACTCTAATAAATAAAATCCCTCATTCTTGACCTGGCCTCTGTCATAAAGGCTGGCTCTTTTCACTCAGACATACAGCGAAGGTAAATCCTGCTTCTACAGACCATCAAATAGGTTTCTGTCTCCTCTAACCTGTAATTGAGGTTGTAACAGATGGCTTTGCATTTTGCAAGACCAAAGGTTGTGCAACAGCAGCAGCGTCATTTAAAGGGAAAGATTTATCAGAGCCCAGAGCCAGGCAGGAATTGTTGGAAGATTAAAGAATTTCTCACTTTGAAGGAAGACTCAGTGGTACAGCATTTAAGAGCTCATCTGCCTGTCTTCTCCATTCTTGTCAGTGCTTTTAGGGGAAATAATAAAAACATCCGTGCATTCCTGTGTGAATAAGGACTTCCATCTTCTCCTGCAGCATTGCCAACATCTGTGTTGGCACTGCTATGGACTTTATCGTACTGAGGTCAGGTAGAAGAGCTACACAGCCACTCAAGGTGAGGACTGCTCTGATAGTCTCAAAACTTAGCCAGGAGCAGCAGCATTCTCTGGGTGACACTTCTGGCTTGCCTTACAAATTCTTTGTGCCCTCCCAAAGGTGGGGGCAGTATGCTCGGGGCAAGGTGACAAGGAGGCTCAGCAAGACCACCTCCAGCAAACACCACTCAGGCCCGTACGAAAACCCCTCTTTGGGATCAGAGCTCCTTCCAGCCAAAGGCAACCTGTGCTTCGCCCAGGGCTTGCTGTTGTCAGTAGGCTCAAGGCCAACCACATCGGGATCACATCCAACAGTTTGTCTGGGGACAGCTTCCTGAACCTGTCACTTGCCAAGGCTTTGTTTGTAACAAGGACAGGAAGAGTCCCTTACAGGCCTAAGAGCAGTTATTTCAGGGCTGCACCTTGGCACATCTTGGAGCCGCTCTCCTGTATCGCTCACCCAGAGCGCTTCTCCCTGCTTTACATAGCTCCCGAGTTTTAAGCTTGTTAAGTGAGTCCAGCTCCCCAGGCACAAGGGTGGTACCTTCCAGCTTTCAGGCTTGCCATGGTCTGTTTATCAGATCTAATGAAGACATTTATGGGTTGATGGTCTGACAGATGCTCAATTTTCTGACTGGATGAGGAAGTCAAACTGTTATATAAGAAGCCAATAAGTACCATTCATTCCTAAAGCGATAAAACACTGCCACATTTCCAAGTTAATTGGCACAACCAAGCCAGTTTGCTGGGAGTGCATTTAATCAAACAATCTTCAATTAGGGGCTGCTGTAGCACCCTGCACTATGCTATCTCAGGATCTAGAACAATAATGATTACTATTACAATGCAGTTTCCCCTAGCTGTATCCAGGATCAAAATATTGCTAACGCAGCAAGACATTCCTGGAGACATTTATACCTTTCCCCATTTACATACGTGTTGGGGGTTAGCACAGAGGTTTCCCGGCAAGCTAAAGTTCAGAAGGTTGTTCCTCTTTACCCAGAACACACCGGTATTCTTTCAAATTCTAAAGATATTTGAAGGTTTCCCTGTAAAAAAGAATTCATCCCCTAATAAAGTCTACACAGCACCGTCTGTCCCGGGTATTTACCTAGACACCACTTTGCCATCCACCATACATTAAATCCAGGAGTGTTTTGTGCTGAAGCACTACAACTTGATGGGGCAGGTTTTATGGGTTCGTTACAGTGTGCCTCTGGAGTATTGCAAGGCATGAGACCAAAGGCTATGTCCCATTGGTTGCTTGAGTCATTTATTAATGGCCCCATTAAACACTCCCTCAAGCTTTCAATTGCTGTTATCCAACACCCCCCTACATACACACACACTTCGTTTTCCACAGCTGAAGAGTGTCCTCGGGGAGTCCCAGCAGGGCACCCAGGTCAGGCATGTGAAAAGCCCCGAGCCCAGGGCCGTGTGGTGAGGTGCGACACCTCCGCTGTGGGGCTGGAGGCCTCCTGCCACGCGCTCTCCTGCCTTCCATCCCCAGGTGCGCTGCCACCAGAGGGGGGCAGAGGCTCACCCTGCCTTACGTAAAGGTGCTCTGTGCGTCAGGAGAGGGATGGCTAGGCCAACGTCTTTCCACAACTCCAAACTCTCCTTCAAAAGCCACAGAGCCTCCTTTTCTCTTACTTTGCATCAACATTCACACTCCTGCACAGGAGGAATAAGGCATGGTTGTTGATTGTATGTATGGAAAACCCAGCTAAGGAGTAATTCACCTTTGTTACTGCCAGGAACCAGCGATGCTGTGAGATGCACAGCCAACAAGCCACGCAAAACCCAGCATGTTGACCTTTGAGAGCACCATCCCCTTTGCCACTGGATTAAATGCATTCAGCATACAAGAATTAGTAGTAGCACTGAGCCTTGTGCTACCTCGGGATATAAACACCACTACTCAGAAGTGACAGAATCGGAGGGGAAGAGAGACCCCTGAATCATTCCCCCACCCTCAGCCCTGTTGCTGCTGCATTGGATGTTGCTGTATTAGATGTCAAGCTGCATCTTTGAGCGGACCCGTCTCTGGAGCAAGAGCACAGAAAGCTGGCAGTTGAGAAAGCAGAATGGATGACAGCTTTTGGCAGTGGTTTCAGCTGTCTTGTTGAGTTTTTCAGATTAATCAGCCCCTTTGGAACACTGAACAGATCATCAGGATGATCCCTCAGTCCAAGATCTTTTGCAGTGGAAAAAAAATCATCATAAACTGGGGCAGCACCAAAACAGAGGCAGCCTTCTGAAAGGGACTCAGTTTTGGCTCTGAAAAAGGTCCCTTATCAAGACAGTGTCTAAAGCCAATGGCATGTCTGCACCGTCACCCTCTGCGTGTGCTCAAGCACTGCATTTTCAATGTGATTTTTCAGGAAGTCATGAACTGAAACAAAGCTTCTCTCCACGTTCCCCAAACCCACCGTCTCATGCCCTAGTAAATGCATCATGTTTCTGTCAGATGCCAAAAAAAATGAGCGTTTTCTTTCAAGGAAAAGTCTTCCTTAATATTTAAGACTACATGCATATGCTCAACACATTGTTTGCAACATTCATTTTTACTTTATATAGAAAAAGAATCAACAACCCTGTATTCTTCTGGAAATCTCTCCACAATATCAAGTTTCCACAATCTTATTTTTCCCCCAAGAATTCTGAAGTCAAAGAAGATACTTACAGGGCTAAGCCTTCCCTCCCTCCTACCCCTCCCAAATCCACTGGTATTAGGAATTACTCTTCCTGTTTCACAGGAAATCTGTTTAAACACATTCCAGTTCTCCTCTCTCCTCAAAATGCAGTTTTATTTCAAACAACAAGGAATATGTTTTGGCCTTAGTCCTACTCTTCACTTGTGCAAGGAGCCCTTTGCACCTGGACGAGTACCTACCCAAGTCAGTGGGTGTTAAAGAGGGCTGCCTGTTCTAACCTGGATGCCAAACAAGGTCTACATTTTATGGATCAGAAAAAGTATGTGCAATTAATAACCACATAAGCTATTTATTAGATCATGCAACAGAGTATTTTCTTATTGCCTGGCCGACAGGAAGAGACTTCTGTAGCATAAGAACAGTAGAATTTGTTACATGAATTTAACTGCTTGCTCATCTGGTATGGCTCTTTAGCACACTTCATAGTGTTGGAGTATTGGCCTACAATATTCAAAATTTAGGCAAAAATATAATAAAAGTATAATAAACAACTTTGCCACAGAGTTTCAGCCTTCCCCCATTACACAACAAGCTGACAATTAGCTGTTATGCAAGTTTCTGCTCACCATGAAGCGTGCACTGCTTTCAGTTTGCCTAAGATAGCAAGCACAGAGGATCCCAAACTGAAACGACATTAATTTCTTGTGCTCTTGACCTAAAGCTCCCAGTACCGATCACCATTGCTTTCAACAAGGATTTCATGTTAGCTGTGAAACTGCTGCATGTCCGAGGATAACGCTTCACTTACCCCTGTGCTTGCATCCCACCAGCCTTCCCTTCTGCACAGCACCTGGGAAGCACCACACCACCCCGAGCAGGGATGGTCAGCGCTGAGCCATGACATCTCCAGCAGGCTCCATGGGCACCCTGGCCCATCCCGACTGCTCAGTGCGTCACCAGGATATGGGTGGTCGGGGCCATTCTCAAACCACACCAACATGCCTCCTCTAGAGCTGATTACACCCCAAAAATGGATCCCTGAACACAACTGGGTATTATTTATTCCAGTAGACAAAGAGGTATATTTCCAGTTGGAATGGGCATGACTGATTTAAGGGCCAGCCCAGGGAACCAGAACTACCAAACGATCTTTATGTGCTGTCAGACCCCCACAGGGTGGTTATAACTTCACTGCTCCCACCAGTTCCACCCAAACATGCCCTCCATGGAGCGTTCCAAGCCCACCCAGCCCAGTAGCTCCCCAGCAGCAGGATGAGCCACATCAGTTCTCCCACCTCAGTACACCAAATGTGAGCTTGGCCTTCACATAGTTCCTATCCTAAGCCATGGTGGTAGCTTAGCTCCTGCTTTTTCTCATTTGCTACATCCAGTTGCCCACCTGCAGCCTCTGGGATGAGCTGTGGCCATTGTCAGGTAGCTAGGTGGCTCAAAAGGACATTCCAGGGCTGCAGAACACATGACCAGAGAGAGGGTCTTATCGCAAGCAGTTTTTATAGAAATAGCCCTGAGAAATCCCATCACAGGAGAGATGACTCAGTTTTGTACAGACACTTTACACGTCCAGACATTCTTGCATATGAGAATCTACTGCATGTAAAAAGTGACCTCTGACTTTTTGTGCCTCTGCTCTACACTGTCATAAACAAGAATATCATTTCAAGAGATGCTGTCAACTTATATTTAGCCCAGTTTTCTATTTTGTTTAAAAATAAGAGTCTTCTGTAAAGCATAAGAAGAATAGAATTCAGAAAACAATTCCGTAAAACAAAACAAAAAATTGTACTGTTGCCTTTCAAACCCTTACCCCGTAGCACTGAAAACTTGGAATTGTCCACAAACGAATATGAGACTGACATGATATTTATTATCCAAGCTTAAAATAGCACAGAACAAACAGAATACAAATCATGGCAAGTAAAAATTAATTTAAAAAATTCAATTTAATAACCTAACAGTTTAGGGGCAATATGTGGTTTATATTGGCAGTGGCCTTTTAATCTTGCAAATCATATAATTAAGAAAGCTTAATTAGCAAAAGCAGTGTTTGAATATTAAAGCTGTGAAAATATCTCAGAAAAAAACTGCAAGTATTGGCTTGAACTTTTTTTTTAAGCCTCAGTTCTGTGTCTGCCTGCACTTCTGTTAATATAAATAAAAGGCAGGAATAAATAAATGGTAGGAACATTCAGGAAATTGTGAAGTTAGAATATTCACAAAAACCAAAATTGTAACTGCTTACACAAGGGCCTGAGGCACACCTGAGCAAGGAGAAGCAGCAGCACTGCATCCTGCTTCTCCCCAGTATCTCCCCATCGCAGCCAGGCCAGCAACGAGAACGGATGCGTCCCTGAGCGAGCACAGGCCTCCTCTCTCCCCTGTTCCCACCACCCCTCTCAAAAAGCATGCAAGCTACTCAGCCATGAAGAGAAACTAAATAAAATAAAGACAGCTGCCTGATTAAGAAAAGTTGCACGCATGTCTATTTGGAGAGAGCCCTAACTTGTTTCATACGCCCAAAGGAGAACAACTGAAAAAAAAAAAGGCTTCTGGCAATTTTCAGTCTTAGAAACCCAAGTTAGCTTCAGACCTGCATCAGAGTTAAAAGGCACCAGCACGCCATCATGTCTCCCTCTCAGGAGTGATGCATGAGATTCCCATAAACTGCAAGTCCTCAGAGCTAAGACACTTATCTCCAGCCCAGCCAGCTTTTAAAAGTACAAAACTATTAAACTCACATTTCCTTTCTCAGCCAGGTAGTCAAGGAGAATCTATACAGGGAAACGCCAAAGACTTCATGCATGCAAATGATACAGGCACAGAAATAAAGGAATCCACAGGCAATATTCACACTATCCTTGCAGTTTTAGACAGAAGAAAAACATCAGAATGCTGTTAAGTGCCAAAACATTCTCGTCTATAAAATCCAAGGGAGACACTTCTCTGCATGAGAAATCCAGAAGTCTGGTTCACTTACTACTGGGCCACTGTAAGACTGCAGAAAAGTTACAATTTGCAGCAAACCCTCTTAAACAGAGGGCTTGGCTACATTTAAAGTTGCTTTTGCAATATTTGCTCAAGAGAGTTTTTATTGTTGTTGTTCTGCTTTGGGACATGTGCTATGTTTTTCTAAATAGATGATTTATCATTGCCTTCAAAAAAATAAAGAATCTGTGCTGTTATTCTTAAACTGATCTGATTGCTTTGTTTCTGGAGGACAATTGAGTGATTTTTCGTTTGCTTTGTGGACAATCTCCAGTATGGGAATGAAGTTGTGAACCCAAAGCAGATCCAAGTTTTCTTCAGGAAGCCCCAGGACCTTCCAGCGTTTCAGCCCTCTCTTCTGACCTTCAAGCTGTGTCCTACTTAGCTTGCACAGAACAAGAGCCCTCAAAACCCACATGTAACCCAGGCCTTCATCCGCTGTATTTCCTTCCCCTTCAAGTTCTTTTATCTTGCATCCTTTGATGGAACTCAGCACTCAGCGGTGACTAAAATGTATTGTTTACAAAAAGTAGACTTCGGAACAGTGTTCTTGGACACAGATTTTTGCTCTCATTCACTTCAGTTCCCATTTTCCTAAAACAGGTTATTCCAAGTGAAGGGAAGACAAACAGGCTTCTACTCCAAGTCATACCACTGGACTACTAATTGTAACAGAAATCAAGAGTGACAAATAGCATATTATGAGCCAAAGTCAAAGGTACTGTACAAGGGTCTCTGACACCAGCGGGAGGTACAAGTACGGCTGGTTGGACCAGCAGAAAAGTCCTTAGCTTGGCTGCTTGCTCAGCCCCCACCTCCCCACACAGCATGGGCATGTGTCAGGGCTTCCTTCCAGTCCTGCTTGCTCCTTTACAGAGGCTGACACTTTGTTTTCCCATAAATCTGAAAACCCTCCTGCACAGGAGCTAACAGGCAGCAGTTATTCTGTACGGCAAACGTGCCCTTTCAACAAACCCATTCTTTTCTTGACTTGTAATCTGAAGAGTGTGGTAGTGCTTGGCAGTTGACATCCGGCCCAAAATAATGACACATTAAAGGGTTTTAATCTCCTGTAATTGGGAAGGGTTTCCAAAGAAAACAGAGGTGCACAAATAACACCTCCCCATCTTGACTGCGCATTACCCAAACAGATGTCACCAAGTTAATCCATGGGAGCCACTGCGTTCTCCAGCCAGAAAGCAGGGCAAAGTTGTCTGCGTGGATTGTCAGAGCAGGGTCTGGCTGAGGAGCAGACATCTGTGCCAGAAGCGTACCCAGTTCATCTAATCTTTCTCTCCTCCTACAAGCACACCACATTTTACAAAACAAAGAACAAGGTCTAGGTAGTTTTTGGTATTCAATAAAGCCCCCCGAACCTCCACACACACCAAATGCCCTGGTATTGGCTGAAGGCTGAACACCGGGTGTATTCACAAAGCTAGTAAGAACTAGCTGCGGATTTATTCTCTCAGCTGCAAAACTATCAGCACGCCAGGGAACACCAACAAAAGGAGAAACAAAGACCTGGTCCTTATTTGTACCTGTCAGAGGACCCAAGGAATGAGGCTGACCAACCAAGAAAATTAACATTTGTTTCTGACAGGGATCTATGCAAAGGAACAGGGTTTTAATTTAGGGCTCTTTTCATCAGAATGATAACAGCTGTCATCTACTGTGTGAGTGCAGTAATTACTGCATCTCCTATGTGGAAAATGAATACCTGATGTTTCATTTACACAATAATATCTCAATCTGCAGTGCCAGAGACAGCCAGCGACATTCCCACGGAACAACTAACGCGTACCCAACCTCCAAAATTCCTGCTATTTTACAGCCATTCCCCCCCTGCCAAAAAAAAAAAAAAAGCCTTGAAAAGCCTTGAAGGTTTTCACGTTCCTTCCAACAAAAAGGAAGTCTGTAACGATATTTATGATACTAAAGTTTCAAAATCCAGCCTCATTTATCCCACTCTCCCATGCTCCTTGAAATTAAGGAAGGTTTTTCGAAATTAAGGAAGGTTTTTTTTCGTTCGTTGTTTTTTTATTTTTTGTTCATTCGTTTTTAAGTGGCTTGAATATCCCATCTCACCTTAAATTTTAACCTATTATTTCTAGTCTTATCTACCACACACGGAAGAAAGATTATTGTTCTATTTGCCATTGCCACACTGGCACAAAACAATAAATAGGAAGCCACAGACTCATGATTCAGACAGTCATTCTTTTTGTTTTAAATAAACATATATTCAATATATTTATCAACCAAGTTGTAATTGACCTCAAAAACAGAGCTTGATTATAGATCTAATTTCTCCCGAGTTGAGGAACATTTTTTTTTGTATAATTGTTTCTGATTCAGTTTCTTAATAAAAACAAAACTGGATTTTGAAAGCTAAGCAGCTTGACGAAAGAACGCAAAGCTTACTAATACAACAGTCTAGCTAGTATCATTATGAGAATGAAACTAATTTAAAAAAAAGTATTTCCATGAAAACACATGTAATTGTACAGTAGAGATCAGTTTAAAAGTATATGTTTCCTGATCATTAAAACAAGTGAAGCAAAATTATATGTTTTGCAAAACTGCCTGTACCAGCCTGGGCTGTATTATGAGGCAGGGGGCCAAGAGCTAAGCACTTCCAACCGCTGAAAAGTACCAGTAATTCCTGTATGGCTTCACACCTTGGAGAGCAAAGTGATTTCAGTGTATTGTGTTGTTCTTAATCAATTGAAGAGGATGTGGAAAATAATTTTGGATTAGATAAATCACTTGGAAACCTCTTTCAATCAATCATTTCCCCCTTTCTAGCCATGCCCTGAAGATGTTTTGCCTACAACTGGTTTGCATTCAAATGAGTAAGCATGTATTCCTTTTGCATACACAAGCCATGCAGCAGCATGCTTGAATTTGACAAAAGGCACCTACCAGTTAAGACTGACTTCATACAACTGCTTTCCTGCTTAAAACTATCATGTAACAGTTTCTAATTTTAGAGTTGCATTAATTGTCAGCATAAAAGCAGGGAGTTGGGAACCTAAATAATTTTGTTTTGATCAAATCAAACGAGTTTCATGTTAGGCAGCATATAAATGTGAAATGCTTAATTTACCTAAATATTAGTTATCTAAATATTTGAAAGCATGTGCTTAAATCCTATCAGTTCCAGCCAGCTTTTGACTGTCTTGATTAATGTATAGCTCGGGTTTACAGAGAAGCAAAGGAATCAGGGCATTCATATCCTCCAGAAATCAGATGAAGCCTAGATACATAGAGACAGCAGTTTCTGTGAAGAACAGCCAAAAATCAGCCTGAAGGAGATGTTTGAAATAGAGATGGCCAGAAACAGGGTGTGTGTGTGTTTTTTTAAAGGGGGGGATCATTCTTTTTCTATATTAGCATAGTTCAAGATAATTTTTAAGCCCTCCTCTCCTCCCTAACAGTATGTTTTGTTATTTTTTAATTTTATCTTAAAAATATGCAACTTTCTAGAGGAGTTGGCAGGGACCTGATAAAGAACTTCTTGACCATATTTCATTTAAAGGAAGATGCTTCTTTAAAAGGAAAGCTTGGGATCCAGGACAGGAAAATTAAGCTGACAGGACTGCTTGAAGTAACGAATGATTTTTCAGTAGCTGAAGTTGCAACCCTTTACAATTATTTATTCTACCTCATGGTGTAAGAGTGCTTAGAGCAGTTAGAAAACAAAATCAATAGAAGAACATGGCTGGAACAGACCTCTGGCAATCCTCTAGCTCTTCCCTTTCTAATTCGAGTTTGCTGTTTTTCTATTTTTTTCCCCTTCAGATGAAAAGAAGCCTTTTCATCTGAAGCTCAGAATTTATTACAAATATCCTCTTACTGCTAAAAAATTTTTTCCTGATGTCTGCTTTATTTTCAAGAAACTGCTCCTTATGGATGCATGGATACAAAGAACAAATTCTCTTCCTTCTTTCTGAAGGTTTACAGTGCTTTCCTGGCCTTCCTTGTCTGCAAGCAAGGCAAACTCAAGTTCAATCTTTCTTTGTACTTTCCAAGTCCCAGATTTCTTATTTTTCCTTCCTCTCTAGAGGCTCGTCATCCGGTCCACACCTTTCCCTAAATGCAGGTTAATCTTAATCTGGTTAATCTTACTTCACTTTACCACTACCAAGCACAGAGAAAAATCATCTCTGATCTCTTCTGCATAGTTGTGTCAATTTACGATGTTTAGCTTTTTTTTTTTGTTTTGGCAATAGCATAACATCAATTAATGTTCAGCAGGTGAGCCAGTGCAGCCACTGCATCTTTTCAGAACTCTGACACTCACAGATTTTCCTGCTGGGATTCCTTGAGAATAAGACTCATACTTTGGAGAACTTTGTCTTCAAAAATTAAGCTGAAAGTCTGACTGGATGGTGAACATCTTTACTAATAAATATAAGAATGTGCATCTGCACTTAGAAGATGGTTTCCAAATGCTCTGTAGGGATGCAATTTAGTTTGTTTTAAATCTAGCACTATTATTAACTTTTTTCTTTATTACTCTGTAGTTGTTCACTTTAACTTGAGTAAAACTTGGTCAGAGTGCTACTAAGTCACTGCTGGTTGATCTAACTATTTGGCTCTCAAACTTAAGAAAGACTAATACAAGTAGGATACAATTTTCTAAATTAATTTGCAATGTTACAAACAGTATCTTTGCTATTACAAAACAGTGGTGTAAGCAACTAATTTCAGATCATCTATGTGCAAATTTGTCTCTGAAAACACACCTTACATACTCGTCATCCTTCAATTTGGAGACTTAAAGAACTGTTTCATCAGCAAATGGTTTTGTTAGGAGCACCACTGAGTAATTGCAGGGCCTTCGCGACACTGTGCTGTGATACTTGTACACTGTCACGCAACTTACTGTCACAGCCAAGTGGTCTTTGAGACGGACATCTCAAAAACAGAGCCTTTAGCCTGTCTACAACTACAGCCAACACATCCATTCTCTCTCATTCTCTTGGGATTTAAGATTAAGACGACAGTATGGAGCGCAGAGTAAGCACAACAAATAAGTATGCTTGTCAGCTGCATGAAGAGTTATATACTCCACTTGCTATTTTGAAACTCAAGACAAAGGGTGTCCTGTATCCATGTTATGGAACTCCAAAGCTTACAGTTAAGTTTCAACAAAAAAAATAATGACTTAAGTCATATAAGTAAACATTAAGAGCAAGTAGCACGTGTTAGAGTTAGTCTCTCAGTTTCCTAAAACAGGGATTTTCATGAATGGGGATTCCTGAAGTTTAGAAAAATGACACAGCCCTGCTTTGACACCTGTCCTCCCACACCAAATGCAACACAGCTCACAAGGGACATTCCCACGTCCTGTTGCCATATCCACCACTGTCATCTACAAGCAAAGTAGACTTTAAAAATAAAACAGTGTATGACAGGCTGGTTCATTTGCTTAGGAAATGACAATTTTCCCATTTGACATACAGTTGAGAACTGATCCCATGTGGAAAGGGAAGGCAATTGCTCAACTGAGCACCCACTGTGGCAATTTTTGCATAATTAGCAGAATGCATTTAGTCTTAACCTTCTTCTGATGAATTCAGTCACACCTGTTTATGTGAAATCAATTAAGAGACCTTAATCTTCTTAGACGGTTTCCAACACTCCATCCACAGGTTCAGGCCTGTTTCTTGTATTGCAAAGTTTAAATTATATTAAAAAAAGAAACAATTATCCCATAAACATGAAGACCTAAATTACACCTTAATAATTAAAACCAGTTACACTTTTAGTCTGCAGCCTTTTTATGGCCAGACACATATCAAGCAGTGCTGTCCACTTCAACTTGGATGAGTGGAGGGGTGAGCAGAATAACCCCAAAGCAAGGTCAGCACGAACACATTTACATGCCCGCCCCATGCTGACTCGTGCCAGAACACACATTCCTGTGCCTGGATCTGCTTAGGACTCATGCAGTGATGTGAAGGTAACATCTGGTAACGGGGTCATCTGAGGAAAGGGAGCCAAGAATGCCTCCCCACAGCGTCCAAAATCCCTCTTCTTGCAGAAGAATTTTGGGGAAAGGACTTAATTTCATTTTACTTCAGACACGTTTCTAGAATAGAGGGTGATGGGAGGTCAGACGAATCATACTTGAGAAGTGCCTGTATTTCTCCACTATGAATGGAAACTCCATAAGAAGCTAGGGGTGGACATCTAGGGTTTCAGGAGACAAATCCCACAGTTAGTGGACACACACAAACAGCACCAACATGTAGTGGAAGAACAAGGCGCATTTATATCCCTGATCACTTAAAGTCAGAAGCTACCTGATTAGTTGAGAGACAAAGAAAAAACCACTGTGTTACTAGTCTCCATTGGAGATAGTTTGTGGTTCAGAGCATGAGGAGAATTTAAATCTCACATCTGTGTTTGTTTCTTGGATCTACTATGCTGGCACATGAGTCATCTTAAACCTAAATTAGTGTTCATCATACATCAAACATTGCAAAGAGCACTGAATTTGTGTCCAGAAACTGTTCAGCTGAAACAGAAGTTTGTTCCTAGGACTCTCACAAGACTATCTAGTAGGACATGCATGAAATGTGCTTGGAGCATCTTGGAGATTTTGGAGCCAAACCTGTTTAACCTACAGAGCTGCACAAGAGGTGAAAAAAAATAATGAAAGTTGTTGGCTTAACTGAGTAAACCCTGCCATTTAGTATGTATCGTGTGAGAACTGGCCTGCTCCAGTAGGCCTCCTTGGAAGCAGAGATAGATACTGCTCAGTGGAAACGAAGAGTTTCTCTTGCATTAGCATACATGCTCTTTCAAAAAGTGTTCTTTACACTGCTTTAGAAAAAGAGGGGAATTCTTCTTTTTCTCCTCTCACCCCCTTGAAAGGGAAAATATCAAGTAGCAACTGAAATCTGTTTGAGATCAACTTTTGCTTTATAAACTTTGGGTTTCATTCTAATTGTTAGGGAGACACATAATAGCTGGCTTTAGTATAATTTTCTTTGGACTATCTCCCCAAAGCCACAATTAATGTAAATATCAGTGTCTTGTTAGTAATTTCCTTTCATTGGTAAATGCTGAAATGCAATGATCTGACCACAAATCACAAAGCAAATAAGCTTGCAGTGCTGTTCAAGCTACGTTGTTATTACACAGCTTGTACATGAGAGAGCTGATAAGGGAGATGTAACATGAACAGAAGAAATCTTTGACTACTTGGAAGAGTTTCATTATGTGAAAAAGCAGTGGCTCTCCTACCTTTCCAACAGCTTCTAGGCAAACTTACAGGCAAACCCACTTGAAGTGGCAAAAGTAGTCAGATCTCAGTCAGTCAAGAGAAACCTGGTGTAGATGTGGGACTGAAGACCAGACTACAGTCTCTTCTCTTCTCTACACAAGAGAAGAATTTACTCCCTCTCATGCATTTTCTTTAGCTGCTTTTGAGGGGCTTTCAGTGATGGATGACATACACCCACAGCATGAGATGACTACCAGCCTCCATCTTCTCCGTGCTAAGAAATCAATGGAGAACGAAGGACCCCTGGCATGCATGAACATCATGTTTTAGCATTTACTTCCTGGTACACAAAACCACAGGTATTTTAATGCCCTATTTGTTTACTTTATAGCTAGATGTAGACTTAGCAGCCAAAAATACACATCTCCAGTCAAACAAAAGAGACTGAAGATCCAAATAACTGAAGCAGGTTTCAGTCCCCCGTCAGCCAGTATCTGCCTTGCCAAATCACCTCTTCTCCTAACACTCAGTCACAAACTCCTCACTCATTAATAAACAAAAAACAAACGCACACAACTTCTGGGATCTCTCCAAGAGAGACTCCTTCCTGGGGAGGAGTAAAGGCAGTGCAGAGGGCCACACATCATCACTGGTGCTGTTCTAGCACAGGAGAGAGAGAGAAGAAAAAGTGGTGGTAGGGAGGGGGGAAGAGAAAAAAAATCCTAAAATTTGCAGTAGTAAAAGATGCTTTCCAGAGGGGAAAAAATCAACTCTTTTCTTGAAATACAATAGGCACACATACAGCAAAACAAAACCGAACTCCACAACCAGAGTGCCATACTTGTTGTAGCAGGAATGTACACTGCAACATTTCTGATGACACCAAGAAATTTCTTGCCCACATACAACTGAAGTGGATGTCACTTTAATGACTAAATTCTTGTTTTCAATTTAGCATGTTATAAAGAGAACGGTTCCATCCCTGTTCTCTCCTATGCCACTCTATTAATTTGCCTTCCAGTAGCGCTTACAGAGCCATCACTTACCAGCAGGGCAGAGCTGTCATTCTCCCAACTGGGCCTTATGAGTCTGTTCCCGGGCAGAAAGAGCTGTTGTTTATAGCTGTGAGGAAGATGAAGGAATAACAAAATTAATCCCTTCATCTTTCTAAGCAACCTATGTAACATCCTTCCACATCTGAGCATTTTGTAGATCAACATGCACTGCTCTTCAGGGTAAGCACGCAAAATAGGCATGATACTTTGTTTTTCCTTAGAAGTGTACATGCCAAGACGACAAATAATTTGGTTGTGGCCATCTAAGAAATTTGGACATGAGGAAACAGGGTGTACAGCTACATTGTAGGCTACCATTTTCTGCCAAGATTTTCTGCTTTCTTGACTCTCTAGCGTTGATCTCTGCACGGGTTAATTTACTCTGCTGGTGGAATGGAAATTAGCTTCCCATACCCCTAAGTGCAGAGCTAGGTTATTCTGCCAAAAACTAGTCATAACCAGCTCAGCTATCTCTGTGCTGCAGTACCATCGACAGCGTAGACATTCATCACATCTTCTCAGGTCAGAGATTAGCGCCTAATCCTCTGGCCACATTTCCCTGTAGGAACTTCACAGTATTAGGGCTTTGCTCATCTCTACAACCGATGGTTTTGCAAGGCCCAAGCTACTTTGCAAGGATTGCAAAACTTGTTAGAACTTGTACATTTTCCCAGTCACAAAGGGTTGCTCACCCATCCCCCAGTCCCGCAGTAAGTTGGCATGAGGACTGGAAATTTAGCCAGAAGAGACTGCCTTGGAAATCAGTAATCTCTCAAAAAACTGATCAGACATATGACTGTAGACACACAGAATGCAAATTTATCGTCCTCATGTATTCTTATGTTCCCTTTCCCTTTTTTCCCCTTCTAGACTAATTCCGTATCCCATCTCCCACTCTAATTTCTACTCTTGGCTTTCATTATGCTCCTGGTGTAAGAGCCATACATCCCTTTCTATCTTGTTCTTGCCAGGTAGTTAGAAGCGCATATAAATGATTTGCAAAGGCTCATGACCTCACTGCAGTACATTTCTCACCATTAAGCTCCTCCAGCTCCCTGTTGATCCCAATCACTCTGAATTTTATTACCCTCTTTTGTATTGCCTGACTCCCTGACCCTGTAGTTTATGGTTAGCCCAACCCTCGTGTTTCCATCAGAAGACACTTCTCAGCTAATATTAGAATCAAGCCTTTTAAGAGCTGCTGATACAAGGAAAAACCCCTCAGAAATCCTGAAGGGTGGAACTGGGGATACTAACAGCACAGGAGCAATAAGCTCGTTCCCTAGCAAACATGATTAAAATGATGGATCTTGCCAAAAGCATCAGTTGCCCAATTTTTGTTCTTACTGAAGCTATAGGGTTTCCTTCGCACCCTTTAATTACTCAAACCTTACTTAAGGAACGTGATTCAAACAAACAAACATAAAAAAAAGTTACAACAACGTAGCATGATCTTGACATACAAGATGTCAGAACCATTATAAACCCCTTTATTCCAGAATGATGTCTTTTGTGCTTAGAGCTATGCTTGCTATTCATAGATCTACTGCTCAGCTGTTCCAGTTTTTAGTTCTGCATAAATGCCCACTCATTATGTCCAGAGGGTTTTGCCTGTAGCTTTGTGTTTGTAGCCTTGAGGCAAATGTCTTGATGGCTTAGGGAACTCGTAGCGGAATGACCAAATAACATCGGATTTTCCACAGCAACGAAGCCATTATGGGACAGCATTTCTATGTAACAGCACCCTTCAGTGTGCAATCATTATAACTAAGGATTTAACCAGGCTCTAGGGACATAACAAAATCACTTTGAAGCCAAAAATCCACAGTGAAATCTTAAGCATTAGATTTCTGAAATGCCTCTCAGAACTGCTTGAGTCAAACAGCTTTGTCAGTTACAGTAAAACCAAGCACTGGGGAAGGAGTTTTATGCACATCTTAAGAATGAATCCAAGTATTCAGACCTGTGCATGCAGAGCTGGGGGTGCAGTGTACATTAGCTGCAGTTTCTGCAGTTGCATATGAAGCCATTATAACCACCAACACAAGTCCTTAGTTAGCATTAGTATTTTTGCACACACGAATTTAGCTATTGAAAAATTTCTAATTATGTTGCTCATGGCTTTGAGGAAGTCTGTAGTGAGGCTGTAGGTTACAAAGACTTGTGGCCTTTGTAGGCCTCATGGCCCAAAACCCCAATCCTGGCCATCTAAGCTGTGATATTCCCCAGTGACTGACTGAAAAATTGACCCAGTGAGTTCCTCATGAATTGCAGGTCTGTGCAGATCAGGTCTACAGCAGAAGGGAAGTTTGTGATGAAAAGGATCAGGGACATATCATAAGCAATGGGTGAGAGCAGCACCACACCAAAGCATGGTGCACTGGCCTTGAGCGCAGCCCACCACTCGCCCAGCCGCTCTCTCACTCCCCCTCCCCAACAGGGCAGGTAGAAAAAAAAAAAATGAAAAGCTCAGGGGTCAACATGAAGACAGGGAGATCTCTTACCAATTAGTACTGGGGGCTGAACAGGCCTGGTTTGGGGAAAACTAATGTATTGCCAATTAAAATAGATTTAGGTGGTGAGAAACCAAGGCTAAAGTCAAAACACTTCTCTCTCCTCCACCTTCTTCCCAGGCTCGACTTCACTGCTTCATTCCCAACTCCTCTACCTCCTGCCTACCACACCAGGGGCACAGGGAGAGCAGGCAACTCCTCTCTCCTCACACGTTTTGCCTGCTCCAGCGTGGTTCCTTCCCACAAACCGCGGCTCCTTCAGGAAACATCCACCACCTCTAGCATGGGGTCTTCCACTGGCTGTTTCCACCGGGAAACACCTGCTCCAGCACCCAGAACACCAGCTCTGTATCTCCTTCTCTGACCTTAGCCTTCACAGGGCTGTTTTTGACACTTTTTACCTCACACCTGGGCAGCACTTTGCCCTTTCCCACCTATGTTCTCACAGAGGTGCCCGCAGCACTACTGGCAGTGCCCTGCAGTGGGGCCGTTGGAGCTGACTGGAGCCAGCCCAGGCCTCTCCTCACAGAGAGGCCTGTAGCCCCACTGCCAACACCCAGGCTTTTAAGCCAATAAAGCAAGTGAAAGATAGACTTTGAGAAGCTATAAAGGAAGCCAGGGTCTCTCCAGTAAAAGAATCTCTCAAACTGGAAGTGAAATATTGGTATATGAGAAGCTATTAAACCCACCACCCCCACCTCTTTTCTCTGAGTGTCAGGCTGCATGTACACACAGGTACATACACATGGGCTTGCAACAGAAGAGTCCCTACATGCTCCCCTGAATGTCCTCTGATCTCAACACTGGATAGGCAGCTCATGCAGAAAGAGTGGCTGTTTTGATGGAGAGGGGGATGGAAATAATCATATGCAGAGCAATCTGTGCAAGGCAGCCTGCACCCCTTGTCCACAGATCTCATGGGGGGCTTTCGTTAATGAGCTCGCAGTCATGGCACATGGGAAACTCTACCCATGCTTCGAGGAGAGGAGGCAGGACACCTGCCTGCTGCACATATGGCCACTTTCTCTCAACAAAGACAGAGAATGAAATTTAGACCAGGACAGAGTGTGGAGCAGCATGTTTGAGAGAGCACAGCATCCTGGCTCCACCGGTGCTGGGGGAGCAAGAATGAGGCACAAGCTTACAACTGGGCCCTCATACCTCTTAACACAAAGCACCCCAAGAAAGTCAGCATTTTACCCAGTCTACATCTCTCAGGATGAGCAGCTGTGCTTCAGTAACACTGCAGAGATGCTAGGAGAAGGATAAGGGCTGCATTGATGAGGCAGGAAGTTGAAGCATGGATCAGAAATGCATGACTACATGGAAAAATCAGAGGTGTAATGAGACAAATGTCCCTCTTGTGTAATAAGGTGATGTGGTCCAGCACTGGACTGCAACAAAAAAGGGGCTCCCAGTCATATCCCTCTGCAGTTTGTAACCCTTGAACACAGGAGCTATCATATTATGACATGACTCAGAAAAGATAACTATAACATGGGGATTAATCTGGCTGCCCTTCTCGCCTCAGATACAGCATGATTTTTACATCTCCAAGAAGACTGTATTAACAGCAGCAGCCAGCAACATCGCTGTCACAAGTTAGTGCTGCTAAAAGGGGTAACAGGAAAAATAACCTCTTATACTACACAGGCTTACAAAATGGTTCATCACAATGGCATCGCTAGGCAATATTTTAGCCCAGCAGTGACTCACCATAAATGTTCACATGCTCCTTGCGTGCTAGAAAACACCGTGGAAAGTCTCCCCTCAGCAAGTCCTGCAATAGTCCCACTGGGGCTAGGCTGTGTTTGGCAGTCTGGAAAAACAGCTGTGCATTTTACCCTCAGCTTCTTCCCTCCTCAGTAATGCAATTTGCTACCTGTCCTCTTGACTCCAGACTTTAACCCTGATGGAAGAAAGCCTGGGTTTCAGGTGTTGTATTCCCCCCACACACACATTCCTTTTTTTTAATACATATTTTTTAGAGGATGTCCATTCTTTGGTACCTTTCCCATGTATTGTGAAGGTCACCTAACACATGCCAAATGAAACACTCTCAGAGAGAAAGGTTTAGTTTTTTCCATTATTTGCCCATTTCAGACTTAATGAGTTCTCATGTTTCCTCCTCAAACTGCTTTTAGATAAACCTGGAATAAATTCTGTTATCTACAAAATACTTGGGATACAGTCCCAAAGTTGCCTGCATATAATGGTCTTTCAAGCCTCAGAAGTAATTGCAGGATACAAGAGTCATCTAAAAGATTTTTAGCAGCCAGGCATAAAATCATCATCTGCAGGACTCAGTTCTCATACCCAGCAGTAGCACAGACTGATTTATTTGACTCGTTATTATAAAACGAGTTATTATTAAACTCCCTAGAGAGGATATTCCACAACATCCCAGCTCCAGCACATCACTTAATAAAGCATTTCCGTATTTCCTCCAGAGCATAAGTTTGGTTGACACCCCCTAAAAACACACTGATGCAGACTGCATTTAGGGTTCAAGGAACTGCACGTAGGAACCACAAGAAGAGTCTACTTTTCTTGGATCTTTCTGACAACAGCAGCATGATCTTGGGATCTTTGCAGGGACACACTTTAAATGGCAGGGATAGAAACCCTAGGGAAGAAGGGGAGGAAGGAAGCAGAACAGTTTTGTGAATTAAGTGAGCCATATTAGCACAGATGCAGAGCTATTCCTCCACACAGACCTCTCTTCCAATATGTTTATTTCCTTTCCCTTACCCCCATTTTTAAGTTTGCACACTGGTGCAAGACAATAGGTTTCAATCACACACACACACACACACTAGTAATTTTATGAGGCTCATTTCATAAGAGATGGGAAAGGGGAGGAAGGAGAAGAGACAAAAATTCCCCCCAAACCAGCACCAAAGTTAAAAGTTAGCATTGGGAATACTAAACTGGCAGTATTGATTTTCTATCCATGGCACTCTGCACCCTAGTACCATAGCTCTTGACCATTCATGCTCCTCAAAATTATCCTATGACAAGTAGCAATTCACCTGCTTAGACACATGCTTAAGACAGGAAAAAAAAAAAACGTCTTCTTGATCTGCAAAGCACATAGATACTTCACTGCTATTTATATTGGTAACTCTCAAGGGGACTAAGTATATGCTGGAGTTAACCATAGATAACTTGAGATGTAAATCATTGCAATAAGTTAAAAATTTACATCTCTTATGTCCAGTGCAAGCAGCTACCCCTGCCTTTTCCTCTGCACAAACAGATGAGTACACCCATGGACACCATTGTGAAGTCCTGGAGAAAAGCAGAAGACCACACCTTTGGGAGTCCTGCAGGAAGTGATTGAGTGAAGGATTAGTAGGCCAAATTCAGCTAAAACAAAGTATCTCAGCAAATCCAATACTGCCTCTCATTTGAGGCTCTTCATCACCTGCAAGTACAGGGCTGTGCTGGAAGCAGATTGGTTGGTTCAGTTAAACCAGCCATTAAAATCATAGACATTTCTTTAAGCAACAGCTGAAAAAACTTCCAGGGAACTCCACTGCCCATCCTGATTGTCTGTGTTCCCAAAGAAGAAGCTAGACACCAGCCCAGGAGTCCCACCTGCCCAAGTTTCACACTTTTAGGGGAGCTGATACTTTGATTTCCAAGCCCACATTTACTCCTGGCCAGGAGAGATGGTTTGAAGCACAGCTTTGCCTTCTGCCCTCCCCAAAGTGGTGAATTTCCCTGCTCTTCTTTTGGATACTACTGCTGTGGCTGATGAGGTCCATGGCCATAGCTACACTCTGGGATGTTTATGAAACTTTCACAAGCACCAGCCAGCACTTCCTGATGCACGTGACAATGCAGAAACGAGGTCCAAACGTCAAAGTTTTCTGGGAATTCTCACCCCTCACCTCAGGTATTTTTTTCCACCAAAGAACACTTGCAGGATTAGCCCCTACATGAAGGAGTGAGCCCAGCACAGGAGGCACGTACAGCCAAGCAACAAGTCATCAACAGCCTGCTGCGTGTGGCAGCCTTTTGCATGAAATCCACTCACAGCGAGCCAGCACTGGCCAAGTTTGCAAGTAAGGTGCATTTCTGGAGATCACAGGCCATTTACTGACCTCTACATTAGCATCCAAGTCACCCACAGCAATTAGGCAAAGTAAGAACGCCTTGGTTTTGTGACTCAACAAGCTTTGGCAACCCTCTCCACACCACAGCCCTGCTGCGGAAGGAGGGTTTTCTCCTACGTGCAGCATCCAACAGGTTAGGAGAAACAGCTCTTTCAAAGGGATGAGTTCTCAGGCCATTGGTCTGATACTTGCTGTATGTTTATGGTTCTACCTGAGTTTTTGTTTTGCCCAAGAACACGCACACCATGACAGATTTCCCGTTTAGATAGTCACCCTTGAAATCGTTTCAAACCCAGCTACCAATGCTGTCATTTTGGAAGCCCCAGGTCTCTGATAGCCCATTTTGTGGAGCTCTTTCACCTATTTTCTTCCCTTTTATGCAAAATGAAAAAAAGTTTCCTCAGTTTTAATCTTGTAAAACACATTATGCAAATTTATGGGCTTTATGTAAGATGATGGCCTGCGGCCATATCACCCCTGGCCCCGGCTGTGATCTCGTTAGATCTCCCAGCCCGAACAGGCCGGGGCCTGCTCAGCACTGGCTGCGAGACCTCCGGAGCGAGCCAGGTGCTGCCGAGGGCCGGGCGGTGCTTCAGTAGGTGGCCCCCACCGCTGTGAGTCAGCACCCACGGGGTGCCCGAGCACAGCCTGGCCGCTGCGCGGCGGCGCACGTGGGGACCAAGGTGAACCCCAGGTCTGCGCCAGAGCTCAGAGCATCCCCACGCATCGCAGGTCCAGGGGGAAAGCCTCGAGGTTTTTAGGAAAGTGACAAGGGAGAATATTCTCTGTGTCCTGAACCACCTGGGGAAACTGTGCTGTTTGAAGTGATCCAAACAGCTGATCACGGTTGTCTTTTTGTGCTCACATCTTGAGCTACCTGGGGAAAATGAATGGAAAGGAAATCTCATAGCTGATTTCACATGCTTCTCTCACCCTCACACCTACATTTTAACCAGCACCCAACAACTCATTTTCATCTCTGCCTTTCTGATGCAATTTATTACCCAATACCTTGCCAGAAAGTTAAAAATAATAATAATAAAAAAAATAATTTAAGCTGCAATGCTGTTGCTCTTTAACATCAGCATCAAGCACTCAAAAGTATCAGGCAGAGATCATTTTTACTTAAAACATTTGCAAAGATCACTCTAATTTCTTTCCCTGGACTAGCACTTTTTTTCCGGAATGAATCCCTGGAAACACTCTGCAGTAAAGCTAACAAAGGCACCTCAAAACAGCCTTACCGGATCTTATCAACTTTTATCTTCCACCAGACAAAGCCACTAACTACAGCTGTTTATTTACCAGGGCAATACACAGATTTTGTACTATTGGAACTAAAAAACAGTACTTAAGGCTCTGAAAAGGAGACCCTACCACTTATCTAGGAGCATACATAATTTTCCTCCTCCACCATCATCCCAACGACCTCATACACATGCAGATGCACCCTGCCTACAGCCGCTGTACACTACACCCTGTTACCAGACACCCACAGCAGACTGAGGAGAAGTATTACCTTTGCTGAAGCAATGGTGCTGGTAAACCCTAAGGAAGGAGCTCAGCCCAAGAATGCACAGAAATAAACGTTTCAGGCTCTCAGCTGCAGCACTGCTGAAGTCAATAAGCCCCAAACCCATCTGATTCCCCTCATTTAATCAGATGACCTCATAGCCTAATTCCTAAATGTGCTTTAGCTGGGCTCCTCTCACATGTGAGGTCTGGAAAACTGTAATCTCTGCAGTAAGGCAAAACGGTAGCTCTAAGTAATGCCTCCATTCACATTACACCCTTGCCTGAGTCACATTAACTGGTTACAGCCTAGTTAAAAGCTATAAATTTTTAACTTAATATAATAAGACCTTAACTGTGAAAGGGCTTTTTCCTCTTACGAGGGCAGGGCCAGAACCTGTCTGCACTGATGTTTTCAATAATATCCCCACTGGGGTTTCTTGCTCAAAGTTGTAAAGAACCAGAGCCTCCTTCAACATGCTTCTGTGTTAAGCCCAACACAAAGTTGGGTTTGAGTCCTAAAGGTTGCTTGATTTTGGATCTCCAATGCAAGATCCTCCTGCTAAGAGGTTTGGTGGCCATTACTTTCTGAAAAATGGGCCCTTATAAGACACCCAAGGAGAGATGTCCGAATATTGGACAGTGACTCCTGGCAGTTCAGGACCTGCCCTAGGTCTCACTGACGCATCGAGCCATCTGGCTTCCCTTGCACCTACGTGCACCTTGATCTCAGAAAACACACGTTTTCCTGGCATCTCCAGTTCTGAACACCCTCCAGCTTCTCTCATGTTTTCTCTGGGTTTCGCCACACCTTAGCCTTAAATATAAAGTACCATTTTGGGGTAATTAGAGATTCCTAATTAATTAGAGTTATAGATTTAAGGATTCAAAGCTTGACAAATGAGCTCAGGTAAATTTTGCAGCACGAGTTGGAGAAAATTACTGGCCCGAGCTACCTGCCCTGCCCCTGTGCTGGAGGTTAATTACCATTTCTCTTGTACAGCCAAAACCATGTGCGCCTCCATCCCAGCCTGCTCCAACTCACAGTCCAGCACCCAGCTCAGCTCCAGCACCATCCAGCCACCAGGCTGCACCAGGGCATGGGCTGCGCTCTGCCCCTGCTCTTCTGTCTTCCAGCAGACAGAAGGGAGCCGTGGCTGAAGATGACCCTGTACCTGCAACCCGGGCAGCTGGGCCCATGGGTGCAGGTTTTGTCCTTCACCCCTTGTGGCTGTTTCAGGTCTGTAGTCTTCCAGCAGCAAGCAGAGGTACAACAGCCTGGCACAATGTAAAGGGCATTTTATTACCTTACAACGGGCAAAATTTCCATTTCACTCAGTATGCCTCAAAGCCTGCATGGCTCATGTTTTGTTCTGGTTTCTTTTTTTGTTTGTTTTTTGTTTTGTTTATTTCCTTTCTTTGTCTTTGGAGTTGATGTGATGCACAGGAGAGAGGACAGGATGAGGACTGGGCAAAGGTGACTGCTCCCAGATAGGCACCCTCACACCAGAGAATTACAAACACAGTTTCCATCCTTTCTGTTTAGCATATTTGTCTATATCAAGGGTGCTGGCATCATATTAGACCACTTTCTGATGTTATTGAAGAACTCTTTAACTAGGAATCCAGTTCGGATTACAATGATCAGCTGAAGAACTACAACATTGAGCCCCACTTAGTATTCAGTGACAGCCCTGTCATGTATGGACACCTTAAGCTGCTTCTTTTCCCTTAGTTTTAGGCTATTTGACCTGGAAATACAAGCTCTAAAGTTCATCTAAAAGATTAATTCTGTTATCTCATTTATTGCAGATTTCTGAACTTTCTGAGCCATTAGTAAACAAGAATTTGAGTTTCATGGCAGACGGAGCAAGTGCCAGTATGATTATGTGGTTGGAATTTAAAATCATGGGCAAAAATATAGATCAAATGGAGTTCAGAGAATGTGTCACAGAGCAGTAGTAGCCTTGTGAGCAAGGCCTTCACAAAAGGGTTAAAAAGGGTTGTTTAGCTAAGAGAGAGGAAAAATAGAATATTTGTGGCCAGACCTTACACAATAACGGTCCATGGAAACCATCTGGAACATCCATGTAAGACATGCAAGAACATCCAATAAATGCAAAAAATGGTATCAGAAACTGGGAGAAAGCTTATTTATATAACCCTCTGAAAGTGAAAATGAAAGGAGAAGGCAGCCAATGGTACAGAACAGGATTTAATAATTTAATTATATGGTTCCAGGATAGGCCCAGTGTAATTTCTGCAGAGATGGTTATCCATGCAGCTACGTGGATAGTGTGACGTTAGGTAATAGGCAGCAGCAATAGCCACGCACCATAGAAATGTTATAAGAGACCACAACTGGTTTGGATAATGCACAGATTTTGCAAAGACACGGTCTATCTGGCTGTGGCCAGGGTTTAGGAGCAAATTCTCATTTGCATGGCTCCATCTGCACTCCCTGTGGCTCACCACCAGGCCTTGGGTCACACTCCCAAAGGGACCCCAGAGTACTCGGCAAAATTGGCTCCAGGTTCCCCTTACAAAAACCTGTGACTGTCACTGACCAGAAACACGCTGTAGTTTGGAAATTTCAGAAGAAAGAAAGAAACGAAGAAAAAAGGGCTGCAACAAATATACAAAGCAGGCTCTCGCAGCGAGACCCATTTCAAGATGCCTTGCTGCATTTATTTGTGATGAAAAAGTCTGAGGGTGCAGAGGAACAGACAGCAGTAGGGCTGCAGCTGAAACAGGCAGGATGAGAAACTGTTTGCAAGTAGCAGTGAAATAAGTGAAGGGTAAAGCAAAAACTGAGTTGAAAATGAAGTTAACTGAAGTCCGTAACTAAATTAAGCCAGGAGTTAAATCTTTTTCTTGTTTTCTTCTGTACCATTAGCTTTGCATCATTACTTCTCTCTGAAACCATGAAAACTAGAAAAAAATCTTAAAATGAAAGCAAGACAGCTGTGAGGTCAAATGATTTCAGGAGCTGGGGCCATGTATAATCATATTTATAATTAATTATCAGCAACAGCGAGGCTGCCACAGGTGGAAGGAAGCAGCTCCAGCACTGCCTGGGCAGACCCCAACATCCTGCGGGTTCCCGGCTGCTGCTGCTGGACAGGCAAGAGCTGATTGATTTTTTTTTTTCCCCACAAACATATTTTATATTGACATTAATTGAATTTATTTTCAAATAAAATACTTTTGCAGAAAGTTAGTACTTAAAATGGACCATTTTTACTTCATAATTTTTGTTTTTAAATTCTAACAGTTTAACATCATTTCCCCACATGAACACCAATTTAACCATCATTTCTCTGGGAGAAGGGCAAGGGACAAGATGGGGCATCAAAGTCATTTAGATATTCAATTTTCAAAGGAAATGAAAAGCTTAACTCAGAAGAGTGCTGCATTCAGCCTTTTTGTTTTAGCCAACTCAGGGACAATCTTGTAAAAGCAGTACCATGCATAGGGAGTTGAAGATCAAGGGAGAACAAAACAAAACACTTTGTGTGTTCAGCTAACTACTTTTTAGCATTCCCAGGAAGTTACTAACCTATTACACGTTCCTCAGATTAATCATTTCAGATGACAGACAAGTTCAGGTCAGAGTTTAGTGTGAATGGAGCAGAAGACATTGTCCTTTCATATTACTGGCATAGCATTTGAGGTAGTTGAGTCTCAAAATAATGTACCATCAAAAATATACAGTAGAGGAAAAGCATTAAGGTAATGGAAACTCAGTATTTCTAGTGTTCCAAACATATAAATAGAACCCAAGTCAGTACATTAGACAATTGACTGGCTTTGCTTGAATGCACGCAGGAATAAATGGAAACATCCTTATTTCCTATCCCAAGGGGCAATTATTTCAGAGCCTGGTTTTGTGCATTAATAAAAAAGCAAGATTCCATTGTCTGGTAGCTAAAATATCTTACTATATATGCAGTATAAGCAGTCCAATAGCAGAAACGGAAAAAAAAAAACACCTAGCATTGCATTGTCTAAACAACAATTGTCCGTTAGCTCTTATCATACCTAGCATATTTCTGTATATATCAATGAAATATAATTATATATTTGGGCTATATTTTTCAAGTTCTGTAAGCCATCACATGTCCTAGGTACACCTGTGGCTACAGATTGTCCAAAATGCTCTTTTCTCAAATGGTACAATGGGCCTAGCAAATGCAGACTGGAATTTCACACTTCTCTAGAAGAGAACTGGATTGCAACTCAAACATTTTTTTTTCCCCACAGCTCACCACTGATATAACAAATTCATTCATTTCTTTGAGCTTTCCTATCTTTTCTTCTTCCTGCATGCCTTCATCAGTTTGCCTTTACCTTTTAGAGTCAGAATATTGAGAATATGGAATTTATAAACAATGAATTTGAAAATTGTACATATTGCCCCTTCTCCACACCTGTGAAGAAAGCGCTGCTGTGATCTGAACCAAAGTCTTACTCACAGTTACATCCAGTGGCACCATTTGTAGTGTTTGCCCTAGCCACGTGCCAGATGGATTGATCTGGTGTTGAAATGCCAAGGAGAGCATAAAGCCCAAGTTCAAGTTCCTCCTGTTCTAGAGGGAGAACACTGAAACATTTCTAGCTGGGAAGGTTTGGCTGTTTTGCATCCGAGACGATGAATGCCACTGCAAGCCTTAGATCCTGCCTCACCACCACCACCACCACAGAGCATGTTGGGGATTTTCTGCAAAATGCTGTAAAATTCCTAACAGCAGTAACAGTGGGCTGAAACCAGATGGTAGATCTATCAAATTTCACATGCCAAGATTTTGCAAATATTTATCATTAGAGACAGATTATTCTAATAAAGTCAGATGCACTGGAAGACAAAGATGGTAAGATTGACTTTTATTTAGAGGAAGCCTTGCAGTTTGTGTTTAGATTTTAGTTTGTGTTTTATTTAAATAGGCAGCTAGCATGATAATGACATCTTAGGAAGAAAAAAAAATATTCTTGGAGATACATAGCATGTTTAATTGAAACCATTAGTTTTACTGGCAAACAGCTCTATATTTCTGTTCTGTTAATCTGAACAAAGTGCTGCAATTATGACTCAATACATTATGTCCTCTAGTGCTACTCACCCCACATTCCCAAAGTATAGAAAGAAAAAACCGTTTTCAGTTAATAAAACATTCCATGCTTCTATCCAGAATATTTTTATTATATGGTTATCATATACATCAGAATTATATTGGGAACATTTACAAATATGTAAAGATAGTTCAGAACCTCCATTATTCACATACACACTAACTCACACACTCATTTTGCATGTCTAGTCAGTTGTCAGGTGAATGATGCACAAAATTATTGCTTTGTGAACATACACCTCAGATTAGATTTAATCTTCAGTGGCAAGAATTGAGATATTTTTTTAAAAAACAAATCTTAAATACCCTGTATAACATACCTGTGCATAAACCTAAAGATATGTTTAGCTTACCCATTACCTTTGAAATACTTACCAAAATTAAAATTTGAAACCCATTTATAAAAAAAAAAAGTATTAAAAAGTTCACCATTATTTACAAATCCGATTAAATTACACATAAATAAATATTTACATTCAACACACTGCTTCCCTTAGTACGCATAAAGCCTCCCTGGAAATATTTTTTGGCCTTAATAGGCAAAAAAAAGTTCAAAAAAAAAGTTATGTGCCTATTCTTTCAAGTTTCCCCCCCAATTTAAAAACAAGACAATATAAATACGTCAATAAAGCTGCAATATCCTTAAACACAGAAAGTGAATTTTCTAAAAGCATTTTCATTTTCAACTATTCCTTGTTAAAAAAATATCAAGATAATATCAACTGCAGCCAACATTACTGCAGTTTTTAAAAGCCTGAATATTTCCATAAAAATAAGCATGTCAAATGCCATCAGATAATTTTACATTTACCAGGGTTTTAGTACTCTCCTATGGTAATCTGCAAATAAAGGGGGAAAAAAAAAAAGAAAAGAATAATCTTACTATTTTCAGGTGTTTATAAAAAAAATTAATGTACATAAATCTATATACCATTATTTAATACTGCTTTATTGTTACTGTTGCGTTAAGAGAGAATAAAACCCTGATATTTTTATCTGATAACAAATTGACTTCCATCTAAAATCTGTATCTTAAAAGCTATACACGAAGCTGGTCACCTCTAGATACTTAGATGTGGAAAAGAAATCTAAATATATCTTTTTGCATATTTCCATCCAAACCCTTATAGCACCACTTTTACAGCAAAGGATGTCAATACACCTGTACCAAGTACTTATCTTCTGGTAATTGCTTCCACAGATAAGGGATACTGCAGCTTTTAGAAAGACTTGTCTCATGGATCCAGGAGGAGTGAAGATCCTGAATAAGATGATTTTTTTCCTTGTTTTCCCTTTCTTATTTAAAAAAAAAAAAAGTACCCAAATTTCTACGTTCCCCCGGCAAGAAGATCCCAGTCTGTGTTAAGGAGGAAGAGTTTAAAGTCTGGTTTCTCTCCTTTTATTTCCTGTGCTTATCCATTTTATCGATGGTTTTGTTGGTCTCTGCAGGGCTCTGGTCGCCAGCGTTCATGTATGTTTTGTCTGCTATTTTTAATGCTTCATTTAGGTAGTTCTGGACGGATGTCATGGCAGCACAGATGGCAGCACTCCCAAAGCCATGTGTGATCAGGCTAAAATGAGTCAAACAGCCCTGGATGCCAGGGTCCAAGATGGGACTAGGTCTCGTGTTTCCAAGAGGAGTTCTGTCCTGAGTGAGGAGGTCTGTGAATTCCTTACAAATCTGCCTGCAAGACACAAAGTGACCTCACTTTATACCACGGTAGGAATTTGTGCAAAAACAAATAAATAAAAATAATGGAGAAAAAAAATCCACGTCAACTATTTGGCTGTTACATGGGAATTTAAAGTTTTCAGATATTCATTACTCCATCAACAGCAAGACAGCAGTGTTCTCCACAGTCCAAAATTAAAGCTCATTTATTAGTATTGGCATCTGACAAACCTTCTGTTTTTATCTGTGTCACACAAACACATACCCACGCTGCAGAATAATCTCTCCACCTCTGCTGTCTGGCTGGCTCGGCATCATTTGCTCTAGATTTTCAGGGAGGGCTGGGATGTAGGGCTAGTTTCTCTGAGAACTTCCACAGCTGTAGTTACGCGATTTAGAGAGACTAAAGCAGCTGAAGAGGAGATCCAATCTAGTTGTGCATGTTGTACGTACATCCCCTCTCTCATAGAGACCTAGGCCCTGATCCTGCAAACACGAACACATATGCCTGGCAAAACACGAATGGTTAATAACGCTCCAGCATATGTTGTTTGCTGCTTGTAAATCTGTCCCCTTGATGTGATTTCACTGGAGATGAGCAATCCTAACAGAATCATCACTTTATCAGAATTTCTCAAATCACAAACATCTTCCAAAAGATGCCTGCTATTAGGGTTAATAACAATACCAATAATAATTCTAAAGAGCCAAAGGGCTCATGTTCAATAAGCATAAGGTTTAAGCTATAAGAGAAACAATATATTTCTATGAAATATAGTCTTGGTAAAGGAGGTTTCTTTTTCAGGGAAAGATTGATGGATTAATTCAGCACCAGGAGGAATGTGGAACCCCTGCACGGGGCAGGATTTTGCTTGCCTAATCCAAGCAAAGTCAAAACAACTCTTCTCATCAGTTTAACCAGGCTTTTCTCAGATCCTCTGCACAGTGACAGTGCTTTCAAAGCAAGAAATTGCACCAGCCCAAACCAGAAAACATCTCAGACCAGGATGGATCATAATCTATGGGCTTTGGTTAAACGTCAGTGTGGGAAGGGGACAGTGAGCTCTCTAGCCACTGGTGTAAGATAAGCACAGCTAAACACAGGTATTTCCTACCAGGGACCTGTTCAGTAAATGCTCTATTTACAGGTACAAGTGTCTGCAGAACAGCTCTAACAAAGCTCCTTTACCCTTCCCCTGTTCACCAGGATTTATAGTACGAACTTAGTTAAGAACAGGGACTTCTCACATCTGCTAAACGTTGCCTTTCACTGAACTAAAGATCTTCAGCCTTGATACCAAAATGGGACTACCCACACTTTGATCCCTAGAGTCCCACGGGGGAATGCTGTTGCCAAAAACAGCAGCTACAAGGACACAGTGGCCGAGCTTGCCTTGCACCCGGTGTGCCCACCAGTAACTCGCCGTGGAGGTGCACATGTCTCTGCCTCTCTGGGCTGCACGCACGCAGGCAGGGCAACCACCAGCTCCCAGTCCCGTCCCAGTTCAAGTTCCTCTGCCACACCTGCCCCCCAGGTCCTCAGCCCTGTCTCACCTAGGGACATCTTTTTCCTAGAGATACAGCTACCCTGGTTAAAGACTTGGATTTTTTTTTTTTTTTACTACTGTTTAAAAGAAACAAACAACAACAACAAAAAGTGGTCCAAACTGCTTTAGAATTACCATACAGGGTTATTATTATTATTGGTTCAGACTAAAATAACTGCTGTCATAGTTGAATTCAAACCAAAACCAAGCAAGAATTGTTTCCTCTCCCTGATTACAATTACACATGAAAATGTAGCAAACTGTCCACAACCACAGATACTCATGGTCAGACAAAACCACCTTTAAAAAAGAGGGAAAATAATGCAAAGCCAGAAAACTTACTTTGCAGCAAGAAGCATATTCTTCCTGTTCGCCATTTCGTTGCGGCCCATGTGTGGTCTAGTTAAATATTCGGCCACTGCTTTGGAAGGAAACTCTGTCTCGCATACATAACCGAAGTCACGGGCAAGATGTACAGCTTCACCTGGCGTGGGCAGAAGGGAATAGTTATTAAATGTTGCAGTGCTTATTTATTATAAGGAGATCGGGGAAATTAAGCAAAGCAGGGGAATAGATTTCAAGAATTTACTCTTTTAGAAAGGGACACATCTATTTTTCACCATACCATTCATTACCATTTTCTAATCAATAGATCAGTGTTCCTTGGTAAATTTGCATCAAGAAAAAAAAAACAACAACACTACGTGATGACAGCTATGAAAAAGAATTCCCTTCCCTTTACTGGAAAAAGCTTTCCTTTTGTTTCAATGCAGATTCACTGCTTAGCAAAGACTAGAATTTAGCCTATAACAAATTTCCCACTGATATTTAAAAAAACTTGCAACTAAATTCCACCGATGTAATGATTTTTTAGTACATTTTCTAGCTCCTTTATAATAACAATGTTCATATAAAAATAAAATTGGAAGGTTTATAACTACACAGCTTTTTTCATTAAGGCAATTCCATCATGCACAAAAACACTGGGCTGACATCATCAGGCTGTACCTGTAACACACACGTGTGCGTGCACACGCACATAGCCTCTCGGGCAGCTCTTAAATCCAACTTCCAAAATAAGGTTTTAAATGGAAGTTGCCGTATTATTTCAGCTCATGCAGAAATGAAATAGCAGCAAGGTATTGTTGGATCATTTGTCATGTTTCAATTGCTGCTTCTGCTCCTATTAAGTTGTACCACTACCAGGAGCTGCTTTCAACAGCAGCACAAAACATAACCCCACACAGACACGTAAATACACCCTGCCGTCAGCTTAACTGAGAGGGTCCACATAGCATGTTACAGATTAAAGGGGCTCCAGTTTCCCATCAGGAAGTCAAAAGCTATAAATCTCACTTTATATGCTTGTTTATGAGAAAAGCTTCTGAGGATACCGCAGAGGTAAGGCCAGGCATTGCAGGCAGCTGCCGCGGACTTCAGGTTTCCCAGTAGGGAACCAAACCCTGCGATGTGCCGGGTTTCACCCCTTTCGCCTTCCCTTAACAAAACCCCAAACAACCTCAGAAAACAGACTGGACAACCCAGGCGTTTCGCAGAGCCTGGTGCCCACGAGGGAGGGATGCCATCCTGGCCCGCGGCTGGTGCTCGGCACAGCGGGGCTGGGTAGACCCGACTGACAGCAGGGGGGCGAGGAGCCCCCCAAAGGCACCTCAGCAGGTACCTGCTGCCCTGTCCCCAGCACGCTCACTGTCAACTATAAACACGTGGAACCCCCCCCTCTATTGAGTTCATCAACTTCCCAGCCCTTCCACGCCTGTCCTGGAGGATAAAAGCTGTACACAAGGGAAAGGAAGTTTATTTTTAAGACACGTTCAAGACTGACCTTCCACCAAAGATGTCAATAGTGTCACATTTGCAGCTTTCCTTCTACCAGCTGGAAGGTTCAAGCCAATTTTATCCAGTTTTTCCCTTAATGATCTGCCGCCATTTTTAGATTTGGCTCTGTAATTAGGGGGGAAAAAAAGGCTTTATTTATCTTCAGGGGACTTTTTTGTTTTGTTTAAAAAAAAAAAAAAAAAAGATGAGAAATTCCAGTTACTGACATTCAATAGGGTTCTACTGGGGGTAAGATAAAAAACAGGCTCTCTTTTCAAGTGACCTACTTTTAAAATGCTTTACTACAAACCAGCCAGGATGAAACACAGCAGAGGTCAAAATCAAAATGTTTCAGACTGCACCACTGAAACCAGCAGCTGTAGAATGATCACAAACCAAATTAAAAGTGTGTGCAAAAAAAGGACACACGAAGTCTCCTTGTAACGATGCAACAAGATCACGAGATTTAATCCAAAAATCATTCCATGGGGAGACAGTTCGTCACAGGAAGAAGAAAGCTCCACGAGCAGTTTTAAGAGACAAAAATCCGATTTTCAACAGCAAATGAGAATTGCTGTCAGAGCTGTTAATAGCACTTCTCTCCGAGAAGTGGCAGAAGTGCAAAGAAGTTTTATTTCCAAAGCCAATTAGGATTCAGCGTTGTTGGGCTTCTGAAAAATCTGAAGTTTGATAAAAGGCTTTCTTAGCTCGTCATTGTGCTAATCTGGCCGCAACCACACACACCAGGCGCAGGGGGGGGGGGGGGGGGGGAAAAAGGATCGCTAACAGCCCCGGTGCGGACGGCTGGGAGCAGGGGTCGCAGCCTACCTTCTGAGTACTCCTCCTAGCAGAGAGGCGTTGAGACACTCCGGGGGCGAGAGCCGTCTCTGAACCTCTGCTACTGTCACTTTGTATTTGGACGTGGAGCTCAGGAGGGAGAGCCTCCCCGGAACCGAACAGAACACTTCGTTGGGGTTTATGACCACTCCGATTAATCCATCCTTTTGGCAGGGGAGACTCAGAGCACTGTTTTTCGTTAAGGAAATGGGACCTGCAGGAGGGAAAGCAGGTATTTTAGGAAAGGGAAAAATAAATACGGAGTGGCAAGTGAATATTCTTTGTACGAGGACAGACCAGGAGATGGGATTTCGTTTGGCACTAAACGCTCCCCACGACCCAGTCCCCGAACACCAGCGGTCTCCTCCACGCTCCAGTTCAAGGAGCTGCCGAACGCAACTAAATATCCTTCTTAAAACAAAACCGAAAAAAAAATACACAAGGCACCCCCCAAAAACAATACTGAAAAAAATGTGGTATTTAAGTTAGCAGATCCAGTCCTATAAAGAGCCCGATAGAGGCGCAGACAACAAATCCACATCCCTCGGCTGCTGGCAGCAGCCCGGGGCGGGAGAAGCCTCCCAGCTACTGCCGGGCTCCCCTTCCACCGGGAATTTAATCCCGGCAAATTCATACCAGACAGCACAACAGGGCTGCCGAACTGAAAGTAAAGCCCCGCTGGGGAACGGCTTCGGCGGCTGGGTGCGCAGGGCCGGCAGAGGCTTGGCAGGGGCACAGCCCGCAGCCAGCCCGCTCCTCCATCGCCCACCCGCTGAGCCCCAGCCGGGGGCTGCTGGCGCCGCTCGGAAAGGGTTAAAAAGAGCCGAGGTCTGCCTTGGTCCCTGGAGGGGGCAAGGGCTTTGGTGCCGCATCTGACAGCGGAATAATTCTCCCATGAGCTAAACGCAGCAATCAGCGCTCTGCCAAACACTTCTGCTTTTCCTCAGTTAGGTATTTGTTTGAAGTCTTCTGGAGGAAACTTCCACTGATTTTTTTTTTTTTTCAAAGCACAAATTTGTTTAAAAACAAAAGCGGAAAAAAAAAAAAAAAAGGGAACCCAACCCTACACGACCGTCCGCCTAAATTGAGTCAATACGCCCTTCCTGCTCAGGACCCCGGCCACAAAACCGCTCCGGTTACGGTTTATCCGAGCAGGCTCATGCCGACCGAGTCCCTTTCCGAGGCTGGGGAAGAAGTTAAAGGGGGAAAAAAAAAAAAAAAAGCAAGGAGCCCCCCCGGGTGCTGCTCTCCCCCGGCCCACGGGCACGCTGCGGTGGCCACGGCAGAGGGGCCGGGACCCCCCCCCGGGGGCTGCCCCAAGCCTCGGCCGCCCCGATCCCCACGGGGACCCCCCCATAACCCAGGGGGCGGCGCAGGGCCCCCTCACTGACCTTTCCTAATGACCGTCTGGTCATGCATTAACAAGTGTTGGTCCTCCACGTTCTGCAAAGAGAAAGGGGAGAAAGTTGCACACACCTCGAGAGCTGCGCGGGGGGGGGGGGGGGGGGGAGCACGGCCTTTGGGGCCGGACTGGCAGAGGCGGGCTTCGCCCCAAGGTGCGGGGCAAGAATTTGGGGTGAGCAGGAGGACGGGGGGGAGGCTCCGGCAGCCGGGGGACAGGGAAAGGCGGGGGGGGGCCGAGGCTTACCTGCACCTCCTCCATCTGGTGGGCCATGTCGTGGAGGCCCAGGTTGTCGGCCAGGGCGGAGGCGTCGAGGCCGTGGCCGTGGGGCAGCAGCAGCTCGGAGCGGCGGTACGTTTCCCGACGGCCTCCGGCCGAGCCGCTCTCCAGGGCCGAGAGGTGCGGGACGAGGCCGGGGCGGCCGTGGGGGGCGAGGCCGGCCGGCTCCTGGCCCTGCCGGGGGGGCCAAGCGCCCTGCTGCTGGCTGGGGGGCGGCGGCGGCGGCTGGTGCAGGGGATTGATGGAGAAGGGGTCCCCGAGGTGGGAGTAGGGGTCGCTGGACTGCGAGTAAGGCAGAGGCTGGTAGGGCGGGGGGAAGTAGGGGGGCTGGAAATCGGAGGCTCCTGAGTGGGAGAGCGGCGGGGCCGGGCTGTACAGGTGCTGGCTGACCGCCGAGAGGTGCGGGAGCCGCGGGTTGCCGTTGCTGCTGCCATCGTGGCGGTCCTGGAAGGCAGACGGGGGGGGGAAGAAGGGAGGTGGCGGTCAGTGGGGGGCACCGGGCGGCAGCCGGGGACATTTTCTGGCACCGGGGGGCAGAGGGAAAGCCGCCCCAATCCAAAACCGGGGGCTCTCCCCCCCTTTTTTTTTTTTTTCCCCCGGCACTTCGCGCAGGAAATGAGCCCGGCTCGCAGGGAGGGGGTTAGGAACCAGTTCCCACCGCTGTCCTCAGCGCGAGGCTCTCAACTTCTCCAAAGAATCATTTAAAAAAATAATAATCCCAGTCACCGGCGGGGCCCGATTTACCCAGCCCCACGCTGCCCCCATGGGGTGGCGGCTCCGAGCCCCGGGCAGGGCCCCCCCACGCCCGACGGCTGCCGGCCCCGCTCCTCCCCTCGCCCCAAACCCCGGCAGGCACAGATTAACGTCCACATGGACCCGATCCTGGGCGTCAGCGACTTCTGGCCCCACGGTCGGTAAAATACCATCGCTGGGTAATGAGAAGTGATCGGGGTCCCAGCGGGGCGTGAACCGGGACCCACAGCTCGTCTGCCGGAGCCGGGGGAGGGCACGGCCGTGTCGGAGCCCAAAACCCGGGAGCAAACCCTGCGGGGGGTGAGAGCCGCTCCCACCGGGGATGGAAGCGTGGGGAGGGCGCTTCGGGACGGCTGCAGCCATGCCGCGGCTCCTACCTGCCCCTGCCGCCCCGAGGGGGCTCCCCGATCCAGCCGGGGCTCCCCCTTTCTGCTGGGGCTCCCCCACTTCTGCCCGAGGCTCCCCACTTCCCCAACTTTTACTTTTCCGACTTGCTCCACGGGGCGCAGCCCTGCGCCTGCAGGCACTGCTGCGTGCGGGGGGGTACAGGCTCCTTTCTCCCGGCTGGGGATGCCGGGTTTTTTTCCCTTTTTCCCCAGGATTTGAGGGGGGAAAATGGTTTAAAAAAAAAAAAAAAAAAAAGCAAAAAGGAAAGGCTCGGGGAATGGAGGAATCCCGGCTGGAGGCGAGCAGGGGGAGCACAGCGGCCGGGGGGCTCGGGGCTGCCCCCACGGCCCCCCCCGTTCCCCACCCGCCCCCCTTCCCGCTCTTCTCACCTCGCAATCCTCTTCGTACTTGACATTATCTGCTAGTTTCCACAACATGGCGTCCAGCCTCCAACCCAGGTGTGCGGTGCCGAAAAAAAAAAAAAAAAAAAAAAAAAAAAAAGCAGCCGAGAAGCTCAGCCCCCCCCCCACGGGCGGTAAATCCACGTCGGCGCTGGGGAAGAGGAGCTGCCCCCCGGACGGAGCTCAGTTGTTGGCAGGCATGGAGGCTGCTGTCGGACTAACCCGCCGCTCTAATGGTCACTCGGGTTTTTTTTCCCTGCCCAGACGCCCTTAATGGCAATAGGATTATCATAACTCCTCCCCAGGGATGGCTCGGCACCCGCGGCCGCCAGCCACTCAGGAGGGAGCGCGCAGCCCCCGGCCCCTCCTTCCGCGCCGCGCTGCGCCCCCGCGGGGGACGCGCGGGGCTGGGGGCACGCGTGGGCACCCCCCGCAGCAGCGGGGCCGCCCCCCGAACTGCCCCCACGCTTCTTTTTTTTTTTTTTTTAGTATTTTTTATTCTTATTTATTTTGGGGGAAGGTGTAATGGGTGTGGAAGGATTTTTTTTTTTCCCACGCACACGCGTGGAAGGAATTTGTTGCAATCCACGCGGGGAGCTGCAGCGCCCGTACCCCAGAAGCGCCACGGGGCCGGCGGCTTCTGGGCGAAATAAATCGGGAAAAGTTCCTCGCCGGAGCGTCCGAGCGCCAGTCGGAGCGCAATTTGCATAATTGTCAAGAGTTTTGACTTACTGATTACAACTTGTAAGCTACCGATGTTTAAGGTATAATTTCCTTAATTAGCCGGCGAGATTATTGCAGCTGCCTTGGATCCCTCGTAGGTAAAGCAGCCCTGATTCAGCGTCCCCGGTGCGAGGCGGTGCGAATCGCGGCGCTGCTCTCCCCTCGTTGTTATTTCAGCCCTTAACGAAAACCTCCCTGCCCGAACTTCTCGGCACAACTCGGGGCTGGGGAGCCAGGTGGGAGGCGAGCCGCGTTTTGGGGAGCTGGAAGCACACTTTCATCGGAGCTCCCGAAATGCTGCCCTGCCAAATTGCCACCTCTCTGCAGCCATTTGATCTGCGCGCTTCTGTGTGTGTCAGACAAAATGAACATCGTTTGCAAAAGCAACGACTTCTCCCAGTGTTTTAAGGTGCATCCGGATCGCTGCTCATTTACATGAGAGGAGCAAGTGTTTGTTTATTGTGACAGGGACAAAGGATGACCCTGGCCGGGGCTGGCTGCGGAGATGTCGGCTATCTGTGTGCCCGGGGAGCTGCTGGTAAAGGCCCGAGCAGAGCCACGGCTCGCCCCTTAAACTACATCACCCCCCCTCCTTTTTTTTCCTGAGCACCGCAGAAAAAAATAATAATAACAATAATATTAAAAAAAAAAAAACACCTACCCACCTCCCTCCGACTAAATGAACGACCTAAAAATAAAGCGAGGAGGACGGGGGTGCTGCAAGTAACTGTTGGAGGTGTTATCTGCCTTATCTAGCACGCAGGTGCTGATTTGCAGCACTCGCATTAAGCCCATCATCAGCAGGGACTCCGCATTATCATTTTTGGTGGAGTCTCTATTTATTTTTTTTAACGACGGTGTTTTTCTTCCAGGGATGTTTCTTTGAAATGCAGTTCGCGACGATTATTAGCGAGTGTGCTCGCGCTGCTCCTGGCGTCATTAAGACTAGGAATCTAAATAATAAAAGACAGGGGGAGCTTAAAGTTCATTTGTATTAAAGGGACAAGATGGATTTAAACAGAAACGAAGAAGGGAGCCGTCGAGCTTCCCAGGTTTGGGAAGATCAGCTCTCCTCCTCCCGGAGCCGTCCCGCACCGTGTGTAACAACGTCGGAGATTTTTGTCGGAACCTCGGATTTTCTTTCTGCTCAGAAACGTCACGCTGATTTTCTCACTCTTGAGCATTTTCAAGGTCTGAACACCTCCGTTGTGTTTATTTTGGTGGCCAGGAGCGCGCCGATGAATCCAGTTTCTCCTTATTTGTTTACACACATATATCAAATACATATAAATAGAGGAGTGGAAGAGGATGAGGGGGTTAGAAGAAATTATCTAAACAAGGCGCCCGAAATAACCACTTGGCTTCCTCGAAAACAAACCAAGAAAGCAGACGAGGAGCTAAAAGCGGGGAAAGGCTCTACAAACTTTCCCAGACATCACTCCCTCCTCCGGCTCCCCTCACAGCGCCCGGGCCGCGGGGGCTCCCCCTGCGCCCCCCGGTGCCGCCGTCGAGGGATGCTCTGCGGGAACGCCAGCGCAAACGGCCCCCGGCCGGGCAGCTCAGGCCCTTTTTTGGGGGAGAGGGGGAGAAATGATGCTTTTTGAGCGCCCCCTCCCCGAAATGAATCCCCTGCGGTGCTGCTGAGCCCGAGGTTGCGGCGGCCTCCCCGGGCACTGAGACCCGAGGAGCAGCCAGGGAGGTGGCTCCTGGCAGGTGGCGGCTCAAAAAAATACAAATAAATTAAAATAAGTGCCCGTATTTTGCGGGCATCGCCTATTTCCAAGAAGAAGGGGCTTCTTGCTTCCCGGAGGCTGCCTGCTCCCGCACACCTCTCCTTTTACGAGGCTGCACGGTCCCGTGGGGGCCCACAAAGCACCCCAGGTGTGAACTCGCTCTATGGAGGGGAGCCAGAGCCCGCTGCTGAGCCCCTGTCGCTTTCAGTAGTTTTCCTATTTGGCAGCAATTACAAGAGAGCGTGGGGATGCTAATTAGCTCCATCCCTCTTCCTCTAAAAAAAATTATTTAAACGCATGCATATCTGGAGCCCTAATGAGGCCGCAGCAACCTGTCCGGATTGTCGCCTCGGCTCCTGCAGAGCTTTACAGAGGGAGCCGCTGCCCCGGCCCCCGGCGACTTTCCTGTACCTTCCACGCCGGGTCCTGGGGGGCGGCAAGAAGGTGTCGCGTGTCGTGTGTCCTATGTCGTGTGTGTGTCCCCCTCTTTCCACCCCCTCACCCCGCGGAGCCTGCGGGGCTGCCAGGGGCAGGACCCCACCGCCCAAAGCCCCCCCGGAGGGGGGGAGCGGAGCCGCCCCCAGCCCCGGGGGGATTTTTTTGGGGGTCCCCCCCATCGCCCCATATCCGCGGTCCCCGCCCCGCAGGACGGCTCCCCCCGGGCCGCGCCGCCGCCGGGATACTTTGGGGCGGTTTTGCAGCGCTCCGCCGTTTCCCCTCCCCTCCCACCGCCCCGGGGGGAGGAGGGGGGGGGAAGAGGGGGGCATCCCCCGTGGGAGCTTCCCTGGCCGGCGGCAGCCTCTTCCTCGCCCTTTGCCCCCCCCGGGGGAGGGCAGCGGCCGCCCGAAGGCTCCGGGCTCCACCGCCCGGTCCCAGCGGTGCCCCGGGGCCCCCCCGGGAGGTGGCAGCGGTTTTAACCCCCCCGCTTCCACCCCAGTCCCTCCCCCGGGTGTGCAGCGTGGCTCTGGGCACCCGCCCCAGCATCACACGGGCAGCCGGAGCCCCCCCGGGGACCGGGAGCATCCCTCGCTCCCCGCCGTTTGCCCCCGGCGACAACAAAAAGCAGCCGGGGGGGGACGGGGATGAGCCGTCGGGTGCCCTCGGCCTGCCCCCGCTTGTGCAGGAGGCGAGGAGAAAATGTGCCCACGGCGGGGCTGCTGCCTTCCCTGGGCATTCCTCTGCACCTCGGGCTCCTCATCCTCACCGGGAGGGGAAGAGGTAACGGTCCCTCGCCAGACTCTGCCAGGGAAAAGGGGGGGGATCAGCCCCAGGACCCCTGCATCTCTGCCCAGTGATCCTGAAGGACCTCCTGGAGCTGTGACATTTTGCCTGCAGTGGTGTGATCGCTCCACGCTGGAGGGATATTCTGATTTAATTTCTTTTTTTTTTATTCCCTCCATTTTCCATCCAGCGGGAGCAGCAGTGGCATCGGCTCCGTTGCTGTTAGCCAGAGCGCTGCTCCGAAGGAAATTGTTGCTAGACCGTGTGTGTAATTGGGCTCAGGTCGTTAGAGCAGGAAGCAGACTCCACATTAAAAAATAAAATCAGGACACCACAATGCTGAATGTGAAATCAGAATACATATATTGAGTTATGCCCTTTTCTGAAAAGCAGGAAGAGAAACAGCTTTTGGCACGATGCGCATCATTCATACTTTAAAAACTAAAGCTGTGATGGATCGTACATTCCTACAGCTAATTGCTTATACTACAAGAAGAATAAAAGCTCCAGTACCACAAAAAGAAAGAATCCCATAGGCAAAAACAGCAGAAAAGCAAATATTTCAAATACAGGCACAGAAATGAGCTGAAAACACATTGCTCAGCGCAATTCAGGCTGCAGCTAACACAATTCCTTCAATGCAAGCCTGCCATTCCTTTTGCCCTTTCGGGAAAAGGAGCAGGCATTGTCACTGAGCTACATTTGCACTGTAAAAACATGTCATTAGATGCTCTCTTTACCCTTTCCTCTGCTTTCAGGGCATATGCAGACTATACGATACCTTAAACGATGCGCCACCTTTTAAGGAACCAACTGCTGAGGTGATGGTTTGGGGAAGGTTTCTCCACTGATAGAGATGGGCACCAGTACGAGGGGTCTTTTCTGTCTCATCTTGGAGGGTTCTGCAGCTCGTGCAGCCCGTGCTCCTTCAGGGTACTCGGCAAGTGTGTTTTTTAAATTATCCACCCCTCCACACACGTATATATACACACACATCAGGTTTAAAACCCGAATAGATGCACCAATTCAGCTTTAAAAGTTGGTTTTGAAGACATACCAAAGGAGTTTAGAAGAGATGCAGCCAGTACGTGCACATAAGAAAGGAATTTACAGTACAGCTCACCTTTTTTCTACTTACCTTTCACTCTCCAGTCATCTTACAGGGATGATGAAATCAGAAAACTGACCTCGATGTCAAGAAAATGGGTCACGTGGGCTGAAGCTGAAGATTTTCCCCGTGGGCAATTTAAATAAGCAAAGAAAACAAATTCACTTACTCTTTTACTTCTGTAGTCTAGATTCTTGAAAACCTCTAATCCCTCTAAATAGCCAGCCTTCCTCAGAGTCCTCCACCCAAACCTGGCTGCACAAAATCTGAAATGTATTGCACACAGGGGAAAAGCATGGAGGGAAAAAAATAAACTTTTAGGGACAAATACAAAGAGTCCAAACCCTTTGACTTTTTTTTATCATTTAGCAGCAAAGAAGATCACAAGGCCACTGTTTTCCCTTGCATGTCCCCGCTAATAGATTACCCCAAGTGTTTGCTTAATTGTGATGCACTGGAAAATACAGAGGTTTTGCTGGCACCATGTTTCCTCCTTTGTGGCGTTTGCCCATTGCTGATAGCTGGTGAGCTGCAGCACTGCTACATGGCAAGGGGAAGCAGAGCTCTGCGGGAAAAAAAAAAAAACAACACAAAACTGCTGGCAAAAATTACATCAGTCAAAACTCTACACCTAATGCACTCTGTCATTTATAATCACACTAATAAGGCATCAGTGAAAGGCTGTCAGCATTACAAAATATCAGGTGCCAGCAAAAGAACTCCAAATTCTTGCAAACCTGCTCCAAGCTGCATTCTCAAGGACTGGATTTTGCAGGTGTAGCTGCAGAGACAGGAGTCCGCGATGACGTTGCATGGTAACTGTAGCAAACATCTGCAGGAGAAGATTTTTTAATAGCTCTATTTTTTCCAGGCAAAATTATTTGCAAAACTTCATGCAGTACTGTTGCTGCAAAGGCACAAAGGAGATACTGCAAGGTGTAAGCATTCACGCCGCTTAGCAGCCTCTTATCCATGTTCCCCTAATTGCATGCAGGTATGATTGCAGAGGGACACAGATTTGGGATGTCCCTTTCACTAAAAACCTCCTTGCTATTCAGTGATACAATGGAGGCAACACTATGTGGGTGCTTCAGTTCAAATCCAAATCAGGCAGCATTTCAGGCATCTTTAGTTTTGGATTTCTCATTTTTTCTGTCATCCCCTTTCCTGCACACATGGACTCGTGCTCCAAGATGTGCCATCACTGCTGTCGCTACCCAAGTTTTGCACGGGAGCAGCACTGCGATCAGGCAGCTGTGGCTCTCGTGCCCGATTCCCAGCTCTCTCTTTGCCTGCGCTAAATTTCTGCCTGCTGGAGTAAAGTGCCCAGCACGCACCAGTCCTGAGAAGCCTAAATGCGGTAAAAAAGGTGTTTTCTGGATTTCCAATCTCTGCCAAAAGTGTTTCAGGGAAGAGCTGAGTGTTCCTGTCCCGGTGGGTTTAGGAGCCCCTGTCCTGATGCCACCCAGCAGTACAGTTCAAGCAGCTTTGTATCGTTTACCACTAGTACAAAAATCTGTCACTGCAAAGCACGCGGCTAGCACAAATTCACTTTCCCAGTACAAACGTATTAAAAAAGATGTGGACATTAACTTGGTACCGGCAGCTTTATGCCGCATGAGATGTCTTTCACCCACATCACTGCATCCAGATGTGGTCCACCACGTTGTCACCAAAACAAACTCCCCAAAACAGTGATACCAACGCTGCCTGGAAGCATGTGCATCGGCTAACTCAGCAGGAAGGCAGCCATGAGGAGTGCCTGGTCCGGATGAAACTTGTGCTGTTAGACGACACGGTGGTCCAGAGTGCCGAGATTAACAGCCCCGGGAGCACGGCCTTGGACTGCAGCTGCAGGAAGGTGAGGAGGGGACACGAGAGGAGCAGCTCCCTCCCTCTGGGCACAGGGGAGCCATGGGGCAAGAGCCCGTCGAGGAACGAGAGGGAACTTTGAGGGCAGGGAAGAGTTCTCGCAATCCCGAGTCGCGCTGCTGCAAGGCGGCCGGCTGCCTCGGAGTGCCAGCCCTGGTGCTGAGAGGCGAGGAGCACGGCCACCACTTCCTTGTCCTCGGCTGCATTAGAATTGAAAACAATCACGGCAGCGAAACAAAACCAGCTCAGCTGAACAGATGCAAATCCAGCGGCAGACATGGGCTCAAACCAGGTCAAGCTGCACCCATGCAAATTACGGGTTACCCCGGAGCGCGCCGTGTCCGCACCGAGGGCGGTGCTGGGGCGCTGCCAGGCTGACCCAGCCGCATCCCGCAGCGCCGGGCAGCGCCTGCCCCGGGCAGCAGCCTGGCAAAGAGCACCACCGTGCTCTCGTAGCCCCTCAAATGCATCTCTCCTCGGAGGCTCTGCCGGTGCAGCCACCCAGCGAAGCTGCAGAGAGAAGACAAACTAGCCCGAGGGGAGATTTGCTAGTATAGCTAGACCGATAAAGCACTCCTCTTGTGTAAACACAGAATACACCAGCTAAAGTGCTCTTCTGTCAGCATAGCTTATCCCAGCATAGTTTTGCCAAAGGAATCCTTGCCTGTGTTTCAGCGAGACTGTAAATCTGTTGGAGCGTGGTTAGGAGCTGCTCGGAGCAACAGCACCACGAGCAGCACAGATCTCCGCACCGGGTCAAGTTTGCTCCCAGGTTTCCAGGGCACAGTGCTGTTCTGGCAGGGCAGGTGTCGTCTGCCCATTCCCAGCCAGCACATAAAGCCACTGGAGGCCAGGGAAATGTGGCCAGGAGGCCAGAGCCCCATGGAGCAACCAGCTTGCTGGGAGCACCCAGAGCCTGTCCATGCCCAGGGCACCAGCTGCCAGTTATGCCTGTGGCTTCTTCCAGCAAAGAGAGCCAAACCTCATCAACCCCACTGTGCCTCCTGGAGCCTAAACCTGGCCCTGCTTAATGGCGGTGGCACGTAAATAGTCACAGGGAGGCTTTGCAATGAGTGGGACGGAGGGATGGGTTTGCGCTGCTGCTGCACAGCTGGTTGCCAGTGCTGCCTTCCCAGGGGACCGTGTCAAAGAGCCGCAGTGCATTGACTTGTCCGTATCAAACTGCCTGCACTAACTGCGGAGGGGAAGGCTCCGCGTACTTACTCTTTTAAACCCTGAGCCCTCCCTTCCTAAAAGTCATGCCCTGTCTTCTCTGGATAACGTGTTGTGCCCGCAAGCCTGGTCAGTAGTGAGGATGAAGATGTGCCTGCATGCAGGCAGAGAACGTCAGGTGCCGTCTCAGACCGGCTGAACGTCTGCCACACTCTGTTGGTCTTCACCAGCGCTGCACTACCCACACATGTAAGCAACATGCCGTCTTCCTGTCCCAAAAGTTTGGGGATGCACTATTTCCTTGTTTATAGTCAGGCAGCAGGAAACACGGAAATGTAAAGCATATCTACAAGCTACAAACACCTCCAGCTCGCCCTGCCCCTGCCCCAAGCTGGCCAGATGTGATCTGGGAGCTCCCGGAGCCCTCGCAGCGCTTGAGACACCAATTCCCGACCGGAGCAGGCTCACTGGCTCCGGCAGAGCAATGACTGGCGGCCTCCCAAACCAGCTGACACATCGAGCCAGTTCAGAGCAGGAACAGAGAAAGCTCCGGTCTCTGCAGACATGCCCCTAAGGGTCTTGCTCAACACAGGAAGTCTGTGATGGCGAAGAGGTGATGCTGGGTCTGCCGAGAGCCAGGCTGCCACCACCACCTCATCTCGTCCCTCTCTCCATCAGCTGCCCATCACACATGGCAGGGCCTGACCAGAGGCTGCTGGCACCATCGCCCCACTGAAGCTGCAGATGCGCAGTGGCACGCGGCTCAGCACGCACGCACCCCGTTGGCAGGCTTGGACCATGCCAGAGACCTCTAGGCTCCAGTCTCAGGACAGCCTACGTGAAGCATGCAATTGATGCTCCTTGTAATTTCACTGTAGCTGGTGCCATTGCAAATGCCATTCTTATCTACCTAAGTACAGATCCTCTCTTGAATTGTTAACAACCTAATGTAGCAATTTGTTACATAAGCTCATTAGGTTTTATAATGCATCTATGTTAATAGCAACATAAATATGGAAATCTTTATTCCAAACCTGTTTCTAAAAGCATTAGCTGAGAAACTGGTCTGAGAAAAAGCAAACATGACCCAGGAATACCCAGGCACTTTTATTCAGAGCTCAGATAGCACCATGATGGACAGACCAGGAACAGGGGGGTCAGGATGCCCGAGGTACTCTCCATTGGTCATCTTTTAAATGGATGCTCTCGACAACAACAAAAAATCAGTTACTTTGTACTGTTCTTCCTGTCCATAGACATGCAACAGTCACAGGCTTTTCTTTCTATTATTTTTCCCTTATTGCAGATGGTTAACACAAATAAGAGCGCTCAGGTTATCCAAAGGAAACAGTGACATTGACTGCAGCCCAATACACACAACGAACAAACTAAAATCACAAAACGCATTAAAACTGGGTTCAGCTCTATTGCATCCATATGCATTTCAGCATCATTAATAGCAGTTCATGCTCTTTCAGATGTATTCATGTTTGGCTTGACCCTTTTGCTCTGGTGGTGTAACATGGCAGAACATTTACTCACCTGGTGATCCTCCCCCAGAAGAACCGGGTGGTTACAGGGCGCTCAGCCCAGTGGTTGCCCTGGTCCCTCCATAGCTCCATGAGGAGCAGCTCTATAAGCTGCTCTCATTATATTGACACATGGTACACATTTTTACTGTAAATACAGCACCACAACTCTCAGTGCCTACAGATGGAAGTTAAAAACCTATGAAATTTACTACACTCTGTATTAAACCTCTGTATAAAGGTGTGTTGCCAGAAGATGCAAAATCCATTCTGAAGGCTTCTGGGTGCCACATGAGCAATTCCATGTTCACATATGCAAATCCCCTCTGTTGGTTCAATTTTATTACATTTTCTAATGGGTGAATTGGCTGGGGCACTGGCAAAATCTCTGGTGGGGCAGGACAAAGCAGTGTGCTGGGGTGCACACCACACCATGTGCTCCATCTCAGCAGACATAAATGTCCTTGCACTGCTGATGCTCAGCAGACGTGTGGTGCTGGACACTGTGGCAGGGCAGGGGTTCGCTTGTAATGATCATGGCTTCAGGCTGCTCTGCTGTGGGTAGCTGAACCAACTCTGCTCACCAGTGCCAAAAGACTAGGGGATTTCGTCTTTTGTCTCTTCTTTCTCCCCTTTTAGGCTCACAGAGGCAGGACCCAGTTCCCGGCATTTGCTGGACCCCTCCATGCGTTGCTTTTCTGCCAGATTAGGGCCTTAAAGCAGCCCACGGAGGTCACCCCGACACCCAGTTACTAGCTCTGGCCTTCATGCCCACTCGCCCCACAGCAGTTCCTGCGTTACTTCCCCCTGCCAGCCACCCAGGGCATTCCCTCTGCTGTTACCTTCCTCCTCACCTAGAGGGAGGCCGTTTCCCAAACCCCACTCTCCTAACACCCCCTTCGACGTGCCACAAAAACTATGAAACCCCTTGGAATGGGATTATCCCTCGCAATATTATGTATAGGGACCACATCACTGGCAAACCCCTGGGGCTGACAGTCCTGGATGGCGGCTGCAGGTGAGGAAGGCCCAGCCATAGCTCCCACTCTCAAGGCCACCAGCACGCCATGGCTCGGGCCAGCCCAGTGTTGATTCAAGCCAAGAATTCATCGTCTGAGGGAGAGAAGGGGCTGCTAAGGCCTGCCTCCTCATTCCTAGCTTTTATAAGCCCTTTCTGGCACCGTGGCAGTGGCTGGAAATACCTGGCCTTAAAGCCAGTCATTCCTAGCCATTGTATTTGTGAAAACTTTCTTCGGAGGGTGAGCGAGACTGGAAGCACCACTCCCGGGTGAGCAAGAGCTGAGGCATGCACTCAGCCCTCTGCATCTCACTGGGGGCTTTTAAATGCAAATGCTGCCAAGTGCTCCGCAGCCCCCACCCTCGAAATGGCCATCTTGTGTCGTTGAGATTTATTGTGAAATATTTCAAGTTGTTAATTAGGCAATAATGACCAATGGGAAGGGCATTTCCTGGCTGTTAACCGGAGGCTCCTGACCTCAAGGTCAGTTTCAGTCACCCAGGAATTATTAAAACACGGAGGAGGAGGAAGAGGGGAAAGAGGAGAGAATTGGGCCCAGGCAGCAAACCCCTCATGTCTGGAGGCGGCCATGTTGTGCGCCTTGCAGGCCGCGGATGCCTCGGGTCCCTCAGTTGCTTCATTCCCCAATTAATCTTGGTGGCCATGAAGAAATGGCACAGTGAATATTCAAGGATTACTTTTTATTATTATTATTATTTTAAAATAAAGTTACACGTGAACACACAACTAGCAATAAACCAGACTGCTACTGGGCTTGTGCGTCCTAATCCCTCCCCACTTCTGAAGAGACTGACAACTAGTCTCCGCTTTAAAACTGCGGCCTCTCCCCTGTACAGCCGTGGTGCTTGCTCCACTCTCCCTTACAGGTGGCCGTATTTCACTACAGTGGCTTCCAGGGGTAAATTAAACCAATAGGAATTACTGCATTTCCTAAGGGGTGACCACACAAAATTCTGTGTTGGGTGTTCCCTCCGGAGAAACGCAAAGGGCAGGCCCCTCCATGCTGCCCTTGGGCTGCAGCTTGTAGGCTACGTCTGAAGGATGAGCAGTAACAAAAATTAACATCCCTGTGCCCTCCTTAGCCACACCGAACTGGGCAAATAAACACTCCAAATATACTTTAAAAGTGAACAAAGAGCCAGAAGGGAGTGAGGAACCAGTCAGACAGAAACGGGGTGGCAACCCCCCTCTTTTCCTTGCAGGGAGGTTGCTATTGCTGTCTGGGTGGTGGCACAGTCACTTTTACTGACACCTGAGTCACCAGCTCCATCAGCAGCAAAGGCCCAGAAGCCCGACACAGTGGCTACTGACCCCAGGGCCTCTCCCTCCCTCCTCCAGATATGTTTCTCCAAAGGTTTCCAGGCAAATCCTGGAAATAATAGTGCAATAAGTGGGCATGCAGAGGCTATTAAGGATTTGATAGGGTGCTTTATATTCACATCCTTAACCAAAGCAACTGTCATGGTCAAGATTAGCTTTTGGCTAAAGAAACAGTGGTGAGGTACTGATATAGAGGAAATTGTCAAGTTCAGAGCTTTAAACATTCAGTCTTCTGGGAAAAATAATTAACCTAAAAGTTCTGCACATTTTGCAGTCTTTCTGGTTGACCTATCCTTGGCAGATCTGCAAATAGAGAAGGCTTACTGCACCCTGCTAGAAGCAGGTAGAGGGGGCAGTGCAGAGCGTCCATCCTCAGCAGCCTTGGTGAGATGACAGCCCCTGGATCCTGTGGCACTGACAGCTTTGGCCTGGAGCCTGACCTGCAGCTGTCCTGAACTGTAGCCATGCTCCCAAACCAGGCGACAATCTTAGAGACATGAACACAGAGAAAGTCTCATCTCTGTTACAGAGCAAGCACGTTAGCACTGTGTGCTGCAGCGGCTCCCTACCTGTGGGACAATTCTCCCTAAAGTTTACCATCAACCAATAGCCATGGTTCATTCAGCCATAATACTGAAAAACTGACCCATTCAAGCAAACAGCATTCTTTTACATAGCATTTCCTATTCCTCTTTGCCCGAGGGATGCTCTGAGCAGCGCTGTTTAATACGCACCATATCCAAATGATCTGTCAGATCATCGCACCTGGATGCGGGCACAAGTCAGGGTGTTGCTCTCCTTTCCTGTCCAGCTGCATCTCCCATTCTCAGAAAAAGCAGGTAAGTCCTGTTATCCTGTCTGATGAATCCTGATTATTTACTGTGATTTTTGAAGCCAATCATGATAAGTTGGCCCCAGAAGTACTAGAACATGAATAGCTTTTCTTGAACACTTCTTGAGGATCAAAATTCACTCACTTTTTTTCCCCGGGTGATATTATTCCCTTGGGTGGGTGTGTTAAACCAGCAACACCAGGAGAAGAATGAAAGGACCTGTTATGCTCTGTTGCAAGGTTTTCCCATTCTTCATGAGGAGCATAAAGCCCTTGAAACATATTAGGAATCACACAAAGCAGGATTTATATGCAGCCTGGATTGATGAGCTATGTTATGCTACCTTTTAAAAAAATCACAAAGCAAGCCACACCTAGCACAAATCAGAGAGGAATAAAAGCTTTTAACAGACAGTTGCTGCTTGTGAATTCTTTAAAAAATATTCCATCCTGTCTGTACAAAAGGTTGGTGAGGAATTTACAAACGTCCTAATCCCCCTCTAATCCCTTAAAATGCCAAGCTGTGATCGCACATGCTGTTTTGTGATTATATGTCTTCAAGGGCTTGTTTGGATACATATTAAGAGATACCAACTCACTTTTGTCATAGAAAGCCAAATTTGCTTGATATGTTTTGGTTGCACATTACATTCTTTTGAGAAGAACCATCAGGTCTGCTTGGAAATGCAAGCTACCCTGTCTCATGCCACTGCCACAGCTTTCTGGGACAACCAGCAGCTCTCCTCCGTGCAGGAGGCTGGGTACTACAAGTCTGTTGAAGAGGTGAGCAGAGCCAGAAGTCATCTGCAGCAGGAAGTGGTGTTACAGCTCTGAGATGCTGTGAAATAATTTTAAAAGGGAGAAGCTTCACTGCCCAAAGCTACACGTTCAGAGCCGCCATTCTGGTCCTCACACCTAGTTATGCACAAGTCAGTGAAATACCCTTCTCCTCACTCTGCCACAGCTTCTTCTCCCTTGTAAGCGGGTCAGCAATGGCTCATCTCATTTTTCAAAACATTTTAGGACCTATATATAAAAAGCTCTAGAGAAAGACACAGCATATTATTACATTGCTTGGTGGTGCCTTTAGCAAGCACTTAATGGAGACTATGGCTGTTTCAAGTTGTGTGATATTTCTATGTGCACAGATAACCAGGGCAGAGCCGACTCTTAACTGCTCATATGTGTTTAATTAGAGCTGCATTTTTAATCCTTTTAATTTGTATCTCTTTCTTAATAACCTCAGCTTGGCAAAGGTTGAAAAGGAATAAGTTTCATTTGAATATTGGGTAAAACTTGGTAACAGCAGAGCAGATTGTTTAGCAAAAGGGTTACAGCATGTTCTTTAAAGACTATGGGTAATAGTTTGGCTCCGTAGTGAGCTAAGCCTAGGTTTTTGCCCTTTGAAAATCATTTCAGAGAAGCTTAGTAAAAACATGCTGGAGCTCAGTATATCATCCAAGCTTGCTATGGAAAGTTTAACTGTACCAACGGGGCGTTATTTGCCTGCAATCTCAAGGCAGGTAAGATCACAGCAACATTGATTAGTTTTTGCAGCGTAGTTCTTAAATCTTAACGCAATCACATTATGAATTCTTATTTAATTTTTGCCCAAAAGGAGAAAGTCATTGCAGACTACTGCAATACGTGCTGGTGAAATCTCCTGAGATTAAAAATCTACAGGAATGCTCCAAGCTGAATTAGCAAAAATGGCTTTATAATCTTGAAATCTTGAATCCAGAGTTTATAGAAAGGATTTAACCTACTTCCCAAACACTTGCTGCTTTGTTTCAGATAAATATTAAACCTTATTTCAGAAACACAAAACAAAACAAAAAAGACCTCTCAATAAATACAGTGTAACTTTAAAAGATGAGCAGATAAAATCAGCAGGTCTGAGTTGTAAATGCTATCATGGCTTTTACCCAATAGACTGGTGGACCTCAGCCCCAGTCAATGTCCCAGGAAGACAGACAGGGCTCCTCAGGCAGATGGCTGCTGGTTTGGAAGAAATAAGGCAAAGAGTTCACATAAAAACACAGTGATTTTCAAAGTGACATTTCAGATTATTTGGTGACATAACCTGTTTCTGGCAGTTTTGCCGTGCCATCACAATCCCACATTTTGGTGCTAAAAATGACCACACCGGAGAATTGTCTGTGGCCTTCAGTCAGCAACCATTCAAATTCCACCTAGAAGGCACAGTCAGATATTTGCTGATTTTGATGTACCTGACTAACTCCTAATGGAGGTCAGTTCTCCGCATGTTTAATTTTGGTGATCTCCAGACACCTTCCAGCAGATGCTAGGATCACTGTTTAGTGATTTTTTTTTTTTTCCTTTGCTATCATGCACGGGTCACTTGGAAGTAACCCATGAATCCCTGGAGGCTGCTGGAGCTGGCTGAAAAGCAGCAGTGTAGATTTTAAAAAGGCTGGGTGTAAAAGGAATAACTTAATTCGTGCTCTGGCAAATCACAGCATCCTTATCCTCAGGACAACTACCTTCAGACAGCAGCAATGCAAGCTTACAAATAACCTCATTTTCCATTCCCGAAGATGTAAGGAGATAGCCCAATTCATAGTTAATCCTCAACTGCTGCTGTTACTGCCTAAGTCACTGCAATGAAAGCACCTCTTAGGCTGCCCACGACTCCTTCACTTTCAATATGATTCAATATGAATTCTTGTTCCAGATGCAGAAGGTTCAATATTACTTTCAGGCAGCATTCCTTCCCCTGTGAGTGCCAATGCCCATACTTAAATTAAATATAAAGGCATGTCTCCGCATGAAACTTGTTGCAGCTGTTGCATATCTGCATTAAGTGATCTTCAACAGTAGTTGTGCGAGCAGCACGTCTGCACCACTTTGATTCTCTCTGACTACTCCAATTTCGCCTCAGATTGTTGTGGCCACATAGCACTGGGGTGTTTTGAAATCAATAATCGGTGCTCTGGTCAAACTTCTTGCTCAACATTGCTCCATGGCTGTGCTGTCCATGTTTGATGGGTTATTTCATGCTGGGTATTATATGATACTTCCCAGAAGGCATCAGAGTTCTCAGACCAAATTATATAGTTTTCATAATTCCTTTTGTTTATCCCATCACTCAGTTGTTTTCATATGGACCATTTTCTGACATTGTTGAAGAGCAAGGATAATCTTTGTGATCACGAAACGCCAACATCCTAGAAAAGCACGCAGAGCTTACCCCACCAGCAAAGGGCTGCAGTGTCTTTGTGCTGAGGGACAGAAGGCTGCTGCAGTCTGCAAATGCATTGCTTCCACTTCTAAGAAAACAGCTAACTAATGTGGTCCTCAGAGTTCAGCTGCTGAAAACCTTTTATCAGGCTCAGAGAAGGACTTTCACAATAAGATCTATAGGTACACATGGGTATGGGCTGGTCAGTGAGCATACTTCCTCAAGAGTTTGCAGCTGGTGTAATCCTATCTGATGTCCTTGGGTTTGGGTTGCAAAATAGCGTATGACAGACACAGCATCTTCAAAATTACACATTTGCATGTGCATGGGGCTCGGAGTTGTGTCTTGCTTTTTGAAGTACAGATGGTGTACGACTCTCTGATCCTTCTGGAGTCAAACAGCAAAGGATTCCATTTTTCTGGTTGCTTGCCAGTGTAGAAGAGATCCATCTCCAGCACAGCTGCACTGTCAAATGTATCCCCAAGAGAAGAACCCAGCGCAGAGGTAAACTGACAGCAGCAGGGGCTCGATCTCTGTCACAGCAGGCAGTTGCACCTATGGACCTGCCTACATCCTTTTTGTTTCTCTCCTCTTTTTCTGTACTTTCAAAATCTTTACTGCATCTATCAATTCTTGTTAGTCATATAGACAAATTCCTTGAAGACAGCCCTGCCTTGAATTCCTTCTCTAGCAATACTACTTGACTGGCATTCAAACCAACGTTGTCAACCACACCTCAGTCAGAGCATGATGGCAGCTGTTAGGGAAGAAACATGAGAGGCTGACATCTGCTTGTTTATCCCAGCCAACAGTGCTAAAACACTGACTTTTCTTTATTATTATTATTATTTTCCTCGAAGTAAGTCAGTGTTGGGTGCTGGCCTCTCCCAGACACAGGTTGGCTTCTCCTGCTAACAGGAAATTCTGCAGGCTTCCCAAATTCTGACCCGGACCTGTGAAGACCTGCCCTGGCTGTGCAGCACCTCTACCTGGAGCGGTGACACTGCCCCGCAGCCGCTGCGGAGCAGGGGCAGGTGCGTGGCGTGCAAAGCAGCCAGAGCAAAGGTGGGAAGGGATCCACAGATGCTCGTCCCCTCCCGGAGGTGCACCCACTCCCACCGTACTGCTCCATCAGCCCTGCCGAGGTCCATTTCCAAAGCAAGCTGACTGTCGTGTCCTCAGCTACAAGAGTTCACATCAAGCGTTGCTTCCAGGTGCAAACGTCTTCAGTTTGAGAGAACACAAAGCAAGCTGCAACAACGCGTACAGAAGCTGGTCACCACTGTCTGTGAGAGGGACGGGCAGTCCTGCCAAAACTACAGCCTGCTTTTGGTGGCTTCCACCAGGCCGGCTCGCTGCTGGAGCACGCTGGCCTTCCAGCACCGTGCCGATGTCTAACACCAAGGGAAGACAGAAGCAAAGTTTGCCAGGCTTTGCCACGAGTGTATCATGTGGTTGAAACAGTCTGAACCCACGCTCTGATGCCACCAGTTTTAGTAGGATGTCAACCCTGCGAGCAAGACAGATCATTGTGCCATCTTCTCCAAAAATCGTTCTCTGCCTTTGATATGTTAATTCCGCATAAGGCAAATGCTCCCATTAGAATATAGTCCATGCTGGTCTCCATGCAATCTGCACTATCCAGTTCAAAGTTAAATTAAAAATCCCAACCTGTGTGAATGTTGCAATCACATTATGAAATCTGTAAATCTATTTTTAATGTCTTAATGCTGCTCTAGTTGAACAAGGCAAATAGACTTGCTGCATTGCATTTGCTTTACACTTTTTTAGATTCTCATGCACTAGTTAAATATTCACTGTGCACTGTTTGCATTTCCAGTACTGCAAGACCCTAAAATAGAAGACAAGTTTTTCATTCCCTCTTTTGTTTTTAAAATTTCAACTACAGGCAACTTGACTTGGGGATCTCTCCAAATCAAATATGAAGTACTAGACATTGCAAGGAGAGCTGCTGAAAACTTTTCAAGGTATTAAAGATGTCAGAAAGTGGGATTTAAATCCTGAGCATGCAGCTGTTTGCAGTGTTTTTAGAGGATGAGAGAACCAAATATTTTATTTCAGCTTTGAAATAAATTAAAATGTTAATTCTGTGAGCAGCTTGTTTTAAACAAAGAAAAATATTAGAACATAGCTGGAACAACTCAAGCAATGGGCCCTGCTGAACCGTCCCAAATCAACATTACAGAACATTACTTCGGGGGGTAGTTTGTGCTTTTCATTCTGATCTGGAATGGAAACGAGCTCTGAAGCGCTGGAATTTTCTGTGGAACAAATACTCTCTTTTCTGACCAACTCTCTTTGAAAAATCAGTGTATTAAACAGTCAAATAAATCCTGCTGTTTTCACTTGAGAGCCCTCCTATTAAAAGCCAGGCACTGTTTCTCCACTGCCCTCTCCCTCTACAGATGTTTTTCCCCTTCTTGCAGTCCATCTCTTTATTGCTGTTGGTATTTCTCCACTCACAATCAAGATGCATTCCCTGATATTAAGGGTTTTAAATCTGCATACATATGAAAACAACTGAGAGAGCAGGGAAGGACGGAGACGGCAGATTTACCCTGTGATCACCGATTCTCCAGGGCAGGCATGTAGCGAACTTCCTGGCTGTCCGGCTGGCACGAGCAGCTCCTCCTGCACGCTGCACTCCTGTGCAATGCTCCAGCATCATCTGGTTGTTGCTCTATGGAGTTACAGGCAATTAGTGCACGTTTCTGTAGGTGACCGAAGGGAAAGCCTTAGCAGGGCTGTTACCTCTAGCCGATTATTAAGCTTGAAAAACGGAGATGACTTACAGCGCAGTTGGGGAGTTTTGGAGACTTTGGGCAGCAGAGAAAGCAAACCAGAAGGTGTAGGGGGGAAGAAATTCAGCTCTGGATTTGTGAAGCTGTCACACTGGGCTGGGAACAGTGGGGAAGGGAAGAGGGGAAAGAAAGAGGGGGAAGAGGGAGGAAAAAAGAGGGAGAAGAGGGGAAAGAGCACAGCCGGCGGCTGGGCCGTGCCTTTGGTGCCACCGCATGGACGATAGGGCCAAGTGCACCTCGTGTCTGTTCTGCGCAGTATTTTGGCCCAAAGCCACAGATGAGAAAGAAAAAAAAGTCTCAGTGAATAGCCACAGAGGAGCGTCCCATTGCAGCGAGGTTTGGCTCGGGCTGGCTTTGGGGCCGGTGGCTCCTGCAGCAGCAGCAGCTCTGCCTCCAGCCCTGGGTGCCACGGCTGCGCCCATGCCAGCTCTGTGCTCTGGGGACCGTGATCAGGGAGAGCAGCACCCTCACCTGTCCCCAAGGTGCTGCTGGTTCCCCGGCAGTTGGTGCTCGTGACCAAACCCTCACCCATTTCAGCCAGATTCCAGCTCCCTTCTGCGGTTTGTAAGCACAGGAGCGCTCAGGCGGCTCTGCCTATCTGCCTGGCCCTGCGCAGCTGGCCTGTCCGACCAGTACTTTGGGACTGTTTAATGATTCCTTAAAGAATGGAAACATGCAAACCAAATGAGCTATGAGTAGCTTAAATCTCAATGGGGAAGTAAATGGCTGCAGCTTAAGAGATCCAACCAGCCCAGCATGCCCACTGCTGACCACAATTCAAAGGCAAGCAGATTCGGTTTCATTGAATTAAACAAGAGGGCTTGTTCAAATATTAGGAAAGCCAAGGGAAAAAAAAATCTTGGAGAAACAAATCTTGCTGTGCTGGATCAGCACCATGGTCTAACTAATCCGGGACTCTCTCCTAGGAGTTACCAGCCTCAAATCTCACAGAAAGGTGCAAGGTGCAGACAGCTCACCCGTATTACCTCTGGCCCTAGAGATAATGGTTGTGGAAAACACGGATATCTAAGAACTATGTAGTCTTGTCAAAGTGGACACGGGTAAAGATTAGAGTTGAACTTCATAAGCTTGAACAGACAATGCAGCTTTAATGACTGGGTTTTCATCTTTGTTAGTGTAATTTATTGGTCTCAATCAGATCCCGGCAGGGAAGACGAGAGCCAGCCTCAAAGACACTTACGGGCTTGCAGCAGACACATGGAATCACGTTAGGAGTGCGGCATCCTCACAAGGTGCAGCACAAAGCTCTGGCAGCTGCTGCCCATGCTCGGCTGCAGCTGGGATGGGAGCAAGGACATGAGGACAGGAGGACATGGCCCCGGCAGCAGTGGACGTGGAAGGGGAATTGCTGGGGGCAGGGGGTGCGCAGGGCATATGCATGTGTTGTGGCTGGCCTCAGTCAGTGCTAATAATCATTTCCATTCATAAGCATGTAAGAGTCAAGTATTCCCACTCCCCCATTGCCATTTAAAAAGTATCTGACCTAATTATTACTATCCCTGTTGTGTAAATTCAGCACTTTGTCAGTCTGAATAAATGTACATTAGCCTTAACATGAGTTAAACAAGTTTAAACAATGAAGCAAGCTTTATAAAGCTCCCTCACTTTTTAACTTATTTGACACCACACTAAAGAGCCCATTTAGACTAAAGAGTTCAGCACATTTTGGGACCCATTAAATATCCAGGTTGAGACTAGATATTCCCTTTTTCTTTTTTTAATTTGTCCTACCGAGTTTGCTAAAGTCAGCATAATTGAGCAATAAGCTGCTTTGCATTTCTTTAGCTTTGTAGGCAAGTTGAAGAAAGCTACACCCATCCCGTTCAATGCAGCCCTTTCAAAGCTAACATGGCAAAAACCACTTATCGCTGCAAAGTGGATGCTCTGTGGTTCCACTGAATTACTTTTAATTAAAAAAAGGGAAACTCATGGAATAAAAATATGACATTTATAACTGCTAGGAAAACTTACACTGTCAAATTGTTTCTATTTTCATCTAACACCTAACAACATATTTCTTCCAGAGTCAAGTCAGCCCACGGAAAAGCATTCCTCATGTCTTCTGTTTACAAATTACGCTGTTTGTTAATACAGACATCTGGTGTCCCTGAACATAACAATTAAGTCTTAAGACAACCTCATACAGCGGGGAAATACATGGCAGAGGAGGGAGTGAAAGACTGGACATCCATCCAGCGTCAGAGAAGGAGGAAGGAGACGTGTCCTTACCAGTAACAAGGAAAGGAAGGGCAGATTGGACACCTTGGTGTTCTCTACTGTGGAAACAACCCTGCTCTTTAAAAGCTCCCCCGCAGGTAGCAAAATAAGTAATCCATACAGCAATGAGACATGGCTCCTGAGTCTATCGTGACTCAAGATGCCATCAGATTTAGGACTTAGCCTGGAAGATGGAGAAAGTTCAGCCTGACAAGGCAGCCTGCCTGCCTAACGAATGCAAACCAGCCCAAACGAGCAATCAGGGACCCAAAGCCAGAGCCCCGATCACCCTGATCGTTCCCTACTCCTCACTCTGCTGATAACCATTAAGCAGAGCACTGGTCTGATTTCTGTAAGCAACAGAAACAAAGGAGGGAAATGAGAGGGAACCAGGGAACACCGGGTGAAAAAGCAGTGGTGCAGTCTGCTTCTACAAGTGAAAGGGGTTGTTTTTCACTAACTCGTGCCCTTGACTTTTGAGAAAAACTCTTAGAGATGCGACGCTGACAAATACTACACAAAGGCTGGATGCTTGCTGGATGTGGTATAAAGAGCTGCTAGGGCAACATTTTGAAAAGGGAATTTCATTTTACTTAATGTCATAGTGAAATCGGTTCTTCTCCCCAAAAAGATCTGTGGTCAATTTGCAAATTGAGTTCTGTCACTGACCTGTAAGAGATATTTTAATCCACATGAAGCTAAATGCTTGACAAAACCACAGCTATGAAATTGTTAGCAGTACCTCCACAGTAACCGGGCAGTTGGATGCATATTTAGATGAAAATCCTGGCTTACAGGCAGAATTCCCATCAACTGCAGATGGATTAGGATTCCATCCTTCTTGCTCATTTTGAAGGTTGGTGAAGTTTAAAACACAGAAAAAACCCAACCCAATTATAATTTCTAGCTGTCAGGAAGGAATTATATCAGTTCCATCTTACAGAGGGAAATCTGCGCTGTCTAGCAGTAATCAGTTCCATATTTGTGAAGCCTTCCAACAAAACACTTTTTGTCTATGATTTGTATTCATCTTAGGACATACTGATTTCAGACCCTCTGTGGATTGTAATGTATAAACAGCCCTTTTATTTTTAAATGCAACTAAGAAACTATTTGGCAGGGTCATTGCAGTTCTGAATCTTGAACAAAGTATACCAACTGCAACTGGCGTCTAGGCTGCAAAGCAAGCAAGACAGGACACTTAAAGGCAGTTGTGTTCGTTCAGTTTAGCTAATAACAGGACATTAATAAGAAATATTTTAATCTAACAAACATCATGTTTAAAAGAGAAGAATACTTAAGGCTTTTTTTCGTCAATTTGATAGGCATGTGATGACCTCATGGCATGGAAGTTGGAGACTGACTCAGAGAAAGTCTGAGGTTCCAGTAAAATCCCGTCTTAGCGAATGGCATGCATTTTCCCACTGTACACCTCTCAAGCTTTATTCCCATTAGACAGAGGATAATTCTACAATTACTTCTAAAAAAAGGGTTGAGAGAAATAGTTTTAAATACCCTTACAGAATGAACTGTGTCCCTTTATTACTCACTTTTTTTTTTTAGCAGCATGTCACTAAATTCTAATCTTTGCAGCACAGATACTACTCATTCTTCCTCTTCCACTCTGCCTTCCTGATGGTTGTTGGTCATGTGTGTGCATGCTACTTCTCTGAAGGATTTTAGTTTAATTTTCTAGAGATTTAAGGCAGTTACACCCTCCCTTCTCTCAGCAGCATTAAAAATCATTGCCTGATTTCAACTGAGATATAAAGACGCACTGTTTTTACCGAGGTCTCACAGAAAAGATGGCTGGAGAGGTAAGGCCTCCAAGAGCAGTGCCCTTACAGAGGGACAGGCTGCAGAGCTGAGCAGCTACCTGCCAGCGGGCGGATCAGCACATACCTCCAGCCCAACTGCTGGCAAACACGGAAGGGAAGGAGCTGTGGTCAGGTCAGGAGATGTGTAAGGAATGCGAGTACTGGAGGTTAGGGAACAAAGGACAGAACTCACCTTCTACTGCAATGTGCAGGAGCCAGGAGAGACAAACCCAGCTCAAACTCACCTCTTTTAGCTCCGAGATGCTCCATATGCAAAGCTTGTTGTCCTCTACAAAGGCAAAAAGCACAGTGCCTGCCCCTCTGCTCCTCTTCCCAGATCTCCATGTGTACAAGGGGCACAAACTGGTTTACGAGCTGCAGGAGTGCATCGTAGCTGTGCCACAACATTGGAGGCTGCAGGCTGCCTCGCAGCACCTGGTGCTGTTAAGACTCACTGGGCACAAGGGGAAAAGGTTCACAGGATCTCCTGTAAGACAGGATGAAATACCGTGTCTGATTTGGGGTGACTAGGAAATAAAGGTACAGTATTGAAAACTGATACCAGGATGACCTCCACTGAGTTTCAAAACCTGAGGGTGTCCATACACTCGGTTTTAGAGGTTCAAATACTGAAAGTACTGAATGCTATGCCAATGTGCAGAAAGACAGACAGACAGCTGACAGGACTGTAAAACAGGATGTATAACTTTACGGCCCCTTTCCACCGGTGCGTATCTGGGCCAGGTTTCATTACCAGCGTATGACTGTTAGGCTACGTGAAGGAAGTTGTTGAATTTCAGTCCAATTCTCAGTGGGCAGGTTCCACAACACTCACACACAAAAATCCCCCTATTATACAACTGATGCTAATTGGATCCTTTTTAGGCTCTTCAGAAGAAAGAGCAAGACTTGAACTTCATGGGAACAGAACTAACAGTTCTGTGAACTCCTCAGAACAGAGGCACATGGATGCAATGCTGTGGCAGACTTATGTGGCATCTCAAAAAAATATAGAAGGTTTTGGACTTCTGCAGTCTTCAACTTTCACCAACATTCAAATTCACCTACATTAAAAGAAAATTAAATTGCCCTCCCCCACAAAAAGAAAACCACAACAAAGCAAACATCCTCCAGCAAACTATTTGCTTGAATCTATTAAAACTTGCCAAGTCAACGTTCCAGTCTCAACTGCCTAACCCAGCCTGCCAACAACAGAATTGTGTCAGTTTTTTCCTCCTCTATTTTACATTAACAAAAGTCAATTGTGGCGATGAATTGCATCACATGCCAACAATATATCACATTCCTTCACAGCTGTTTTTTGTAAAGGGAAGGAAAAGACCTCATCAGTCACTGACAACACTTCTATAAACCATAAACATTTTAAGAACTCTGTCCACAAAGTCAGGATGGTAACCTACCAAACAAAATCTTTCCTAATGAAGGGGCATAGCACAAACTATCGATTCCAGAAAATAAACCTAAGTGTATACAAAGAATCGGTATACTAACCAAATCATGGTAGCTGTAAACTTATTTTAATAGATGAGCAAGGTCAGATGGAAAAAAATGTCAGTTATGCCCCAAAGAGCAGGAAGGGTTTGTTACGTTTGTTACCAAATCAGCAGGCAGGGCTTGCCCTAATATACCATGAAGAAAAGGGAGGAAGCAATAGTGCATGTTATATTTTGCTCATATTCTTTAGCAAAGTAACAGCTAAATCAAAAGCATTAAGGTAACTCCGTTAATTTCCCTAAAGATTTATAACTGATTTAAAGGAAAGAAAAATGCACTCCTATAAAATACTAATAAGACTAACTTGTATTGTCAAAACAGAATTAGACTGCAAGTAAAGGGATGGCTATGGTATATATTTTAGTGCAGTAACCTCATTATCATTAACTAACAAATAATAAAGGATAATAACAAACAGGAAAAGAATACAAAAGAGGGAGAACAAAGCTGATTACTAGACATGCATATAAAGCGCGTCTGTTTGCTTCCTGGAAGCTCAAGTGAACCTCAAACTGTTTGATGTGATAGATATATGCATTCACATCTTTGGAAAACAAAAATGCTCACACCGCCATATAAATTCTACAACAAGCCAATAAACATTGGCTTCTTACACCTATCAAAATAATAAAGTCCTACCAGTTTCTTTCAACATACTTGAATCACGAAGACCACCTATGCAAACATAAGCACAGCATTTTAATTTCCAATTAATTATTGCCAATTATAAATGAGGACACTTTACAAAATAAATTATGAGGATAATTAACTATTTTCACACACAAAGGTAACAATGTAACATCATGCAGTGGTTTTAAAAGCCTCCTACTTTCTGCATTTCAATTCTGTTAGTTTGAGCCAAGATCATAAAAGCAGCTTCTATTTCTTTGAAGATGAATAAAGAAAGGCAAAAAGCATCTGTCCCTCTCCCTGGCCATTTCATCTAGATGTTACTGGATTCAAATATTTAACCGCTAACTGATTGCTATAGAACACAAACATTTTAGCAGGATTCCTGTGTTTGGAGAAGAGCTAAGAAGAAAAGGGCTAAATGAAAGCCTATGGTATTACACAATGACTACCATTAAAAAGCTATTATGTTCTAACATAAACAAAATAAGTATTTGTGTGTCTGTTCAACCGAACACGACGCGTTAAGGTCATATGACAAGAGCAAGTTTTATTTACATCAAAGTCAAAGGAATAAAAAGCACAGATATGAAAGCAAAACTCAGTGAAGTACTATAATGCTGTATTTTCCTGTAACCAGCAGTTAACAGTCAAATAGCTGTTTGTGGTGCAGAATTTTATGTCACAAAATAAAATAATGTGTACTACAGATGTTCTCAAAGTCTCACATTTCCGTTGCCCACACAGTGAAAGAGAAATGTTCTCAGAGGCCAACTTCAGCCTTGAAGGGTTCCCTCCATCGGCTACCAACGAGTTTCCGTTTTGCATGGCATATATCATATTTATTTTCTTCCTAAAAATCCAGCTAAGATCTGTCCACTTCTATTCTGTTACCAGGCATGTTTTTCTCTCTCCCTCTATAAATATTCATATTTTTGAGTAAGCTGCTGAATTCAATTCAGCCCAGAATGGTAAATTCATCCTCACAGATGACACAGAACCTTATTGTTTCAGCAGAAGAGTAAGAAAACTCACACTTTTGTTCCACTCTGTTCTGATCCTCTAACAGAAGAATGAAAGCTCAGATATACTGATACTTCTAGCTTTACAAACACCACCACTAAGAAACCCCCCAAGCCTTTTGGGAAAAACAAAAACTCATTATTACAGGCTCACCTTTATATCTAATGATTAACTATGAACATATGTTATTAAAAGCATATTACAACATGTACAATAAGAATATTGTACAGCTACTGTGCTGTTTGTACAAACATTTGTACAAACATAATGCTTCCATATATACCAACAAAATGTATAGTACTTGAAAGTGCCTACAGACCTTTTAAGAAACATAATAGTTCCACTGAGAGCAAAGATTGATACTTCAAAAGGAAAGCATTATTGCTCCTTTTACTGTCAGAAAGTCTCAAAACGCCCAATTTCTGTACCAATACAATGAAAAATTCAAACACATTTGCAGCAGATTTCAACAGACGAGGACAGCAGGCATATCCTCCTATCCTCATTTCTAGTACTGAGACACTGTGACTGGGAATGAGAGCGTCCAACTGAGGGAACAAAAAACCAGTTGTGTAAATAATCCATCATGTTAGAATGAGGTCTGCTGATACAACATGGATTCTGGTAACCTATTTCTTATTTAACAAAAGTTGCAACTAACATAAGTTCATTAGCTATTCATAAGTTTATAAACTACTTGCAAACTGAGTAATTCCAGATAACATCAGATTACAACAACTGTTCTGTATTAGAGTTGTACAGAAAAAGCCTTAGGGAAGGAAAGTAGTAATGAACATTACGATCAGGCTCATCATTGTTTCAGAAACAGTATGCTGTGTGAGTAACCCAATTGGAACACTCTTCCTTTGAACGTTTTGCTGAGCTGTGTGATGTAAAAATAGATTTGTATGCCTCAGATTTCTCCTCGCTGTCTGCAATGGATCTCTTCGTGGTAGTAGAAGCCGCCTTATTGACTTTTCCTGGGACAGATGAACTTCCATTATCTGCTAGATAAAAAGGAAAAGAGTCAAACATACATTTTTCCACTTGTGAGCTGTTATTAAGACTTTTTTTTTAGTTATGTGTTCAGAAATGGAGTAAATATATTATTTCATGGCTATCAGAAATATGCTGTAATTGAACTCAATAGCAAGCATGTCCTTAGCTTACAAAATTTATGCTGAAAATGTATTTACAAACCTTGAAGAAAGAGTAATTCTTTCCTACTTGTGCAAACCCCTTGCACTGTAATTCAGTACTGACAACATTTATTCCTCCAAATGAAAAACGGCTCTGAACTCTAATCTTAAGAAAGAAACATTAAAGTATTCCATCACCCTGAAGTATTGTTTGAAAATTAGCTATCAAATGACAAAAGCCAAACTTGTGACATACTGTCCCCAGGGAATCTATCTACTCCCTTTATTCTGTGCAAAGTCACTCATGACCAACAACATCACCTACATTATTTTATATCTGACATAGGGAAGTGTCCATCCCTCCATTTCTGACACCATTTCTCTCAGTGTTATATCTACTGTTACAAAAAAAGAACTTTCTTAATGACTATTTAGCCTTCTCCAAAGTAGGACAGTGTTTTAAAAAGCACTTGCCAAATCTCCCGTGCAAAGAAATGAATGCAGAAAGGTCTGCAGAAACTCTATATATTTAGTATAATTTAGGCACAACTGCATGTAAATAATTAGTAGGGAGCCTGTCTGAAAATGCACTTATCCAATTTCTGCATGTAGTCATAGGAATTTTATGTGCAATCTTAAGCATCATATATCAGACCCTTTTTGTATTTGGAGAATGCTGCTTTTAATGCCACTAACAGTTGTCTGGAAAGAATTACCAAACACTGGATTTGAAAGACTGAATACATACGCTGGAAGTCCAGAAACCTTAGGGTGCCATGTTCACAAATTAATTCCTATGCTACTGGCATTCCCCACCCCATGTTTTGTTTTTTTTTTTTTTTCCCCTCTCTCCTCCTATTCCCCTGCTGGTCAATGTAACTGCTGTCAGAAACAAACCAATGACCTGACATTTCAAAAGGCGTATTTTTCTCTTTTACATTATTGGAAAAGAAAAATATATCAAGTGTTATTAGAATTACTAAGTTCCTAAACAACTTAAAGCAATTATAATAATCACAAACGAAACATGCCTAAAAGCTTAGCCCTTTTAAAAAGGGAAAGTGGCAGGTTAGACATTTCTAATGGAAACTCTCTCAGCTTATCACATCGAATAATTAAATGATGAAGTGTAGATAAATTTAGATTCTTCAAACAAATTATCCTGATTTTTCCTGTGGCTGTAATATACACAATTTAATACTTCACCTTGAAACCTCAGGCAGCCTTTAAAAATGCACCCACTCTTATATTTCTGTATTAACACATCAGTATGAATTGGAGACATTAAATAGCATAATATATATTACCTAAAGAGAGTCACCAAAGGACAGGCAATTTTATTCATACCTTCATGACTACTGTAGATACACCAGTACATTCTGAAGTTATATTTCAATGCTCCCAGTGAAATATAGCAAATCAATAGCTAAAATGGAGGACTGAAAGTCAAGTCATCAGCTTGGGACTTTTTACTACACTTCACTGAAATAAACCACCATAAAAGGCTTTTTGACTGCTTGAACTTCAGGAAAACAACTACTAATTCCAAATAAAATAAATACTTCAAACCCTTGACTATATAACTGTGTGAATAAGAATCTCTCATCATATTTAAGTCAGTTCCCGCCAACTTAAAGCACAGCAATATTGGAATGACATAAACAAGCAAATCTGCCTTGTTTCATGGCGAAAAATGCAGAAATGCAGTATGGTTAAGAGCGTTTATTATTTTCATTAGTTATCATCACAGCACTTGCCAGTCACAAGCACGTGGAAAGAGTTTTAGGTACTATGAAAGTATAACAAAAAGTCCGTCACTACTATGCTGGTATTTACTAAAAGCACAGGATGATGGATATCAGAGGGGACAAAGGCAAACTGGGCAGAATAAAGAAAAACTAGCAAACAGAAGCCCTTGCGCAATTCAAGCAGAATCAGTTTTGTATATTCTGCAGATGGTACAGCAAACTCCATTTTAAGAAAAAGTTGACTACAGTTTCTATTGAACAAGGAACTTTGTTCAGCTTCAAGAGGAAGCTTCCTACTCCAGCTTGAAGAGACAGCCTTTAGGATACATGTTCAAAAACAGTAGGTTCTTTGAAAAAAGAACAACATCATGGCTCATTTGAAGATGGGAGCTGACCTTTTATTACCGAGGAAGACAATAAATTAAGATATGTGAAGAAGCTTGTGTTCTCAGTTCTCCCTGTTCTGCCTTTCAAAGTAGTACGGGGCAGCTAGAGAATACACTAGGACTAGTGATGTGGTTAAAATAACAAACAGATTTTAACTTTTTTTTTTAATGAGAGGGACTAAAGTAAATTATTTTAAAAATTGTTTATCTTCTCTAGTTTTTAACTGATAGTGTGTAATCAGTTTCAGAATGAAGTTGTATAAATCAGTAAAGAAAAAGCCCAAAGAAAATTCCTGCAGTTCATTCACACCTGGGTTCACATGTACAAGAGACTACACTTAAAACACACACACTTGGAAAAGTTCTAGCTTAAGAAATTCTTCATGCAAACCGAGTGCAATAACCTACTGGTCAGAAAAGAAGTGACCAGGTAGCTTCTGAAAACTCTGGTACAAAAATACAAAGAAGAATCTCTCCTGCAATATTTTCCAAAGCAGAACTATTTGTTCACTTTTTTCACATTTAGTTCAGAGCATTATCACCAACCTGAACTTTTGGTGAAGATAATCTGCCTCTTTTCCCCAGAACTGGAACTGATACAATCCTTTCTATTCTTGACTTTTGAAGGACCTGGAGCATCTATGAAATAAAAAATGAAATCATCAACCTATTTCACGACTCCTAAGAGTACACATAATTTGTAGCTGTGACATTCATTACCTTCGGTGGTATCTTGCTGAGAAGCTGGTTCTGCTGACTTACATTTCTTTGATTTCTGAAACAACACAAGTAGAAATCTAATGATTTACTGAAAGAATATGCAATTCCTAATTTGTATTCGATTGACACACAACAGGAACAGTGGAACTGTTCCCAACATAATATTTACCCATACTTTCAGTATTATTTCTATAGGGGAAAAATAATAATCTTGGAAAGCTTGAAGGAACCTTAAAGAAAGCCATAGAGGCCAAAATTGAACTGTCTAGATCTGATATTTTGGTTTGTATACTTTGCAGGGGCAGGAGGTATAATCATTATGGTAATTCAATACTCTGAACCCACATGGCAGGATAATAAACTGAAGGACTTTAAACAGGACACAGTTAACCATAATCAGTACGGACATTTTTCAATATAAAATTCAAAGTAATCCCACACCTTATATCTACTTCTTTTTATTTAGTTAATAAAAAAAAACCCTTCTGGGCAACTTTCAATAAGTGGGCTCTTTGATGCAAATTGCTTGGGAAGCAAAGGTGTGAAGAACTAATCCAATTTTTTTAAAAGCATCTGTGGACCAGATTTTCCAAGTTAATTCATAGTCGTCCAGATTAAAAAAAAAGAAAAAAGAAAAACACAAAACCAAACAGCAGCAACAACAAGAACTTCATTACTGGCTTTGATTATATAAAATGTCAAACTGAAAAAGAAAGATGCATTAAAACAGCTGTTGGCAGTGTTATCACAAAAGCTGACTCCGTATACACTCAGAATGGGGTACATATTTCAAAGAAGCTATACAAACCCAAAGAAAATAAATTCCTTTCAATATGTTATAAGAATTAGGAGAACCCGTGCTGTCAAGAATACAATTAATGCTTGGGGAAAAAAAATACTATACCACATGCCGCTGCAAAGCTTAGCCAGAAGGTGGTGGCAGAGTGTAACTATTCCAAAAGCAGACTTGGCTCTCCTGGTGTCCTCCACTGTACACAAAAATATTCTTTCAACGATGCTTCAAATTTTGTTATTACGGATGGATTTAAAATAAGAAGTTACCACCCAGTGTCTGGTATCTGAATTATGAGATGTTTGTCAACATATGTATGCATATATACTATACATGAGTATATATTACACTTATTTCAGCATGGGCACATATGACACACTTAAACTTGAATTATTATTATTATTTTTAGTAGTAGTGCTAGCTGCATCTTCCTTATGCTTTGTCTTATGGGTATAAAGAAAAGTAGTTTGTGCTTTTTGTTCCAACTACAGTCGGTAGGCTCAGACTGCTCCCCTAGACAGCAGGAACTGAGTAACAGGAGTGCCGACAGACTCCAAGCCAGTAACTGTCCACTGACACCAGAGCTGGAGCTCACAGATCTCAGGTTATAACCAGTGGTGCCAACAACAGCAGAGAAGACTGGTTCTAGCTGCAAAAATTCATCTGGCAACAGGGCAAGGTAGTGTTGCAAAACTCATCAGTAACTGAGGACAGAAGACAAGAGGCCTGCTGAAAGATTTGCAAATGCTGCACCAGCCAGCGATGCACGTCTCCTCTAAAACAAAATACTGGCGTATTCACCAGAGGCCCATACAGTGCCCAAAGACCAAAGCATAATTTTGTGTCTGCCGCCAAGAGCAACTGTGCTGACACAGTACGAGAGAGAACTGCTCAGCACACTTTGGTGGTGCTTCTCTTGTGTAGAAGTTAAGGATAGCATCAGCTTCCAGTCCATTTGAACCAAAGCTACAGGTGCTTCACTTACAAAAGGAGACACCTTCCTAATGAAAATTGAGTGCAAACGACCGCTTTTGGGGGCAACTGCTCATCTGTTGAGATCTGTAATACTGTATCTTTATCTACCTTTAAAGTCCTTTTAAACCATGCTTTTAGCCCGTGCCTGGGCTAACCCAGGCCCATGCCCTGTGGTGCCGTACTGGCACAGATGAGTGAGGACTCTGATGAAAAGGAATTACATGCTTGCTGGTAACTAAACTAGTATTCGGTTCAACGAAATCTAGGAAAAGATTTGTAAGCCATCTAATCTTAGAGGCAGACAAAATCAAGCGCAGAAATAAGGGTCAAGTGATCAACATCTATGTAAAGTCTCAGCTGCTGAAAGTGTCAGGCAATGATGATTCACATTCTCAAGATTCCCCTAAATGCGTATCACTTAATTCCATCATTTTCTGAGCACCATGCAGTGCCTGCTAGTTAAAAGAGTTTCAGTAGATACAATTTCAAAATGCTATTAACAGAATATGCACACAATCTCACAAGTTTTACATCTTCCAGTGGGTATAAAGATCAGCAGAATAAGCTATGCGGTCTGATCAAAAATCGCATTATAGAGAAGAACTTTATTTAAACAATATATAAAAATATTACCTTTTCTAATTTACTTTTGAGCTTTCTATCCTCCATTCTTTTCTTCAACACTTCCACATCTTCTTTATTACCATTAAGGATAATCACATCTTCCTCTTGAAAGGGAACACCACACTATAAAAAAAGAAGACAAAATCATTTTTTTCAGGATCTTTATGCTGGTGAACCTTTGTTAGAATTAACAGCTCCATGTTTACCACTTCCAAAAAGTTCCCTAACTCTTCCCCTTACAGCTGTGTCTTTTCTGATAGTTCTTCTCTTCTAATACAGTCTAATACAGCTTTTCACTTAAAACATCAAAGGAAAATCTCCATAGTTTTTACTACTGAGCAAAATAATACTGACTGACAGCATTCCTCTTCATCAAAAGGAAGATAAATATTCATCTTTACTGTGAATCATGAACTGGTGATAACCACATTTAAAAGCAGCTCCCACATCAATTTGTACAGCAAATTCTAAAATAATTTTGGAAGTATTTTGGAAGTATTAAAATATTTTGTTCTTCAAAGCTGTAGTTTTGTTTTTTTTTAAGTTATGAATGCATTTGATTAAGATCAAAGTATTATGACACACTGTTCTAAGATGTCTTTCAACTTACTAATAGTCACACAAGCAATAACGCCTGAGCAGCAATTCCTTTATACTGACCAGGAACAGCACCAGGGAACGTTTCTCCCCAGCAGCTACAACAGGAAAACTTTTTTTTTTTTTATTTTAAATGATTATGGAGATAAAAAGGGGTCGTGAAAATGGCATTATTCATTAACCCTGCCTGGCCATCTCACTGTCCTTTACCTGATTTATTAAAAACTACCAAGTTTTACATTTTCAAAGTGCATTTATTAATTAATCCGTATGTGATCTACTTCATGTCATTTCACATTTATTTTCTGATTGGGTGCACAGATGTTTCACTGCACAATTTTTTAATCATCTGGTAAATCCAGAACATTGAATATAATGTTCTTCTGTTTTAAGATCTCATTTTTTTTTTTATAAGTTCTTTTGGTAAATCCAGAAGCTTTCCGCTTGCTTGCGAGATTAGTTTATAATTCTGTCTCTGTTGCTACTCCTACGTTTTCTGAACAAAAGATTAGAAAGGTTACTCATGCATTTGTAGCAGGGATTGAAGTACTGTACATACGTCCTGTGGTTTATTTAACTACAGTATACTCAAGTGATTAACACAAAAAAAAATAATCAGAGTACAAGTGTTCAGAATTACTACAAAGGAGAAGTAAGAGAGTGAATATTCATGTAAATCAGGCAGAACAGTAAGTCTCACACAGGTGAGTAGCTCACTTTTTCCATTGTTACTCAGTAAGCTACTGCTAGAAATACCAGCTCGGTATGATCTCAGACACTGGTGAGAGAGAAGTCTAGAAAAGTCGAGACAGACCATTAGTCTTTATACTGAAGTGAAAATGACTGGAGCTGTACTCAGTCTAAAGAAGCCCTACACGTACATTACCAGTTGGACGTTTTCTGAATACAGCATGAAAGACAGCACCCACCTACAGGCTACTGGTGTGACAAGTAATTTCTGCAATTTTTTTTGAAGCATAACCTGTTAAGCATACAAAAATATGAGGCTATTGCTCGCAAGTTAAAGTTTATGTAAAAGGACTCCAATCCGAATAAATGTTGCATTTAAAAAAAAGCAAAGAAATCCAGGGTTCTCATCTGGAAAACACAGGTGGAACTGTTCTAAAATGAAAAATATTTACAAGAAACGGGGAAAAGACTGTGTCCTGTTTTCATACCCTGAAACAGATAATTTCTTGCCATGACAACAGCCAGATTGTATTACAGAGACCAAACCGTTCCAAACATACTCTAAGTACAGCAAGTTACATACATAGAACCAACTCCACCTTCCCAGATTTCAGTTACTCCAGTAGATGCTATTTGTTGTTTGGATGTGCATCACATTTTTTTTGTCAGCATTGTTTAGCTTTAAGCTAAAAAGCTTTAAGTTTTTTTTTTTCTTGCTATCCTTTCATACAAAAACCAAAAGGACTTTATCCCAACAGTTTGAAACACTGCGATAAAAAGCAGAAAAAATTCAGTTTTGCAAACTCAGGAAGGTTGTTCCTTCCATCTAAGGTGTTCTGAGGCAGATGTTTGTCTTACGATATCACAAGGTCTCCTTTGCTGTACCTTGTTTATACTGGGACTTTAAATACATATGAAGGTACGTGGTGTAGTTCCTTAATGTCTTTGCAGCACCTTGAACAGGAGACATTCACAAATGAGATTGAACTTGAGCACTATTCTGGAATGGACAAAAGCATTATAGATCAGCAGCCTGTAGACGTAAATGTGAGATTGAAAGGGTAATTGAAGATTGGGATGTTAGCTGAAGGACATGCTGGATAAACTGCATCATCTTTGTCTAAATGTCCTTTCAGGATCCAATTATAAAAAACATATTCAAAACTGCTTATACCAAAATGGTTTAACATGCTTACAACAAGGAATTAGTTAAAGGGTCTGCAAGTAATAATTAAAACCTCTTCAAAATCTGATATTCACTCATTTATGTATACTACATACCCTACATGTTCACACACCAGCTTTACAAAAAAAAATCCACCCCAAAGACTTAAAATCATAAGAACAACAAAGGTATTAAGAGCTGTCAAAAGGTGAATAAAAAAAGCTGTATTTAAAAAGAGCCAAAACCAGTGAGATTACATTTTATAATAACGAAGACCTTTTAAACTGCAACTGTTTTCTTTGGTTTCGTTTTCAGTAATAACGGAATCTTAATTGAAGATCATTTCCTGCATTTCTTCTACACTAAGTTTAAGCTACAGCAGACATTTGTACCTTATTTCTTGCTGTAAACTACTTTTCATTATTTTTTTGTACAGCACCTAAGATGTAGTTCCATCCACGACTGCTCCAGTCTTACTTGCCTGTTATTCAATTGCATTATAATATGTTTCAATAGCTAGATATTTACATCAATGTTACAGCTTAATATCCTATGGAAACTTGAAATCCCCTTCCCAAACTATAAACACTAAGTTCATCCCTGCAGTCCTCCTACATACAACCACTAGGAGGAAGGCAAAAGGCCATGAACGGTTTTCCAAAACCAACTCTCACCCGCTTAGGGGACTACGGCACCGCACCCTGACCGTCCCTCTTGAGGTAGGATTTAGACAGGGCAGTATTTAGAAACCGGCCTGAGCAGACGTCCTATTCAGCCAAGGACCAAATCAGTATTCATTTACCAGCCACGTAAGCTGATGCATTAACAGTTAGAGAAGACAATAATCTTTAACTAAAAACACGGAGCAGGGGAGGGCGTTTTCCAGCAGTTTGTTCCCTAGGAGGCCAGTAGGGCACAAGCAGCCGAACACCACCTCCGGCACTTGTCCGAGGGGCCAAGAAGAGTGGCAATGGGGCAAAGAGATGGGGAAAAGGTAACTCGGGAAGAGTGGAAGAAGGCTCCTTCATACTATGTCAGTGACCATGAACTCCACTCAGAGCTCGTAGCATCTATTACAGTGTCCAAGCAGAAGCCTCTGTTCACAGATCCTTAAAGGCGATGTACCTGCTGTACCTGCAGCTGTGCCTACATTTACTTCCAGGTTTTCTCTCTATTTATTTCTGAGTAATACATTATTTTAATCTGCAAGTATCCGAAATATGTCAGCCTTCTTACTTCTAGAGCCACAAAGCTTCGTAATTCCAGTAAACTTATTTTTTTCACCTGTTAACACCCCACCCCGCAAAAAAATCTCAGTAAAAGTAGCAACGCAGTGAACATTCAGTTAGCAGGAACACATCTCATCCAGTATCTTTAAGCTCCAGACCCTGGAAGTGACCAGGTACAATTCTTTCCTATGCTCCTGTGCCACAAATCAGAAAGTTTCAGCAGGCAAACAGTTAAGAAACCAGGGGGAGGAGGAGGAGGAGGAGAGAGGGCGAGTTTCCCCTGCAGTTCTCATCACCCAGCGCCGAGGTTAGAGCCTGTGGTACACCAATGCAATTCGCAACCACCAGCAATGTACGCTACGGATCTGAAAGCCGGCTTTCGGTCCTTTAAAGGCTGTCTCCGAACAGTGGCAACAGAAATTTGGAAAAGCTCAAGTTTTCTCTCGTTAGAGAGAAGCCGAGGACGTTTCTTCCGAGGCTAAACAGCATTACTGCAGAATAAATATGCTAAGCATTGCGGGAAGCCAGATGAAGTCTTAAATGAAAACATGCACGTTAATGTTTAACCCCTTTCACTTATGCTGAGATTTCCACACGAGCAACAGAATGAAGAATGCTGTCTGAATTTTGCTGAAGGACAATGGGACTATTTATTTTTATTATGCTGCCTTCTCCTGGCTAATTTTGGGCAAGGTAAGACTGAATAATTTAGATTTTAGGACTTCGGGTTTTTGCTTTTTCTTTATTAAAGCACAAAATAATTGTAATTTTTACAAAGTGCCATATCTGCATTTCAGAAAGACCACTGCACTTTAACAACATACTCAAATCTGCAGTAAGGCTGTTTTAAATTCTGTTATAGATGTACAAGAAGGTCATTGCTACGAGTATTGTTTGTATCAATAAACTCAGAATTCAACAAGTATTTACAAGTAATGTTGCAACAAAATTAGTATCTTACAACCATATGACTTAACAGTTTAAATACCTATCATAGTGTTTGTTTTAAATTGTTATGAGATCAAACATACTGAGAAAAATACAAGAAAATAGGAAGAAATTAAGGATAAGAAGGAACACCTCAATAAATCTGTTTATATTTATCAGTAAATACTGATGCAAAAGCGAGAATGATTTAAAATTTCTAAGATAGTTAACCGGGATATATGAAGAAGTTTTTCTTTTACTTGATCCAGGTCACAACACAGAGGCAGATGCAGCACACTCACCTGGCCTTAAGGAAAAAAACAAAGCTAAAAGCCACTGAAAGTGCTGATTTTAACATTAAACTTTTAGAGGACTGAATCTGTATTCACTTGCTTATGAAATGTCTACACTAAGGCCCGCATGAATAATCTTTCACCCTTCAGACAAAAAAAGGCATAAAAAGATTCGGAAATACAGGAGCTAATGCCTTTTCCCCATTCAATTATTACAAGACAAAGTATCCCTAAACCATCCGTTTCATTGAATTGATGTCATATAAACTAAATTTTATCTAACCATTAATATTAACCAGTACAAAGAGTACGGACAGAATAGGAGATTTAGAGATGCAGTGATGCAGTCCAAAATCTTACGGCAGGAAGGACCAATGAACTATAGAATAATTCATTACTAACTACGAAATGCACTGCAAGTTGTAACGGGGTTTTTATAAACTGAGATGATACTTTACAGGCCTATTTTCAGGTATAAGCATAACTCCATTTTTCTCTAGAGTTGACATTTAATTGAGATGGATTAAGACAACAATTCTCCGTTAGGTAATACCCATAAAAGCAGCCACAAAGATGCGTGAAAATCCCCACAGTGTGCTGGTTTCTGAAGAATGTCAAACACTGCTAAAAATTAAGACAACTTCATACTCCAGATTTAGAAAACCTATCTATGCAAGGTCGAATCTCAGAGAGACATTTTGATAACAATAAATACCTATAGGGGCACTCTAGCATAATAAAACTAACGTAAGGCAAGACAGTCAGGGCTATGCCTGGACAACAGATCTTAACAGAAAGATCCCTTGCTCTTCAAGGGCAGGAGGGAATATGGTAGCAGAGTCCTTGACAGCAGGTAACAGAATAGGGGTTAGATGAATCTTGTCAGTCACAAATTTCCAATACAATGGGACCAAGGGCTACAATTTCAGCTCTAGACCTGTTAAAACACTAGCAGAAAGCCAATGCTGGCATTCTGTGAACATATCCCGAGGCTGAACGACATCAAATTCTGCTCTCTTAGGCAAGGCTTTATCATTTAGTCATCCCCCAGAAACACTTATACCGTTGGGAAAGGTATTATTTCCTCTTACCTGACACCGAATTGTTTGTGTACATTTATGCTGCTATAGCAATTCAAGGGGAAGAATACAGAGTAAATACTTAATCTGAAACATCCCTGGAAGCTATTATTTGATGGGTAATAAAAATTGAAGCGTGTGAAACAAACGGGTTATAGCTTGGTTCCCTAGGGAACTAACCTTTGCAACCCATCCACAAAATCGTGTTCAATTGAAACAACCAAACAAGCAACCAAACACCATGAAGAGTGTACTCGTCATATACAGACAGATGCTCTCTTTTCCAAGCAAATATGAAGTCCCTAAGATTTCTTTAACTGCTCTGTGTCTCCGGTGTAACTTTTATGTGCAGAGCGGTCTTTCCACGTGCTGGATCACAGAGATCTCATCACATTCACTAATTCAGAGCAACCTCAATGCCCCACCCCCCTCAATTATTTTCTAAGAATAAAATGGTTTTTCTGGCTCCAGGTCCATAAAAACCAGTGTTTCCTAACAAACACTCCCTCTCCCTAGCTTCTGCTATTGGGCACGTAATGGCTCTTGCGCAAATCTATTCTTGGCTCTGGTAGTCAGCTGGTAGCAGACTACAGCGTTGGCATATTTCAGTTTTACTGGAAAAATTCTTGCTTCTACCTTTTAATGACATTCTTGTTCTCCTCCTTTCTACACAATATTAAAAAATTGATGTGGACTTGATTTGCTTAAGTTTTTCACGCAAATGGCCGAAAGACAATCAAGCTTGTTTACACAGTAAATGTATCCCTTAGGAGCTGATGAAAAAAATCTTCTGGGACCTGACTTCCTAATGTTTTTCTTTGGCCTATGCATTCAATGCAGGCTGAGGAGCACTGTTGACAGAACGCTGAAACAAAATGGACGAATCCTCCACCTAACACCCAAAGCCACTTTCTGGAATGCTAAGTGCAGAAGAGGCATTCTTTCAGCATGAAATTCAGTGCATACCAGTAAGGGTAATGAGATAAATACATTCCTTCCCAACAGCCTAATATTTTAGTGTTATACGGGATCTGTTCTCTTGCTTCAAATCCTGTATTTTTAATGCTTTTAAAATTCTGTTTCTTTCTTACTTCAACTCCAATGACCTCTATTTTCAAGCTTCTAAAACTGTCATATACTGCTTTTTCATTTAAAAAAGTCCACTAATTTTCAAATGAAAACCTAGAGCCTTCTAACCACAACAGCGTTCACATAAAGAAGCTACAAAAATATGCTTGTTCTTACATAATAGCAAATATGTTGTGATGTTGACAGCTGCAAAGCATGGAATACTTAGAGATGAAAATAACAAAACATATTAAAAACAAATTCATTGAATAAGGTACAAGAGGATATGAATTTTCTTTAAAATACAAATAAAATCTTTCTTAACTATCAAGATTAATGACAGCTGATGGACTCTTCCTCCCCTCCCTGGAATTTTCTCTAGGTAGTTCTGTATCAAATGCTTCACGGACAAATCTTCACGTAATAGGTGTGGGATGCGGGACTGCTGCACTATCATGTTTTGGACATTTCAACAAGAAAGGTATAAGTAAGAAAAAGAAATGGCAATGGAAAAATTCCTATGCCAACAGTGATGTAAATTACAGTTATCTATGAATGCTAATGGAGGCAGGAGCAAACTTTATCTCAGGATATGCACATATGCTAAAAATAAGGGATGACTGTTGTCCGCATGTGCTGTTTTCCAAAGCACTAATGCAAAGATGTTGGGGGGCGGGGGGGGGAATGTCTTAAATGAGTTCGAAAGAAACATTTGCTGACTTTATAAGGATAAGGAATGATGCATTTTGTAGAATGCATTTTCATCTTCCCCTTTTGTTTATTTAATAAATTTTTTGCTGACTTAATTCACTGAATTAAATTCTGCTCCTCCAGCAGAACCTAAAGTTTCCCAGGCCTTAAGGAAACCTCGTCAATGGCTGAGATTACACTCTGTCCCATACAGAGCTGGCACACCACTCCTGTGGGGGGGGCTGGACCTCGACCAGCCTACTGCACTGCTCACCTGCTGGAGCACACGTTGCTTCAAAGTAGGATCAACTTCTAGCTTATGAGCTAGACCCTCAAATGATCTGAAGACAGTCTCCGGATAATAAAAGATGAACCCACTTGATGCAACAAAATCAGGATTTTTAGTGTGCATTGCTGTCTGTACATTCATCTACACCTTCATCTATCTAAAGGATACACTTCTTGAAGATCCAAACGAACAGAAATTTAGCGGAAATACAGCAGAGTGTGGTTTTTACCCAGATGAACTTTGTTCAGCTCTTTTTGTGGGGAAAACTGCTGCCTTTAAAATTGGAAGCGTTTGCCAGAATACCTACCGACCTGCAACGTTCAGCTGCATTCAGACTTCGTGCAACTGCTCCATGGTCTTGAAGACTCTACGTTTTATAACAAGACCACTGTCAGCTGAAGAAGGAAGTTTCTCACTGGCATACATTATCACAATTCACAAGGAGTTGGAAATGTTTGTAAAGCTACTAAGAGCTATTTATATGCCTCAGAATATTTACTGCATACATGTTGATGAAAAATCATCAGACGATTATAAAGCCGCTGTACAAAATATTGTTAATTGCTTTGAAAATATTTTTATTTCCTCAAAAAGAGAAAATGTTGTTTATGCCGGATTTTCTAGATTACAAGCTGATATTAATTGCATGAGAGATCTAGTTCAATCCAAAATTCAGTGGAATTATGTTATTAATCTGTGTGGTCAAGATTATCCCATTAAAACAAACAAAGACATTATCAAATACATCAAAAGTAAATGGAATGGAAAAAATATGACTCCCGGGGTAGTCCAACCACTTCATATGAAACACAGGACACAGGTTAGTTACAGAGAATATGTGCATTCTGGAATGTCATACGTGTATCCAACCAAGAACATAAAATCTAAACCTCCGTATAATTTGACTATATATTTTGGTAGTGCCTATTACATTCTCACTAAAGAATTTGTGGAGTTTACATTGACTGATGCACGTGCAAAAGATTTGCTTGAATGGTCAAGAGACACGTACAGTCCGGACGAACACTACTGGGTCACACTGAATCGTTTAAATGGTAAGATGTATGTTATTTTTACTATGGATAACTCCTGCACCAATATTGCAGGGTCTATGAGACAGAGAGCTAGTGAGCTCCATTTTGGGGCTTAATACCACCTTGCTTGAATTGCGTTGCATAAATATGGTAATTTCTTCAGTCCTGGCGCTGTTCCTTCAAACCCCATCTCCTGATGGCAAAATTAACCTCGATTCCAGAAAGTACTACTTATGGTGTAGACCATTAGCTACAAGGCTACAAAAGCGTTGATTAAAAAAGTAATTTTTTAAACTACATAAAAGCTTATGCTCTCACAAAAAAAGAAAAAAAAACTGAGAACAATGAATTTTTTTTATGATGTAAGTATCTGTAAATAAGTACTTGACAATGCTACATTTAAAAAGTCTTCAGCAGTGAAAATTATCCCTCTTAGTAGAAAACAGTAAAAAGGAATCTTATCAGAACATTATGTTTTTAAAGATGCTCCAGGTGCTACACCAAACGCAGACTGGGAAGGAAACATACGAGCCATTAAATGGAAAGATCAAGAAGGCACCACACACAAGGGCTGCAAAGGTAATGTGAAATGTGAACTAGAATTTGATTCACTGACGAGTATTCATTGCAAATTACGTATTATGTGTTAAGCTAGCTATTAAATGTGCCTCAGTAGCCATATATATTTTATTTTGGAAGTATGGAAAAAAAGAGCAATCCGTCCTCCTCCACTGTACCTAATTCAAATATGTTCTGATAATTCTTGCAAAGATTGTCACAGTAACCACATACTGACAACCATTCTTTCAACCTCCAGTTACAATACTTCAATAATTCAAGGGGAGCAATGGCAGAATTGCATCTATTTTATATTTCAGTGACTAAGTTTTGCAAGCTTTTGTTTATTTGATTGCCTTCTTCTATTACATTTACCAATGCATTAACTTGGCTTATCAGTTTCCAGTGGAAAGTGTGGAGGGATTTACTTGACAGGCACGGTTGTCAGATATTTACATCAGCTCTGGGTTAAATCTCCTCATGTGCTGACCACACAAAAAAAGAGTTTAAAATACAAAACCATAAAACTCAGCTTAGTAAAGCACTGCATGATTAAATAGGCACCCAAAAAGAAATAGGATATGAGAAGAACTTCAGCATGCACTACGAGATACGGTGTGTCAATGAAGCAGTTGGAGATACAAAATCAAAATGCAGCCTTCAAGTTTAAAATCTAGTATTAAAAAACAAAAATCTACTGTTAAAAAACACGTAGTATTAAAATCTAGAGTAACAATGCTCTGTGAGAATTCAAAAGGTAATTTTTATTAATAACAGCACAGTCAAAATATTTTAAAGTGACTCAGGTCAGCTTTCTGCTGCTTTCAGATGCTTCCATTTATCTTTGCAGGTCATTACATCAGAGACATTTGCGTCTATGGACTAGGGGATTTACAGTGGATTATTGAATCACCTCACTTGTTTGCGAATAAGTTTGAGCCTGCAACATATCCTCTTGTTATGGACTGCCTAGAGAGACGCCACAGACTTAAAGTACTGCACCAGGCAGAAGTCCCAATTGAAGATCACTGGCGTTTTCAGGAAGATAGCTACTTCAACATGAAGCTGAACGTTTAACTAACAGCTAAACAAATACTCAAAATATTGACAGAACCCACCAAGATTTTTAGCCACAGACTTCATTCACGTGATGTACTGTGCTTACCCTCGTGCTTTTATGCTGTACTACTGTTTCACCAGTGAAATAAGCAGTTCTATATATTACAGTAAAAGAAAAAACAACAACTGCTAAGGGATTAATTTAAAGAAAATAACGTGTCTAGAACTGCAACTTACAGAAAACAAGGGTGACATTCATAATCCTTTAAGTGACTTATTTAACTGGAAAATACATGTTCCCCATGTATGTCTACAGCTGAAAAAAAGAATTGGTATGAGAGTAATAAAATGGAAGTAATGACTGAAACAAAGGTGAAATACAAAGAGCACAAGATAGAGTTGTGTCTACTGTACGTTTTATGAACTAGATTACTTTGATTAAAAAAGTTGACAAACTGCAGAGCTTGTAGAGAAGCAGGTGCCAGCCAGCTTCAGACACAGTCCATTTCACTGTTTTTTCGTGGCCAGCTGCATCTCTAATTTCATTGTGTAGCATGGCAACACCACTCTTGCACTATTCATGCTTTGCTCCTAATGACGAGGGTGCCTAGATGAGTAACATTAGCAGGGGTCCTGAAACGCATGTTTACCTCTAAGTCCCTGGTTCTGATTCTCTGCAGGAGCTCACGGCAATGAGACGTGAGAAATTTGAGGCCAGGGAACAATGGAAAACTGAGTGAAGAGCTTTCAGTCCCAGGGTAGGGAAACAAAACTTCCCTGAATCTTGCAACAGTCCACAACAATTGGCAATAACACCTAGCACCAACTAGGACAAAGATCTCATTTTCCAGATCCTTTGCAGACCAAACGTAGTTCTCACTAGCCTACAGCAAGGAAGTTAGTTTTCCTTATGCTGAGTATGAAAATCAACTTAAAGACTGAGCATTCTTCCAAAAATTCAAATGAATCAACAAATGACCCAACAATAGAACACAAAAATTTCTTATTAGAAACTTAATCCTAGGTTCTTGGAACTGTAGTGCTCCCTTTCCCACACAAGTTTCTTGGAAACAATTTCTTTCAAATGAACTTTAACCTAGAGGAGGACCATCTGGTCTCTGTTTATTTACAGAAACTTAAAAAACTCAACCCTGTACTCAGTCTCATGTAGAACCCATGGCCTATCTTGTGGCTAATTATTGATGAAGATTTTTTTTTTATGGATGGGAGGGGAAAAAAGCCACGCACCACGCTCACACTGGGCATTTTGAGAGTTCCTCTGAAAACCATCACTGACACTAATGGGTCTCTGGCATGTATTAACCATAACAATATTTCAGAATGAATTTCCCTCCAACCCACACCCAAGTAAGGCACTCCCAGTGTTTATCTACTCTGTGTTGTTTTTTAAAACATGAATGTAACGTTCCTCATTACTGTCTTTGGAGACAATCCAGTACCTAGCTTTTTTACCTTTCATCACCATCATGCACAACAACTGTGTTTCACCTCTGTCATCATCTGTCATCATACAGAATGTGTTTCACCTCTGAGTTGATTGAAAAGGTGAAATTCAATAGCAAGGCACTTAATTAAACTGGTTTGGTTTGCAGAAACTGACCAGGACAACTAGGAAAAAATGTAGATCTCTAAATCTCTCTTAGAAATATTATTTATGTCCTACTTTAGCCATGTTAATCCAAGGAAACCATTGAAGAGTGACCCTCCTTTCTTAAAGAATTTAATATTTTAAACACAAAATTCTACGTCTATAAAAACCCTAGGCAAAATCTTAAATAAGCCACCCCATCCTCAATTATTGAGGAATACTATTTTACCCATTACTGAGCGATCACAACTTCATTAAATTGTTGAAATATTTTTTACTTCTAACAACAATTAAAAAAAAGTTACAAAACTGTGAAAGCTGAAAGCATTCAACATGCATAAAAAAGCATTCATTAAAGTCCTGTACGTGCGACTGTGAAACAAGTAGATAGATCACTACTCTTGGATCTCAGCAACCAATGTTTACTAACTTTTGGAAACTGTTGATCTAAGAGCATAAATTGTCAAAGTGACCGTGTTCTAGGAAACACTAAGCTGCATAACATACTGCGCACACCTTAACTCTGTATCTGAAAGATATATGCATAATTTCTGCTTTAAAAAGCCTAAGGTACATGTTCAATAGCTCTGTATCTAAGTTAAACATTTGATTAAGTGTTCTGTATGGCATAGACTTTAATAGTTAAGGTATTATTTCAACTGTGCATTGAAGTCTGTTGAACCTGGAATCACCTCCAAAAGAAACTGTAAAGAGATGTATGAGATTACATTTCAAAAAGCTGGTTAAGAAGCAGGTTTGTAGGATGATCATCAGCCAGAAATTAGTTATACAAAGTACAGGAATTATTATAATAGGCATTTGTGCTTCTTCCCTGCCTCCTGCCCCCTTCATACAGGAGGGCTTCATGAAACTCTGAAGCTGGACATCCCTTTTGGTTACGCCAGACCCATGGAATTTTCAACACTGAGTGGTAAGAAAGCTCCTTCTCATTGCTGCTCTTTATCCTAATCATTCAATTATACTTGGCCTCAACAAAACGTACACACACACTGGTACCAGTCTTGCTGAAGAAACCATCAACTACAAATGCAATGACTGGAAACTGTATGGCTTGGTCTTTTAATTTTAGTAGTCTGACAGAGAATCAAAACCAACACTAGGTGGATACTTCCCATCTAGAAGTGCATATTTTAAATTGATATTTTTTATGTTACACAAAATCCTTCCTGAAGAACTGCAGGCAGGAAGCAGGAGGCAGCAGAGAACTGCTATTATTCAGGACTTCCTCCTACAGAATACTCATCACCATCAAACTCCAGTATCTTGAACAAAGTTGTTTCCCTTCCTGCCTACTGAAAGTCATATCCTGCACATTTGAGCCTACAACTTCCTACTGATAGTTTAAGTTTTCTCCCCTTGCTCTACAAAAACTCAAAACAACGTCCCAGACAAAATATGTCTGTGTAAAAAGGTATTGCACGTTATTTGCATTCACAAGTTACTCCTTTTACAACCTTTTTCAGTCTAAATAGTTAAAAACTTCAAAATTTGTCCCAAATACTTCAGCACAGCATTTTGTGATATGCATCTTTATAGCATGTAAATACATGCTAATTATATCATTCAGTTTATCTAGTTTAAAGAAAATGAGTATGAAGGTGAGGACTGCGGAACTACTGTTCAGGCTGTTGGATATCTGTATTCTCTGGTGAATGTTTTCACTGCATCATTAATGCATCTGTTCGGTAGAGTCCTCTGGGAAACTGTTGTTTACAAATTAGCAGACTATCAAGATTGCTCTCTAGGCTCATAGGTGAGACTAACGCACAGGAATAGTTTGTTTTGAGAAAGCTTTCTTGAATTTCACAGTAGTGGAGAAAAGAGCTGCTAACATCCAGACTGACACTTCTCCATTTTGCCTCCGTATTAGAAATCTCATCCCCTGGGAGGAAGTGAAAACAGCGTACGTACAATACACAACACTTCATTTTTTTTTTCTTTTTCATTACTTTCAGCTCATTTTACTATATTGCCATATAAAGACAAAACATGCTGGGTCAATGCAGCTTATTAGGGCTATGGATACTAACAAACTGTTAGCCACCAGGAAGCACAGCGATCAGTTCCTCACGATCTTTTTTAGAAAAGTTACAGTCCCCCTTCCTGATTCCAAATGCAGAATGAGAGAATTATCATTGTGTATCTAAAAATCTACTGAATCACTCTTAATCAAAGGGAAGACTAAAACATCCTCACGGCTGGTTATCATTGCCTTGGTGAACAAAAATCCAAAAATGAAAGGAAGACAGACTAAGTTATATTATATCCACTTCAACATTTGTAGAAACATCCTTCTGAATATAGTGAAGAAGTCACATACATGTAAAAACACTTGCATGCAAAATAATGAAATTATGATATATACTTCCTAATTATTAATAAAATCACAGAAAACATGTGGGACTAATTTAGTTTTTGTAAGATTACCAGACTGGCCAAACCATGGAAAAAACATCCGATTCCTGCATTTACTTATCACATTACATCCATCTATCAACAACAAATTTAGAAACAAAGAAAAAACACGTTAAAAATAAAGCAGCATCTGGCAACAGGAAAGCAGAGCCATTATCTAAATGGCTATAGCAGTATTCTATAGAACAAAATTAACACTGAACGCAGCAAAATGAGGCTAAAGCTAATTAGCTCTATTCCACATCACCTGTACTGAGAAAGTATTTGGTTCACAGGTCTTGTTTGTTGTAAGTACATGGTACAGCTTACCAAATATCAGGGTATTTGGTGAGAAATAACTCTGTGGCAACTGTCACCACAAATCCAATGCAAATAAAAGTAGTGATATGAAAAAGAGAGCATTTGCAACATGTATCACTGCCTTCATCTGCAAAGAGACCTTCATAAGGAGATCACACCACTATTGTAAAAACGAAATGCAGTCAGTATTTTCAACAACAATCCACAGAATTGCTGCAAATATGAAGAGTTTTTGCCTCCAAAAAAGACAATGGCCTTTAAAAATACAAGGATCAAAACATAATTTGGAAATGTAATCATTTTAAACAAATATAGCAGATATTGATAAATACAAACCAGATTCATTCTGTGAAAACAAACGAAGAAATCACCCTCTTTTAAACTATAACCAAACATTTGAAAAATGTTGTTTTGAAACTAATTATTGCATCACCAAACTGTCTTTGAGAGCAAAAACATTCATTTTGACAACTATGTAGAGGCACAATTTTTTTTTTTAAAGCACATATAAAATTACTTCAGGCCACCATACAACAGAATTTATAAGTGTTGTTTCAATATGCGCATTCAGATTAAAAAACCATCTTACAATAGTGGATGTGAACATAATTGTTCATATATATCTACATCTGTCTCTGTGGGTTACATGTAACCCCACTGCTACTAAAGTTGAAGGAAAAACTCACCTTGTGACAAACTTCTGTTTTAATTTCTTTGAGAGCACGTTCCGAGAACACACAGCCACAGTTTCTCAAGAAGCAAAACCTTTAAAGAAAAGACATAATATCACTTTTAATAAAGCCTGCGTGTCTGAAGTATGTATCTGCAGTGCCGATTTAACACAAAACAAATACTGCAACCAGCTGGTAGGACACAGCTAACTTTCTCTTTATACACTCTTGCAGTTGAACAAGATATCTGCCCATTTTGGATAGGCACATATTAATTTGCACAATATAAGTACAGATGGAAAAATACATGCTAATTGTTTACTGATCAAAGAAATACTTTGAAACTATCACGCTGTGAACCAAACCTCTCTCATCTATCAGGTTTAATATGTACAGAAAAAGAAATTGCTAATTTGCCCAAAACAGAATGCAAAGGAGAAGTCCTTCTTCAGCAAAACAAAAAATAGATGCTAGCACAGGATGTTAATAGACATACACTTCCCCTCCATTCTTATCCTAGCACAGGGAAAGATGGAATTGCTCGATGCAATTTGTTCCACTGCAAAAGGAGGTCTCCGCTGACCTTCCTCTACTTGTCCATGTCAGTCTCCCACAGTTTAGCGCCCAACAACTTCAAGTCACTTTTTCTCTGCAAACATTGTTCTCTACTCTCTCCAAACAGATAACGTTTCATCTTTCCTCTTAAACATGAGATGAATGAAGAACACCTATTCCCCACAAAGGCTCAAGCATGTACATGAGTTGCAACACTACTGATTTAAAATTTTTAACCCACTGCATATTTAACATAGTACTCGCTTATATGATCTAAATCCGGAAACTACAATACTGACCTATGCCTTCCGTTCATTTCCAATCCCACCACAGGGCATATAAAGCGTGCAGACTGGATGTCGTCGTATGTGTCACCTTTCTTGCTTTCTTTATCGCCACTCCAAGCTGGATTATCTGCAAGGTTTAGTTCTGTTACATTCTGAAAAATAAAATAAAACAAAAACCCAAGCCTTAGGCTTTTTACAGCTGACTTCTGAGCCACGGTAACACATCCAGAGATGTTTTTCATTGAGGGTTTCTATTTTTAACGATTTTAACATATAGTGAGAACACGAGCCAACTGAGATTTTGCAGCACATTTTAAATTTTGTGGCGCTCTTTAACGTTAAACACAACCTTTTTACCTTAATGCTCTTGATATGCGATGCAGCTTCCACAGGAGTTTTATCAGCTGACTTGTCCAACAAAAATTCAATGACAGCATCTTTGTTATACAACCTATAACATAAAATTTTAGCGATCATGTTTGATGCTCATAATATTCTTTTACTTACAAAATAGTACCTTCTAATAGAGAAATCTGTATAGAATGTCATACCTGCCTAGCTCACAGGCTACAATTGGTCGACATAACTTCTCTTGACTCAGAGTGCAGTAGTACCACCTCGCCACCAATTCAGCAGTTTTGTCAACCTGAACGAAAATATACCCATGATTTTAACATAGCTCTTCTATTTGCAAATTATTTAAATATCAATTCAAACAACACTTGAAACATTAATCAAATCCCCATGCACCTCACCAAGCCTACTCTTTACGCTTAAAATTATTCCGTAAAATAACAAAAACTTGGGAGTGAAAATTCATGATTAGTTTTTAGCTACTGAGCTCATTTCGGCATCTCGGCAGCTATTTTCTAAGTCAGTTCTCTTCCTTTTTGTCACCTCCGTTTAACCACTGCCCTCGGCACTCTCACTGTCTCTTCACACGTTACCCACCGCCCTCTTCTCCCTAGTTGTGGGTCTCACCCCTGCCACCTCATCAGGTCGAGCTAACTACCGGGGCCATTCCTATAACGAGCGGAGAAGCAACAACCGCATCTGGGGATGTCAGCTTAAAAACAAACTCGGTAACTTCGCTTTAAAAACGCGGGTTTTGTGGCACATGAGGCCATAAAAGGCAGGCCGATATTCAAAGCGACTTTGGTCGGCACACGGAGCAGTACGGCCACACCGGAAGTGTAACAGCAGCGTTTTCATTTACTTACTTCCCATTTACTTATTTTATTTATTCTTCCGCCCTTTCCCGTGCCACTCTCCCCGCTTCCCCCCCCCAGCTCCCACCTGCGGCCCCCTCGCACGCCCCGCACCCTGCGGCTCCCCGAGGCAGAGCCCGAGCCGCGCTCCGAGCACCCCCCGGGGCCCTCCCCGAGCCCCCCCCGCCCCGCCCGGACCTTCTGGGCCTTGGGGGGCCCCTTGACCAGCTCGTGCCGCTTGGGGATGGTGCCGCCATCGCACCCCATCGCCCCGCCGCGCTTCCGGGTTCTTCCCCCTTCTCCCCGCACATTCGCACTTCCGGCGGCGGGAAACACTTCCGGCGAGCGCCGAAAGGAGCGCGGCTGCCACTGGCCGGTTGGGGGCGGGGCCTCCCGGGAGGAGGCGGGGTTTATCGTGAAGGGGGCGGTGCTTCTCTGGAGGGGGCGGTGCTTACGATGCGGGGGCGGGGCCAGGCGGGAGAGCCCATCGGGCGGCCGCCGGAAGCTACCACAGCTCCCGGCGGGGGGCGCCCCGACCGCGGTCGCATTCACTCCTCGCTTAACGCCGCAGCAACTTTCTTCTTTTTCTATTTATGTAATTAATTACTTAATTAGTGAGCAAATTCAGCCAGAACGCCCGCTCCGGGGGATTTACGGCCAGAGCAGGAGTTCCCAAACCAGCGGCTCCCCCCCCTCCCCCCCCCCCGGTGCTGAGGCGACGCTTCCCGCGCCGCTGAGGGGGGCAGAGCCCCGCAAAATGGCGGCGCTGTGGGGTAGAGGTGTAGGCATAGAGGTGGTACCGTGAGGGGCTGGCTGTGCCCCACGGACACGCGTGGCAGCAGGAATCAGCTGCAAACACCGAGGGCTTGTGCACGTGTCAGGGCAAACGTGCAGATAGACCTGAAAGGCCCGGCTTTCACATTTCAGATAGGACTTTACAATAAATTAATCAGGAAAAATAAAAGAGAGACAGGCACAGAAACAGTCCGCAGGGGTAGTTACAGGGCCTACATCACCGCACGGCCCTGAGGTGGTGCACACAAATTCAGTGCCCAAGTGTGAGGTGCGCTCCCACAGCACAACTCAAATAACATTGCCAGCATGCTGGAGGTGCTTGTCCAAAGCCTCGGTATTTACTGACTGAAACCAACTTGCTCCATATTTACTGACTGAAACCAACTTGTTCCGAGGCAGAGCACCAGGAACAGCTCCTCGTGGCTGTACACAGCAAGGCAGAACCCCCAGTTTTCTGTCCGTGCTCAGATAACGAGCTGGAACATGTTCTGATTAATATCTATGCCATGCAGATTTCATCATGTAATACACATTTGTACATTAAACAGCTGCAAAGCTAATTCTTCAGATACTTTTTTCCACCCCTAATTACAAGATTTGAGTCAAGTGCTCTAGAAACGATGATGGGTACACATAGCAATATCACAACTTACACAACAGCATGTTTAAATTTAAAGACAGACTTTACAAATCCAAATAGAAAAACAAACAAAAAAAAAGTAGGAAAATATATTTATCTGTATACAAATAAAAATAAAAAATAAAAATCAGATAATAAAATTTGCTCGAATACACAGCAGACATTTCTGCCCCAACAGTAAGATGATAACACTTCTAGACAGTGTCTGAACAGCGGAGGAGAAAGTACAGATTTAATACTACAAATCCTCTCTGTCTCTGCCACTGTGTGGGTCTTCACCTGCTAAATGAGCATCAGTACCCGAGAGAGGATGACCTGGCAGGAATACTTGGGGAAGACAAAGTTGGCAGCACACAGCTTCTTGCGCCCCCCTTGGTTCCTACACAAAGGGAGCAAAGAGAACTCTAATGATGAAGAGATTCAAGTTTTCACCACTGTTCTTAAAAAAAAAAAAAAAAAAAAAAAAAAAAAGCATCTTTCATTCCATCATTGCTCTAAACTGCTGCGTATATTTATACAGCTCATCATTTTGATTCTGAAGTTCCCTCATTGCATCTGCATTTGGATATTGTATTGCAGCATTTTTGGTGGCAAGAGCCAGGTTCTTCAAGAGGCTGCAAAACCGGCTGCTGCTGTGGAGAATGTCATTCCGAGCATCTCTTTCTTGAGTTTCCTGGCAGAGAGAATCCACTATCTTCTGTCCCACCATGATGATCAATTTGCTGTGGGATATAAAGACTTCAGGTGGCTGGTTATTGCTCAGACTATTATTAAATACAGCAATTGCCTTGTGAAGCGCACCAAAACACAGCCTACAATGTTCTGGAAGAGCTATTTTCTTTGCAGGCTCTTGCTTGCTTTGAATTACATTCTGTTTTGAAGACGGCAAAACCTAGAAAAGGGATTAAAAAAAAACACACAGTAAATAGACTCAGTTTGGTGTCACACTGGTTGTTTCTTTATTTTTTCTACCCTGTATTCTTTGCATGTTTCTTCACTTACAAGGAGTTCTTTTAGTTAACGGGCTCCAAATTGCCCCAGCCTCAGCCCAGAATTTTTTTGGAATCATTTTTCTTCCTACAAAGTACTGTGCTTCATAACGCTGCTTTCTCCCAATTACCTTTTCCCTAAACAGATTTCACTGAACGCAATTTTAGTAATGGATAGATAGCACACAAAGTACTGTAGTTAAACATCAATCCTTTATAGAGTCTGGAGTCAAGCTCTCAGGCAAAACACAGACTTGATTTTTAAAGGTACTGTCTTCATGAGGGTTATGAATGATTAAAACTGTACTATAATGGGAATCGATCTTTATACCAGTGCATTACAAGATATTTTGAAATAAAACCTTTCACAGCCTTATCCCAAATGATGTGCACAGGCAATCAGATAAAGAACAGTATGACTTTAACTTAGAGTAGTTCATTACATTTGAGGAAAATGTTTTGCATAGTTTTTCAGCACTTATTTGAAGAACTAGTTATGGGAAAATGAACTATGAGAAAACAAATAGATCTTTATGTATAGATATGTGCTTCCAAACACAAATTATTTTGAATTTTAGCAAGCACAGAAACAAGGAAATACAAGTCCTTGTATGTAATAGTTTTCAAAGTCAGAAATACCTTTGGTTTCGAATCTGTACTCTTCTTTGACACTTCTTTACCTGAAATGATTTTCTGTGCCTGTTAAAAATCAAAGTGAAAGCAAAATTGAAATGGTTTGCATAAAATATGTGAGTATAAATATGTTTTTCCACTTACTTCAGGAGAAGTAACATGAAATCTGTTTGCTTCGTGTTATGGACTACAGTGATAAACATATTGGAAGCAAAAGCAGTTTTTTTCTACTAAAATATTAGTGTCAGGATCCTGCAAGGTCTAAGACTGAAATCAGCTTCAACAAAACAAAACATTTCCTATATTCTAAGGACAAGTCAACATTTCTTTGTAAAACCAATAAAGAGGAAGATTCTTAGCAGACATTTCAGTAATTATAAGAAAAATAATTCTAACATGTCCAAAATTATTCTAAGAAGCTTGATAATTCAGAGTTTAATTTGTTGTCAAAATTTTCTACAAAAGCCTAATACATTTCAAGTTAGAAAGTCAGCGTTTCTCGTATGATGATTTCAGAGCCAACAAATGAAATACACAGGCAAGAAAACAACCACTAGTCTACAGAGAAGAAAAAAATTGCTAACTCCTAGCTATATTTTTTTTTTTTAATTAATTTGAGAGACTTTTAAATGGACAAGCTAAAAATCTTCTCTCACTGTTGTCTTGCTATGTGGGCAAATTCTCTAATGCCAGTTCTCTTTATTACTTAAAATTATTGGTCATTGCACCTGTGCCATCAAAAAGTAGTTGTGCAAACTGAAGTTTGCACCGATGCAAAGATAAAATAGTGCTAATAACTTAATGTCTGCAAAGAATCAAGAATATATGTAAAATCCTATCATACTAACCTGTAGTTGAACATATTCACAGTCCTCAATAGCATTTTCTTTTGTTTTCTCTTGGGAGACTTGACTATGGTTCGGCTTGTCATGAGTATTTCTTTGAAGCGATTCTATTTCTATTCTTCTTGGCACTGGGATTTGTTTTGCCATTTTATATTCTGGGCTCACGTTTGATTGCTTCATTTCTTGCTCCTTCTCACTCTTTCTGAAGAGAAGTTTTCCATTGGCAATGATGATGGATACAAATCTCTTGATATCATCTGGAATTGTGCGAGCTACCATAACAAAGCGATCAAGATCATCTGGGTTGTTCTGAGGTTTCCTGAGGACCAAAGCCTCCAGTGACCAGTTGCAGGTGTTTAGAGCTTCTCTTGTTTCTGTTAAGATTTTGAATGAGTTGAAAAGAATTTCCAGCTGTTTTTTAATTCTGGTCTGAAGGTTATTATCAGTGATGTAGGAGGCATTTACCTTTATGGCTCGAGCAAAGGCCAAAAATTCTCCAAGTGATACTTTTATGTGATCAACTGCCCTATGAATTTCTTCAATGTTTTTCTCCAGGTGCTCCTGTAATCTCCACTTACTACTCACAAAAATCATTAAGCTAGCAACTGAGCTGGATACACCATGCTGCAGTCTCGTCAGTGTCTCTATGGCTACATCAAGATCCAGCTTAATTTCTTTGACAGGCTCTTCTGATGACGACATAAACTCAGCAGAAGGGTTTGAGAATGTAGAGACAGTGCTGCTTCTGCTGTCCGCACTAGAAGCAGATAATCTGTCGTGTTCTAATTTGGTGTCTCTTGAGATCTGGACTGGAACATGGTATGCCTGGTTTCCAGAACTGCTGTTGGGTTTTTCCCTCTCTTTCTTGGACTGCAAAGTGTTGGGCAAACCTTTAGGAATATCATAAACATTCTCTCCAGAAGTCTGGTTCTCAGCCTTTGGATCCAGGTGACTTGAGGGTGCCTCACAGCTACCATTTTGTGGCAAAAGGAGCATGTCCCTTGGGGGTGGAATATCATAAAGAGGGACATCTGGAAACACTACTTTCCGTTGTGTTGGTGGAATATCGTATAACTGTGGATTCACAACCTTGGCTTCAGTGCTTGTTGTTAGTGCCTTGTACCTGGCTGGGGGTATATCATATAGCGCCTGGTTCTCCAAGGAAGGGCCAGAAGGGCTCTGTTCTAATCCCATTTTTTCAGGTGATACTGGAATATCATAAATCCATTCTGACTTTCGAGGGTTTGGCAACGTATTGTAGTGGCCCCAGCTCTTTTTCTGAGATCCCTTCCCTGAAGCATTGGTTTCTCTTTTGGGAGGGACATCATACAACTGCAACAGAGCACACAGGATTTATAAGCAGTGTTTAAAAAAAAAAAAAACAAAACTGAATTCTTGGAGTGTGCAAATGTATGTGACTCCAGTAACGTCAATGGAATCATACCATGAAAAGTCTAACCCATAGTTTTTATTTCCTTTCTAAGATGCACAGGCTGCACATATGAAGGTTAAAATATTTCAAGCACTAATGATTAAGTCATACAGCAGTATCCCCAACCAGTGAAATCTGTGGGATCTATCTTAGCATGGGACACTTTCATTTCATAATTTTATGAAATGACTATAAGAAAAGCTAAATATTAGCTTATTAGTAGGAAACATTAGACACTCAGTTTTACAGAGTGAAGCAGGTAAGATTTTATTAACCTCTGTATAAGAAAACACTTGATTTTTCAGTATCCCCACCCACATTCGTATGCATATGTTGACAAATAGAAGCCACCAATAGGCAGAACTAACCATTGTCGAATAGCTTCAGTAAGTTTAAATTTTTTACTTGATGGGTTTTCCTAAGACATCTACAGATCTTACGCAATGCCTTAAAAAGATGTGTGCACAGCTGAAATCTATGAAATTGAAAATGCACACATAAGGACACTTCCTGTGTAAGAAGATCCAGCCTAATACCAAGAGACACTTTGGAACAGATCATATGCAAATGCCTTACGAGCACAAAGCACAAGTAGGAAGGAGTGGAGGAGCTAGAGGTGTGTGTCAGAACAAGAAACAACTGAAGGTACCACTGCATAATAAAAATTTTAGAAAGAACTGGCCAGGTCCTCTGCAGAAAATGTGCATGAGAAAGGGAGCGCAGACAAGGGTGTTTTAGACCAAAGCCAGCATTTTCTAAGTTTCCCCATGAATGAAGAATTCAAAGAAAAAATTGATTTTGGAAGCAATGATAAACTGTGTCTCCAAAAGGAAATCTGCTCCAGGCTGTTGCAGCTGGTTGGCACAGTTGTTAATAGCCATGAAGATGCCAGCAATGCCAGCCTCAACGAGCACTTACTCATATGCCAAGGTCCCCATTTTATTTTCACTGGGGAAACCACACTCTCTTCAAGTCTGGCTTCTCCAGCTGTGGTGCAGCCATGAACCTATGGCACTTCTCTTTAAGCCCACAAAATGATGCAGCCTCCAGTTTCCTGTGCTGGGCTGGTCTGCCCTGGAACCCTTCCCCAACCCTAGGAGTGCCCACGCACATGTGCTAGGGAACCTGTCAAAATTGGCTTGGATCCTAAAACTGTTCAGGAAAACTGAAATATTTGGCATTCAGCTAATAAAGAGTTTCCATTGAGGCATTTCCTCTGTTGTGAAGTTTCAGATCAGCCCTTTCTTCAAGAAGGGTGCTCCTCAAACAGTGAGGAGGAGCTACCCCTCAGTACTGCCCCCAAAACCAAGCGTGCTGCTCTCCCAGATGGAATGACAGGAGTGCCGCATGCAGGGGGAGGACTTTGTTTCTGTCTGCTTGAATACAAACAATCTGACATTCACTAATGCACAGTGTTGAATTTGCTTTTCACACTGTCATAAAAAGAAGATAAGGCAAGAGATTTTGCTGCCTGCAGTCCAATATGCAGATACATTTGCATTGGTAGTCCTCATCCTGGTAGGTATCCTGACTATCCAGGACTCAGGCAGTATTTGTCCCCTTAATATAAAGGACAAAGTACTGCACTGAAGACACGGTCTTATCCCTGTTATCCTCACCTACAAACACGCTTGGGGGGAGGTTTAGCACACATGCCCAACACCACAGTAGTAACAGAAGACTGTTCTCTCATGCCCAGCGAGTCTTACTTACACTGCCCACGGGTGAGTCTTTGTGGCTAACAGCTCCTGTCTTTTCTGGGCCGGATGGGATGTTGTAAAGCTGCTGCTCTTCTTGGAAGCACTCGGTGGATCTGAGCAGCACAGAGCCCTTTCGTGCTGTGGGCGGAGTGGCAGCGCTCTGGCCAAAGGGAAAAACAAACAGGTTGGCTTCAATCCTTCCTAGAGCCCACTGAAGACTCCGCTGGTATCCAAAGGCTTTCAGATCATACAGCTTGGATCAGGGCTTGATCTGCTGGAGAGCTGCTGAAGTGCTTTTCTGCAGAGCTTGATAGGACGGGGATGGGCACTAGGTGGTGCAAGGCAGCTGTCACCTGCAGCCTGGTGCTGGGGCTGAGCAGGGATCCCCACATTGATACAAAGCGGGTAGAACAAAGACATTTGTTGATGACTTGGTAATAAGTGAATTCAGGTGGGCTGAACCCTGCTCTGCCAGCTGGTACTAGGGAGGATAAGGTGCCTGTGACTTACTGTGATCCTGCACACCCCCCTTTGCATGGTGGGCAGTGGGATGGGGCTGGGATGCACTGCAGAGACGCAGAGGGAATGGTGACATTTTCTCTCCACAGAGACAGGTTATCGAGAGGAAGATCACGAACCACGACACTCCAGTGGAAGACCTGATCAGCATATTGTCTTTCCTCTGAATGAGCTGGGGTTACATGATCTAATCCCTTGTATTTTGTTGCCCAGATGGTGGGTGGTGTGGGTGACTTTTAGGCTTTTTGTACACACACTACAGACATTTTGCAAACATCCTGAAATCTTCCTAGGCAAGAGACACAAAGAGACAAAATCCCTTTCCTGATGGATAAACCAAAGCAGAGAGGTTGGCCACTCTGATACTGGGAATTCACCTGTGGAAGAGTACCCCAGAGCTCAGTGATAGTAAAACTAAAAGTGTTTGTTAGAAACATAACCATATTTAAGACACATTTATCTAAAGTGTCTAACAAATTCAAAAGAGAACTGCTTTATGCTTTGAACTTCCCTAAAAGTATATGGTTTTCTGCCAAGTTTTTGCAAAAAGCAAACAGGAAAATTCTAGAATTGAACCTTAAACCTTCAGATATGTTTCCGAGGGGAGGGAGGCGGGACGAGGTCCCAGCTGCATGGGGGGACCACAACAGGACTTACCCGTGTGAGCAGGGACTCGCGGCGCTGCGTGGACGGAACATCATACACCTCGCTTCTGATGTTCGGGACTGAAGCCCGGGACGCTCTTGGGAGAGTAAAGAGGTGCTTAGAGGGGAAGAAAAATATAATAGTGAGGGAACTGCAGTCAGCAGTAGTCTCAGGACATCTTTGAAAACTCAACTAGCTGAATAGGCCACTTATAGGGAGCTCTTAAGTGATTAAAAACCTTTCAGCTTTTCACTGATGGGGATAGAGAGGAGCTAACCTTACAAGCAAGCCTCATACTTTTTTCCTTTGCCATCATTTCTGCTTTATTTCAGATAAGAACAGGCACATACAATTCAAAGAATCTGCGTTATTAGCCAAGGAAGGGGAAGGATTTGGAGAAAAATCAAGCTTCTGCTATCACTTAAATCTTACTGCCCAAAAGCAGAACCACTAAAAAAAGAAAGCAAGGGAATTTCTACTTCTTCAGTCTCAGAGAGCCATTAGGTCAGGCCGTATTTAGTAGGAGTAATGGCAGCAAAAAGATACAGGCTGAGATGCATTATTCTGTAATTACAAGGGATTTACTCACTTGGAAGGAGTAAACATTTACCTTGATGTCCTGTCCAGCTCTGTAAACAGAAGTCTGATATGGGAATTACATTATTGAGGGCAGTTACAAACTAATTCCCCTATTTGCTTAAAACATTGTTTTAAGAGCTATGACCAGATCTGTGGGACAATTAGTTAAGATGCCAAAATACGAGCGTTGGGAAAGGTCTTTTCATCAGCTTCAGAAACAGAGTTTTGTTCATTCAACATGGTTTAGTCTGGGTCTCCATGGCTGGTTTACAGAGGGAGTATTGCAAACTACTGACCCAGAGAAACGCTGCTGGAGATGAGGCATTAAAATAAATTATATAATATTGGAATTAGTGTTCTCCATCGTATGATAGTCGGAGCAACTAAATCTAGGGGAAACGTGGTAGGGGAACAAGACTCCAGGTTCACAACTGCTTGCTTTGTCTTTGTGAAAGCTCTTTGCTCCCATCTAAAGAAAAGAGAGTGAACACGAATCCCCTCAGTGCTCTACAACATGAGCCATCTTGCTTGCAAAACAGCACTAACTGGCATTTTCAGATGGACAAGTCTTATTCAGTATACAGCAGAGGAAACTGAGGATCACATCTTACTATAAAATGATTTGTTCCCTTTAACTGATAGCACGTTTGGTCACGGTAATGGAAGAAGATGCCCTGAGCTCTGGGCAACAAATAAAGTCACAATATTTTTATATAGGGTGAAAGCATACAGGCTTTGAGAGATTTTGTTTTGTTTTATTGCTTTCAATCATCTCAAAAGACTTACAGTGGCTTTACCCAGCTGCTCAGGGAACAGCTGAGTATGCCAGGAGCTTTGCCAGTTGTCCTGTAGGATCTACCCGGGGCAGTCCAGAATGCTGCGGTGCATCTGTGTGCAGCTTGTGACCACCAAGGTACAGTTGTTGTAACAACAGCTGTGACGCTGTGCAGGAGGCAGCTCAGGCAAAGCTGAACTTCTAGATAATAAAAGCAGGTTAGGGCTTTTCTTTTCCCTTTCCTCTTACCCTGGTAGGGTAAACAAGGCACGTCCATGAAGTTACTGATAAAGGTAAAGCCAGTGATCTCTAATATTGGGCCATTCATTTGAACAGAGAGAAAGATGACAATTTCAGGGCCTGATTTGCTAGCACAATGTGGAAAATCTGGATTGATCTCACTTCAGTTTGCAAATGTCTTGCCTTCTTTAGGGTTAGGAATGCAGAGAAATCAGACCACAGCAACCGCACAAGGGTCTTTTGGAGCTATTTCCCTGTTTGAGCTTGCCTTTATGGTAGGTGTGCATGAGGTCTGGGTGTGCAGCTCAAGTGCTGGAAATGTAGGTTTCAGTCACTAGAGATGCTCTGAATTTGTCTGTTTTCCAGCATCCATTTGCTGCACAGAAGAAACCAGCACCTCAGGTCCTGTAGCTTGCCTCCAACACAACAGGAGGAAAGCTGGCCAGCTGAGTCCCATAGATTAGATGCTCATTAAAACAGCCTGAAAGGCTATGCAGTTCAGGGCCAAACGTCTTTCCTCTGCCAATTAACATTTCTAATGTGGTTTTCACACATAGAATAAAGAGCTACCCCGGGCTGAAGAGCTCATGGGACTGAACAAAAGCTTGCACTTGAACTCCCTCCACACCTGCTCTATTTATCTTTTATTATAGAAGATTCCACATTAATTTTATGCTGAAGAAAGCTCAAGTTTTTGATGTTAAGACACTTGATGTGAAATTTAACGAAATTTCATTTTCCACTTCCATGTTTCATCTGAATGCCAAATGAAAGGAACAGGGAGAAAAAAAAAAAAAAGCCAGCCCAGCAGCTGTAATGAAATCCTGGAAAACTGGGTTTGCAGTTCCCCATAACTGGGGGGACTGGTGACTGCTCTCATCCCACCTACCCTGGTCACTGTCTCAGCAGCAGTAAAAACAGGCTGGGAGAGAAACTGGTTCAGGCCCCATTCACTGTTGAACAACCCCGTGTTCTCCAGCGTGTCTAAAGTAGGTGCTTCTGCTTTGTGCAAGGGTAATGACAACCTCGAACAGCCGAAGAGAGAGACAGCAGCACTCTGAGAAACTACATCAAAGCCAGCAGTCTCAAAGGACAAAATTTGTTTATTACGAATCATCTTCCTGTGCAGATGATTGCAAAGACCCCTTCATGTGCCAGAGGACGCTGGATAGATGCATGCTGTATACAGCCAGGGGAGAAAGCTCTGGGTCTTGTTTAACTTTGGGACGGGTTTGTAAATCATTTCTAGATTCCCCCAAACAAACAGTATATTCTGTACTTCCTGCTGTACTTTACAGCTGCCTTAAACTGTCAAAAAGAGTGAGACACTACAGAATATGGAGACTCATATACTGCCCAGATCAGCCTTTCTCCCATAATGCTATAAATTGTGAGAGTTTATGGGAATTTCCTAAACACCATTTATTTGAATGACTTCGCTGCAAATTCCCCTGCATTTTTCAGGCAAATAGCCATTATTATTTCTCTTCTCCTAGGATTACTTTAATAACAACAACATTTATTACTTTACTAGCTGCTGATACTCTTACCTGACGCGTTGAGCTTTGGGTCCGTTCATTGAGCAGCTGCGCAGCCAAGGCCGGTACCTGGTATATCCCTTGGGCAGGCAGAGTGCAGGCCCTAGCTGGTGGTTTCACCCACCCCTCCATCTTCTCGTATGTAGAGGATGCCACAGGAGGCTTGGGGACTGAGGGGACCTGGTAGATGTTCTGTTGGCCTGCTGGTGGCTCCGGGACATCGCTGTGGGTGGAAGGAGGCAGCGGGAGGGCCTGAGCGCCAGGCAGGAGCTGGAGGCGGTTGGCAGGAGCCAGGCCCTGCCTGCCATGAAGGGAGCATTTCCACCAGCCCTCACTGCCGATGACATTTTGGTCAAGAACCGTCAGGATGTCTCCTTTGCGGAAGGCCAGCTCATCCAAGCACTCCGCTTTGTTGTCGTAAAGTGCCTTTGCCAAGGTGTTCTGGAGAGAGAAAGCCATGGCGTTGTGCTGTTATGTTACGCTGACAGAAATGTTGTGCTAGTTTCCAGTTTGGTGTTCATCTCCGCTTTAATTTCAATTTAGCATAAAACCCGGTGGGCTGGAATTAAAAAACGTTTCTCAGCATTGGTTTCAGAGTGTTAAATGTTTTCTAGCATCTGTCTACTATGTTGTGCAGCAATGGCATAATGCTGCTATGTGTTTCTTCATCACTGTTCCTACCGAGGCTCTTGAAAGCAGAGCTAACATTTATTGCTTGGATTTTGTGAACACCATGCTATGAAAAATAGGTGGTTTCCCCCCACTGGCATTCTGTGGATTCTTTGTCAGAAGTCAGAGGAAATGCATCACCCCACTAAAAATAAAACTCACCCTCCCTGACCGCTACCTCATTTATCTGAGGCCTTCAGATGCACATGAAAAAGGTTAACTGTTTCTTACCTGAAAAAAGAAGCAAACACACACTACTTATTTTCACCTCAAAATTTTTTTTCTTTTCAAAGCCTTATGAAGACAGACCTCTCACTAACATCAACACTGAGGAGTTTAATATGTGTCCATTGGTAATGCCAGTGGCAGGAATGCTGCCAAAGACACAACCTCCAGCTGGGCCCATGTCATCCCCAAGCTGTGGAGCTGGATCCTACTGCTTCAGAGAATCCCAGGCTAACAATTTATGTGACACTTTAGCTCAGGGAGAAAAATCCAACTTTGTGCATGGTGACACCAAATGAATTGCTATCTCTGATAGCTGGTAAGTCTTCAAGGCAAGGCAGTGCATCCGTGACCTTATCTTCAGGCACAAACACCTGAAACAGCACCCATGCTCCTCTCCATGATACAGACATCACCATACACTGAAGACCGAAGTATTCGGTATCTTTCAGCATCTTCAGACAGCCATCTTACTGTTTATTTATTAAATATACAGGAAACCAAGGAAGAATAGAATAAGCAGCTTGCCTAAGATCACGGAAAATCTGTGAGATAGCAAATACTCATATTTTCTAAGCTTCTTCACCACAGGACTGCCATACCTGTCTCACCTGAAGCCTATATACGTGATGATCGTGTTTTATTTTTAGAATATTTATATTGGGTATGTTTACTCATTACAAGACAGCGGAATGAAAGCAGTTGCAACAGGTAGCTTTATTAACCAGGTGCATTTGTGCAAAGGGTAGAAAGAACTGTGATGTAGTGTTTTTTGATACAACATACCATTTGTTTTCAGCTTTAAAATGTGACTGACTGCTTACCACTGGCTGTTCCAGCATTAATTTCTTATCAGAAAGTGCAAGTAATGTCCAAAAAGATAGTACCCAAATAGGAAACATGATGCCTTGTATTTTTATGCAGAGCATTTGCTGTAAAGAAACAGCTGGTTTGACGTAGCAGCAGAAAGCCCATTTGCCGACTCAGCTGATGAAAGTAGCTTGTTGTTAGCAGCACACATTTCTTTGTGAGAATGGCCACGAACAATGGCCTTTTTATGATACATGGACTGGTCCATCAGCAGCTGTCAGAGACAGACAACTGTCCCATTTTCCTTGTGGCATAGTCTGATTAGTTTTGCCATGAACATGGTAGCCCACTTTCTATTTGGGCAGTGCCAAATGCTCTGAACCACCCATGCTGAAGCCAGGCTTTCAGGAATCTCATCACAGAGTGCAGCCCAGGGTGGGCTTGGGCTTCACATGTTACACGTGAGAGGAGAATAAAAACAAAACAAATGGAAAAACAAAACAAAACATTTGACCCCCCCCCTTCCCCTGCCTCATCCAACTTTTCCTACTGTTCATCAGCAACACTTCTAGACGTGGCTTGACATTTAGTCTCTTTTTGCTGGGCACTCTACAGATGCTGAAGGGCAGAGCCTCTTCTTAAGGTGCAAAGAAGATGTGTATAGGAACAGAGGAATTCCATCCCCTTTGTGCAGACAGGCAGCTGAAGTACAAAGAGCCTTATCCAAGCTCAGGCAGGACATTGGTGGCAGAGCCAGGGCATCTGAACTCAGGAACTGAGCTCCTCTCTAATGCATTATACAACAAAACCTTTCTTCCAAGTTCCACTGAAACAAATAAGAGGAAATTTGGATCACGGTATAGTTTTAGGAGTCCAAATGTCAACGTTTTCCCAACTAGTTCTTTCTTGTGGAAGTAGCATACCGAGCCCAATTCATTAATTAACCTGTGTATGAAGTTACTCAAGTCTAATTTCAAATTGTATTTCTTTTACAGTAAGTGTGCTGATTTTCACTAGGTCAGAATCTGGCCTGTACACATCAGTGAGAATTTGTGTGCATCTAGGCTGCAACCTAGGTTATAAGAGTGAGGAGGTACTCTTCCCATCAGTGATACTTCAACAACATTCAAACATGACTGCAACAAATATTAGCAAGAGCAATTATTCCAACTGTTCTCTTGTCTCTCTTCCTAGACGTTGCCAAGTCTGCTTCAGTTGCCAAATGAATGAATCAAGAGAACAGCCAGGTCAGCATAAGCAACAGGGAAGTCTAAATTCCATTCAACAGCACAGGTGTTCCACAGAAGCATCAAAAACTCAACTGACCAACACTTCATTCAGCAAAGTCAGATGAACATATTCAGGAACAACCCCAGTGAATGAGAAGTTACATTTTAAACTTACAACATGGAAATCAAGCCTTTTCAACACAGGATCTCTTTACTTGAAGCACACCGCCCACTCCTTTGATTTTGTCAATAGACACTGTGCAAACACCCGAGGTGAGACACCAGTTCGGAGCAGAACAGAGCAGTTCAAATTTTGAAAGGTAGCCCCTGATTTGTAGAGATCAAATTAGAGAGTATGGGCTCACATCAGTTGGCAACACGAATGCCCAGGAGTCTTTGAAATCTTCTCAATTGCAAGCCAGCCAGGAGGTTGGAAGAACAAAAAATAAGTAGAAGGAAACTTTGGAAATATCTGACCGAGCTAGAACAACAAGCCGGTTCTCTTAGATCATCTTGTATCCCATCCATAAGGCTGGAACCTGGGAAAATTAAGACTGAATAGAGAAGCAATGGAGACAAGCTCCAAGCTCCAGACTATAGAACAAGAATGATTTGGGTGACTGTCAGACTTCTGCTGGCCAGCTGAGTTGTCAGAGAGAGAAATGAAATGGAAAAGCTCTTTCACCTAAGGCAGTGCTAAATCAAATTTCACATTTCAGGACATAGGGTCAGTGTGACAGAGTTTGAGAGAAAGCCTTCTCCATTCATTCTCAGTTTCAGTGTAAGTGTATACACTGTATAATTCTATTTCAAGAAGGGCAGAGAAACTCAGGTATTTTAATGAAGATTTCTTCTCCTTTTGCCTTGGAACTAGTCTCTGAAGTAGTTTTATAAAAGATAGAAATGGGTAAGAATATTAGTAATTTGTAACCACCAAACTAAAGGAAGGTCCCAGGCAAAACTCTTTCAAAAGTAATCTTCTATTTGCATCTTCATCTCACACTGCAATAGCAAAAACAAGAAAACCAAACCACAAAACACACAACCACCTTCTTCCTTTAAGCAGACTCTTCTGCCTGCTCTCAGTGTCCACAACCTGGCATAAAGCTGCAGCAGCATGTAGTAAATCCAATCCAAGCAGCATCACACCACACCACTGAAGTAACTTAATTTCTGCTGAATGCTCAGCACCAAGAAACCAGAAGAAGGAACAACTTCACAATGTGAAAAACCAACAGGTCAAACAGGTCTGCCTTCATGTCTTGCCCTTTGTTCCTCTACTTACAGGAGTAGTAAGTCCCCTTTATTGCTTCCTTTCTGAGCATTCTGGTTACTTACCAGCCTCTCAGGACCTGGTGGTATGGAAACTGTACAAGTTTTGCTAGCTTTTTGGAGTCCCAGCTATGGCTTCAATGTGTATGAGCCCAGGATGCTGAAACAACTGTTGAAGATCAGCCTAATACTGGCAAAATAAAATTCAAACTCCCAGAGATGCCTAACATCACAGGTGCTTATGTGCTTAGCTATTTTGTTGGATATGCATACAGGAGGAAAGCATTGAGCTAGCTCGCTTTTGTCATGGAAGGTGCTATAGTTCTGGCAGCAGAGAGCACGCTAGGCATTAGCTGCTTTTCTGTGGAGTTTGAGGTAGTGCTGAACTCCACAGCGCTAGAGAAACCTACAGTGGCAGCTAAGCTGGGTCAGTCATTAATGCCAGACTGTTTATGCTCATGTTCCACTGAATTTAAATCCTCAGCAATGCTCCCACAGGAAAGGTACAGTCACACCGAGTAAACCAAAGCTCTGCAAGGCTGGGTAAGGAACTTCCCCTTGCCCGTCCGAGCCCCGTTCCCTTCCCAGCGCCCAGGCCCCAGCCAGCCCCACAGCTCAGCATCCTCCGGGCTCCATCTGCTCACATTATGACACAGAGGGAGTTACTGAGAAGCTGCTGGATGCCAGAACTCTTCCAAATGGCTCGTTTATTGAGACACTTATTATTGAGAAGCCATCCTAGCCAGTTGATTTTGTGATCGCGATAACAGTGGGAGCAATTCTGTGGATAAAAGTTAAGGTTATGTTTATAGCAGGTGAGCATCTGATCCAACAACACATCTAGCAAAGTATAACAAGCATATCCAGGGTTTTGTGGAATGAGGTCATTTGTAGTGCAGGCTCTGCCTTATCTAATGCGAGGTTATTTCTCAGAAATTGGGCCCTATCTGCACTTTCAGCTGCCTAGGACATATGTAAAGAATCACTGTGGCAGCCCCTTTCTGTCATGTAAGCAGAAACATTTCTGACCTGCCATTAACTATAAACAAGCCTCGCATTCCCAGGATCACAGAGACCTTATGGGATGCTTAGCTAGGAGGAAGCTGTGCTTCAGGGCCAATGGGATCTGCATTTTTTCTTTATTACCAGAGGAGCGGAAACTGGCTGTCTAACACTGTCACCCACAAAATGCCATCTCGGGCCGGCTGTGTGTAGTTCTTCGTTATTTTATGAAATCTCATTAATGTGTCCTTGCAATGACCAGCATGTAATAAGCTCTAAAGCAATGTAGATGATATCAAAGTGTTTTTCTTCTTTGGTGTTTGTTGCTTCTTCCCTGTCATCCCATAAGCAGCCCTAAAAAAAACACCCACAGACCTACTGTAAGATAAAGAACATCTTAAAAACCAGTGCATCACCACATGAGAAAGCATCTTGGCAGACAGTGCTGTTACTCTTCCCTCCCACTAAGCACGTTTTATCAAGATGACGACAGAGCACAGATCTAGAAAACAGAGCTTGCATCCTCTGCAACCTTTTTCTAAGTTGTTGCTCTCCCCCATACAGGATTCTGTGACCTTGTAACCACAGCGTAAATTAGTCACATATATTGAGCCAACCATAGCGAGTAGCTTTGCTGCATAAGAGCTCTGGTGACATGGGTTCGACTAAACTAGGTGTGAAGAAAAGTTCTTGTGTACCTGGAAGCGCACCTACTTCTACTGAATTTTAGATCAATTCATCTAATACAAGATCGTAGTAGGAACTTGCCCTTTAGGTTGGATTTTTTGCATCTTTATAGTTTGTACGTCCTTATCCTGCTCCCACTACAGAACAACACTTGAGAGGCTTCAGAATGAAAACTGTTAACTCATGCTTGTTAATACAGGAAGGAAAAAAAAAAAGAACCAGTAAAGCTAGTAATTGTACAAAATTGTACAACTCTATGGTAAACAATTCCTATAGCCTCAGAACTGGAGTACTCACATAGGCTGGCGTCTGCACTCTGTGTATAGGATGAATGTCTGTGCTAAGGCAAAAAAAAAAAAGTCAACCCACAACGTGAGAACATTATAAAATATTTACTGTTACTAAGCAATCCTGACCGCTTTCTTATCCCAGTCTGTATCTTCAGCCTATAGCAATGTGAAACAGAACACATGCAAACATTGCTAGACGAAATCCTTCACAACTATCAAACAATCATTTTAGCTGCTTACCTGCAAGTCTGCTAAAATAATTTCTGTACTCTCTTTCCCCTCAGTTCTCATTTGGGAACTCCAGTACTACTACATAATATTTCCTGTGACCCATAGGTACTCTAGTACTGCTTGGTATTTTCATTTTCAATTAAAAAAGCAAATATTTTTCATCTATTTTCTTAAATTTGCCTCTTAAAAGACCTACTGAGATAATCTAAACAAGATAATTTTTATTGTGGAAGCTTCTCTTGTGGATGAACACAAACATTTTTCCAACTTCTGTAGCTGCATTTTACATTTCAAAAAGTCTATAAGTTCTTTTACTGCAGAAAGAAAAAAAAAAAGGGACTTAAGTATTTGAGGAGAAGGAAAAGACCATTCAAGGCAGCGGGCTGTGTTTGCTATACAGCTATGTTCATGCCTCAGTGACACCCTCTGACATGTTTACAGAACCATTTCCAGTTAATCTCTTCACCTCTGGACAAAGCTGAAGAAATAAACATTCCCCTTGCCCTGCTAGCTGGGAACATGCTTCCCAACTAAGTCCCTTTCAAAGCGCAGGCCAATTTAGTCAATTTAAGTTTTACCCGAGTCAGTTAATTGCAGACAGAGCTCGCATGTTCAACATATGCAGGAGAAGCACTTGCATGAAGCGTTCACATCTCTCTCTACATGCACGTGGCCTCCTTCTGGGTGCAGGGTTCGTACGGCCCTCTTGATGGGCAAGATAATCTGCGGCTTGCAGAAGGTGCTTCTACCTTTGTTTGTTTATTTCAGAAAAAAAGACTGTTCTTGTTATGCAGAACATCAAATCTTTTTGTATGAGCAAGGAATGAATGAATATCAGGACTTGCTTTTATTGCCTATTCAATGGGTTACTTGATTTTTGGAGGGTGGAAACACATGCTGATCGTCAGGTTTTAAGTCCTGAGTGGTCAAATCAGTTTTTGATGAAATAAAGAACTGATTTTTAAGAACTGAGATGGAAACTTCTGCAGATTCACATTTAATCAGTCAAGCAGTGGTAGGAATTACATGCCAGTTCTGTTAATTTCCCCCAACCACTCTTTCCTCCACAAGTGTTGCTAATCAAAGCCTAGCTGTATTAAGACCAACTGACACACGCCCACCCTTTTGCATGCAATCAGGACTTCATTCCCACTCAGTGTTTTCACATGGGCTCTCATGCCCACGTTAAAGGAAAAACAAACTGCTGTTTCCTGATATTTCAGAAATGAATATACATATTTCTGGATTTTGTTTCTTCCTACTACCCAAAGGCTTTTGCTCATATGCTCCAATTAATGTACTTTTTGTACTTTTCTAACCTTTTCGTATCTTAATTACATTTTACTACAAAATTTATTTCCAAACATGGACTTGAAGACATAGCAAGCACTTCTAAGCAAAGAGCAGCTTAACAGCAATTCCTTGGAGCAGGGTCCATGCTGTCCTCTGCCTGCCCAGGGAACGGGCAAGAAATTCCTAGGATAAGTTGTCTGGAACAAAAGAAAAACTATTCATTTGCGGTGACTGCTGTATATTCTTCCTCCTGAGTGCACAAGGGCGATGGGATGCCACCCCTGCCCCCTGCATGACTTGCAGCAGTTTCTGTGATTCTACTGATGCCATGAAGGCAGCAGAAGTGACAGAGGCTCCAGGAGGCCGCTCTCTCTGATTCATAATGAATCAGCAGCAACATTGCAACTCCCAAATGCTCTGGCTTCCTCCGTCTCCCTCACTGAAGTGATCTGCCCAAGAATTACAATTTTTTTTTCCTCCAAAACAACCCTTTTGGACAAAATTTAATTTCTCTGAAGTTTTAACTTTCCTCAACGAAAAGGAGTAGGTGGATTTCCATCAGCCCCGATGACTGGGGCACAGCACCACTCCCGTGCAGCAGCTGCATGTTGCCGCCGTGCTGTCATTAACTCGGGGCACATGGGGACTGCATAGGTCCCTACCCTGAGTCGCAGCTGCCAGAGATCAGCTGTAATGCCAGACTGAAAGATTCATTTAGCCTCACAGCCAAATAAATTTTGCTTAGCACAAAGCAAGCTAAAGCTGTCTGCACGTGCATGGCTCTGGAAGTCTGGGACAAAACACTTATATGTAACTGTAAATGGGATTTGATCCATCCACTTACTCCCCCCTTCTCCCAGAACAAAGCAGTATTTCCTAAAAATGAATAGAGTCACCACTCCTTTCCTCTTCTGAGCTTCAGTTCTCTTTGCAGAAGATCTGTAGGATGTACTCAATCACTATCCTAGAGTGCACAGACTTTCCCATACTCACATGACATGCATTCAAATGACCTTACATTTCTTCATCGGGGTGACTCAAGCTGTTAAAATATTTTCTTTATTCATATCCTAGTAATTGGTAACAGATTGACATCAAGAATACAGCATCCTCTTTCTTGGGAGGTAGAACTGAAACTGTTGTTATTTAAACACATTATTTCCAATCAGATGAGGAAGGCAAAGGGCATTCTCATAGCCAACCAGTGTCATTCACTATAACTTTTTATAGTAAGGCACATTACTGTCTAATATTCATGGTGCAAAAGCTCACCCTTCTGAGACATACTGTTCTTTAAAAAAAAAAAAAAAAAAGATTTTTTTTTCCCCAGCTAAATTCAGATTGTGTTTTAAAAAATAAGACCTTGTATTTTGTTAGTAACTCATTTACAAGATCAACAGCGTGCTTTGAGAAGCAGCCCAGGCAGATCCAGGTCTTATACCAGACATGCCTTTGTTACAACTGAGATAAACAATGCAGTTAAATTCATTGCAACAAAAATAAAATAATCTAGTACTTACATTGACCTTCATTCTGTTGTCTCCTATTTCCCTGTTACTCCATCACCTAAAACGGGAGGATGTGATCTCTCCCAGCCCTTTCTCTCTCCGTCCAGCTTGGCAGAGCAGGCAGGAGTCCTCCAGGGGCTGGCTGGAAGCCTGGAAAGCAAACGCTCAGCCTCCCTCCACCTACCACTGCCTTTGCTAGGAGCTCAGGAGGAGAGCAGCTATTGGGAACGAAGGGAGTTAATTACGTAGCAAAATTATCTCCATGGTGCAATTGGCTTGCAGCTGCTGATGTTAATGATGGCCTGCTACAGGACACCCAGACGTCCCTCCTGCAGAGCCCCCCGGGGAAATGCCTTTTCTGTTTTACAACTGCGTCTTAGCAGACAAACAGAGGCGGTGGGGATGAACCAGAAAGTGATTTTATGGAATTTTGCAGCATCATTTGTTACTGCTGTTATATTGTATTAAAAAATAAATAAATTATAAACCTTGAAATTTTCATGTTTCTCACAAACTGAACAGATCTTATTTGTAGTTATGGAAATCACTGCGAAATAATCACTTTCTTCAGAGGCACAAAACCTGAAGAGGAGAGCTAAACATTAACTGTGGGTGAAAGGTTTTGTTTCTTTGATTACTAGAAATTGTTTAATGTTGTTCAACAATAGTTGCTATTTAAAGTTTTTCATAGTTGCTATTTGCTCAGCAGGAGCTCCGTCCAGGTTATTCTTATGCAAATGGGCAGGTTTTACTGATTTGTGCTTGTTAATATCTTTCTTAACTTCAAAGCTTTTTACACTTTTACTAATTTTGCTTTTGTGTTCACTGCTTTTTCTCTGGCTACAGCGTTTTCCTTCCTCTTTCCACATCAGCTTTGAGATGAAATTAGATACTCACTCCCACACCCACAATCACTTAGCTCAGACGCAATGCATCTTAAACGCTAAATGTTGAATTGAAAATGCTTTCTGAACAAAATCCACACCTTTGGGCTAGGGCTTGTAACAGATAAGCAGTTGTCCAAATGAGAGAGAATCGTCAGCACAACTCATTTGAATACTTTTGGGGGCCTTCTTTCCTCCTTTCCTTCTTGCAGCCAGCCTTTTTATTAGCCTGAACACCCCGCTTCATGCAGAAGATAAAGAACAGGCGCTTGTTTTCTACCCAGGAATTTCCAAGGTGCCACCAGCGTTTGAGGTGTTCCAGAAACACGAGTAACAGCACTGCCACAAAACTGCCTTCACATACAATTAAATGTTCTCTTGAGTTGATCCCAGGCAGGATTCCCGGCGTGCTGGGGCAGGGACACCCCAAGGGACTGTGGCTGCGGGTGACCCGCGCTGGGGCAGTCGGGGAGCAGAGGCAGGGACCACCGCACCCCAGCCCCAACCCCCTGCGCTGAGAGGGGCTGGGGGAATGAGTCTGCCCCGCACAAAACCAAGGCACGTTGAGATTGAGAAGGGGGAGAAGAGGTGTTTATGTAACTGCTTGCTTAATTGTCTGTGGTTTTTGTCTTTCCCAATACCCAAATATGTGATTAGAAGTGTGGCTAATTGGCAATAAATTAAATGATGCAAAAATTCCCTGTGTTGAAGCTGTTTTGCCCACGGCAGTCTTACCTCTAAGATTTACCCCAGGAAAGATGGGCATTGAGTCTGCTTCTACCTGACTGCTTCCCTGAGAGTAGCCCAAAATGTAGTACCCCAGGCCCAGAAAAATGGAGACTTTACCATTCTGTCTTGTATTTCCTCTTGGCTGTTTAAATAACTCCCTGCTCAATGTATTAGCTGTGGTCTGAAGCATGTCTTTGCTCCAGGTTTGCGATGGAGTCCGGGTGGGTGGCAGCAGGCACCCTGGAGACTGAGGGCTGTGGGTATCCCTATTCCCCAGGTGCAGAGGAGCTCGCAGAAACAAGCATTCACTCGCACTTGTTTGTGGAAAAGACAGGAATATATAAACTGAGCATTTTGGAAGGAGAGGAAAATGTCAGATCAACTTAACACGTGCTGAAGAAATGCTCCTGTTTTTCTTTTGGCAGCAGCACAGAAAATGTTGTCCAGCAATGAGAGAGCTATTTCCCAAGCACAGCCTGTCATGCTAACGTATTTTAAATTGCACCAAGATGTGCAACATTTCCTGTGCAGACTGTCGCAGGTGCAACAAGGAAGAAATAACATCATTTCTCTGGGTGTGATCTTAGACTGAACTCATTTTCAGAAGTGGTTTTCCATGTGGAGATGGAAGAGTTGGGGCACAGCAGTAATGGCAAAGCATCACCTGTCATAGGAAAGCTACTGATGGTACTTCAAGAAGTCCAGCTAGTAGGAAAAACAACATCCTTTGACTTTCAGTACTAAGCATAGCATTCAGATATTATAATGAACAGTACTGTATGATACTCCCTCCTAAATAGTTCATAAATTATACAGCAGAAAGAAATTTGTCTCTTTCTAGTTACTATTGCCCCTGAATTTGGCTGGGTATGGTGTGGCTGTTTCTAAGGTCCTCAGACTAGAACTGGGAACCAGCTTGCTACCATTACATTTATTTAGCCATCAGCAAGCCATTTAGAAAACCTGAAAATAGCATTCCCAGAAATAGACAGTTTTGTATCAAATTTCCAGGCAGCAGTTTCTTTACAGTAAATATTGAGACCATGGTGAAAAGAATTACACTGCTTAGTAGACTCTCAGACTCACAGACAGTAGGATAATCAAAGCATTGAATTAGGAATTGAGACTTCAGCATTCTCTGACCCTTACAGCTGCAGCAGGCTGTTTTATCTCTCTATATAAAAATATATATTAGGTACAATTTGAATATATAAGTAAATGTGGAAAACCTCATCAACTAGTTTCAGTCTTTCAAAAGAATCAGAGATAATATTTTAAACCTTTTCCTGTTTTACATGTAATGTAGGGAAATTATCTAATCATGCAATTGTTCATCTGGAGTATCCCCTTAAGTCTCGAGCAACATAACAGCGTACCAAATGTTATTACAGAACAGCAAGAAGACAGATGGAACCTTGTGGTTATATATTTATTATTTCACAAGTGAGCTTATTTACATGTATTTGCTGTTGGGAATCTTGCTTTATTTGGAGTCCTCCTCAAGAAGACATTTCTTCCAGTTAATGGCTTTGTCACAACAAAAAGCACGGAGGCATTAGGTACGTTAGCATCCTAAGGGCCCTCCCTCATCCCTCAGGGTGAGAATAACAAACACATCCAACGTCACATAGCATAATGTTGAATTCAAACGTCAAACCTTACTGTTGAATTCAAAATGTCAAACCTTACTCTAGAACATATATATTTTAATTCTGTGCTGTACTCAAATCAAAAACAATAACAACAACAACGACCAAAAAAAACCAACAGGCATACCTTTGCAGTTCTGTTGCTGCTTATGTTTTGATCCATAGTTGTCATTCACCACCAGCGTCACTTGGAGCAATACAGATAATTACTGCGGGGAGAAGAGCCCTCAGCTTTGCACAGTCACTGTGTGCCAGGAACTACATCTCCAGAAAAGACATCTGACAGCTCTACCCTTAAAAGCATTTAGGAATGTGTGCAAAAGATTCTCATGAAAGACAGTTTTTGCCACAGCAGATAAGATGAAATAGAAAAGAAAACAAAGCAGAAAAACCCTATTAGCGTTCAGAACCGAGAGAAAAGTCTGTCTGCAAGTGGAATTTTCCTTGATCTCTCTGTCACCAACTTGTCGCAATTAACCGCAGTCAGAAGTCTCACCCTTCTTTTTTGCTACATGTTCCTGTATTTCCTCTTTTAGAAATGCAATGAATACAAGAGTACTACATACCACAAGAGGCTGCACAATGCTGGATGGAAATAAGACTGCCACAGTCATATCAATCCAGGATTTCTAAGCCAGCATTTTGCATGCTTTCCGAAGCTGTCTCATCATTTAAGGCACCATTTTTGATATATATGAAGGAGCTTGTGAAAATCTTATATATTTCCATACATACTTGGGTGTGAATTATATGTGGAAGACTTCTCCTAGCTGCACCAAGGCTTAAACATACATGGAAAGCAAATGTACAGGCTTCAGATCATCCTGATGCCCTGGTCAGCGAGCAGAGCAGTTTTGCTGCAGCATTTGAAGGGCCTGTTCCAGCCACATGGACAACTTCCTATCCCAAGGTGCAATTTTCTCAACTAATTCTCCTTTATTACACTTTGCTTTTTCCTGGGATTCAGTCTCACATGGCAGCCTCTGTGTCCAGGAAATGAGGGATATTTCCCCCAGATCACTCTGCCCTCTTAAGCAGAAAGTTTGAAATCTGTCTCAACGGGTAGCAAGCGAGCCAAATTCCAGCAGTGCCCCTTTAGGAACGAGCTTCCCTAGATCCCTGTGCCAGTTACTGACTGCCAAGTCAGGGTGCCAAGGAGTGCTGGCAGGCCAAGGTACAAACCCACGATTAAGATTTGTCTCCAGAGCTGCTTGGCTTTTGGCTAGGCACAGCTCGCTGGCCTAATGCATTAGCTGCAGCATTACCTCACCACGTTTTCATGATGAATTCTTCTGAGCCAGTTATACACCAGATGCATCCAACTGACTTTCAGGCAGGTGACGGAGACTTCCTTGAGAAGACAAATCCCGAGCATGACTGTGCCTCTGTGAGCGAAGGAGCGCAGCGGGATGTAGCTACTGGGAGTACAGACCGCGAAACTGGGGGAGGGCAAGCAGCTGCTCTGGAATTTGTTGATTAATAGAGGAACTGATATTCATTTCAAGCCACTCCTGTGTGAAGAGTAGGTAAATCGTGGTTGTATTTCCCTGCCTCATTTCAAACCAGTGCTCCAACAAAGCAAAGTGACAAGCAGGTTGAAGCTCTCCCTTCCTAAGGGCTTCCCAAGTGAAACAGGCTGTCATCAACGTACAGGCCAGCACTGCTTCTTGCCTCAGCTGGGCTGCTACAATTGCTGATTAGAGATTACCTTCTGTAATGCAAGGATTAAAGAGATCAAACCCTGAATGCATGGTAAGGCATTCCTTTGCCAAAGGAGGATTGCCTAAACTGTGAGAATGAGAGAGGAAATTGGTGTTTGCTGGTCAACAAGAGTCTCGTCAGTGGAGTCTAAGTTGCCTTCCAATGGAAGATCCCTTTTTCTTGGAAGGGGGTCAGGTCACTGCTGCCTCTTTGGCATGTGCTTGAACCCATGGCAACTCACAATCTTGGGCAAGCATTTGGTTTTGCAAAAGCTTGTTTATACATTTGCTTCCTCTTTTTTTCCTGGAAGCAAAGCTGCCTTCAAGCTTTGAGGAGCAAAGAGCTTAAACCAGGGTAATTACAGAGTTTGTTAGCCACAGATAAGCTCTAGAAGGTCCTAAAAACAGCGTCTGAAAAACAAAGGTACAGGGTTAGCTAATTACTGTACTTGAGCAGGCAGGTGTCTCTTCACTTTCTAAAGAATACTAAGGAGCACTTAGGAGTACCAGGAGAAGGCTTCCTACAGCCCCCAAATCCTTTCCCACCATATCTCATGGTATCTCCCATGGAATCCCACTGAGCTGTTTAAGGAAGAAATGTAGACAGTGGTAGAGGATGTTTTACCAAAACGGCCAAAAATAGATGTTTTCTCCCATATAAGAGGTTTACTAAGCTTGCTAGCTATTATCATGGACAAAACAGCAGCAGGGATGCTCTCTTTACCAGCTGTGTTAGTCCAAAAGCAGGAGACTCGCTTAACACTAGTTTGAATGTATCAAGAAAAACCAATTCCAAAACAGGCCCCCAAGAAATCAAACATAGTTACAAGGCTGGGTTGTAACCTTCGTTAAGATAAACAGCTGTTCTGAAGCTGCTGGTAATATGCATGATCAACAGACACCATCAGATCTGTCTACTCTCGAGAGCAGTGGTGAGTTCAGCAAAAACCGCTTGTATGATTGTATCACTTAAGAGTAGGTAAACCTTTAGAAACAGTCTTTGTCTTCCTAACGCTCATCCTGAAAACAACCCAAATATTGGAGCATATATTTTTTTTCCTCCCAGCTGCATTAACAGAAGCTTAGAGCACAAGGATAACAACAAACAGCATCTTTGAGAAGGTAATTTCACTGGATACAGCTCTGAACAAGTCTGCTTGTAGGCAAGCTTAATTTGCCTCGTCAGTTTTACTCAAATTTCAGTACACTAAAAACAATCCTCTCCTTGTATCAGAGAAGATATTCCAGTAGGCAGGAGAAGGTAGATCGGTTATCCTCCCTAACCTACATTCTCTGTACCCTCACTACCCTTGAATGTTTGATAGCAGTTCCTCAGGCTAAACGTGCTTAACCTTTCTTCCTTGCTCTTGGTTCAGCTGCTCATAGGCTCCCCAAACTCTAAGTAGTTTCAGGTCACCTGCCTTTTCATATAGTTATACCGTGCATTCATGACTCCAATTATCTGAAAACAAACAAACAAACTTATTTTTATTCAGGTAGAGGACATCCTATTTACTCTAAAGCCTGTAGATTTTTTTTTCTTTGTATTTTGTCATTCTAGATCCACGTTGGTCTCTGAACCCCTTCAAAATCTCTTGTATTTTTCAAACCATCTACATAAGTAATGGAACAAGGTAACTAATTTGGCAAATAACTTACTATTCCTACTGTGAAAAACAAGGCCTCTTACTCTAATTACCTACAGAAATCAAGCTATTTAAAGCAAATCAATATGAACATCCTGCAGCCAAGTGCACCTCAATTTTCTCTCTGCAACAACCATTGAAATTCTTATAAAAAAGTAGTGCTGAAAGACAAAAATCAAAAAAAGGGGCTTATTTCAGGATGTTTTTAACAGATTAAATCTCTAAATGGAATTAAGGAAGCTCAAAGTGAAAGCTAGCATGCTGCTAACTTATCAACTTCAGCAGTGGTTTAGTATCTAAAACACCAAAATAGCGTTTTAAAAATAAGAGAGTCCAAAGACCAGTAACATACGAGTTGCTTACAGACAGCTTCTTTAACAGAATAGGAACAAATGCTGCACTCCAATAAAGAATTATCACTAACAATTTAGCTGACTGGTTTTAATGTCGGAGGGCTGTTGCTGCTGAGATAGTATAGCACGCGCTTGCAACTGCGTCAAGACTTCCCTTTTCCTGCCCACCAAGCTCCAGTTCTCCTTGTTCCTCCAACAAAAAGCCACCAGAACCACCATCTTATGCCTCCCATGTTTCTAAAGTTTTAGAAACTCGAAGGGAGGCAGAGGAAGAGGATTGCTAAGCCTAAGAAATTTGTTTTGCGTAGCTGAAGCATTCAAGAACATTAAATTTCATTCTCTACTTTTTGAAAACGGAACACCCCATATTCTGTACTGAAGTCTATGATTATGCCTGATCCAAATGTAGTACAACAGATTAATTCATCGAGCTGTAACATGTCCCCAGATCATATCCTTCCAGCGTTCAATTTGTCCTTTGTTACGTAGAAAATAAAACTAATACATTTCCTTCTTTATATATTAAACAACTTTTAAAAAAGGTAATCTTTATTTAAATACAGACAAAACCTGTACTCCTCATCAGCCCTTGAACAAGACACTTAATCAGTGGCAACACTTAATCAAGCAGTAATAAAATAACCTTACATTTAAAGATGCTAATGAAAGCAAGTGCTGAGCTTATGGCCAAAGGAAAGTTCTCACATATGAAGCTCAGAAGTACTGTTCCACTAAGCTGCAGACAGAATACTTGAATGAACATGCTTAAAACTGCACAGGCCAGAGATATTTTATTATCTGTAAGAATAAGTAGTGAATTTTCAAACTTACAGAAGGTTTAAGCTCGGATTTTTTTAAGGATCTGTACTTCTGTTGAATATGGTAAGGTCTGGGAAACTTGCACTGTTAGAGATAATTAGAAGAAACAGTGAGTCTGGGTTTTTGAACTAAAAAAAATCATTTAAGTGCTATATAACAGAAAATTTCTAAGTAAAATGAAGCAAAGTGACATGTCTGAGGTACATATATGAAAATTAATATGCACAAGTTTCCATTTTTGAGGGGTTACTAAAGATGTCCATGTCAAATTATTCTCATGTTCATGTGCTGCAGCACTGCCCCATTTTATAGTTGCAATGTGGATATTCCTCGAATTCGAGATTACACTCGTTACGATAAATTCCAAAGAAGACAAGATTTCAATTCTGAGTTTTAATATCAGAACTAGAACACCATTGCTTGAATTCATCTAAACAGTTTAAAATTGTGTTTCAAATTCTTATAGCACAAGACTGGCTCAGAATCAAAGGTCCACTTGGCCAACTGGAGGAAAAAAGAAGACTAAAAGATACAAAACAGAGCTTTACAAAGCATGAATCAGAACTGAAGACGGCTTAAGGCTTCATTAAAATATTTGCCAAGTTCTGCTGTTACTTGTGTAATCCATTCTTTAAACAGACTTCAGTGGGATTGCACAGATACAATGCAGAGCAAAACTGGCTCTTACTGCCCAGTTTGAGCAAGACCTAGTCACATTATCGTTTGCAGGATTCAGAAAGACAGGAGAACAAAATCCTTCCTGCAAGGATCATTTTATTCCACACCCCAACTCCTTGAGTAAAATTAGAGATGACTTACAAAAATTAATGCCCCACACACTAATAAAAAAATTAGCGTGGGGCAAAACTTAGTCCTGGTATTTCAATATTTTTCTGCCGTGTTTGACAGAATTAAAAAAATGACAAGAAAACAGACACACCGTGGCTCTCATCTAGGCATCTGTTGGCAGTACAATCAATACAAGCTGATATAATGAATCTGGATAATCACTGTTTTATAAAAGGTGTCCTTAGTCTGTTGTTGACCTTCTGTACCAAAATCTAGCCCTGTAGTCATCACTGCAGGTCATGAAGCCAGGATTGGTAGGAGAATGGACAATACAGCGAACAATGCTGTTGTGCCCAAGAGAAAGAAGATTTCTCCGTTCAGCAGTTCTTGAATCCCAGCAGCAGAGACTTATGGTCCTTTCATCTGGAAGCAGCACATAGTCTTCTGTGTGGTTGAAGACAGCTTGTGTTCTGTGTACTTGCCGTCCACTCAAACCAGCTCCTAAATATATGCAGGAAAATATTAACTCAAATAGGATCTCTTTTAGGAAATTTGCAAAGACCTAGAAGTAAACCTTCTGTATCTACTAATTGCTGCAGCCTATTAAAAGAAGCCTTATTTTCTCTGTTATTATACAACTCCATGTAGAACAACTGAATCAATTACAGATATTCTTTTGTAGCTATATACAGTGTGTATCCTAGAATTTAGAGGACAGAAGGATTAAGCACTCCAGTTGTGGCAATCAAGTCCAACCACTCAGTATGAGTGCAAACAGTAAGCTTTAAAAAGCAGTTTTACCTTACATCTTTTGTACAAGGCTTACAATTGTAACTAGCCAGAAAGAACACAGGTAGCAGGAGACACAGATCCTCATGATCAGTAATTTTCCTTTTAAATGTACGTATCTTATGGCATATTGTGTGACCTACCTTGGCCATACCTTTGCCCTCCCTTCAAGTAAAATGTGTTTCATATGTAGGCATTTATTTTCCAAGGAATACACCTACTTTCTACCTTGTATTTTGCAAGAGTTTATCAAGGAGGTGCTGCACCCTGCTGGTTGAGAGCAAAAATACCGCTAACATACAAAAAGGACTGCACACATCCCAAAAGCTGAAACAAAAAATTTTCAGCATCCGCTCCTCAGTCATGGTTTAACTCCCAATACTTAAGCACACTGCTGCTTCACCCTAAAGCATCCCCAGTCACATAACTGCTATTGCATGCAGTTTCCCTCTTTCATCATTTCCCAAGTCCTGCTGAGATCAAAGCATGGTATTGTCAGCATGCTGTAAGTGTGGCTACCTCGTGCATAATTTCATCCTTCAAAAAAGTACAGCTGCAAACATTTTTCAGAATATTGCCATGGTTTACTTGAACCATTTTTAACACAAGAGTCTAATTGTTAACTGCCCCAACGTGGATTTTATTCCCCTGCAGCCTGGGGTACTCTCCAGGCAAGAGGCCTACTCTAACCCAAAGAGGATTATGCATTACTTTTGATCCTTCCTTTTTTTTTCACTAGACCAAGGGTGCAGTTTAAACTGACAAGCCCAAAAATCAAGATGATCATCAGCAAGAAAAGCAATGAGGTCTTCCACCTTCCCCCCAAATACTCATCGTTTCTAAAACACATTAAAGGAAAACTAAGGAACAAAACCCTCTGCACAAGTGTTCTAATCTTTAGGGGATTCACATTCCTATTTCCTTTTCCCTAGTTTAGCAATCGTTTCCCTCCAAAAGCAATGGCATAATGTTGGTAGAGAAGCCTCCAAAATTCTACTAAAGACTCAACAGGTTGAAGGTGACACAGCTTCTCTTCTGGATGTAGTTTACACAAAATGTTTTAGAAAACATGGGGTAATTTATCCTCAAAGAAGCAGTCTCCCTTTACCTTTTAGTATTCACCAATAACAGACTTAATCTTTCAGACAATACCACCACTGCCCCCCCTTGGTCAGTAGCTGAAAAAGAGGGTACTTGGAAGGTCACCTGCCACATACATACCTGTGTATTTGACCAGTGTTCGACCAGTGGATATCTCCCATAGTTTAGCTACAGAGTCTTTTCCACTTGACAAGATATACTTTGAATTTTTGGAAAAAATAGCAGAACAGACTTCAGCTCCATCATGCGCCTTCTCAAATGTAGTGATACAGCGATTTGAAACACCATCCCACAGTTTGATGCATCCATCCTTACTTCCTGTCACATACATGTTTGCACTTGCATTGTAATTTACTGAACAAATAGCATCAGTGTGCTGATCTTGAGGATTGCAAGACACAAAACACTGGAAAGTATTGATATCATAAAGTCGTAAAGTTGGGTGCTGGGTACCAACAAGAATGAAATCTCCCGAAGGGTGAAAAGAGATTGAGCGTAACATCTCTGCTTCCTGTTTGATCAAAAATACATAATTGGTGTAAGTTTATTAAAAAAAAAAAAGCTAATATGTAAGTGTCAGTTTTGGTGGCATTAAAGTGCTAAAAATTAGTTACACCATCAATTAGCACGACATGCTGTATTTCTGCAAAATGAAAAATGCTCTATATAGGATTAAAAAGCCTGTGACAAGCTACGCTTAAATGTACCACAGTTTTTCTCCTAGAGCAGCTTGCTGTGCCCATTTATTTTTGGGATATTGCACAACAGTAGCAGAAGGTTTTGTCAGCCAGTCAAACCACCACATAATCCCAAACTCGTCTCTAGAACCATGATAACATAACTGACTTCAAAGTTATCCATATCAGATTAGGTCTAGATTAACAAAAAGCGAACAGACACGAGAGTCGAAGACCGTAAGTATATGTATCCGTTATGCACGAACTCTTACCACATAAATTGGCACAACGTCTGCAAATTTTGTTAGCTACATACTCCTACATACCTAACCACCTACATGCAATTCAGCTCACTGACACCTCCGTAATTACACACAAGCTTTGGTTGTTCTGAACTGGATGACGGTATCTAACCTGTATATATTTGAAGGCTCTTTTGGCAGAAGGCTTTGAATAGTCAAACAATTTAAGTGTGTAGTCCCTTGAACCAGATGCAAGGATCTGTTCTGTTGGGTGAAAAGCTAAACATGTAACTTCATCCACGTGATCATACAGAGTCCGAATAACAGGATGATTTTCCATGTTTTGCTGTGCTGTCTCATTCATCATGACCTGCAACATGGAACAAGTTAGCGTTAGAAGGGAGAACATGCTTTTGACAGGTAATGCAAATTTTATACTTGATAAATTCTTATCAGAAAACTTCACATATCTTTACAAAGGTCAACGGACTTGCTCAAGGATGAACTAGTATCAGCAGCAGTAAACTGATGCAAGAAAATATATCACCTTCTTCATGAGGGGTCCAAATCAAAATATTATATTGTTAAAAGAATTAAGGGAAGGTGTACCAACTGGGAAAATGGCAACTTTCACTCATACAGAATGCTCCTGAGAATGTTGTGTATATTCTGAAAAACTACACTGTTAAATTGTTACCTGATAAGCGTATCGGAGAAAAATTAAAGCAAATAAATACACGTTCTGTGAACCAGTACTGAAACAGCCACTGGATGCTGTAGAGGCCAGAAGTAGGTTCAGAAGAGGCCAGAAGAGGGTTCAAAGACAAGCCGTGTTTACACAGCACAGCAATTATCAACAACTATGAGAAGCTATTTCTGGCTCAGATCTCTAGGCTGCTGCAAGAAGTCACACAAGTATATTTGCCCTATGTCTTCTTCCTTTTCTTCAAGGGTACTTTATGAGCCATTGTTGGAAAGGAAATATGGTGAGACAGACGTTAAGTTCAACTCACTGAGCCAGCCACAAGGCACAGACGTTGCATGAAACCCAGACAGCAGCTCAAGAATTCATGAAGTGGCTATGATTCAAGTCACATTTTACCTCAATAGGCATAGCACTTTTGGCCAGCATTCTCTCCGTATCAAGAATTTTTATCGAGGCATCGGCAGATCCTGTAGCTATTAACTGCCCATCTCTGCTATACGTAGCTACACGACATGGTCCCTTATGAGACGTGACATAACAAGTCTCGTATTCAGAAGCCTCAGGAGACATGGTCTGTACATCTGCATCAAATTCTAAGTCGATTCCTGTGCCTGGAGCTACTGTGTCCGACCGTCCAATTGCGTACTGAACAGCACTGTCATCATTCTCCATTCCTGAAAAGAGAGAATTTGACACCCATAAACCAGGTTCACCTCTTCCTTAGACATATAGGCTACGTCTAGATCTATGCTACAGACTTTAACAGCTACAGCAATCAGGCTTTAAGAGACAGCCCATGCTGAACAAGGCTAAGCTAGTGGAACAGGTTTAGTTGTACAGCAATATTATTCATGAAGAATGAGAGGTAGTTTGGCTCTATCAAAGCTGAACGCAGCTCTATTAAACTTAACTGTGGAAATACAACCATAAACATCGTACGATATTAAGTACTGTTAGGTACACAATCACTTACAGAAGTCATAAAGAGGCCTATAGTCAACTTTTTACAGAAGCGAGAAGCAAACCCCAATGCTATTACGTGACAGTTAAAGTAAAAAATTGAAGCATTTACCAATTACTCTTCTTTCCATTTTACTGCATCAAAGGAGAAAACTCCACCCCACAAACTACTATCCTAGCATTGCTAATGGAAATTATTACTTCACACCCACTCTACAGATTTTTTTGTTTTGCAGGATGCTTCTACAGGACAAAGACAGTTCAGCATTGGAAGTTGTACCAAGGCAGGACACGCAATTTTTCAGCTATGTGCCTAACTGCTGTTACCAAGTTCAACAGAAAAGTTGTTGCTGCTTTCATCTACAAACTGCGAGTCTAACATTCTTATTTCAGACAGACACACGGCTTCACCTATTTATACTCATGTAAATCAAACTAGTTGAAGCAGCAGAACCAGTTCAGTTACAATACAGGGAAGACATGCTGTCATGGCTAGGCCTCTTCCAATAACCTAGACAGCTTGTTTCAACAGCAGCTCAGGAATTTTGACTACTGCGTGCTGCACAGATGTACTTTCAGAGAGAAAGATATAGGGAGAGAACAGGCAATACCTTTGCTGAGACCCCAGACTGTGAAGCTTATTTTCTTGAGAGTAGTATATAGAAGCTAATGAAGATGGCCAGTGGAAAGACTTGGTCCCTCCCCAACACTTTCAGGAACAATCATAGAGAGCTGTAATTTAGTAATAGATCTAACTTCCTATTAGATCTGTGGACTTGGTGATCTTGCTTACTGGAGCATACTTTTAGAAGGTTGTCAGTCACCCAGAGGACCCTTGGCAGGTATTCTAACACGTTAAAAAAGGTTCAAACAAACATTCTGACAACATTCAGTGATCTGTTTTGCTTTCAATGCATACTCAAGAATGAAACATAGAACTGGAATGCACCTTAAAAAAAGTAAAACACGGAGACAAAGGCTGCATCTAAATATACAAAAACTTTGTGGTATTACTAGAAATAAGCTTTGCATAAAAAATCTATTCTCAGTAACACTAAACCCTTAATTCACAAGGATTTAATCTAAGGATTTAGATACTGGACTTTTATGCTCGTTTTTCCCCCACCTTACCTAATTTAATCAGGTGCAGCAGTTGTTCAGATGGTGCACAGACTGATTGTGGTTTTATCTCATTTATTAAACCATTAGCAATATTTATGTATCCATCATATAGTAGCTGACTAATTATCAATTTATAAAGTTGCTGACGGTCTTTCAAGCTGACTTTTGTTCTATACATTGTGAGCAAGGAGTGCCTTGGAGGGGCCTGAAATAAAAAAGAACAAGAAAAATTATATACGATAGAGTTGTATGATGCAATTAAAAGCTTTAAATGAAACACATCCTGATGAATTATGGTGCAGAGATATTTAATATTAGCTTCTTTTAGGTTAGATTCTGAGAAATGAAAGAAAATGGGAGAAAGCCAGTGAGTTCATTTGCTGCAGAAATGAAAATCTGGCCAATAAACGGAATGTGAGCTGCATTAAGGAGCAACAACGACAATAACGTTGTGAAGGGAAAAGATAGGGTATTAGCGAATGTATTCTGCGGGTATCCCTCGTGCTGGCACGGGCGGGCAGGTGGAGCCGGGCGGGCGGAGCTCGGGAGGCGATCACAGAGGGACATGCAGGGCACTCACAGCGCCGAGCCCGGCGCCCCCCCGGCCCGGCCCGGCCCCCCGGCGACTCCCGGCCCGCAGCCGCTGCCCGCCCGGCCAGCCCCGAGAGCCCCGGCCCGGGGGGGCGATACCCGGCCGGGGAGGGGGCGTGGGGCAGCGGCACTGAATGAGGGCGGGGAGGGCGCCGAGCCCCGCCGGGGCTGCGGGGGCCGGGCGGCTTCGGGGGGGGGCGCAACGCGGCCGGGTGCGTGTGTGTGTGTGTGTGTCTGTGTGTGTGTGTGTGTGTGTCTGCGCGCGCGGAGGGGAGCGGCCCGGTACCTACCGACCCTTCCTTCTGCCTCCCTCGCTCTGCCCCTAAGATGGCGACCGGAGCGCGGAGCGCATCGATGGGCGGCGGCGGCAGGGGAGGAGGCGGCGGCGGCGGCCGGGCCCGCAGGACGCTGCGGCGCGAGGGCTGCTGCATCGAGCGCCCGCACATCGATGGGAGGCGGCTCTGCGGCGAGACAAGCGCAGCAGCGTCACGGCGCGCGCCCCCCCCCGCCCCGTAACCCCCCCCCCACCCCGGTCACGTGACGCGTGACGCGCACGGGGAGCCCCCGAGCGGCGGGGAGGGGCCGGGCGCGGAGCTCTCCGGGGGGGAACCCCAGCACCAACCCCCCCCCAACCCCCGTAGGGCCCGGGCAGCCCCCGGCCCGCCCTGGGGTTCTGAGAGAGCGGCTGGCAGCCGGGATTCCTTTGTGTCCCGGCCCCGTGAAGCGTCGAGGTGGCGCTTCACCGGGTGTGCGGCCACCGGGGGCGATTAACGGGCTGGGGAGTTGGTTGGCAGCGCTGCTGCTCGGTGCTGCCCGCCTCCCCGGTGCTCTCAGCGCGAGCATCGCGCGCTGCCACGCTTCCTGGTCGTGGCAGGCTGAGCCTGTCCTGAGAGCACACCGCCACCCGCCCCGAAGTCCTACTCACGTCAGCCTCAAGAAACGGCAGTCGAAGCGGACGCGGGTCGAGGAGGGGGGCTGCCATGCTGCCCATGCCCCGCGGCAGCTGCCGCCTGTCACATGCCGCAGCGACACGACGACCTGACATCTTCTTTTTCCCTATCCTGTACCGCTTGTAAACACCAACACACCGGAGCGGCCTTCGCACTTGTTCCTAGCGACGCGGAGCTGGTTAAAAGTTGCCTTCGATCACGCTTCTCCGGAGGCCTGACGAACCAAACCTTGTCCTGGCCGCCGCTTGCTGGCCAAGGTCCTCCTCACAGGTGTGAGCGAGACCTCGCAGCCAGTTGGCCACCGAGCCACCAGAGCAGCCCCTCGCTCCTTGTCGCACTTATCCTCACGAGCAGCGCCGCTCACCCGCTGCCTGTGCTGTCCCGGCTCCGCTCCTTGAGGACCCGCAGGCTTTTGGAGGCTGCCACCGGCCGCAGCTCAGCACCGCTCACCTCACGGAGAAACCAACCTGCGGGCCGAGCGTCCCCTTGGCGTGGCGCACCAGGGCAGGCGTCCCCTTCGCACTTGTCCTCAAGAGCCGAGGGCACGTGGAGCGCTGCCCCGGGGGCGAGCGTGAGGCGCAGAGGCCTGCTTCGCCCCGTCCCTCCCGGCTCCGCGGGGCTGCCACCCGCGGGGCACCTACCTCGCGGCCACCACCACCACACAAAGGCAGGCGGCCGGCCCCACTCGCGCCCGGCTTCACGCGAGGTGGCAGCACCGCGGGCGGGCGTGTGCGTGTGTGTGCGTGTGGAGGCAGCGAGGGCGGAGGCCGGCGCCTCGCAGGCTGCGGGACTAACCTGGGGCCCTTCCCCCGGCCGCCGGCGGGGCGCTGCGAGGCCTGGGTGCCCGCGGGGAGGGGGCGGCAGTTGTAGCGTTGCCACAGGTGGGTGGTCTGGACATACGCGATTTGCGTAAGGCGGGAGGCGGCCGGGCAGACTTTGCGGAGCGCCGTGCGTTAGCGGGTCGCCGCGCCGCGCACTTGGAGTACGGAAGGAGCCGGCGGCGGGCAGGCGCTACGTAAAATACGCATGTAGCGCAAACACCGCCCCCGGGGCGGGCGGCCCGGCCCGACGCGGGATACGCAGAAGGGCCGCCGTTGCGCGTGCGCGCCAGAGGGGGGAAGCGACGAGGCTCGGGCCTGGTAACGAGCGGCGCGTTGGGAGAAGCCAATCGGCGGGCGGGGCGCTGGAAAAGCAGCCAATCAGCGGGGGCGGGCGGCGGGAGGGCGGCCAATGGCGAGGGGCGGTGGTTTAAAGGGTATTTAAGGGAGGGCCGTTTGAATTCAAACAGCCTGAGCGGCCGCGGCCTGAGGTGAGCGGCTGCGGGGCCGCGGGAGCGGGCCCAGGGTCGGGCTCTCCCCGCTCGGGGGCTGCCTGGGAAGCCGCGGGGTTGAGGGTGAGGCGCTGCGGTGTGTGGGGGAGGGAGGCTGGGCCCCGGCGGGCAGGAGGTGGGAGAGGGCATGAGGTGAGGCTCCGCCGTGGAGCTGCCCGCCATCCGCCGTGTTTTTTCTGTAGGTGAGGCTGTAAGCAGGCCCTGCCTTCCTCAGGTGCCATGGACAAGAATACAAAAGAGAACCGTTCTGGGAACCCTGTTCGTGTCCCTAAGGTAACTCATAGGCGTATTCCTCTTGATCAGGCACTTTGAGGCTCTTGTGACCGTTACTATTAATTTTACTAAGTAACAGAGGGGGAGGAATGCTTGAAACAATGTTTTCTGCGCGCAGTATGCCATAGTAAACTTTGTCTTACAGTCTTTCTGTTGGAGAGCAATGCCCAAGGCTCACTACTTTTTTTTTATTGCTACTATTATTATGTGACTCTTGAACTGGGGAACCCTCAAAATAATCGAAGTGTAACATAGGATTCTTTAGCTAGAGAGTAAATGTAAGTAGGTAACTTACTTGAGATGTGGCTTCCAAAGGAAAGCACTGCGTTAACATTCGCATGCCCGTGCAGGGAGTACTCAAGATCTCTGTGACTGCAAGTCTTTGATACAGAAATGCAGATGCTCTTATTCTTTTAACTTAAAAACAAGCACGCCCTGCTAAAGATTAAAGACAGCAGAAGCAAAACCCCTTTTTAATAGGTTCTCTGTGATTTGAACAAAAAAAAAAATGTATCAGATGTCAACAATGTGAGATGCCAATCAATAGCGTTTGAACTTAATTCTAGGTAAAGTATGCTAGAACAATTAAGGATTTCTTAAATATAAAAGTAGACTGCCTTCACCTACTGAAAGTAAAAGGTTAAAAGCAGTTAACTGAACCTTACTAAGTAAACATTTTTGTTCTCCTGAACTCCTGTTGCAGTGCAAGGCATCTGAAAATGCACAGCACTCAAGGGAGTAGTGGCTTAAAACCATATGTCAGTTGCAAATATTTTCTATAGTAAAGGTCTGATGGCTTATGACCTCTTATTGGTATTCAGACTTGTGTGGAAAAGTTCTATAGCCAGCTATAAATAAGCATGCTGTTAACAAGTTGGCAGCTTTCTACAGGTAAACTTAATTCTTAAAACATAAGATCAGAATCCCCTAATATCTCATTTTAAACTGCTTAATGTTTTTTCCACCCCTGTACCTTCCTCAACAACCCACACCCAACTCTACTGTATGGGATCATAAAGGTTATAGTGCTATTCTATTACTAATGTACAATTGTTTCTTTCTGAAGACTGCAAATGCTGTTGTGGATGGCCCAAAACGTGTCCCTGTGTCTCAGCATTCTGCCCAGAGCCGGCTATTGAACAGTGGAGGTCAAGCACAACGTGTTCTCTGTCCTTCAAACTATGCCCAGCGAGTTCCTGTGCAATCGCAGAAGTCTGTATTGTCAAACCAAAAACTGTCTAACAACCAGACAACACAGCAGCCCCGACCCAAATTCCTGGTCCAGCCAATGGCTAGACCCCAGGTTCCAAGCAAGACCAATGAAAAACCTCAACAGGCTCCAGCACCTGGTAATTCTGAGGATGATGTACACATATTTATACATCTGTGACACTTGGGATATGTCCATGAAGCAGAGCGCAGTGAAGAAAATGTAAAACTCATGCTGATGATGTGGGGGACAGTCATGTACAGAAATAAGTGGTTGCACCCAGGAACAGAATAGCAGCATGTACTATAGCATAGATGTTACTGTACTATTCTTGTTGCCAGAATCAGGCATTTAGAGCCAATATAAGTCTTTCTCTCCTCTGGAAAGCTTACAGATGCTCATCAGGCAGCTGTGAATGAATAGAATTGGCACTCCTGCATTAGTTTCTCCAGTATGCATGCTAATCTGATACACAAAGATATTGTATGGGTGGGGGGAAGCTTCTTGATGTTTAATTTCAAGAAGACTTTTGGAATTACACTTTGATGCAATTCTAACTATGTTGCTTTGCCAATAGTAAACTACACTAGTTTAGTTCTAAATATTGAATATAGATGAATTGCTGTAGATACTGCACAGAGGCTATACCTGTTTCTCATGTGAGTTTGTGTTAATTGGTCTGTTTCATAAAGTTGTTCTACTTATCTATACACAGCAAAAAGTTCTGAGGCAGAAAGCAGCTCCAAACAGAAAAATGAAGAGCCTACGAAAAAGAAAAATGAAGAGAATAAAAAGTAAGTTGCATGCTGAAGTTGTTTTAGCTGACTGAGTCCTGTTGGGTTAGACTTGCCTTTAACTTCCAGAACTCTGTGCTGCAACTAAGCTTGCTGTGAAGCTGCTGGCTACTCCAGTCTTCGATTGCTGAAAACAGTGGCCAAATGCTTCATAGAGGAAATATTTCATAATGAAACCCTAGGAAAGTTTACTTGTTCCTGATAATCCTCAGGAACAAGAACTTACTGTAATCTGAAGAAAAGCTTTTGGCTAAATGAATAGCAGCTTTTCCCACGAGAGAATTCTGATAACCACTGCTCTAATCATAGCATGTACTCTTGGGAAAATATTTCTCCTTTATATGTGCAGGAGGCTGGAGTCTAACTACGTACAAAGTTAGGCTTGTATTAAGGCTAGTTTTAAAAACAATTCTGACAATGCAGAATACGTAAGTGTATTGAAATATGCCTGGCTTGGTACACGGTTCTGTTATTGCTGTAATGTGTGGCTGATCATAGTATTTCTGTGCATAAGCTTTATGAAGCCAGAGAGTAGCTTTCAGGCTCTTCTTTTCAGAGGTCTCAACACATCCAGTCCACTTGGTGGTGTTTCATTAAATCCCAAGATCTAGCTGAGATTACCAAGCATCTACTGAACAGGAACATTGTTTGTACATGCAGGTATCGTCTTTTGTAACTTAACTATCTCTCCTTTTGCAGAAGACAATGGTCTCTTGATGATTTTGAAATTGGTCGTCCTCTGGGGAAAGGAAAATTTGGAAATGTGTATCTAGCACGTGAAAAGCAGAGTAAATTTATTCTTGCACTGAAAGTACTATTTAAAACACAACTTGAAGAAGCTGGTGTAGAACATCAACTACGAAGAGAAGTTGAAATACAGTCTCATCTTAGGTAAAGATTAGTAAGCTATTTCTCTTTGCTTAGTTTGTGCTCAATTAAAAAAGAGCTTGTTCCTGATAACATGACAGTAAAAACAGCGATTTCTTTTTAAACACATGACAACTTGAAACTAAGATTCTTGCTATCTTGCATAAAGAAGCAAGTTTTCCCTCTGCTTAGTTTGCAATGAAGCAAGCAATACATGGCGATCAGGACTGTACTGTTTTGTGTGGCATTTATGTTAAATCATGTGTCCTGTACCTATAACTAAATATTGTACAAATACCTTGTTAAGAAAAATATATTTAAATCTTCTTGCAGGCATCCCAATATTCTCAGACTATATGGCTACTTCCATGATGTTACAAGAGTCTATCTTATTTTAGAGTATGCACCCCGTGGAGAAGTCTACAAAGAACTTCAGAAGCTTACCAAGTTTGATGAACAAAGAACTGCAACTGTAGGTCGTTCTAGCTGCTTGTACATCACTTGCACTTCTTATCTGAAGTACCTGAAGCATAAAGCTGTCCAGATGAAATTGTTAGTTGTGTGAAGCTGACTCATGAGATGCTTGTTTGTTTGTTTATGCACTTGTAATCTATTCAGGAATATGTTGAGAAGACAAATTACTGCACAGCATTACTTAAACTTTACGACATTCAGCGTTGCCCAATGCTACAAGCGCTTGGTCATTTCAGGCAGAGCCTGTGTTATCAGACTTCAAGGGTGTAAGGAATCATTGCTCAAATTCAAACCACTAATTATGCCTAGAATATACTATGCTCTAGCCAGTAAAGCTAGAATGCTGGTGTCTTCATGCTTGACAGATTTGTTTTCTTTCTATTTGCAGTACATCACAGAACTAGCAGATGCCCTATCATACTGCCACTCAAAGAATGTGATTCACAGGGACATCAAACCAGAAAACCTGCTGCTTGGCTCAAATGGAGAATTAAAAATTGCTGACTTTGGATGGTCTGTGCATGCTCCATCTTCTAGGTAAGAATGCAATACAGAAGTTATACAGTGAAATACTTAAATACTTATGTGGTGAAAATGAAAATGAAATTTCTTGTTAAACTTCTAGTTATGGAATGAAGGCAAACGTGAACTTCCTAAAATACTGGAGGAAAATATCATTTAAGAGCTGGGTTACTGCAGTGAGGGACTTAACAGTCAACTGGTGTGGCAAAGTGAGACAGTACTCCCTCTGCTTTTTGTGTAGTTCAAAACTTTTTGAACCAGAAACAAGAGGGTCAGGGGCAGTGTACTGGTGGAGGCTTGTAGTGGTCCCTGAGGTGATGGATGAGAACTTCCATCCAAATGCCACACACACAGAATATGCTTAGGGTATATTTAACTAATCTGCATGGCACCTGAAAAAGGAAGCCTGTCTGACCTGTGAGCTGGTGGGAGGGGAAAAAGAAGGGCAAGACTGACTGCAGTGATTCAAATGCTTTAAAGCAAAAGTAAAAAAAAAAAAAAAAAAAAAAAAAAACATAGAAACAAAAACCTCCTGCTGGAATGCCAGTGCTGCTGAGTCCATCTGGGGTAGACTGCACTGAGGTATAGATAACTGCTGGCGTTAGCATCTTGATTTAAGCTTTCTTAGAACAGATCTTAATTGCCATAAAGGGTAAATGATAAATTGTAACTTCTTTTTCAGGAGAACAACTCTGTGTGGGACACTTGACTACTTGCCTCCTGAAATGATTGAGGGAAGAACACATGATGAAAAGGTGGATATTTGGAGTTTGGGGGTTCTGTGTTATGAATTCCTTGTAGGGAAGCCACCTTTTGAAGCAGAAACATACCAGGAAACCTACAGAGCTATTTCCAGGGTATGTGCCACAACTTACTTGGACTAGTTGAATTTTGCTTTCAGTTCTTTTGTTAAAGCTTAACAAATAGTTGCCTTGAGGAAGGGCATATATAACTAGAACTGTAGTAAGACATGATGAGATGTGCACAAAACTAGGCTGCTAAAACTGTCCTCAGTCACTCCAGAATTACCTAAAGAGATTTAAGATACCTTGCTTGGCTTCTTGTTTCTGTCCTGTTTCTGCCTGCATCTGAATATCCACCTCTTCGTAAAGCAAGTAGTCTTTTCCGCCTTTAATTTTTCTGGCTTATAAAATTTAACGTTCAAGGTGTTGTTACACACACAACCTTGATTTTTTTCTCCTGGTCAGTACTCTAGAAAGGTTCCAGCAAACTAGTCTTGTATTTGAAATAAACGGAAAAGTACACTAGCTTAACATCTGCATGCAGCAAGAACCTTGTTTTCATCAGGGTTAGATGAAATTACTTAATCTTAACAGGGACAAAGTGCACATCCCCCAAGGCTGACAACTTTCCTTGCTATCTGTGCCTTGGAGGGCGGAGCCCTGTGGCTCTTTAATTTTGATTACTGCCAAACAACTTTGCATAATCTTTTGTTTCCTTTTACCAGGTGGAGTTCAAGTATCCCGTCTTTGTAACAGAAGGTGCAAAGGATTTAATTTCAAAGCTCCTGAAGCATAACCCATTCCATCGGATGCCCTTGAAGGATGTACTCGTTCATCCCTGGATTACAGCAAACTCTACAAAGTTGCCCAACAGCAGAAAGAGTGATGTTACTGCCCCACCCAGAACACAGTCTTAACAAGGATAATCTCATTGGATCAACAAGCGGAGTTCTGTACTGTGACTGCTGTAATACAATAAGAAAAGCAGGTCTTGGAATCCAGTGGCAATAAGGAACACAAGTCTTTAGGTTGGTTGTCATCTTGAACTCAAATTGCAGCGTAAATCTATTTGACTTTTAGCTGGAGGTTGTGGAATACTTAATATACTTGAAATATAACTACACGTGGGCCAGGTTTGTTAAGTATTATGCTGTTCAAGGCCTTTATGATGTGGTCTGTCATGGTTATAGATCATTGTTCCAATACCAAGAGGCAGTTGTGGTTCTGTCTTATTGAACAGTGCAATATCCCAGAGATGCCTGCCTATGAACTCATTGGGCTGCTAAGGGTATCATACCTGTGGTGTAATCTGAAACTGAGTCAGGTGAATGCATTTGTGTCCTAAATGATGTATGCATTTTGTCTCTAATTTTGTCTTAAATGTGAGCACTCAACTCTTAAAATAAAGACTTGTTATATATTGTTACCAGCATGGTACTCTTAGCGCTTCTGCTGCCTCCCTCTAAACCACTTGTATTTACTGTCATACTATAGTACAGCTTGGCTTCACATCCATGATTACAGAGCAAGGTTTTTTCTTGGTTGAAAAGTGAGCTGATATGTGCTTGCTCAAAGTGCTGATATTCTTGAAAGAGGTGTGGCTACTTACTATTCTTCAATCACAACACAGTATTAAAAGGTAGGAAATAAATGGCATAGCATTAAGAGGCTTTGTTCTAGTATCACTCATAAGACCCTCAATAACAAAGATCTTTGCCATTTTGAAAAGATAGAGATTTAAAAGAAACTGACTCAAATTGTGGTGAAACTTGTTTGAAACTTGTTTGTAGGCAAGGAAAGACTTTGAGAAACAAAACATGCAAACCAACTGTTCTCCAGTAAAACACTTCAAGCAAATGCTATGAGAAAGCAATTTATTGTATTTTTATTAACATAAGACCTTAAGGTCTCTTTCACTATTTTACAACCCACTTAAAAAATGATTCTTTACAAGCAAGGATTCTAGATTTTAAAATATATTCTCAAATTAATTTAAAATACGCTTTTCAGAGACATAAATTGTCAGTTTATACAACCCTATTTATCTTATTAATAGGTAAGCTGAAGTCTGGTCATGACTTAGTGAAGCACTGTTTCTTTACTGAAAGAAAAGCTCTAGTGGTGATGCATTTTTAATAACTTCTAGGTGCATTTGCTTTAAACAATTCCTGTTTTAGAGAAATACTTTTGGAAAAGAAGCCTGTATCCTACTTCTCTGTTAACTTTAGGACAAAACCCATTTTTTAAAAAAAAAATAATGATCAGATAAAGAACAAGGATCTCATCATTTGATTATTCTGGAATCCTTTTGTTACCCTTGGATAAGAGAACAGTGACCTGAACAGCTAGAGGACATGTAGAAAAGAACATGTTTCTTAGATTGGGGCAATAGAGCTCAAGTTAAATTTACTCTTAAGATACACTATCTGTTGACTTGAAACTTGGTATCTCCACACAGTCCAGAATGCAGTAGATCCTGGAAAGCTAGGGAAGTGTTGGCTGCATGTAACAACACAGTCAACCTTCACTTGCTGTGTAGATACTGCAGGTTTTTACTCACTAAACACCCAGCAATAAACTTTCATCTAAGTAACAATATAATATCTTGATTTATCAAGGGTAGAAGGCAGAGCTTTCTTGAGGGACAAGCTGCTATGAAACAAACTCTAATAAACTCTAATTATTGTTCAGATAGCAGCGAGGTAGTTAGCACCCTCTACAAGCTGTCAGCTTCAGCAGCTACACAGCAAAGCAGGCATAGAATGGGACAAATCCTGTCTTCTTAATTTTTTAAATAAGTTAGTCAAAATGGACCTGATTGCTGCTACTCCTACACACAGAACAGTGGAGCATTGGCTCTGTATCCTAACAAGCAGCTGGGCACAACAAGCTGTGTCAGAGGATTGAGCATATAGCTCCCAGGGAAGCAGGCCATACTGCAAGGCTGACTCTCAGTATATCCTGCCAAAGGTTAGTATTTTGAGAAGTGTTTGCCTACGTAACATGTCTTTATGTGTATGCTACACATTATAGATCAAGTCAGTGTACATGCTCACTGGCAGCCGCTTCGATTTTAAGACACTGGGCTAACAACACACCCTATCTGTGACAAAGCCATTGTCGAAGTTTTCAGGAGGTAGGCTCTAATAACAGCTTGCTTCCACAGGACAAAGGAAGGAGATGTCTCTTCCAATTTCCCTGTTCTCTGATGAACCAAAGGGTAGCAATAGTACAGAGGTGCAAGTACATATGTAGCTGCAATTTATCTTTCTAGAACATGACCTCTGCTTGTTCACTTGTGATCTCAAGAATCCTCAGAGCACCCAGCCAGTCTCTGGGCTGGACTTTCTGAATGGTAAAGGTGTCAGAGTGCAATTTAACACGTCTGAGCTGCATTAACAGCTTGCTGACAAAACAAAGAGAAATGACTTGCTCCTCCTTCTCTAGGGACTTACCACTATTCCTTCTTCACAATTCACTAACATGGCAAGAAATAAACAACTTCGGTGGCCAAGGTAGTTTTCTGCTATTTTAGTTCAGTCAGATTCCTGTACAAAGAGCTCTATGCCAGAGCCACTTTGGTACAAGTGACAAGCATAAAGACGGAGACAGACAATGTAAAAAGAACAGACCTAGAAGAGATCTAAAAGACTCTTGGATCTGTCTTCAGTCATCTCACAGAAGCATAGTCTTAAGTCTAAAACTCAGGTTTACCATGGAATGTTAAGCCTAGTTAATGTTAAATGTTGAACCTAGTTTTGAGATCCAGTCTTAGGTTAACTGAGTAGTATGTATTACACCTCTAATTGGTACATTCAACAGTCTGTCAGACAAAAGCATAAGAATTACTCTTGATAATCTCTGAATTGTAATGTCCGGACTTCAGTCGCAGATCTGAGATTCATCCACAGGAGCAGAAAGCAGCTGTGGTCTATTTTCAGAAAAAAAAAATAATAAAAAATGTCCCCAGTACAAAAGTTAGACCTCAGTACATGAAAAACGCATAGATACTTTGCATCTGACTTGGTCTTTGGAATATGTTCACACAGGAGGTAATTCTGGTTACACTGATTTTGCTAAACTCAGGATTTCTTAGTTTATAGCATTAAAAAAACAAAAACCAACAAAAACAAACCCCACCAACCTTAGGAAGGCCAGAAAAGCACATTTTCAAACAACAAAATCTTGAAACATGGAAGCAACACAAAGGAACTGTAGTTTCAGAGAAGTACATGAAGTACATTACCAATTCTAGCTAAAGCAATTATCACTGTGCAATAATTAAGCATATGGGTACTCACTAAAGTTAGCTTGGCATGGGTGTTGGATTGGAAGACTGGGATCATAACATACCTTTTATAACAAAATAAACTCCCACATACTGCCTTAGATCCCAATATATATTTGCTTACCAAAAGACCTATTCATATAGTAGGATATTGTTTATTCCACAGACTATTAGGAAAAGAACCTTATTTTATTTCCCAGTAATAAGTACACAGTAATAAACTACTGCTGCAGCTGTATTTTGATATGAAAAAAGTTATAGTCCAAAAAACTAGATTATAAAGACCCAGAACTGCGTGTTCGAAAGACTGCTCATTGTCAAGCATTTATATTACCACTTGCAGTGGAAGACAGATATTTTAACAGCTATTTCTGGAGGAAAAAAAAAAAAAAAAAAGAGGTGGCAAATGGAAAAAAGATAAGGAGAGCACTTTTCACTGCATTACATTTACCTGAAAGAACAAGTGAGAAATGCACGAGAAGGTCAGCATTAACATGAATCCAAATAAGTATTTTAAAGAAATGTATCCATCTGAAAAGCTACATGAATATTGAACATTAAAAAAAGAGTAAGAAACAATAAGAAGTTATCATGGATTTGGGGTAGGAGGTTTGAAGAAACCAATCTTCCGGCAGTATCGGACAATAAATGGCACAGAAACTATAGTAATGCTGATTCGTACTGGAGCAAACAATTTGTGAATAGCATATGCCAACACAAATGTGCTTGTACCAGCAGCCATTTTAGATTGCAGCGATGATTCACTGAAACCAAGTTTGAAGAGAACTGCAGTCATATCCACACCACTGTGGAAAAAGAAAATAAGACTTCTTAGCTTATTTTAAAACTGCACAATGAAGAATATAAATTAAGAGTATTGTTTACTCAGGGAATTTAACACGGCATACTTTCAACTCTGGAATTTGTTTAATTTTAAATGTTAAATAATAAAAAACAACAAATTCTTCCAGCAGTAACAGCAAAGGTCCCTATGAAGTCAAGTATCTTCTTAGCTATACAGCTGTACAGCTACAGCATGGAGAATATTCAGCACCATCCTCAGCATTTCCTACCTGTCTCTGTTATCTGGCATTTTCTTTTTTAACCTGATCCTCTGTTTTAGTGGCTGTTGCCTTCTGCAGTTTGAATGGAGTTCAGCACCCAGAAAAATAAATTTATCTCTAAGCTCCAGCACTTTCATATGGCTCTATCTCTACAGGCCATACTACTGTTTGAGAACAAAAGATATCTCTGCAGAACAAAATAAATTCTTCTTTAGTTACTCTGGCACAGTCTCTACTCTGTTGTTTTCATCAGCCCACCACAGACCATGAACTTACACAGAATGACCAAGCAAGTTTATATTCACTCATGCCTGACTGGAGACTAGATCAATTTATGGATCAATCAATACTCAAAATTCAGAAGATTCCTGTATATAGCTCAAACAAGCACAGAGCAAATCTCTTTCCAGAAATAAGCACAACGGTAGAATATTTTTCTTGTCTAATCCATTACCTAGAGGTTATACAGTCAAACCGTACCTTGACACAGCCAGGTAGAAGATTCCTAGAGATACTAATGAAATTCCAACATGGAATGAAACCCCTACAGCACCATATTCTTTGAAAACTTTTTTCAGCTGCTGGGATTTATTGAGTTTCTTGTTTTCACTGCTGAGATCTGTGGCTGCCTTTTCAGGGGATCCACTCACATCCTAAAGAGAAAACAAAATATTAATTAGCATTAAGCACAATATTATATTCTAGTCAGTTGAATAGATTTGAAAGAATGAAGCAATTGGCTTGAAGCAGTGCTGCTTGGAAGGCTTTGGGAAAGATAGTTACATGCTTTTGCTTTTTCATTTCAGGATAGCTGATGCCTGCAGGCAGAGTCCATATAAGTTCCCATTTTCCAACTATTCACATCAAACAGGTGCACTGAGCTTGGTGCAAGTCCTTACATAATGCAGGTTCCATCATTAAAAAGAAGTGTTATGGTCCCAGCCTTCCATCTGATCCAAACGGGTGCCACGGCACACTCATGCAGCTTTTGAGGGGTGAGACTGAGGTGCCAATGAGATTTTTGCTAATACCCAGCTCGGCTTTGTACAGTGAATTCTTGTAACACGGCTAGGCAACTGATGGCACTGGAAGCCTACACGATGCCACACTGATTCCAGCATGCTAACAACTTACTGATAGAAGAGGTCCAGCATTCAGGCTCCTACAAAGAACCCTCTGCAGGTCTGCTGACAAAAGGAAGAACCGGGGGAGCGCTACTGCTTTTGGTTCATTCTTGGACTTGGCAAGATTGTCAGCTAGGATTTATTCTGATTCTTGTATTTTTAAAGTTTTCAAACATAATGAGTACTGTTAACTTTTTTATTTTTATTCTTTTACTTTGGCTCATGAACCAAGACAGTATGTGAATAGAACTGAAACTTGACTAAGAAAGCAAAATGTCCAGAAAGAAAGGAAAAAAAAAAAACACAACAAAAACTACCAACAAAAAAACTAACTCACCCAACCCCTTTTTTTGCTTAAGCCAGATTTAATACTAGAAGGTAAATGAAGAAACAATGTTCAAATACTTGTTTTTAAAACAAGCTCATTAAGCAAAAGACAAGGTTCGCAGGTAGATAACCTAAGTATTTCCAGCCACATAACACTGTGGCTGTACTACACGGCTGCTACTTCACCACATACAGCAGTGTTTCTGAAGTCATTCTCAGTCTTCAGTTTTATTAGAGGGAAGGAGAAAAAATTCTGGTTTTAAGTTCCATTCCATAAAATTTAGATACCAAGTTACTGACTGGGACTACTTGAATTAACCAAGCAGAACGGTCTCAAAACACCTACTGCCAAAACCAGCACCACATGCTTAGCCAAACACACTCATTTTATTCAACAGTGCAATTTTCCTAAAAGCCAGGCATAGTTTGAATGGTATTTTAGCTTTTAATACAGGGATTTTGTCATCTAAAGAACGATGAGCACGATCTATTTAAGGAGCCGAATACGAGGACTGATTTCAGAGTAAAACATTTCATTTCAGGTGCCACGAAAACAGGAGCTGACTGCCCGCGGAGATAGGTGTGCCTCAGAGGATCCCCTGGGCCGGTGCCCCACAGACATGTTTGCAAAATGGTTCGTAAGCACCAAAACCCAGCTCCTTCTCCGTTCACCCGTGCTCTGAGGGCCGCATGCCGGGCAGTTTCGGGACGGTGTGGAAGCAGGATGCTTAATAAGCAAAGTGATCACTGCACTGCCCAGTACGGCCCCGTCCAGCTGGGCGAGGAAAGCAGCCCACCAGCCACACAACCCCACCACCGGTCCACTCCACCCCCACCACCCAAAACCCCACCTTCTGCCCCCAAAACAGCCCCCAGCCACCACACAACGCCTCCCGGCCGCGCGAGGCTGCCCCCGGCTCCCCGTGGTGCCACCTCCAGCAGCGAGCACAGCGCGGAGGGGCCGTCCCTACCGCCTACCTTGGCCGAGCTGCCGGCGGCGGCCCGCAGCGCTAGGAGAGGGGCCGGCGGGCTGAGGGGAGCCCGGCCCGGGGGGGGGCGGCAGCAGCAGCGGCGGCGGCGGGCGGCGGCGGCGAGGGGGGGCCCGCGGGGCGGCGGGCCCGCGCGCAGCAGCAGGCGGAACATGGCAGCGCCCGGTGCGTGCGGGCGGGCGCTCAAACCTGAGAAACGCCGCAGCCGGCGGCGGCGCGGGCGGGCGGGAGCCCGGAGCTGACAGCGGGGCGGGCGGTGGCGGGCGGCCTCCTTCTTAAAGGGGCAGCGCCCGCGCGGGGAGGGGAGGGAGGGGGGAGCGTGGGGGGGGTGCCCGCTGAGGTGGGCGAGGCCCTGAGGTGGGACGGGGCAGGGAGCGCCTGTGGGGGTTTTGATGTCCTGAGGGGTGTCGTGGCACCCCGGGGGACAGAGGAAGCCTTCTGACAGGCAGAGGTCACACGTGTGAAGCATTATTGGCATACCACAGCCCTAACGTGCAAAATAAGAATTAAAGGCACCGATAAAGTACAGCCCCTGTGGGACAAGTGGGGGAGGTGGCGGGGAGGTGGCCCTGGCAGGGGGCTCCCTGTGTCCCCATGAGATCCATTTTTAACTTTGATGGGAAAAATCCATCCATGCCGGACTGGGGCAGGCCCATGGCAATTCCTGGACACTTGTGGTGTGATTCCTGGACATTTGTCGTGTCATTCCTGGACATTTGTCGTGTCATTCCTGGGTATTTGCAGTGTCATTCCTGCACATTTGTGGCGTTTGTGGTGTTTCAGCCATTTAACCTTCCAGGAGGGCACAGGATGTACCCTGGGGTGCATCAGGTAACGCAATGGTAGCCGGTCAAGGGAAGGGATTGTCTTGTCATTGTCATACAGTCAGTGCTCTGTGCTGGTGCAGCCTCACCTCAAGCACTGTGTGCAGTTTTGGGCAACAATGCAAGAAAGAGGTAAAACTGTAAGAGAGAGTCCAAAGAAGGGTACGCAAGATAAAAAGGATCTAGAGGGGAAGATATTCAGGAGTGTCTGAAGTCACTTGGTTTGAACACTTGGCCTAGAGAAGTGGCGACTAAGGGGAGGCCTCATGGCGGCCTGCAGCTCCCTCACGACGGGAGCGGAGGGGCAGGTGCTGAGCTCTGCTCTCTGGGGACAGTGACAGGGCCTGAGGGAGTGGCATGGAGCTGGGACAGGGGAGGGTCAGGCTGGGTGTTTGGGACAGGTTCTGCACCCAGAGGGTGGTCGGGCACTGGGAGAGGCTCCCTAGTGCAGCAGTCACAGCACCAAGCCTGTCAGAGTTCAAGAAGCATTTGGACAACGCTCTCAGGTACACAGTCTGATTTTTGTGTGGTGCTGCGTGGAGGCAGGAGTTGGACTCGATGATCCTTGTGGGTCCCTTCCAACTTGGTGTATTCTATGATTCTATGATTCTATGCTAGTGAACGTGGCTTGATGCCTGCTTGTTGACCGCTACACTGCATGATACCAGGGCTTTCACAACCCCACTGACCGCAGTTTCCCCAAATGGTGGCTCCTTGCCATCACTGAAACGTCTCACTACTCGCGGAGGGTAAAAATTGTGTAACCATATTGCTGTGCAGACACAATGCATCAGCCTGCTAAGCTCTGGCAATAAAATACTCCTTTTTTCCCTAGTTATTCAGCATTTCCTCTTCAGGCCAGTTTTTTTTACAGTGGTGTAAGCACATAGGGCAGTACAATAGGGGAACTGTGTCAGATAAATAGGAGGTTCTCCCTCCGGAAGAGCTTGCAGTTTAGGAGCACAAGCTGAAACGGCACAGGACAGCACTGAATGGCACAATGCTGAAACAGCATGGTGCGTGGCTCTTGTTAAGTAGGATGCACCACAGAACAGATGGGTTTCGAGGAGTGTCTTGCAGGAAGAGAGGGAGAGAGCTTTGCATGCATTAAAATAGTCTGTTCAGGGCAAAACAAAGAGCACTGCCAGTTCTAGGGTTTTATGCTTTCTTTAGTTCTTGCTTCGTAAATCTAGTCTCTCTCTGAATGCTTTGCAGAGGAATAATTTCTCAGAACACAATTTCATGTATTTATTATGTTTTCTATTACTGTTCCAAAGCAGTTTGCTAATGGGCTTTCAGTGACTATACACTAGTACCACCTGAGCAGAAAGATGACATTAGCATGGCAGAGCTGTAATCATAGCACACGACAATTTGGGCAATTTTTTTTCCTGAATTATATCAAATCCTGTGAGTAATGTCACTCAGTATAGGAGATGCCAGTTAAGTTCCACTGACATGGACTACCGCTGGGCTCTTTGCTTAGTAGCTTTCAGTTCCTTACAAACCAGATCTAGGAACTTGGAATAATAGCTGCAAGTTTTGATGAAGAAAGTACTGAGAGCCATGTTTCTGCCTGAGATTTTCCGAAAAGAAATTTGTAAGCAGGTGCAACAAAATGCAGGTGTTATAGTCCAACGCATTTGGGATTGCCAGTGCAAGTGATGTAGAGGTGGTCTGTCCACATGCACTGCAGACTTCCCTCTGTCTGGCAGATGCTTCAGAGCCATTGCCTGGTAGATAACACAGAGCTACTCTCCTGTGGCATATGTTTTATGCTGCGGCTGGAAATCTAGAAATCCTGGGAAAGTGGAGAAAAGAGCAATAGGTCAGTTAATGAGGCATAAAAGCAGAAGAGCTGGCAGTTTTAAATGCTCTGTCTGGCTGTCTGCTGCCTCAAAAATCTCAGTGGGAGATTTTGCTTAGAAGCAGGAAGCAGCAATACCACAAACATCAAATGATAGATGCTCATTGAAAAGCAAGCAAACACCCTGGCTTAAGATGCTTGAATATAAACATAGTTTGCAAGCACAAAGGGAACTAAGAGATTGCCAAATAGACAGTATCTAAAATGTAAGCAGAAGATGCACTTCAATTTCAATGAGGCAAACTTTTTTCTGTAATGACCATTCTCATATAATTTGTCTCAGAATTGTTTGTCATGCTTTTATCAGAAAATTTGTAATGAAGTAACATAGAGATATCCTTTATCAAGATATCTATTATAGAGCCCTTACACTTTTCCTCCCATAATTTGACTTTTTGAATGAAAATTTTCTCCAGTCACTTTTACAGCTCTGTGGAAACAATGGCAGAATTGAAGTATTCTATGACATGCGATTTCTGTAACTGGAAATCCACCCTGAAAAAAAAAATCCACGTTGCAAATCCATTGGTCAGTCTATGGTATGCCAACAGCGCAAGCTAAGTAATGCCACTGATACTTGTGGGACCCTGCAATCAGCTTATTCAGGAGTTAAATTCATTTGTAAGGATAAATGTGATTAATAACTCAGGAACTGCTAACTTTTAATAATGTCTCAGTCAAACTACAATGATATTTTGGTGATGAGGAAACCTTAGAAGTCTTCTAAGTTTTATAAATTGTATGAGAGCAAATTTGTTGTATGTTTTTCAAATCTTTCCATTTCTTAATAATCTAGGGATAGTGAATGTGATAGCTCCTAAATATAATGCCTTCTAATGGGCATGTAGGAATTGGTTCCTGTGTGAGAGTGGGAGGCAATTGCTTATGCGTGATGGAAGCTGTATCATTTAGTATTATTATAAATGTAGTAATGCCATGTACCATAAATATAATGAGACAAGTTGGGATCAGATCACGAACCTCATTCAGAAAAGAAGCTGAAGTAATTTTTTTTATATTATAGTAAATTAAGGGCATGGCATGTGAAGTAGAGTTTTAAGAGGCTCAGTTCTTTAATACATTGGCTTTTCCACATCATGTTCCAAGGTTGCTTAAATTATGAAAATGAGGTGATGTGGGTAGTTGATAAAATGAACCCACAATTAAATTATATAAGTAAAACTTTTACTGTTTCATTAAAATAAAAATTTTGATCTGTGAAAAATATAACACAGTTCCTGTATACTATTTGATGAATCCAAATACAGTTTATAAACATATTTAGTAGGAAATTTCTTGTTTCATGAACACCTCAGTACATAGAGTTGGCTCTCAGGGACAGGCCATCTTCTTTCTAAAGTAAAACCAGTGGAAAATCATTAAACTTGCTATCCTTTATTCAAATGGGAGAACACTGACCTGCTAGGGTAGCTAAAGCCAAAGGAAGCCAGTCCAGGTATATTCATCTGTGAGACAGGAATTTGGGGTGAGAAAATCTCCAACCAGGAAAGCAAAGAAAAACCAATTCATCTGCAAATCCTTGAAGAATGTGGCTGTAAGGTTCTGTTTCATTTCAGTTCCCAGGAAAAATGTGGGACCCTGCACTGCAGAACATTGATTAACCAAGCAAAGGGAACTGTGACTTCAACCCAAATCCCTCTAAAAGCTAATCTGACCAAGTGATGTTTTTTTGTGGAAACCTTTGCGCAAATATGAATTTCATGTACAAGGCAGATCTTGCTCCTTGCCCGCTGACCCCCTTGTCTTGAGAAAAAGGGACATACAGTAAGACGAAAATAGAAGTAAAAACATCCAAGTTGCTCGCATTTATGTGACATGCTGCTGATTTCATGTGCCCATCCGCAGCATGCATGTGGGTGAGCAGATACTGTCATTGTGGAGGAGCAGATCCCCCTCTTTCTCATGGAGGAAGCATAGTTTTTTCGGGACCTTTGTGCCTTAGTTGATGCAACAGGTCAGTGGCATTAATTCTCTCCACAAGAGTCCTCTCCAGTAAGGTTCTGATGAGATACTTTCTCATTTGGATGGTGTGATGTGCAGTCATTTGGATGTGTGTGATTGAAAATCACATTCAATGTCTCCTGCTGGGTGAGGGATTGATAGCCCCAGCAAAGCAGGAAGATTGTAAAAAACAATCTTCCTGCTTCCTGCTGTGAAAAACACAGAACAGATAAACTACAGGGAATTGCAGCACAGGCAGCCTCCTTGGCACCCACTGATGGGTTTCACCCTGAGGAGGAAGGTAACTCGGTCTTCTTGTCCAAACAGCTCTTGGCCTTTTGGCCCTGTCTCTATGTAATAATGCTGCCATTAAAGACACACACAACTTGCTTCAGAGAAGTCAGAGAAGTGGGTTAGACTTGATGCAGCAATAATTACTGTACCCACTGCTAGTTGCTTGAGATGTGTTTTTACATATCCATTCACCATTGGGAAAACAGACTTTTTCATTTAAGTCTTTTTTTTTTTTTTTTTAATTTAATTTTTGTACTTGGCAAAGTTTCTATTCCTGAAGAATTTGCAGTTTGTGGAGAAGTTATCATCTTCCCACCCTTAGACTGATGTTTACATTGCAGTGAAGCGCAAACTGTTCAGGAACCTGGGGTCTGGCATTGGGAAAATATTTTCGCTGGCTACTTAATTTATCATTCAGTGACAATTCCACTTCTTTTATTTATGAATATAACACAGAGAGGGATGCAAAATGGTGCTATTTATTGATGAATTTCTTTGAATGTCTACTTGTATTATAATGGGTTAAGTGGTATTTTGTGATGTCAAACTGTATGGTGATGGATTTGGAAGCTGAATGTCTGAACTGCTTTGCTGTCTGTGTCAGACCTCCTCAAAGCTGTTTTGCAGCTCTTCTCTCTGATTCCCGTGGACGCTCAAATTTGCACTATTTCCTGTAGATTTACTTTTGGATTTGACTCACAAATGAACTGATCATAATTTAGCTACATAAGAATTTAGGAAAAAATAGGCAAGAGATGTGTTTTCTGTTTGTTTTACTAAATGTTCAGCAATTTCAACTTGTTTTCACAAACACAAAAGCCAGTTGTCCTCTTTCCCTTCAGGCTTAAAAGCTCTGTAAATAGTTGATAACATTCTGTTGTTGCAGCCCATGATTTAGATTTTCAAGTGCAGATTTCCTGCCCTTTGCTCCTCACCAGTATTGCTATAAAGCAAATTGTCAGCTTATTTAGACAAAACAAGTAACAGTCAAGGCCAGATACCCTTTTTTCCACCTCTCGCTTTGTAATACCATAATGAGATTCTGGCCAAACAACTCAGCGCAATGCAATATTCAATCTGCAGCATACTCAGGAAAGGCTGATATGAATTACTGAACACAGTCATTAGCCCTTATTTGTATGAGGTTATTGGAAATTCTTCCCCCATCTTTCAGCTGGTTATATATTGCTGCTCTAGGACACAGCCTTTCAAAGTGAGTGACACCCAAAATTGTAACTACTTTTAATGACAAAACCTTAAAGAAAAATGGTATTACTTGCATTGATACAAGCATTTAGTAGACGTGAGGAGTTCATAATACATGCTAAAGAGCATTAAAGGTTACAAACCACAGTTGTTAACATCCTCCTGATCTGCTGGTCTTTCTAGCATCCCTAAAAATGAGGAACATTCTTTTAAAGCCTCTAATCCATCACTTACGAAAGATTTATGTCATATTTTCAGGTGCTGTTTTGTAAAGAGACCACTATAAAAGAGTCATTCTGTATAGGGCTGTCAGCTTTGAGACCCTACAAAATAAGGAGCCTGTTCTCGGGCTCTGGGCATGTGATCACCCTGTGACTTGTCGTGTTCTTCCTGTGACACTAGAAGACACAGCTGGCACAAGTACCCATCTATCATGAGTCAACAAGTGTGAACGCAGACATTCTGCCAATATGAGTGAAGTCTTTTAACGTGTCTGGCAGCTGTTGCTTGAGAGCAGGCATTGTAAGAACTTGTTTGGGACCAGAGTCTGATGCAGAAAGACTTTCTTTGGCAAATTATCTGCAACAGCAATGAGGCAGAATGATTCACTGGTAGATACTTTTCCCTGCCCAGCACATGCTTTACAAAGTTTTGTCAATGGATGGCACTGCTGGCTTTTCACAGCTGGGCTCGTTTGGGGAACTGGCTTCTGCAATGCATTTATGATTCATTGTTCAGTTTAAACCATGAAAAGTTGCTGTCGCCAAGTGGTTATTTCAGTAAGAGTTATGCAGCTAACTCCCCTGGATTGAAGACGGGGCAGATGTGGGCCATTGAGGAGCTCTGTTAGAGAGATGTAGCTGAGTCTCCAGCCAGTTGTCGTGCATCACTCCCTAGTTCTCATTAGGAAAAGGCTGGCTGTGCCTCTTTCTGTGTCGGTACAGAAAAGAGAGAGAGTTTTTCTTTTTCACTGTGAAGGCCTATGGCACATTTTACTGATAGGAGCTCAACCTGCTTGGGCTCCAAGATAATCAGAAGTCATGTAGCTGTTTTGTATTGTGCTGAGCTAATGAGCTCTGCTGAGAAAAAAGCTGTATTATTTCAGGCCTGATGCCATGCTAATGTGGTTACGTGGCTTCTACTAAAACTTGGAGCAGCTGCCAAATGTGAGCATATCTGCTGGGAATATGGACAGATACCAGCTCAATTGCTGCAGGTTTTCTGCTGCTGCACAAGGCTCTTTCCATGTCCTTCAGATGTGCATCCAGTTGCTAAAATGCACTTTTAATAACCACAGTGTAAAATCTGCTACAGGAGCAAGTCTGGAGGAAGGAGGGCTCAGAAGGTAGCCTCAGAGCTAGGAAAAGGAGGAGGAAAGCCATTTTGCTGTATTATTTCCCAGTTTCTTCATTATTGTTATCCTCTGGGATAGTACATGATGATCCACTTATTATTCATGGATTTAACAAATTATCTGTTTATTCTGGGCTACTTCTCACTTGATTGAACTAAGGGAAGGTATTCTCAATTACACTGTCATAAACCCAGAGTTAGGGTCTAAAATGGGAGAGAACAAAGGAGGAATCGGAAAGGAGAGCTGACAGAATTGAAAACAGTAAGAATCTTTGATTTTGTACAAAGTTTACTAAGCATCCAAAGAAAAGAAGAAACAGAAAAAAAAAAGATAAACTTGGGGTCAGAAGAAAAGCTGTCTGTGAAACAGATCTTGTTTCAGCAGCCTGGATGAGCTTTGAAAAATAAGCTGATTCCTAAAGCTCCTAAAGAAACTCAACCTGATAATACTCTTTGGCTGTATGCAGTTAAATGAAGTTAATAGTGATGCAATTGTATAAAACTGGTGTAAATCAGAGATCTATGCCTTAACTACCAGTCTGCCATAACAGCAGGTTCAGTCCTATGGAAGCCCCAGATGTTTCCATGGCACATCACCTCCCACATACTGACTGCTCACTTGCCTTCTGGAAATACATTTAAGATAATTAAGAAAAATAATAAATTAGTAGACCATTTTGTTTCTAATTGGGTTCAGAATTTCTGAACCCTTGATAATCTGAGGGTTTTGCTAACGATCAGAAACGATTGGCATCCCACAGGGCTACCTGCTTTGTTCTTGGTTGTTTGTGAAGTGTCTGATTTTTAATGGATGTGCACCACAGATAACCCAAAGAGGATGATTTAGGGGAAGATGCCCTGCTGCCAAAGTAGAACTGAATTTTGCTGACCTGAAGATAAGATATTTTGGTCTCATCTTTGGGGCTACAAAATCTAATTTTGCCTATGTAATTGAGAAACCTTCAGCTGCCTCTGACAGGACTGCAGGCAGAGGAATGATGCTGGAGAACAAGGTCTAACAGGACACTTTGTCTGCTATAAACTTCACTAGGTTAAGCAGTTCTGTTTTGTACTGACTCGTGAAGTAAATAAACATCAGCGTTTATCAATTGCGGATCATGGTCCACGTGAATTTGGCTTTTTCATACAGCCCTTTGAGTCTGGAGTTGTTGCTGGATAATGCTTGAACCCACAAGCATTAGGCATGTGGTTGTAAGCACGGTTTCCATGGGAATTGCATTAGAAGCTATTTAAAGAATGGAAGGGAAATAAACATATCTTTTGGATTTTTTTTGATAATGCCAAAATAACTGATGCTAAAAGCTAGTGTGAAGCAGTTCACACACTGCCAAAATGATACACAAAGATGTTTAATTCTGCTTTTGTTAGGCATGAAGTACTTGTGACAGAAAACCACTGTGCAGACAGAAGTTGTACGAGCATTTGTAATTCTGCTCTCTATGCACTCTCTGTGCCCATGAACTGTACTGATGAGCACTGCAGCCTTTCCTCGCTAGTATTTAATATTAGGATTTAATCCTCAATGAACAGAAAAAGCTTGGGCTTAGATCAGAGGGAGCAGAAGCAAATTCATCCTGAAATACTGCCCCTTCTCCTCCTAATTGTTTTGAAATGAATATGGTAGTGGATATTATCGTTTTACTGAAAAACAACAGTTCATTCAAAGGACAGAATTTATTCTATTTGGTTTGTTTGGTCTTTTACCTTCATGTTTAAATTAAAGTAGTTTTAAATATCTAATAGCATTAACATTATTGTCTTTTTCTTCAGTTATTAACTGAAAAATTGAACAAGTTCTTTTTGCAAAATATGTATAGAAGTCAAAGGGGGGGAGTTTAAAAAAAATACTATCATCAACTTCCTTCTCTTCCCTTCAAAAACAAGGCTCCTGTTCTTGTCACTGGAGTAGGATGTAAAGGAACAACATTTTGTCACATCCGGAAGGGAAAACAAGAGCAGTTTACAGTGCTCTGTTCTCTTAATACTGTCCACCAAATCCAAAAGCCTTTTAGAAAATTAATCAGAGTTTATAATTTGCTGTTAGAAGTCTGATTGTTTTTGTGACATCTAGGTTGCCTTATTATCTGTCTTGGATTTGTAGCATGTTGATGGACTCCTCTTTGTTTTTATTTTATAGAAGATGGAAGGACGTTAGGTATCAGCCTTGCAAACTATGTAGGGAAATGGCTCGGCTGTGACAAGTGCTGTTTATTTGACTTGCTTTGCGCTGCTCTGTTGTCTTTCTTTAAAAGCAGAGTGTTTCAGTTAGCTGGGACTTTCTAGGCTAACCCAGTTAAGTGTGCTCGGGGGAAAGATGCTTCCACAGCACAGTGGTGCAGGCAGAAGAAGGGCTCAAGCTACTGCAGGGAACTGGGACACAAGCAATGGATCTGCACAATCCTGAGAGAGCTGAGTGACGGGTGCTGAGGCCCCCCTGTTCAGAAAGAGAGTTAGAAAGGGAAGCCTTCATCCTGCAGCAAGAATGGCAGTGCCAAAGGAGTTTCTCTTTCTTTTCTTTATAGTAATATTGCAAAATATGTGCAGATCCTTGAAAAGCAAGTTGCTTTGCCTGCACTGCAGGCCTGGATGTTGAGTTTAGTAAACGGCAGAACAGGAATCAGGGTCCACAGCATTTGGCCTGAAATAAAGCTTCCTGAGCTCCTTTTCATAAGAAAAATACAATCACTTTAATTTTCAATTCAGATCAAACTGCTACTTTTATTTTCCATTTCATCTGGCAGCTGAACTAAATGCAGGCTTGCACAGCCCCGCTCCACGCTTCTTGGCGGTTACCTCCTGGAGGACGGATGTTTCCCAGGTACCTGTTAGAAATGGAGAGCTACCTGAGGTACAGCCTGGGAAGAGGGGTGGTCTCCAGAGCGACCCTGTCAGCCCCTCCATCTGGTCACTGGGTCTGAGGCCAGGAGAGAAGGTGACACTACCTGCCCCGCAGTCATTTGGGGAACATAAGAACAGAAACGGTCTTTGGGCTCTACAGGATGGCCATGAATTTCTGATCTTGTCTCAGAAGGAGGTATTCTAAGACAAGGTTCTGGCCAATAGTCCTGTTCTTTGCCATGTGAACCTCTCAGATTATTTCCTTATTTTTTGTTATCAGAATAAAGTCAGGAAGTTAGGAGGAAAACCAAAGATAAACCCTTTGGTCTTTTTTTGCAGCTCTGAGGAGATGGCATATCCTCAGAGTAATAAATCAGGGCATTCAGCACTCACAAATGCCCTAGGATAATAAACCAGCTTGCAAAGCGATAACGAACAAAACCAGCCTGTGCAGTGCCTCTGAGTAACTCCGCGTTTACAGCACGTAACCCTGAGGTGCAAGGCAGAGAAAGAAGGGGATGGGAACAGGGGGCAGAATTGATTCAAGAACCAGAATCTCATTACCGGCTGCCAGGGAAGAGTGGTTAACAGCGAATATAAATGACGAATTCAGCAAGATCTGCAAAATGCTTTGTCAGTGTCATTTTGAATCAGGTCGCTGTTGCTCAGTGCTGGAATACCATCATCAGTGCTGAATATGATGAACCTAATAGCAACTAGGAATGTTAATTAAGAACTGGGTCAGCTGTCTTTTACGATTAGTGACAGTGTTACCCTGCTGTGATACCTAAATAGACTTTCTCACACATCATTGTCACACGTTAATTTTTCAGAGTGTATGGACACCAGATCAATAATTTATCTAATACATTTTCTGAGCCACCTATAAGCAACTTTACACATGTGAGATTGGAAAGAAGTAGTCTTGACTTTATGCTAACCATTCTCTTAGAGCAATTTCCCTTGGAATAGGATCTTCACACTAGGTGCCAGAGGATGCATTTCCAGGACAGGCTCTGCAGAGGTGCAGCTTTGGCTGTGCCTGGCTTCCACGCTTCCAGCCCCGCAGGCAGCATCTCCTGCGTGCTCGTTTGAACAGCTCTGAACAGACCACCACCATCTGGAATGGTGGAACTGCAACAGGGAAAATTCACTCATTTCAGAAACTTTCCCGTTTAGTGTGGAGCAGATATAAAAAAGCGATGGTGGTAGCACATGCCAACATTTGCCTCAGTACAGGTTGCCAAACAGGGCAATTAGGGCCTGACCTTGTGGCAAACCAAGCATGTGCTGCAAGAAATGCTTAAAACATCCTTGGGACTTTTCAGATCTTTATATAGAGGAATGAGGAGATAATCAGTTCACAGAATGTACTTTAGTGGACAATGCCAATCGAATTGAAATTCTAAGCTGTATATTCATGCTTGGCAATTCTTTTAAATGATGTAAAATGCTAGGTAGAAAAGTGGTTTCCATCTAGGTTAACAATACCTGCTGTTGCATAAGCCACTGGAGCTAAAAAAAAATAAAAAAGCTTAAAAATTACTTCCAGAAATCTTCTAAATGGGACTGAAGATAAAAATTGGAATAATTTCCTCTGGAACCTATATTATGTGGAGCATTTCTGAAGCAGCAACCATATGTGGTCACAAATTAGGACCCATATGGTAGGCTTGTATTTTTGTAGTTAGAAAAGCTCCAAATGAAGGAAGAAACCTTTGTTATTAGGAAAACTGCTTGATGATAATTGAGAAAACAACCTTGTCCAACTTGCTCTTTCCTGCTGTAGGCTACCAGGTGCCAGCTTTATGTTTTTCTTCCGTAGTTGGAACATTTGTATATTAGTAGGCACAATAATGTCCTTCAGAGAAAATGTTTGGCTTCCTGGGAATTTGTTGAAGATCACAGACCAGACCCAAACATTTTTCTCTTCTAAAATGTAGTTGTTCATTTAATAAATATTACTGAATTTGTAGCATTACCATCCCCATATCTGCCTTAATATGAAAGGACTTAAAGGTTGCACATTTCCATGTTCAAAGGTTAAGGCAACTTGAAAAGAAAACCAGATGAATAGTCTGTAATGAATGCTGGGGTTTGTGCGTGTGAGTATGACTATGGGAAAAAGTCTGATTAGCAGATTTGTCCCCTTCTAATTCCAAAGGGATTCAGAATTATTCGCTTTCTTTCATAAGCCATACAGTAAGATTACTGTGTGCTCTCAGGTAGATATTTTGTTGTACCCCAGAGTTTCTGTTTTGTCAGTTGTATCCTGAATAAAATGACACGGGCCATCTTTTGATGTTCCTTGGAACTTCAATTTTGTAAAATCTCTTGATATTTAAAATTCAATAAAGCATGAAACTGAGAAAACTAGTAGCCTGAGTGCTGAACATAGTTAGGAAAATCTGTGGACCAGTACAACAGCTTTAATTGGAAATCACTACACTTTGTGTGGCTTGGGACCTTGACATTTATATTCAAGGATTTCTTACTAATAAGGTTTTTGCTGCTTTCCCTTTTGGCTTTAAATAAAAATGCTTTATTTAATGCGTTTGTCAGCTTTTCCATCCTATCAGAAACCAGACAAACAGCCACTCATTTAATAATGGAATAAGTAAGGTGAAAAAGTGGTTTATGTATTGATATTCTATGCACCCAAAATATTTTGAGGGAGGAAACAAGTGTCTGATCCTGCAACTCTCTTCACAGCAAAGCTCATATTAAGTCCCAGGTTTTCCATGAAGATGTCATAGTCATGCAGACTATTAATGAATAAATCATCTCTTCCTCTTACAGAGCTGACGTTAGTGGATGAAAAGTTTCATGTCTCACTTGATATACCTGCATGAGAATGTAGCCTGGAAAGTGTTTGTAAAACTACTTCTATTTCCTTGCTTTGCATATTGCTGAAGGTAATTTTTATCACCACAATTATTTTTGTATTTGTAAAAGTATATGTTGATGAGAAACATCTGTTTTTGGAAGAACCAGTGATGACTGTAATATGATTTTTTCCATTAACTTGACATCTATCTTTAACATATTCTGGATCTAAATCACCCTCAATCTGAAGTTAAATATTGCTGATGAATGCTTTGTATCACTTGCAGATCATTTGTTTCTTTGTCTGTAGTGCTTGCATTGATGACAACTTGCAGCAGCTCTCAGTGTGCCTACCCCTCTACCAAAGTAACATAAGCAGAATACTCTTCTTACTTCACATATTTGCTTTTTTTTTTTTTTTTAAGTAGACATAAAAGAACAGACAAGTGGGCCATAACCATCAAATGATGACTCCCTGCCTCCTCCACATCCATTTTTTTGTACCCTTCTTCCATTTTGTGTTCTACCTGTACTTTTGTACCCTGTGATGACAAAACTGATCTCAGAATGTTGCTAGCTTTGGAAAAGCGCTTAACAGATACTTGTGTGAGTGACTTGAGAGAAAGTTATGCCACTGAGTCCTTGATTACCAGCCTATCTGCACAGCACAACAGCCTCTTGATGCTGGAGGACACTGAGGTTCTGTGCCTAGACACAGCAGGGAAGAATCAGAAGAGGTTTTGAAGAGGGACTCTTCCTACGAAGAGAGACCAGTCCATGGCCATGGAGAGAGAAGGCAGGAAGGAACTTTGCTGGGCTTTAAATGATTACTGTTCCTTTGATTCAAGAGGTGAAGGTACCAAACGAGAGAAGGAGAAAAGGAACTGTCCTGGTTTCAGTTAGGACAGAGTTAATTTTCCTCCTAGTAGCTGGCAGGGTGTTATGTTTTGGATTAGGATGAGAAGAGCGCTGATAACATGCTGATGTTTTAATTGTTGTAGAGCAATGCTTACACCAAGCCAAGGACTTTTCAGCTTCTCGCTCTGTCCTGCTAGCGAGCAGGCTGGGGGTGCAGCAGGAGCTGGGAGGGGACAGACCCAGGACAGCTGACCCAAACTGGCCAAAGGGGTATTCCATACCATCTGACGTCATGCTGAACAATATATAGGGGTGGCTAGCCGGGGTGGGGGGGCCGGCTGCTCGGGGATAGGCTGGGCATCGGTCAACGGGTGGTGAGCAATTGCATTGTGCATCACTTATTTTGTACACATTATTACTATTATTATTATTATTATTATTATTGTTATTAATTTTCCTGTCTTAATAAACTGTCGTTATCTCAACTCACAGGCTTCACTTTCCCGTTTCTCTCCCCCATCCCGGAGAGGGAGGGGGGAGGGTGAGCGAACGGCTGTGTGGTGTTTGGCTGCCAGCCGGGCTAAACCACAACAGGAACCCACTGACCCTGACCCCTCAGCAGGGTTTTTTTTTTTTCTTTTCTTAATTATCTGTGTTTAAAAACAAAACAACAACAAAAACCACACAACAAAACTCCTCTGCTTAAGCACTCACCTTCTTGTCGTTACACCTTCCTAGAGGTGAGATTAACCATGCATGGTGGGTCTGGGAGTTCGGAGGGCTGAACCGCACAAACATTCAGATAGGAACCTGCTTAAAATAGTGCACCCGAGGGACTGGAAACCATGTCCAAGCTCTGCCCAGGACACACCAGGGCTGTAGGCAGCATCCGGAGACTATCCAAAGAGAACTGAGCCAAGTGGTAACAGGAGTGGGTGAAGGGGATGAAAAACATAGCTGCTAAATGATTCCGTGATGCACAAGGCACTGGGCATCACCTCGTTTTAGTCATACAAACAACTCTGCAATCCTCTGATACAATCTATTGCCATATAATGGCATAGTGAGTTGGGCAGCAAGACTAAGTTAGTACCTTAACGTAGGGGTCTGCAAGTGACACGAGTCTTTTATGTTGTGTTTCCCTCTGTCAATCTGCAAGGCAGCCAGATAAGCAATGTGCGGTAATAATGGTGTAACTGTTCTCTGGAAAATCTTGAGTGCTGGAAAGAAAGAGCCCCTTTCCTGAACTGCTGCCAGATACGGCCGTCGCTCTCTTCTCTTCCAGCAGGTGTAGAAGCTGACCAGTGCGACTGAGAAGAGAGAGGATGCTAAGCCAGATGTGCAAACCAAGACTGTTCCAGTTCGAGAAACCCTTTGTTTTACTGTGAGCACAAACATATGCCTATTTTTTTTTCCTTAAAAAACAGAATTGAGTTTCAAATGTAACGTTATTTTCTAAGGGAGGAAGATGACATTCACATCCAAAGCAAGTACAATTTCACAGCCCCCTCCCATAGTAATACTGCTTATTACCAACACTTAATAGCCTTAATTAACTGTAGGGTAGGTTTTACCACCACGCCTTACAGTAGTTCAGCTGGGTATTTTAAGGATTAAGTGAAGTGAAGGACTGAGTGATAGATGAAGCAAATGATCCATAAGAATTTCTTCTTTTGAGGTATATTTCTGCATTTTGATATAGGTTGGCTCAAACTTCAAAAGCTTTGGTCTGGGAAACTGGATCTTAAACCTACTCACAGACTTTCTGAGTGTTCCCTGTCTCCTGAAGGTCTAAATTCCCTCAGCACTATCAGCACTCTTGTCTAAATATCACCTTCTGTGCAAATCTTGAGAACTGAGGGTATGATAGTTAGAGCATGATAGTTTTAGGCTGTATCAAGATGAACTCTGTACTTGCAATCTATTAGAATGTTTGATGTTTCTGACCCCAAATCAAAGCTATTTTCTGAAACATTACCATGGTGATGCACAACGCAGTACTTTATCATTGCTCTTGCTCTTAGAGCTTTATTGAAATGCTTTGGGGCTGAATAAAAAGATCTATATGAAATGCTAGTACATTATATTGGAGACTGATTTACAAGGCTATGTAAATAACATAGTTATGGATTTAATGGATTATCTAAAATTATATAAAGAAAAGTTACCAGAAAATTAAAAATACCTAAGTATATAGCGTTGCAAAAATACACACATTGGTGTGTAAGCACAGCCAGCTTCTCCTACCAGAACACTGAAAGAAGAAATGTTTGCTAGCAAATTGAGTAATTGTTTCTGAAAATTGTCAGCTATCTAGTTTCTAGGTAAGTGTTCCATATTACCTATTCCTAAGAAACATCTTCGGATTCATAGAGTGCTTACTATTGTGAAGCTAATAGATATGTTTTTGATGAATACATTTTTCTGTTTGAATTGTGAAAGCGGTAACCTTTAGTCGTACACAGACAAGATCATTTCAATTCTGGGCAGAGTCCAGCAAAATTGATTAATTCAGAATCCGATTTGCACATAGGCTTAATTTTTTTTTCCATTCTCATGATTCTTATGTGATGATCAGATTGTGAAATATATTTTATGTATATTTATCTTAGATCTGATGAACTTCTGTTCTCCTCTGCTTTTAAAAATATGCTGGATTCCTTTTATTGCTTTTTACAGCACCCTTTGTAAACGTCATATCCTGTAGATCCAATCCCATCTTCTCTGAAAAGAGTAAGACCTGCAACAGGTGTGTTGTGGTTTAACCTGGCAGGCAGCTAAGCACCACACAGACGGTCACATACTCCCCTCAGTTGGGATGGGAGAGGGAATCAGACTCCACTCAGGGCAACTGGGGGCCAAACCATTTCATTTTTCCTAGGTTAGACAAGAGTCCTAAAGCTCTGTGGCTGAGGTGTGCCAGAGCTGAGTGGTTTTGCTTGATTCTGTTTGCTCTGATTTAGGCTGGTAAAAGTGCAGTCACTGCCATATATTTTACCTTGCATATCATTAATTTTAACATATTTTGCCATTTCCTCTCAACGTTCATTAATGAGAACAGAATCATTATATTGGCATAAATCAATGACTAAGCTCTTGTGTTAGCTAGATTGTTAGAAACATGAGTATTATTTGAAAGTAGGTCTAATTATACACTGCTTCACATATTGGGTGTTATTTCTGTCTGAACTGTAATGTGGCTAAATTATTATTTTGATTAAGCTGATGAGTTCATTCTCATTTATCTCCCTTTATCTACTTCATTCTGATTAATCTCATTCAGGAAAAAAAATAAATATGCAAAGCTGTCCCACTGTGAGAAACTTCCCACTAAGGTTCAAGTGATACAGTGCTATTCTTCATGACGGCAAAATTGTTGGAAACTGGGAGGAGGAAGGGAACGGGACAGGATATTTTAAGTCAGGATATTTTAAGTCATCGAACTGGACTTCCAGAAGCAATTTGGGAATTACTTGAGAAGTCTAAGTTAATGTAAATCAGTTCACTTTTGCATTCAGAAGCCCAATAAATGGGTTGAACTAGCAGGCTTTAGCTTGCTTGTGCTAACAATTGCCCTGATTAGCTGCATCTTCTGGAAGGTTCTTAGCAAGCCTGGATTTTTTTTTTTTTTTTCCCAAAGGATTTTTATTTTCCATTATATGTGTCATTTCCTGAGACTGATGTTCTGCTAGTAACTGCTGCCTCTCCTAAAGGAGGCACCTGACATACTTACTAGGCATCGCCTAAATAATGGGAAAGATTGCACAAGTTCTTTCAGAATCAACTATAGCTCTCAGGGGCAGAGTCTTGCCACAGAAACAGCAGGGCTGACAAGGTGCTCCAGCTAGTTCTTGTCCTCTCCCCTGTCACAAGAACAAGGGCTTTGTGTGGCAGGCAGGGAGCAGTGGATGAAGCTGAGTGCCAGAAGCCTGCAGTTTGACACGGTGTGTTTGTCGTGTCTGAGGAAGTGACTCAGCTCTTCATTTCCAGCTCTATCTGTAAGGCTCATTAACAATTTGTCTGCTAAGTAGTGATAAAAATGGACGCACAACAATCAAAAAAAAGTTTAGGAAGCATGGGAATTGTGGCTGAGCATTAGAACTCACTTTTGTCACTTGCTCGGAGTGTACCTAGTCACCTCCCCGTGCTGCGCACCCTCTGGTAGGCTGCAGTACGATAACCATGCTCATTAGCTAAAGCTCTGCACACAGCTCTTGTACGGAGTGGCTCCTCGGGCCACGCAGACCTTCCTGGGCTATATCTGGGGGCAGGTTAGCAGAGGTGGTGCTGGGTGGTTTGCCTGTGATACGGCTGTAGAATAATGGGCAGTGGCTCTGCTTTGTAACACCAACAAAATGTCTCAGACATTATTAATTGCTTCTGAGCTTTGCCAAAGCCCCCCCCCCCCTTTTTTTTTTTTTTCTTTCCCCTGGCTGTGATGTCCAGAACATCCACACTAGCAACATGCTACGGAAAAGTAGCACAGCTATACTGACTAGCCCTTCCACACTCCATGTCTGACCTTTGCACTACCAACAGAAAAAAAAAAAAAGAAAAAAGAAAGAGGGGAAATGTGTTCAGCAATTAACTTCTCTGTTCTGGGTGAACTGCTAGATTAAAGGTTAACTACCAGCAACAATAATGGGTTAAATAAACCAATAAACATGGAAACACTGCATTGCACCTATGTGAAACAAACCAAACCCAAACCAAACCTTCAGACAAGCAAAGTGGTTTTTGTTTTTGTCTGGATATCCCTAGCTCCATCCTGCTCCCAGTGTTGTCAGTGGTTAGTTGTAGCCAGGTACTCTGTGCTTGGAGGCTTTCGATTGCCAAAGGAAGACCTGTGCCTAGAGCATGGGGGTTACACCATTCTCCAGCCAGTGTTTTCTGGTTTCCTCCTTGCTCAAATGCAAGCTGTGTGCTAGCTCTAGCTCCCCGTCCCTTTGCAGTCTGTATACAACACAGAGTAATTTAATTAAGGATGCTCTGTAGGGAAAAATGTTGAAAAGAGAAGGCTGTGGCAGCCAGGGGACAGCATATAAAAGCAGAGCATCAGATGCAGCTAAATGATCAATTCTGTTGTAAAAAGAATAACAAACACTGTGGAAAGCTGGCAAAGTGGTAGTTTGTACAAAAGTACATGGGTGCTATGTTGTGCTCACAATTAAGACAACGTGCATTTCCTTCTGAGCTCTTGCTGCAGACAGTGTGTTGTATCTTTGCCTATTGCTTCATTTTTCTAACTGGGCTATGACACTTAGGAAAGTCATTTTTTCCTTATTAGTAATGCAAAATATTTAAATGGTATTTAGCATTGCTTTAGAGGCTGTGCTGTAACTTTTTTTTGCTCTTACAGGACTGGATAACCTCAGTAAGAGAAGGATGGTCTGATCATTTCTATATGAGTCTAGAAACTGAAGTGCTCCTGTTGAAGGGTCGATACTCCTGTTTAGGGACCTAATTTTCTTACATGTTGTACGAGGACTTTTGTTATCTTGCCAGCAGTGGTCAGCATCCCGGGTGCAGAGCCACCTCAAAGGAAACCTCTGGTAGAAATGCCCAGAAGATGAGCACATATGTTCCACTTCAACATGTATTAATGTTTTTTCTTAAGGCTTTTATCTGTGTGTGTGGCACAGAGTAGTGGGACTGAGGATTAACAAGTCACCACTTTATTGCATCGCTTCTTTAGTAAAGCTTCCTCATCTTCAGGGATGAGGCTTTCAGAGGGAGAAATGCCCTTGGTTTCAAATAAAGACAGAAAATCAAAGATCCACATTCTTCTCCCTACGCTTGATAGCATCAGGGCGAATATCATTGCAACGGTGCTAGTGGCAAGAAACCTACCTCAGAGCTTCCCCATTGCAATGGGAGTTTTGAGAGTATTGTAGTGCTTAAACTGCTGTAAAAGTGTACATGCTGCTTCCAGAGCTGGCTTAAAGAACTATAAAACCAAACACATTCTAATGTTAATTGCACTGAACTACATACTTGGCTAATTGCAAAGCTTTTAGCTGTGTTGGTTGTCCATGCACTCCCTACTTCCCTGCCTAGGAGTCCCAAATTACATATAATGGAAAAAATTAAATGGTTACTGCAAGTGGCTTAGATTGTAGTCTGCCATAACATCTCCTACGTCAGCTGCACAGGAAACAAAAAATGTTATTGTCTGGAACGTTTCCATTCATCTAAAAGATATCAGGAAGGCCTACCACTTGACTTTTACATGAAAAATTACTTCTCTTTGGATGCTATGAAATAGAAAAAGGGTTTTTTCTTAGAATGCTTTTGTGATTTTGAAAGACCTTGAAAAGCTATACTTTGCGTAGATTAGCGAGTAAAAGGCAGCAAAGTAACAAGGATTCCTCAGTTTTGGTGGCTAACTTTCTAACTGTTTTGAAACACAGTGTAGTGTAGTGTGATATAGTATAGTATAGTATCACGTTATGGTGCTGGGTCTTGTACCAGAGGAGAACAAGGACAAGGCTTCCTCCTTGCTCCCGGTCTCTGTCCTCAAAGGAGGGGACTCACATAAGTGACAAGGCCACAAGGTGATTTCTTGTTGAGGGAAGGCTTTTGTCAATGTGAGCGAAGCTGAACTTTTTTCACATCAATAGGAAGCCTCTAACCATCTCCCCTTTTCTTTGGTGCCCAGACTGCTTAGACACAGCCTGCTGAATTGCTCTGGGCACACTCCGAAGCCCCACCAAAAGGAGCCCTGGCACACTACGAACAGGGTCACCTGGAGCTGGCCAGGCTGGAACTTCAGTAGGTTTCTTTTGCACTTTCCACTCTCTTTTTCTTGTTGTGGAGAGCAATTACTTGTGTTGTGCAACAGAACTCAATGGCTGTAAATATTTACCCATCTGTAGTTTTTCCATGATTAGTGAAGTAGTGCTTGATTTGAAGCTTGAATGGAGAATTTTGCTTTCACCACAGTGAAAAACAATCTGCAAAAATGATTTTCATTGCTTGTTTCTGTTTCCTACATGCTGGTAACGAGATGTGCAATCTGGCACCAGGTGGACACTCCAAACCAAGTTTTTTCTGGGACTACAGCAACCAGAAATGTTTGCTAGTGAATTATATTCCAAGATGATAAAATCACCCTCAGGTCTGTGCTTGGCCAAGTGCCTCAACATAACCAGAATGAGTGTGTGCATGGTGCTCAGCAAGTCCCTGAAAACAGGCTTTCCTTGAAAACACCGCTTGGTACTAAGTCCTCCAATTACCTCCTACCACCGCAACTTCTGGAAGAAAGATCCTTGCCACTGATAGCAGATGTGTTAAAATCAAACACATACTCCAGGGCTTTGCTTTATTAGGTCCTAGAAGAGAAGGGAAGTGGTTCTGCATGGTTCTTTGTATTTTTTGCCTTTTCTGACTGTGCCACTCTGAGTCATGTCCTCATCCCTGTAGCACAGAAATATCTTCATAAAAATTTGAGTTTAGCCCTTGGGTGAGAAGTAAAGGGAGTGAGAAGAAAGGGAGGCATTAAGAAGGCTACTGCAGGAAAGCATATGTGCTGGTCTTTAACAGATCAGTGTACCTATGTCACTAGGAGTGTTACAAAAAAAACCAAACAAACCCACAAAACAAACACTGCCCCCCAATGTTTTTGAAATATTGGGGATACATTGAGATTTTTTGAAATATTGGGAAAAACAGATCTCTTGCAACAAGTTCAACATGAAACATTCACATTTATGTCACAGTCCTTCATCTTTCAAATTACCAGTGTCCTGAACGTCCTGCAGGTTAGATCCTGCACGTTCACTTGACAGTTCTGCTGATCTCCCCATTATGTACCGACGTTACTTTACTGTTTGGTAGCAGTAATTTTTAAAGTGTCATAAAATTTTTGAGAGTGTAGGAAGCCTGCTTTTGTTTACAGAGATGGCAGTATCGTCCTAGTCTTCTTTTAGTTATCTGGAACAAACAAACAAACAAATCCTTTGAAGTGCATGATGGCATGCCTTAAGCAACAACATCTCTGAGATGAGCAGGTTTTTAGGTTGGCACAGTCTGCGTAAATTGGAGGGAGCTTGGATGACCTCTTCCTGTTGTTCAGAAAAAACACTGTGAGGCTCACAGCATCTGTTTTATTTATTTATTTATTTTTTGCTTTGCAGAAGCGCTCCAGAGAGAAGATGATCATCTAATGTCCAAAAGTAACACCTTTTCTAACAAGAACAGTAGAATTAAAAGCATGAACCTGGAATTATGGCAGCATGTTATAAATGAGAGCAGTCAGGAGACAACAAATGCACAAATCTTTGCTTCCTGAAGAAAGTACGGGAAAGGTACAGCTGATACGCACCTAACTGAGTTTTCAGAAATTCCTTGTGGAACAAGATTTTTTGGCAATGGGATGGAGAGCCCCTTGCAGTGGGGCACAATTGTTACAAGACTGTGACAATTTTTCAGCAGAGGTTTTTTAGTGATCAGGATTTTCCCCTCCATTAATAATTCATTCTATTGGGATTGAGTGACATTCTCAGGCATTTTAGTTACTGTTACTGAAAGTTATTTGAAGGTCTGAAGCTAGCCAGTGTAATGAGTCAGGGCTTGAAATATTTGCTTATACAGAACAGAAAAAACCCTGCCAGTATTTCACAGCATGGTGTCAAGAAACCCTTAATTTCCATGTGCTTGACAGTAAGAGGTGATTGATTCTTTTTAAATTTTTTTTTTTAATAAGAAACTTCTCTAATTGTAATTTAACATACAGTGTTGCATCCAATGATTATCCTATCTACTTGAGCTATCATTTCCCGTGGTGGTATCTGACTGTCCAAAACTGAGCTTTTTGTCAAAGCTAGATGCATGATGGCTCCATAACCTTCCTCTCTTGAAAAGAGGTAATTAACCAACCAAAATATACACACTTTGTTTATTATGTCAACATACCCGCTTCCTGCTCAGTATTAAACCCTTTTATTCCTGGACTGTGGACCAGGAATATGACTAATAACAGGCTCTGATACAGAAGATAGCAAATGAAGGCAGAGTAATAGTAATTTTTCATTTAAATCACAGACAAATTGGTTGTTTTGCAGTACATGTCTATGGCAATTACATGTTGTTTTGCTTTGTAATGCTGATTTACTTCCACAGTTTATTAGCATGAATGTCAGGGAAACTCTAGCATATTGTTTTTGTCTATAAACACTTCAGGCCAGGTGGAGCAGGCAGCCCTGTCCGCACTGCTGATTAGATCTGTTTGCGTTCAACACTTCTGGAAGACAGCACTTTTGCTGAGTGCCTCTGATCCTGCCGTGGTATGGCACAGCAAGATGCTTGCAGCATCAGCGTGCTTGTGGTGGCTACCTGTGAGTGGCCTGATTTGTGGCAATCTGGAGGGAAAAAAGCACAAACCTTCGAAGTATGCACTGTGTATTGTAAGTCATCATATTTGCCACGCTTGCACAAGTAGCCTCGCAGAGCTTAAACTGCAGGTTTGTGCTCTGCTGTGGAGCTGTGCCAGGCTGTTTGAAAGGCTTGCCACTCTTTTTGTTATTCCAAAATAGGATGTTGAGCTCTTCAGAAATGTTGACCTGCTGGGTTAGATTTGCAATCAAACTGCAGGCTGCATTTGCCCAGGGGATACTCAGCAGTTCAAATTTTGTGTTGCTCATGGTCAGGTTCCTATTTCTTTCAGGACTCAGTGATCCCAGCTCTCTGAAGAAATTTGGCCCCCATATGCCTTTAAATACACAGAGGGGCTAAAATGGAGAAAAATCAAAGAGGAGATTGCTTTGGTATTCTAATTTCTCTACTAGAGATGTTGTATTTTGTAAATCCACAAAATAAGATGATAAAAATTGAAGCAGCAGTTGGATTAACAGAGGCTCTAGAAAAGAACAGTTGAGATTTAAGCTTCCACAAACACTAGGTAGTGTTAATCTAAGTAAATTGTAGTTTGCTTTGTGCCACTTTGTCTTAAAATGACATTGTAAATTTGTGGATCTCATTTGTTTTTCACATTTTAATTCAAACTAGCTAGACGTAACTGATGGCAGCAGAACAGAGGATGTTTAAATTCTTACTAGAAGAACACAAACAAATTACACTTTCATACTTGCGAAGAACAAACTTGACTGTGTAAAAAGCAGTTAATTCCAGATTCTCTATGAATTGTCAGTGACTGATTCAAAGTATGCCTTCATGATGAAAATGAGTGTATGGGCTTATATGTGTATGTGTATAAAGGCAGACATACGTAAATATTATACACATTACATAACTCATGATGACAGGGAAGTTCCTAAAAAAGTGCTGTTTTTAACTGGAAATTACTAATTGTAGGATGTGAAAGAGCACGTTTTAGCTACTTAAACACCATGAATATATACAGCTAGTGTGGGCCTGACTACATAGGTACTGACACAATGGGCAAGATGCTGTTGGATTTACAATATGAACAAAAAGACCTTTGAAAATGACATTGTTACAACATTAAGATAATCCTATATCTTCATTAAATGGATAAAAACCAACAACATATTTTGTAATGACAGTTTCTCATTAAGATAAGGCTTGTTCAAATTCCAACACCTTCTTCCCCCTAAGAAAAGACTTTTTTCTTTTAAACATATGCTTGCTCACTATGCAGATGTCTTAATGATCTGGTATTCATTGCTATATAAACGTGGAAAGTATATTCTTAGTTATGTTAATTCCATATTTTCCTTTATTCAGAAAATCTGATTTCTCAAAGTTCTTTGAAGTGGTGGTTTTGAGCATGAAAAGCTTTCACTTACTGTTTACAGAGCTGTCTTATATTACTTACCTCTTCAGAAAAAGAAATGTTAAAAGCTGGTGTTACGTGTTGTTCTCTTACCAGATTCCAGTAAAACAAAAAAATGGGCAGTGTATTAGTGAAATCATTTTCTAAATAACAATATTTGTGCATATGCCTAGGAAGATATTTGACTTTCCTAATGAGTAATTATACAGCAAATTGGGAGTAACTGTCACATCAGAAGTAAAGTATTACTTCAATATATCAGAATAATTTTTAATTAAGGCAAACTTCCACAGGGAGTGTATTTAAGAAACCAAAACACAAAACATAGCTCCAGCTATCCTAGATTTTTTTTTTTTTTTTTCCCTGAGCTGCCTCTGACCTGTTAGTATCTGGAAAATTCTCTTCCTTGAACAAAATATCCTTCCTGCCAACTCTGCTAGCTTCAGTATTTCACATTAATTAACAAATGGTCCCCTACATCTTTTCCTATCTCTTCCCTAAGCTTTACAGAACCCTGAAAGATGGAAACTTGTGATCAGTATGTTTTGGTGGCTAAAGAAGAAATCCTATTCATTTAGGAGTGGGCAACAGCAGGGAAGTACTCAAAAGATTCTTCTGCCCACAGTACCAATTAAGTGTTTTTCTGGTCTGCAAGCCAAACCCAAGAAAAACAAAACCTCACACTCTAGTTCTTTTTCCTTAACCAAAGCAGAAGGAAAGTGTTGAGTACAACAGTGATTGCCTCTTCACATATTGTTTTTCAGATAATAATTGGGCTGGCTTTGAATATTTCTTGTACATTTGGACTGTCAGTAATTTCATTATTGTTAGATTCTGGTAAGAAGCTGCACTTAGGTCAAAAAATGATATTTAAAATCCTACATATCTAAGCAATAATTAGTTTCTTTTTGATTACCCTGTCTCATTAACAGAGAGAACATTGATTTTCACTGTACTTGCATTATCATACAGAATTTAGGTAGTGAATATTTCACTCTAAGTAACATTGTTATTTGGCCTTTCTTGCCTCAAAATTCTGCATGTTGTAGGTTTCAAGTTTCAAGGATATTCCTGGCTTGTCATTTAACCCTTACAAGTACAATATGTTTAACGAAAATTAAGGATACCTAAATATGGAGGCCAAAGCTACAGGGCAACGTTTTCAAGTATGCCTTGGAGGTTTTCTTTCTGCCCCTTTGGGAGTTAGCAGAGGTTAGGACTAACTCCCATCAAGCCAACTGGAAGCTGTTGTTCCTGGACAACATAATATAATGATTTCTTGTTGGAGCAGGTTGGAGGCAAGATTTCCCTTCTCTCATTCACATGATTGCCTTTGGAAATACATATGAGTCTGCTAAGCACATCTGTCATAGTTTTTATTTTTATTTTTATTTTTTGTCAGCCAGCAAAGAAGGTATTTTAATACAAAAAAGATCTTTGCACTGTGAAGTCACGATGACATGTCAGCTCCTAGTGACACTGTATAATAACCAGAGGTAGAAATCTAACCTAAACCTGTTTAAATGAATATTATATGAGATGAAGGAAGAAAATGATGATTGAAACTCTGAGAACATCATGTTTTTCCACTTGAATTCATTTTTAAAAAGAATATTTAGTAACTTATGTGTGCACTCCGATTCCACGCATGCATGATTCCATTTCAACAGATTTTGTGACTAATTGCTACCTGCCCATAGAAACTGAGGAAAAGAAATAAAAAATAAAGTCTTTTTTCTCAAGAGAAAACCACTGCCCTATGAAAATTTGCTTTTCTTATCAATGCCATTCCATTTCACCTAACTTTTGATTTAAGATTTAGGTTCTCATAGTCATTAACATTGTAACAGAATTTATGACATACCTGGCTTATAATTTTCAGTTACTTTTTTTAAAAGCAAAAGTATATATGCATTTTAGATAATAATAATATGATAGAATTATTAAATTGAATGCCAGATCACCCATAATAAGGCTAAATTATACGAATCAGTTGTGGAAACAATGTTTGCATTGTTATTACACCCACATGTCAACTGCTTGCATTTGCTCTCAGTTTCAACTTAGCTTCCTTAGTAGAAAGGAAAAGGCTGATGCTTTCTGATATATACAAAGTTATCATAAGAGAACAATCATTCATTAGTAAAAGCTTTTTACAATTGAAATATGCAACTGTCTCTTTGAACACAAATATACTCCTGCTTCCAAATTTAACACTGACAATGCAGTTTTTTTCTGCTTTATGTAGTCTGATTTCGACCAATGGGAATTTCTTAGATTTCGTACATAATTCAATTTGGTGTTTTCTTAATTGCATTTACCTAACTTGATTTTAAATGGTTGTTCTGTACACTGTAAAGTATATTAGTCTATATGAAGTTTTTCAGTTATACCTGTACACATTTTTTTTGCATGAATAACAATAGCACAAAAGTATATGAATTTCTGAAACACAGTTGTAGGTATATTTATAGAAATGGCAGGTTTGCATTAGTTGTATATATGGATTATTGGTTTTTGTTGTTGTTGTTCAGAATTTTTCCTGTGAAGTTCCCATTTGTTACACATGACATTAAACAGGGAAGTTGTGTCAAATTCTGCTCGGGAAATGGGGTGAATTATTTATCTTTCCCCTATCATTTAATTAAAACTGGCCATCAGTACAGAGGAGAAGGGTAATAGCTGAGAGGTTGCACTTGATGTATAGAAAAGTATAGGGTTGAAAATACTGTTGCATATCTGGCAAAGAGAGACAGAAAAGCAATCAGAGACCAAAAGAGAGTCTCCTACTCAAATTTTGCTTGTAACTACCTTCTGCAATAGGAGTCACAGAAAGCAGTGGGAAACCCCCTCAAACCAGCTTGAGAGAAGAACTTTGTTTTTAGAGAATTTTAGGTGATTCTGCTTAAAAATATGTCTTGAAACTACTTCTATATTTGCTGATGATGGACACATTGCCGTTCCTTTGCTACTCCCCTCTCCTGGAACTGAATGCTCAGGTTGTTACATGATGCAGTAGGTAGGAATTCTCCTTAGTTTTTGTGCTGCTAAGGTGAACCTCCTTTCATGATTTTAGTGCTGAGAAAGTCACTTGTGTCTTTCAGAAGATACAGGCTGGGCTCATGCATAACATTTTAAAAAGACAAGCCCTTTGGTCTCTGCCCCAAGATTATCTATACAGTATGCTCTGACTCCTGAATGAAAATGCCAGGACCAATCTGGTGGTTGAAAATTATTTTCTTGAAACCTCCAGCCTTTTCCTAGTTTTTAGTTGTGAATTAAAAAACAAACAAACGAACAAAAAACAACCAAGAAATTCATTTAAATTTACACAATCTGTTTGGACATTTAAAAGCTTCTCCAAACCTACCCAAATCTCCTTTTTTGCCTTCACCCTCTCCAAACTTATACAACTTACATGGGTCATCATTATAAATTAAATCATACATTCATTTACTTTGCATATGATCTCTTATAAAATCTGAATGATTAACATCCCATAAAGCTTATTTAAGCACTAGACTTACATAACCATATACAAATGTTTTTCATTACTTGAATTGTTAGAGCTGTTTTCTCAAACGAGGGATATGAAGGTGATTAATGGTGCCTGTGATAGCTTTTGCAGAACACATGATCACAGTTACTGATTACGCATCCTTGGCTCAGAAGCAAAAGAAAAGCTGCATAGTCATAATGGCAAGAAAAATAAAGCTCCCCACCTCATATTGGGCGGCAAACCTGGAAGTATATTGATGGGGTCTACATAAAAATGATTTCTTTTAAATTTAGGAGCATCTTTTATATGTAGAGATCCGTCTTTGTTTTATATAATATGCCTTTCTGATTGAATACATGGTATATTACATAAAAATATAGTGCAGTACACTTCGTTATGACAGCAGTATGTTTGGTTGAATTTTTTGCACGTCCAGATTTATGAACAAACACACGAATCACTTTCCTATCTATGAGGATAAGTTTACCGCATGCTTCATTTCTGGTTTTGCTTTCTAAATTCTTTTTACCAGAAATTTTGAATTCCAAGTCTACCTCAGTCGATTTTGTGCAGAGAAGACTGAAAAAGAAAGAATATCTTTGTTTACTATCCACATACCACTTCAGAACTACAAATTATGAGTCCTTGATTTAGAGCTGATTTTCAAGTACGTGCTGTACAGTTTTAAGATTACTAAAGTCAGATAGGTTCATGGGTATCAGATAATTGTCCGTGATGAAGAGGTAAGCAATAAAGGCTGTAAGGATTGGTCTGGTGTTCTGCCCAAATTAAGAATATGTTCAGCATTGATTTGAAAGACAAGTATTTTGTGAAGAGCTGCTTCGTTCTTAAAGGCTGAAGACAGGAGCAGCGTGTAGCCTTTGTGAAATAAGGTAGTTAACAATGATTCAGACAAGGTCTGTACTAATTAGCTGCAGATGCTTATATTTCACAGATAATAGTCCTTGTCTGCTCACAAGCACCAAACTTATCCATTGTCAGATCTTGTCTTCTCGCATGCTTTTTAGCTTTGCTACATGCCACCAGTAGCTGTTTGTTCAGATGTTCAGTCTTCAATTTTCCATCCAGCCTTATTTTCTCTCTCTTTTTTACCTAATATTTTCTTAGGGCTGTTGAGCCTGATGGTGATGAAAGTCTCAGTGGTTGCTGAACTGCGATGATTTATGGAATGAACTCATTGTATGCTGGGACTCCTGCATGCAGGCAGTGCTATAGCTCTAGGTCTCCCACTGTTTGGGCAATTCTGGAACCAGATTTTCTTATGATCTCAGAAGTGATGGCATAACTAGAAGAAATAGAGATGCCTCTGTCTGCCCCTTTCCATTACACAGATATTTCAGGAAAAACAAAAGTACTCTGCAATTTTTTTAGTAGTTCATTTTTGATTTGGAAGGTCAGGGTCTGCAGGGTAGGATATAAATTCACTTTATTTCACTGGGGGTAGAGGAAAAAACAAGTTATTTCCAAAAGTAATACTACTTCTGTATTTTTTTTTCCTGAATATAGAACTGCGTGACCACTTACCTTGACAAAACTAACAATTAGATAAAAACATTTAAGTGCTAGTTTTTAGCAGGCCCTGTCAGCTCCCTTTGTAGCCAAACAAGAAAGTTGTTCCTGGCACAGATGTCATGAAGCACTATCCTAATTTGACTCTTCTAGGAAGTGAGCAGAAGAGTCTCATCTTCTTTAGTAACTGTTGAAGAGACTAAGAGAAACTGCCTTGCTTGTGACATTAGCTTTTAGGAATACCCACCATCATGCAATAAGATACTACAAAAAGAGACAAGGAGTTAAATCCACTTATAGCTCAAGAAGTCCTGAGATGACCTTCACAGCTGTATGCTAATGGCAGAGGAAGCACTCTGCTTCTTAATGCTCTTATTCTCCATCACACTTGGGTGCTTTTCTCTCAGCATGCACTCCAGCACATTTGTCACATGCAATGACACTCATGGAAAACTCTGTTAAGGTGTAACATGAACCCCTAATGGAATGAGTGCTAATAGGCCTTCGCTGCCTTTCCTCGTCGCAGGAAATAACTGTTTAGACTGATTCTCCCTGCTGCACCTTTTCACTGCTTTGATTATCAACTCACTCAGTATAATGGCCCCTGTGGGGGTAGGTTGTTTCAGTTGTACAGCTTTTGAAGGTAGAGAGATAGTGAAATTACTACCCAATTGCTTGTACAAAATGGGACTGTGTTGAGTAAGTTAGTTTGAATGGAAAAGCATACAATAGCAGGTGCACAAGGGCAGAGGTCTGCAATTGTTTTGCTTTACCTACAGTTTCTTGTATGTTTAGGAATATGTAAGTCTAAAGAAATGTTTATTCCTCATGATGTACGTGGGTTTACCTGTGCTTAAATGTTAATTCAAGCTAATATGTTACTACAGGGCAGCCTTGAGTCCATCACGCTTGGCATCTGGCTTTGTGGTTCAGTTGCAGCTTACCCCCAGAGTGCATCCTTACAATTATGGCAATTATATCAATAATGTGTTGAAAGTGTCATGCTGCTTATTATACTTGTTACAGTGAAAGAGGACTGTTTTATATATTTTACTCTTCCTGGAATATTGCTGACTTTGACTCAGTGTATGTACTATAGAGCAAACCAGAAATTGCATCAGTTAATGCTTGAAGGTGAGTATTGACTGTGTTTTTTTATTAATGGAGAGAGTTGAAATGGTAGAATCATGGATTTAAGGATCTTTTAAGTAAATCTTGCTTCACCGGTGCCTTGTTTGTTTCTAATCACAAGAGAAAGGAATATCCTTGAATAAAATAAAATGTGTGGTTTTCATAAACAAAGAAATGAAATCAAATGTGTTCTACATAGATTGTTTTAAATTTTGCAGTTAAAAAACTTGGAAATTCAGAACCGTTTACAGAAGACAGTTAATTCTGGCAGTATGAACATTCATACCAGCAATAATAGCAAATATTAAATATACTTTCATCGTCATTCCAGAACATACCTCTGTGTTCTCTTCTGGTGCAGCCAAAGTCATATGAATGAGTAAGAACTGTGAGTAGATCTCCTTTTCTCATCAGCGTCTTCAGAATGCTGTGAATATCACAAAAATTTATCTTAATTCTTCAAAGTCCTTGTCAGAAGTCTTCTTGAAAATATATACATTTCTGGACTTGCCTTCTGCCCCATTGACCAATACAGTGTTGCACAAACGCCAAATCAATTGTGTTCCATTTTTATGGCTTTTGTTTCAGAGACATTTCTATCCCACTAGTGATATACAAACCTCTACATCTCATGCAAGTTTAGGTCTACTGTGCACAACTTGAATCTGTGAGTGTGATAGAAATGCATCTTTTGCTCAAACCTGCAGTGGTGCGAGTAGAAAGGCCCTGTGTTGGTTGGTACCTTACCTAGTGATTGACTCAAATGGGTGTATATTATGAGTGATGAATAAGCATAGTTGTGAGCTACAATTTAAATTGCCTATGAAATATATAATGGCTATGAGGTTTGCTAAGGTGGTGGATGGTTATGAAAATTGGATTTGAAGCAACCTTTCCTGTGCTTGTTATTTCTAAGAAAAAAAATCATTTTAAACAAGGAAGAAGAATAAAAATCACTTATTTTCCAAGCAGATTTAAAGGATCGAAAGCTATGTTTTTTCTTTGGAGAAAATCCAATACAGCTTATTTTCATTCATCAGTGTAAAGCCTGACTTGAGCTGTGACCCTAATCTATTCCAGCCTAGTGAGAACACAATAAAACGTGCAGCTGTGATGCCGCATTGCTCTCTGTGTAGTGAGCTTAACCTGTGCAAAAGGGCTTCACTTGTAGCTTTAGCCTAAAGAAGCTGCTTTATCTTCCTTGGTCCATGCCTCTATTCATTTAATGTCTATTATTAATTGAAACACTTAAAAACAGGATTGCATTTTAACCTTTTAAGTTTGAACGTTTGAAAATGGGCAGAACAGCATATCTGAATGTTCTTCACAGAGATATATGGGTGGTATTTCAGCATATCTGAATGTTCTTCACAGAGATATATGGGTGGTATTTTTTTTTTTTTAATTTTCCTTGAAAGCTTTATCCTTCCTCAGCCTTCCACCTAAGAGTCTGTTGAATACAGGCATTGCATTATAGCTGTGATAAAGAATCAGATCCATGCCTGTACCCAGGGCTGTTCTGAAGAGGGAATGTCAAAGAGCCCTGTAATTGCTCAGTAGCAACGTTTACAGGGACGTTTGGAGCCAACCTTCAGATTGCCAACACCAGCTGTAGGAGCCCTCCTGCACCCTGTAGCCCACAGGGTGTGTTCCAAATTTCTATACCTTATTCAGAAGGGATAGTCTCGTATCAATCAGCCTGAATGTGGCTTGCCTCTACTTTCCAGGGTGGAGCCAGGAAGGAACAAGCTCTTCTGGAATAATTGCATTTGCTGTACCCACGTTGGCTGTCGTAGTGTCCAGGTCATACTAGCTGAGAGGTCTCTGTCATACTGAGAGTTGTGCAGCTTAAAAATGACCTAAGTGGTTTAGGTATAGCTACCAAACCAAACAGCTAGCTGTGGTCCCAGTCTGGGCTTCAACTGCTACAAGCATTGTATTTCAGTGAAGGGGGTTCAAATCTGACAAGGTTTTTTTTACCAGTGGCCAACTGATGACCTTGGTTTACTGCAGGATTCTGTTCCTGGACTTTGTTATTTTTCCATTAGGATAAATGGTTTCAATTATAAAATATTTAGACACTTTTTGATGGAAAAATTGCATGCATAGTGCTAATATTACATCAAAGGCAAGGCTAGCTATAATTTGCAGAATATGATGTATTGAGTTGGCTTAGTGAATTTCTTGTGCTCCTGAGAATTCAAGTATTTGTCTGAATATATGAGAGTTTTTTAACAAATCTCTGAGCAAATGACAGTTCAAATGGAAAATACAGTGCTCATGGACTGACTAATTTTTGTGCACAGAAACTGAATCAATAAATCCATACAAATGGCATCTTTAAATGGAAAGGATATTATCTCTGCCATTTCTCATCCTATTTAAGGGGAAACAGTATCTATCTTGTGAAGCCTAGCACTTTTACTAAGGAAGAAGCACTTCTGCTCATCAGCATATCATACATTATGTTTACCAGTAGCTTCTCTGAAAATGTTCCTGTTTCACTGCAGATATAAACAAGGGCACATTCTTGGCAGAATGAAGTGTTGCTCCAATTCTTAGCACATGTTAAGGGCTGCAGCCCTGTAGAAGCATGTGCTACTGTGATGTCTGTTCTGCTGTACAGACACATTTATAGTGTGCGCTGCTGGGAAACGATGCTGTGTTGGGGGACCACTGCTGATGCTCCATTCCATGTCTGTCCCTTAGGTAAGTGCTGACCTGAGCCTCAGCTCTGACCCTGCGGGTGGCTGAACACCAGTTCTTTGACTCCCTTCTCTGTGAAGCGTTAAGAGCTGACCCAAAGGAAGTGATTGCAGTAGTATTTTCTGAGTGCAATCCTGTTTCTTCCATTCACTTCTACTTCACATCTGGAGCTGTAATTGTTAGTTTTCATTCACTACCTTTCATTCTGGGGTTCAATCCCATGGAAACTTCTTTCCTTTTCCCATCGCAGATGGGCTAGCAATGGCTGCCATCCTGGCTCCATGTAGGATACTGCACCATGGGCTTCCAAAGTGTGAGTTATAGTTGGGAATTTGGAATGTGACTCAACAAACACACCATCCATCCTCTGTGGAAGATTTGTGGGGAGGAACTGCAACCTTTGCTCACTGGTGCTAGAAGTGTGAGAGATGTTTGAGGGATTTTGTGGGGTTCTCTTTCCATCATGTTTGCAAGTGGGTTGGAGATGTCTGGCTTTTTTGCTATTTCTGCATAGCTCTGTGGACAGCAGATTGAGGAATTTTTGACCAGTGTCAAACTTTATTTCTAGTTTCGTGGACTGTGGTTTGACATGGCATCATGATCCGAGAGAAGCAAACAGGATTCAAAGGGATGCCTTCAGATTGTTTTATTCAACAGATCTATTTTTTTTTTTTTTTTTGCTTAAAGGCACAGCACAGTATGAATCAAAGTCTCATCTAAAATCACTTTCAAAATGAGAAGTAGGACATCAGGTACAATAAGAGCTAAATACACAATAACCTGAGGCAGAATATCATGGCAAACCATGCTCCATGGTATAAATGTACAGAACACTGACAGCGGGTGGGGCTTTTTCATAAGTAGGTGCAGTATTTCCACAGCAAGAGAAGTCGGTTGTGGGATTTCCTATGATGACTTATTTCAGTTCATCTTAATGTGCCACATCTGGCATTGCAAAAGACAGACTGAGTTGACAAAACAGATCTTAGTACTGTGAAACTGTGATTTGTGAGACACCGATACAGGTTGAAAGCATTTGGGTTGAGTTTGCTTGCCACTTGATGGAATTTTCTCTGTTCGCTACCTGAAACGTGGGAGAATTTTCATTTGTGCCAGTTCTGCTATGTGCTCCACAGTGCCCAAAGGATCTTGGTGGTTTCTTTCTTTTTCTTTCTTTCTTTGGTCATGAAGCTACCATCACCCTGAGATTGTGCCAGACTACTGTTGTGTGGCTGCAGAACTGGTGGTGGAATAGACTGGGTGGCCCTGGTCTGGGTAACAGTTCCTATATTGGTAAGGGGAGCCTACAGAAATAAAAGCTTAGCAGTTCCACTGAAAAAAAAATAAAATCAAGTCTCAAGTCAACTGCCCTTTACTGAATGCAAGATACCAGAAAGTTGCCAAGTAGACCTGAACGGCTTAGAGTTTCTTAGTCTGGCACTGTGATGACAGTGATACTGCCTGTACATTGTGTTATATACAAATCACATCAGCCATTTGCTCAGTTACAATAAGCTATTTGAAGGCCACTTATGTTGTTTGTTCCTATCAGAAGCAGAGGAAAAGACTAAATTGTTGTAGCTGAAACTGCATACTTTACATGCCACAAACTTGCACATGAAAATGATTGCAAAGGCCATGTTTTCTTATTTTCCAGTGCAGCAGTGTTCATCCACTGAACTCAGTTTAAAGATCTTTAAGTAAAATCAGTTTGACCCACGACACATATTTCACAGTGCATAGAAGTCATATCTGCCATACACATCTTACTATCTTGAAAGGTACCTAAATTAGCCAAATGGCTATTCTGAAGAGTTCATGCAGCTTTAAACACAAAGCTAAATTCAAACTATTTGGCATTTTAGCTATTCCTTATATTCAGCTCTGTCTTCAGACCCATGGTCTTCAAAATTCTGAAGGGGTGAATCTTCCTGGTAACTATTTATCAAAAGGAGATATCCATGATTTATTTTATTAACATTACCAAATAGTGCATTTATCAGTGCATTCCATATTATTTTTTTACTTTAGAGGATATAATACTCCTATATCACAATAAGCAATGTAGATGCCTTCTTAAATGAGTCCCTTCTATCAGTCAGCTGTTCAAATCACACTATCACTTATACAGTAGTTTGTTCACTTTCACTTAGCTGACTTCTACTGAAAGAATATTTCAGTGCCAGGCAACTGCTTACTTTGATCCTTTTAAGACTTTTCTCAGTTGACTTGATAGCAAGCAGCATAAATGTCAATCTAATCCTTTATTAAAAGATAGAGACATCAGAGTTACAGTACCAGCCATGCTGTTACCTATCAGTGGTTTGATTTGTTTTGATTTATTTGTCTTGCAAGTGAATAGCTTTTCATAAGAGGTTGCTAATGGACTCTTAGAAAATGCTGACTTTGTTGACAGAGGCACAGAGATAAAGCAACAGGTACAAATGAAGGGTAGAGGCACAATATTATTCCATTCTCTGTAAGGTAGCATTCACTTTCAGGATCCTTTCTTTTTTTTTTTTTCCCCAGTAAGTTTTTTGATCTATTTTGCAACTGCTTAAAAAACTAATTTTGTTACAACTCTTTAAATAACTTCAAATCATTTAGTTAAATCCTTCTCATTTTGAAAAGTATAAATCAAGGCATTAAATATTTTTTTCCTTTTTTTTTCTTTTTCTTTTTCTTTTTCCCTGTGCCCTTCCTGCAAGCAAGGCTTTTAAAGTGGACTTGCTAGGTATCTGCATACATGTATATATCATACACTTATTGTATGTATACTCTCTCTATTCTCAACACAAAGCCAGATGTTTACAGCATGCACTGTCCCACACTCATGCCGGTAACAGCAACACACTATTTCTTTGAAAGTCTTTCTCATCTCCAGGCTCCGGAAGGCATAAATAAGCGGATCAATTACTGAGTTGCACATTATCAAGACCAGATAGGTATTGAAATGTGAAGTGTAACAGACACAGTATGGATTCATTGGGCAAGAAATAATGAGAATGAGGTGAAGGAAGAAAGGTGCCCAGCAAACAATGAAGACACCTAGTAATATAGTGATGGTGACAGCTCCTTTCATGCAAGTACGCTGGTAGGGCACCCCGTCCACAGGGAGGGCAGCGATCCGCTTAACACTGCAGGCGTGCAAACAAGAACATGTGAACATAAGGGAGGCCATGAGAAGAGCATGGTAAAGAACATTGTGATGAGACAGACAATGACAGTTTTGCTTTCTGAGTAGGCAATGGAATATGATGCCGCAGACGATGCAAAGCGATCCAAATGACCACAATCAGGGTTAAAGCTTTCTTCACTGTCATGATACTGTGGTAACGGAGAGCATAGAAAATCGTTATGTACCTGTCAATGGCTATAACCAAGAGGTTGCAAATTGAGGCTACAAAGAAATACATATCATTGAGTCAAACACATTGTCCATATGCTGAATAAAGTGGTGCATCACTGATCAAATAGCCGTTGCTCAGGATTGCAATCATGATGGTCTCCAAGGCATTTGACATTGCTCACTAACATGTCTGCCACAGCCAAGCTCACAGGAAGAAATACATGGGAGAATGCAGGTTTCCATTCTTCAGCACTGCAAGAATGACAAGGATGTTTTCCAGCAGGCTGATGATCACTAAAGTCAAGAAGACTTCAGCTTTTATGAAGACCTGCTCACAAAATCCATCGCCGCTTCTGTTGTTGAGAATTGAGTCATTGAAGTCTTCGTGACATTAAGCAGCACAGGCTGAAATGAAAAGCAAGGTGTGTGGTATTCATTGTCAGCAAAGGACTTGAATTCACAAGGGATTACAGACGGACAGAGCAAAGAGTTGAAAAAAAAGGAGGAAAAGAAAAAAGAAGAAAAAAAAAGCTTTCCAAGTTGTTGTTGTGCACATGGGATGGAATCAAGCAGGAGTTTTTGTTAATCGATTTTGCAAGTAGAACACACACACAAAAAATAAATCTTCATTTACAGTGAGTTTTTGTGTCAGTCATAGGCTGCTCTTCTGCCTTAGAAGAAAGTGAGCTTCAAATCAGGCATCAGACAGTTTTCTCTGAAGGGAAAAATCAGCAGCAGCACGTTGCTGGTTCTAATTCTGGTGATTAAAAGCAGGCAGTTTCCTCATCTGCTGCTGTCAGCTGGCTGGGGCCAGTGGTGGGTTCGTGTGTTGCAGCTTGTGAAACATCTCTTGCTATTTCAATGGCAAGAAAAGTAAAAAAAAAAAAAAAAAAAAAAAAAAGGAACCAAGGGGTTTTATACATGCATGAAATAAAAAACTCCTACAAAATCCTCCTTGCAGAGCAGTGGCCATTAGAGAGCAAGCACCTTTCTGAGTGACAGCTGCAACCACCAGGTACAGCATCCCCTCGACTGGATCCACCAGAGGATCTGAAACTGTCTGGCGCCCTCTGCAGATAAACAAATATGATAGATTTTGCCCTAAAATTCATCTGGTGGGAAGAAACAGGAAAAAAAAAAAAAGAAGAAAAAAAAGGTGAGGGGTGTTCAGAGGTGCGTAGGGTGCTCATGGCACTATATTGCTCTGCACTCCTGCCCAGACAGCCAGAGCTCTACGCTGAGATGCTCTGAAGGCTAGAATAGTGGTCGGTTGCATCTGAGACTACAAGCTCTCGGGGATTTGCATTTCTTGCCCATCAAATGATTTGGGTTTGGGCTTTGTTGTTTGTTTTATTTTGATTCCCAAATTCCCTTGCTCACAAGTGAAGCAAAGTGCAGGTGCACGTCTTCTCTGCATTGTGCATCCATCCCTGCATGGGCTCTTCCAGCTCTGCTCAAGGATCTCAGTCAAGCCTAGAGGTTTAACCAACTCTTGCTAGTTAATACATATATTTTTTCCTCTCCCCTGCCTCGTGAAGTGGACTAGATTGTATAGGCAGTGAAGGGTTTACCCAGGTGGCTCAGATGCTCAGCTGGGTGTTGAATGCATTACATGGAACTGAATTTGTAGATGAATACACTTTCCAAAACCAGCTCTGCTAACTTTGGCTTCAAGGACAGGGTTCTTCAAGTTCAGTTGCCTCAGTTGTCTTTTTCTTTTTTCTTTTACTTTTTCTTTTTCTTTTTCTTTTTCTTTTTTCTTTTTCTTTTCTTTTTCTTTTTCTTTTTTCTTTTTCTTTTTCTTTTTCTTTTTCTTTTTCTTTTTCTTTTTTCTTTTTCTTTCTTTTTGTTTTGTCCCCAATTATTAGTATTATTATTTATACTATTGTTCAGTTCATGAGAATGGAAATCTAGTGTTGGTCTGTTTTCCTTGGAAGCCTGTCCAATGACCTGAAGTAATCTTTTCTTCTGACCTAATTGCACTTGAACTTTTTTATCATCCCTTAACGCTAACGATGATCCCCAGCTAGTCATTTCTATTGGAGATTGAAATAAATTTCCATGCCACCCTTACCTTTCTTTACTCTTTGAAAAATAAACCTTCCTCCCAGTAGCTGCTTTATCTCATTGGAGGCTACCCCTTACATGGAATTGTACTTGCTTTTAAGCCTGTGTGGAACCAGTTACCATGTATTGAGTGGAGAGCAACAAGGTGGGTTTTCCTTGCACATTATTCAGGTCACACTATATCTGTATAGTGAATTTTTTAATTTGATTTTTTTTTTTAAGTACGAACCGATGTCTGTGTATTTCATGACTGGTGTTTTCACAGGAGTTCTTAGAATCAAAGCAATACTGTGTCACCGTGTACTGATATTTGGAGTTTCTATCACAGCTTTGTTAGCTCAGAAAGTGAAAAATCTTTTTTCATTTTCATTTTGAGCCCAGTTTCATTAACATGCACCAGTAATTCAATCTCAAATTCAGACTTCAGATGATACCTGTGCAAGGACGGCATCCATTGCAGCAATTTTTTTTTAATATGCAAAATAACTTGGGGACTTGCCCAACAATTTGTCCAGTTAACATTTTAAAGAACTTAATTGGTCTTTCAAAGTCTCCTCCCTAAATTCACAGTGATGTATTTCAAAGCAGATAATTTAAACAACAAAATATCTCTGCCATTCCTCTAATCCCATAATAGGGAAAAGATAATTGCCCCCCTCTAGAGTGTAGCAGTTATGGATTTATGCCTAGAGCAGGCTGTCTTTATTTTGTGTGCTGAACCTCAGTTGTTTCTTGCCAGCTCTCTCGAGCTGCTGGAGTGCACTGAAGATTAGTGATTTCTGGATAGAGTGATTGTCACTGCCCTAATAAACGTTGTCTTTTCAACAGAGGAGGAGCCCAAGGCTGGGCAGGATATTCCCTCCTTGCAAGCTCTTCCTTGTGCATTGTCTTGTGAAGTGGCAGGTGGAGGTTGTTTTCTCTTGGGTGGGAGCAGGATGGAAGGTAGAGCCTCCCAGTCCTGGAGAAGGTGCCCACCCTTAAGATACACCCTTGAGGTACAGCATCCTTCTGTGCTTGGCTCTGGACCACCTGCTGATGGAGGGGCACAGATGTTTTAGGCGCCCCCATGTAAGCAAATTCCAGGAGTGTTTTGCCATTTAAATTCAGTCGTCCCTTCCCATCTGGCCGGGCACAGCAATGTACTGCATTATGCTCATTAGTTCTTCAGAATAAAAAAGGTGCTCTATCAGTTAAAAGCAAAACCAGAATTGAGTCATCATTAGTACAAAGCACGAGTGAATCATCTTATATAATTTATTGCTTTGGATATCATGATTTCATCCTTAAATAGCCATTAGCTGGAGAAATGACTCAAGACAAAAAAACAAACAACAGAGCTTGCAGCTTCCCTTTTTTCAAAGGAAACCTATTAATTTCCTTGCATTTTTTGGATAATAAAGGCAATGGCTTCTTTCTTCTAGAAACACCTGCCTTTAAAAGAAAAAAAAAGAAAAGAAAAAAGGAACAAGATGTAAGTAATTCAATTACATGTGGTAGGAAGAACGTAAAAGGTGTAAAAGGAAACAAAACAGCAAAGAGGCTTAGCCACATCCAGTCAGGAGAGTCAGAATGAGGGATGAGCACACGGGAAGTGTCCAGGTTGACTGAACATGGCTTACAAGAAATGTCACTCTTTACTTCAGCCCAGGCCAAAAAATTATTTTCAGTTTCAGTTCTGTAAATATCAACTCTCGAATTCTCCATTACACTGTTCCAAAAGACTGCTACAGGTTTTCCCATATGTCAGCTGAATCTGAGAATCAGAAGCCATTAAATATGTTTCATCATGATTTTCCAAATGCATCTGACGCAGGAATCAAGCTACCATTGGCACTGAGATGCAATTTGAAGTGGAAATTGAATGTTATATACCGGAGTGGATTAATGGCACTATTAGCTTTGCCATTAAGTGCTAAAAATAGTGGGCTTGAGCATCATGTATCTGATTGGCAAGCTCAAGCCATCTCTAAGGTCTTTGCAAAAATGGGAAGGAAGCTGTGCTTGCCACAAGACACCTTAGGCCTTATTTTCAGAAGGTGTTAGGGATTGCCCTGCTCAGAATTGGAAAGCCTACATGAAACTGAAATTTTGCAATATATTTGCAATAATATATTATTATAAATATTAATATAAGTTGATGCCCTCAGCTGTCAGTTCCAGCTGCTTTTCCAGAGATATAGTTACTCGGTCGTGCCTTTTTTTTTTTTTTTTGTTTGCATGCTATTATTACTCACTTGTTTCTTCACTATAAAAACTGTATAATCTCAGGGAAAGGTAAAAAGAAAATACATTACTGCTAATATGTGATAATGGAGTTTTAAACATATTTCTCTTGTGATGTTGTGAATGAAGAACCTTGTTTAACATTTGTCACAAGAATCAATCTGGTATCAGTTGATAAATGGCATATCATTTATTTTCCTTTCACTCTTTTTCAACAATAGTTTGTGCACAACCAAATTGGAAAATTTAAAGGAAGTCATAGAATAATAAACAAGGGCAGCTATTCCTACGCAACAGGTAATTACTCCTTTCCTGCTGCTCCAAATAGCCAAAGTAACGATTGAATACTTTGAAGATTTCTCCTCAGTTTTGCCCTTTATAGAAGACTTAGATAAAAATAAAAATATTTTATCTTAGTGAAGCAAAAGCAAAGTACACTGGTTTTGAATTCTGTGCAACCTTTTCTAGAGTGCCCATTATGTTACAGGCTTTTATTTGGAAATATCTTTAAACAGGTACTTGAATTCTTGACCTGGGCACTTCATGGTGTTTACTCAGCTCTTTACTGACACACAGAGTTATTCTGTGCTGAACTGTGACTCAATAGAATTTTAGTTTTTGGTAATAGAATACTTGACAAATACAATAAATTAAACTTCAGATATTATTCACCAAATAACGTGTAGATTATAAACCTGTTGAGTAGTGACCTAGTTCAAGAAAAAAAAACATCATTAGTCTTTTTCACTGAAGTCATGAAGATATCACTAGTTATTAAAATATAGTGGAAATCTGGTTTGGGCTCTTTTGCTTTCAGGTTATCAAACCCCACCAAGATGGAAGTAGGAACCTCACAATAATCTGGCAAAAAGGACATATGATGACACCATCATAAATACTTGGATGATTAGTGCTGTCACTAAAATGCTGTGGTTTTATGAAATTCTTAGAGTAACAGCTTTGCAAAAGCACTTCTTACTACTGTCATTCATAGACTGCATAATCAGATACAATACCGGAAAAATATCGATTGTGTTCCTCCACGAAGTTGTATTCATACATTTTTCAATCAAGTCCATAGCTAATAAATTATTTTATAGTCTGAGGCTCACTATGATCTGAGGCAAGAGTGAATCTGAGGTGAATAGAGGTGTACACATTTGTATCAGATTACTAGAAGAAATTTTCAAATCGGAAGAGTAGATCCTCACCTGATATAACCAACTGAAACCTTATTGAAGTAGAATGCTTGCAGTTCCCAGCATTTCGGAGTTGATTCTTTCAATTTCCTTTCAACCGTGGCTGCAGCAAAAAGCTCCAGTACTGCAAGTGGAGAGAGGGTCTGCCAACCTTTGTGATTAGAGAAGAACAGGAACATCTAGCAGTGATTACAACAAAGTGGCTTTTTAGATGAATATTTCTATAATTTCAGCCTATTAACAAGTTAATTTAACTAGACTCAACTTTTGGACATGATACACAGTTTTCTTTCTCATCCAAGTTCAAAAGGAGACAAAGCAGATCTGATTGCAAAACACTTAGCAGCACCTGCAGGTGCTCTCTCATATTCAATGGATTTTAAGTGCTTTAGACTAATAACACTGAGTATCAGTTTTTGTCCTCTCACGTAAACGGTGAAAGACAAGCAGATATGATTGAGCCAGCTGCATTCTGCTGTTCAGCTTTGTCAGTGCCAAGAATCCCTGGAGTATTTTCCTTGTGTCTCTGGAAAATATTGCAGCCTTTGTTTTCACAAATCTCATTGCCCTGCGGTGCAGGGGCTGAGCCGTAGGTGCATTTGGCTGTCTAAAGCCTAATAACCTATTGCTGCTGACTGACTTCTTTCCCGGCACTACAGATGAATGCAAGGCTTTGGAGACAGGCAAGGTTCAAAGATGGTCTTACCGAGGTGTCAGATGCTGTGGGTGGATGGGTATTGGGAGAGAATTTTCTGTTGATGCTTAGAGTACCTCAGTTTGTTGCTGTACCTGGAGTCCAGTGTTGTTTCCTTGCAGACAAAATACACATATAAGAAGGACAGAAACAAGAATCAGAAAAATCACGGCTTTTTTTCTGTTACTATTACTCCTCAAGTACTAGAGATGTACTGTGCGCTGTACCTGACATCAGCCAGTCCTAGACCTGTAGAAGTATCAGTTTCAGGATGTTTAAAATATCTACTTTTATTTCTGCCTATTTGTGCATGACCTCATGTGAAGACTGCAAAAAAAAACATCCTTGGCTGACTAGGTTTGAAGAAAGGAAAAAAGAAGGAAAAGAAAGTGGGGGAAAAAAAAGTCCCACGAGCGTTTACTGCTGTGATAAAAACTTCTAGAACCTAACCCTTAATTTTAATTATCTGTTAAGCCTAACTTCTATCTTGCTAGTTTGGTCCAAGGTTTTTCCTATTCTGTTCTTTTCGTGTTTGGCAGATGTGACCTTAATACTATCCTAGAGCTGTAAAAAGAAATTCAGCTTCAGTGTTTTTATCTGCATCACTATTTGTAAATAACTTCTAGAACAGAGTGAGACAATCTTTAGTTTACTGCTTAGATTTAGCTGTAACTACAAATAGCAAAGGCCTGTGTCTGTTTATTAAACCAACCACACAGGCACAGTGGTACTGCTGCTCCCAGGGATTTGGCCCTTCGGGGTAAAATGAGATTTAAACTCTCTTCAGGATTCCTTTTCTGGATTCTGAAATTTGCAATATGGCTTTTTTTTTTTTTTTTCTGTTTTTTTTTTTGCTAGTAATGTCAAACCACAGTGTGTAATATAGAATATTTTCTGTTAGAATCTTCTCGATATGGAAAGCTAAATACATTTAGAAAGCAAATGTGATTTGTGAAACCTTGTACCCATTTGGTAATGAAAACTGAAGCGACATCTATTTAGACTCACAGCATTTCATGGTTTTGTGTGTGTGTGTGTTTTTTCTCCAGTTCAAGTACTCAAGGTTATTTACACATCTTTCTTTGTATTTGATGATAATGTATAGTTAGGGGTTTTTGAATAGCACATTTTCCCATTTAACACAAGAAAAGCTGACATTTTGTTAGTACTGAATGTTTTCTTGACAAGAAAAGGTATTGCCACGAAAAGGTTACATCCATCTTCAGTCTTACTTAACTTCTGATGGCAGAAATAATTAGATTTCATCTGAATTCACCAAGGATGCTTTTGCTGACAGCTTAGAAACTTCTAAAACCATTCTGCAACCTTGCTCTCCTGGGCTCAGAGGGTGCAGGTGACATAACCCTTAACCAGTGAAGTCTGATCTCAGGATGTCCCTTGTTTGTAGTTTTCTGAAGGATAATGTTATCACTACCCAGCAAATTCTTTTCAGGTGGACAGGCTGAGTCTTCAAACCCCTCCTGCTTCCTCCTGACTCCCTTCTGTTTCTTCTCTGGTAGTTATATATGTGTATATATATACATACACATATATATATATACACAAACACACATACACACATATATAATATTAATATATATATGAAATATTAACATATGTATACATACAATATATTAACAATATATATGCCTAATTTTACTAAGGATTTTCTTTATGTGATCTGATGATGCCTTTCTTTCTCCAAGCAATATTAGCTTGAAAGGCTTTTGTGGACTGTCTAGAGAGACCATGTGCTAACAAGGTGTCCAGAGATCAGTCACCGCTGTAGACACACACCCATGCCTACTGGGTTATCTTTCCTTTGCTGCTAATTAGATGGCAAAGCAGGAAAGGGAATAACATACTCCTACCATTCTGCAGTGGAGATATAATGAGATTATGTGACTGAGATTCAAACCCCGAGTACCTAATTCCTGTCTATTGAACACAATATTCTTCTTTTCAAATGTAGTTCTACTTTCCCTCTCATTGAGGTCTCAATCCATGAAAAGCGGGGAAGTAAACACACTGGGGCCGTGAGCCTGAGCTTTGTGTTTTCCCCTCTGTAGTCCCCTAGTCGTGTGAAGCTGGGCAAGTATTTTTCCTGGAATCTGTTTCTTCACTCCTCATACTAAGTGAGAAGGGATGTGTGAATGCCACCAACTTCTGCAGACTTCCCCTCGCTCTTTCCATTCCCCAGCAAATATTCTGATGATAAGAAACTCAGTGACACTGATGCTGGAATTTCAAAAAGCTCTTAGTGATCACCTGCCACTGGCAAACATTGGTGGCTAAGGTTTCTAAATAACAACTATGGCTAAAAATACAGAAGAGAATGTATCTGAGTGCTCCTTACCTTGTAAAATACAAGATAACAATGAATGATTTCTGGAGGGAAAATTGGCAGGGTTTGATTTAGCCAATTTTGGTTTTCTGTTGCTACTGCTGCCCAGGACCATGCCTGCAGGCCTGTTTTCTTGTGGATTCTGTTTCAGAGACAGAGCCAAAAGGAGCTGCCCAAAGGCAAAATTTATTTAAATTAATTTTGTTATTTGAACAACAACTCTGACTACAATTTTTAAAAGCCCGTATCTAGGAATCTATCTTGTGCTTGCTGAGTTAGGTGACGTGTAATAGCTCATTCTTCAGAAAAGCTGGGCTTGTGACTGTGCTAAAGTGTTCATGATTCACTGCCTTTCTTGATCTTAAAATTACACCACTGCACGTGTAAAGAAGGATGAAGGTTTAGTGAATGCTTGGTGTTTGCAAGACTCCTGTCTAAAGCCTGCAACAGGATTAATTGTGTGTGCAATAAGGATGGTCAACTGCACGTGCAGATTCAGCATCAGTATGTCACCAGTCAACTTATCTAAGGACATAGCGATTGTATGGGGATGCTTGTTGCTTTATTCTTATCCTGTAATTTGCTGGGCAAGACTTAAAACAGAGGAAGCAACTACACTAGGGTTGTCTGAGTATATGGTGCAGGGGCCAGAATGAAATAGGAGGAATGTCAGGAGGTAACAGTGATCTCCTATGTTTGTTTGTTCAATATTTGCTTTTGTTAATACCAGATAACTTTTCTGACAGATCACAAGCTGAAATTTCAAACAGGTCACAGGAGAAGAGGCATCCTTCTGTCACAGGGCTCTTTCCAGGGTAAAAAGGCCACCCTTGAGTACGGGAGATCCTGACTCCCTGACCCGCTCGGCATCTCGTTAGAGCAGAGAGCAGTTGTGTTTCACGGCTTTCACAGCTGCGATCTGAAGGCTGGCCTCTGAGGCTTTCAGAAGTGTGGGTCCAGGATTGCTTTACATCTCTCTCAGACTCCACTGTTAGTTTTTTGCTATTTCAAACCCTTCAGCATTTAACACTCATCCTTGCTGTCCCCAGGCACTCCCAGGGGCTGGTGGACATCTTGAACAGAGCTGGTGGAGAGTTCAATGTCTTATGGCTCCTGTCACTTAAACCCATACATACAGCCCTTTGGTTTAAACTGCTTTGCTGGTCCACTTTTTTAACAGACTTTGATTAGGGAAGTGTCTGGGCCATCTTGTGTCACAAAGGAGTAAATATATAGAGCTGCCTATAATTTTTTTGGTATATTTCATATATTTGGAATACCACGTGTTGTTAACTTGCTTAGCTTTAGGTTTTGTCATTGGATGCAGCATCAGTATTAACAAGGTGAGACTGACATTCAGGTGTGTAGAATTCTGCATGAAATGCTTTGTAAGAGGTTGAAATATGGGTTAAATGGGGCTCTGTGTAGTGTCACCAACTTCAGCAAAGCTTTCATGACTAAAGCGCGGGCTGTGGCAGGGCGAGCAGGCATGAGCAGCGCTGCTAAAGGCAGCTCAGTTTCAGCTCGGCTCAAGAGAGGAACAATTTTACAGATATCCTGGTCAAAACTAGATCACACCTTCTGGGCAAGTGATTTTTCTTTTTTTCAGGGCCTGGGGTTGGTGTGGTCCCCCCGGCACTGAGTGACCAGCCAGGAGGGCAGGGGATGCGCCGGGGAGCCCAGCTCTGACGTTTCCTTTATTAGTGCTTGTTGCACACAGTGGGGAGCTCGCAGGAAATGGCTTGAGTGGATGAAGAACTGTTATTTTTAGCAACGTGTGGGTTGTTTCTGTTCTTTTCTTGATGGTGACACGGATCCACTCTCAAAGACTGGGAAAAATTCTGTTGTTCAAATTCAGTGACTAAGTAGTTTGTGCGTTACCAATTAACAAAAGAATAACTAATGGCTCTATTTCTAATTACTGATTTGCTTTATTTAAATATCAAACAGACACTGTGCTTTGCAGAACATGCTATACAAAACAGCGAAAAATGAAAACTGAATGTTTTCTTTTAAAAAAGAAGTGAAAACAAAACCAAAAAAGCCCTCATCATTTAGGCAGCATGTACTCACTTTTCCATTTTAATGAACAGATATATAGTCTCTGTCTCCTAGTTCCTGTAATTTTATTTATTTATTTATTTACTTACTTTTCTGGGTTCTTCCACTACTCATGCAAAGTGTGCACACTGGGTTCATTACAAAATCAACCCAAATTACCTGAAAAAATAAATAGAATGCAATAAAACGACATTCTAGAGGAAAGTATTTCTTTTGCTGTGTTTCTGGTGAAACATACAGAAGCCGTTCAAATTTGCCACACATCCAGCCAGTGGGGCTGATGTGGGCTTCCCCTGCCCAACTCTGGGGCATCTTTGCAGGCTGGCAGCCCCTGGATGTCTGAGCACCCTGCAGGGTCAGACACATGGCCCTGTAGTACTGGCCTAGCTGCCTCGTCCCTCCCAGCTGTCCCCATCTGGCTGTCATGGTGAGTGTTGTCTAAGCCCTGGCACATTTCTGATATTTTTTTTTTTTTTTTTTTTTTTTCCTTTGTGGATAGGCTTCAAGGAAGGAGAAAGACTCGTGTTCTAGCTCAAGTTACCTCTGCATTGAAAATAACCCTCCCCGGCAGAAAAATTGCAGAGATTGTCATGTAAATTCAATTAACTTTTCCAGCAAGCTTTTTCTTGGTCCTTAATTCAAAATCACAGCTATGAGCTGAACAAGAAAACTAAAATGAAGTTGAGAAATTGTGACTCTCACAACTCCAGAATGTGCTCACTCCTGACCCGGTCAGGAGGATGGGGAGTCTGGGCTCCCACCTGCCAGGATTCAGACATGACCTAGTCTGATTTCAGCTGGAAAGGTTGGACATAAACTGCTGCTTCTTCATATCAAAATATGTTATTTTCACTTTCAGCTTAAGAAATTTACACAAATGTAGAAGAAATTAAGCATTATGACTTTGTGTACCTTGTGAAGGTTTTATGGGGGAGAACCCTGCAAATACTGGCAACAGTTGTGAGAGGATTGTGTCTGAGCATCACTAGATGTCACTCTCAACCTGAATTTAGCTTCATGGACTCATGTTTGTCAGAAGTTTTCATTTTAAATTATTAATCTTTCATTCAACTCCCCACCTCCTTTATTTTCTTGCATTTAATGCACAGGGGATCTTCCAGTTCAGCGTAGTACAATCTGTTGTGCATAAATATTTTTCTCGCTTAAAACCAGGATCAAAATCGGGTCAAAAAGAAATACCTAAAACTTGCAACATGATCAATTTCTGTGCTAGATATTCAGTGGGGAAACAGGAAAGGCAAATGACCCTGAAAGAGAGTTTCCTTCTCACTTTTGGTTGGTTTTCCTGTTTCATTCAGTACTTGCTGGCACAGTCACTGTGTACACTGTGATGTGTTACATCATGTGTAACGAGGATGAGAATGTCCATTTCAGCCTAAAATATCCACTTAGCTTCAAAGTACTGGATTTTTTTTGTGTGTTAAAAAGCAGGGGTGATATTTAGGTGATTTATGTGGTTTAATTTAATAACATTTTCTTTTAAATTGCTAAGGGTTTCTATTTGGATAATTCCTGGCTTTTCCACTGAGCCAAACGTTTCCGAAGAATTCAAAACACTCTGAAGGAATTTGCAGATCTCATCTGGGTTTTATTCACCTGTGTCTGTGGAGACACAAAACTTGGAAAATATCCTCTTCCCTCACTCTCTCCATTTCTTGCAAATCCTTATTTCTCTCTCGGTAAATACCTTTATTTCCTTGTAGCCAGCCCAGCGTGCTGCCAAATAACTGGCCACTGCTTCTGTTTCTGCTGCTGTTACACCTGCAAGGTGCGGTCCCAGTGCCTGCTGCTGCTGCAGACTCACAAGCCATGCTGGACACGAGATCTGTCAGCTCTCATGGGGATTTTTACTCAGCTCTTTAAAGGAGTCAGCATATCATTCCCTGGTCATATGCTGCCTCTTGAGCTTCTCTGACAGGTCAGCCCAAAGGAAAAAGGTGATGATGACAATGGTGGCCCTATTCCCTGCAGTGCAGCCCCTCTGCAAGTATCCACGAGAGCAGGAGAAAGTGCTTACTGAACAGGCTCTGAGCCCTTTTAGATAGTGGCAGAGGCAGGAAAAAGCGACCTTCACCTCCTGGCAGGGAAGCAGCTTCCCTCTGGAGCAGGGATGAACCCTGCTGCCTCTCCTCTAGGAGCACGGTGCTCTCTGAGGTGGCTCTGGGCTGTGCTTCTGTCCCTGTGCTTCCTGCGATAGGGAACTGAAATGTCTGGCTTACCTGTATCAGGGCTTTCCATGCTCTCTTGCTGGACTCAAGTAGATCGAGGGAGAATTACCCCTTCCCAAATCCTAAGGCATAAAGAGCCCTCCTGGCTTTTTTTTTTTTTAACCTGTAAAGATATGTGTGATGTCTATAGGAACTTACACTTGAAATATTTATCAGTGGCCTTCTACTGTTCTCATCCATCACATGGGGGAGAGGGAAAGAAGGGGCTCTAATCACTGTGAAAATTTAAACTACCCCTGCAGCATAGCCCCAGACGTCCTCTGTCTCTGTAAAAGAAAAGGTGCGTGTGTGAGGATTAGCACTTTAAGGTGTGAGGAGGACCAGGCTGGCCACTCCTTTTATCCTCCCCTTTTATCCTGGAGGATCTGGCTGAGATTGTCTGAGCTGTGGGCTGCAGCATGCTGGCAGGGCTGCTCATGTCGTAAAGGGAAGGTGGCAGCCTCCCAGGGCTGCTAAACTGGTGGCTTTTAAACAGTAACTGAGATAGAATAATTAAACCCCCAAACCATGAAGCTTCTGTGGCAGGAGGAGTTGTGGGAGGAAGGATGCCCGTGCTCAGCCAGCCGATCGCTGCAGACATTTGGTGTAAAACACGGGCCCAGCAGCCTCTGGGTCAGGTATTTTTCTGGGGGTCTCCTCTGCACCTAGGAGCGTCTCTCGACCTGCCCTCCCTTCTCACTGACGACCATTTTTGTCTTTTGTGTTTGAAGTTCAAGGCAATGTTTCTCCTTTGGCTGCTGAGCAGCGCATGTAAGCGCTTCATGGTGCCAGCCCTTAATGCCAGGGTGTTTCTTTTTCTGTATCTCATGTAGTTCCTTGCTGCACCCATTAACCTAGCCAAAACCAGTATTTGTAATTGCGATACGCTTTCTTTGGAGGAGATATTCTACTGCTTCTGGTCCTTTCAGCCTTTTCCTCCTTTCTTCATATTTCCATTAGAAAAGTGAACTGTTCTCTCCTCAATTACTCATTTTCTCCTACCCTCCCCAGCCCCTATGTTTTTTTTTTTTTCTTGATTTACCATTGGCACGTCTCCTCACTTCACTTTCTGCTGATTAGCACCCTTGGTACACTAGGTGCAGTTGCACTAGGTCGAGCCTCACCTTACACAATGGAGTCATTAGGAGTTGCAGCTTCCTCTTGTTTTCGATACCATTTCACAGAGGAAAGAAAGAAAGAGCCCACTTATAGGTTTAGGCAGTAATTCTGAGGTAAAACAATTTCCAGGGAACGGCTTTGTTTCTCAAGTCTAAAATATTTTTTGAGGGCATTCCAGCCTTGCTGAAATATTTGTGCTTCAAAGAGAAACAAAAATTTTTTAATGAAGTTAATGATTTTTCTTATCTATTTCTTTATTTATTTTTTAAAATGGGGGAGGGATCATTTCAATGTGTTGAAACAAGACTAATTTTTCAGCCTGAAATAACTCATTATGTCCTTTTCTTGGGTACACAAATGTTTAAGAAAATTCTTTAATGAAACAAAAAATTGAATTTTTTTTTTCTTATTAAAGAAATATTTCTGGTTGATACAATCAGAATCATTTAGGTTGGAAAAGTCCTCTAAGATCATCTAGTGCAACCTTTAACCTATCTCTGCCAAGTTTGCCCTTAAACCATGTCACTAAGCACTACGTCTACATGGTTTTTGAAGATCTCCAGGGATGGTGACTCAACTACTTCTCTGGGCAACCTGTTCTGATACTTCAAAACACTTTCAGTGAAGAAATTTTTCCTAATATCCAACCTAACCTCCCCTGGTGCAATTTAAGGCCATTTCTTCTCGTATTGCTTTGTGCTTCTGAAGTGCACTTGTCTCAGAACTTTTTTTTGAAGTTCCACAAAAACACAAAATAAGTTCACACAGTGTTATCCACAATATACTATTGGAAAACTCATGTGGATTTAGCATTTTTAAAAAGTGGGTAATAAAATCTCTGATTTTTGGCATGTGAAGTCATGCCTGCAAGGGCCCTGGTGGATGGGAGAAGCAAGATAGCAAACCAGGAGGCTGACAAGGAGGTTCACATTTGAGGTTGGATACGGAAACCAAGGAAAAAGGTGTTCAAAATCTCTGTAAATCCGAGACATCTTAATTGTCTTTTTAGGCTAAAAAGCCTAATGAAGCATGACAGGTTTGCACTGGAGGGAGTGGGACCAGTCTCAGTGATCGTGGCCAGCAAGTCAGATAGGCAACAGCACTTTCAGCAAGGTCATGACAAGGCAGTGTATGCTTCTCCATGCAAAAGATGCACCTGCTTGGCAACAAATGCACTTAGTGTAAGTACCAAAATAGAAGGAAAAGAGGTTTCAAAATCATCTCTGACACCAGCTTTTTCCTATTGCCAGAGTTGTATATGTTGCTCTGAAGTAAATAAGTGTTTTTGATACAACACATTTACTTTGTGTATTGGTCAGACAACACACAGTGTTCTGTTTCTTCCATGATAGTTCAAAACCCTTTTCTGCATTGTTTTCTTCTTCACTGGAGGCTGTGTATATAAGTACAGAATTTTCCCATGTGTTTGCTGCAAAGCATCATCCTGGCATATGTTTGAATCAATTAACTTGGAAGAAAAGAAGAAATTACACCAGAGCCTTTAATAAAGGAAGGTGTAATTAACGACTTCAGATTAATTGAAAATGTTTGCTCTAAAAGTAGCAATTGAGCTCTGTTCTGATTAACTACTTTCTCACATACTTCGTAGCCTTGCAGAAAATGCAGTTCAGCAGAGAGCAGAGGGAAAAAAAGCCTAATATCTCTGTAGAACCTTTATAAGAGAAACCTGTCATTTTCCCATTCTAAAATATTCTGCAGTACTGTAATTACATTATACAAAAACATTCCTTGATTCTTTCATTTAAAAAGAAAATCAGTTCCTCAAGGGCTGAAGACTCAAAGGGGGAATAGGCCAATATTACAAATTTGATTCTGGATGAATTAGTTGCTATTTTTTTTTAAGCAAAAGACTTAGGAGAGCTGTCAAAGAAACATGCTTCCCATGATTTCATTTTCCATTCTTGTGAAAAATTTCAATCCTGTCATGATGGACATAGAACAGTCAGAACTGAAAGCATTAAAAGACAGTCTTTCAAGAAATACTTCTTTAGAAGATCTGGACTTAGTTGGGCCTTGTTACGTTATTGACCTTTGTTAAGCCAACATTCTTTCAAAGAGTAGGAGATATTTTTTAATTAGTTCAAATGATTAAAAATTGTTTATATTAACATATATTGACCTTTCTTTCCATTTGTATTGCCTTAAGTAATCTTGGGAGAATTAATTTCTAATCCCTTCCCTCCCACACATTTGCTGTTGTGGTCTCCCTGGGTCTGTCTACAATTTACAGCAAGTGTGAGCTTAAGGGATCTTGTTCATGAAGCCGTTGATCCTGTGTGGCTGTCAGAGCCTGGTCTTAGGCACAAGTTTCAGATCTTTCTCTGGCATCTGAAGACCTGCCTGCAATGTGAATGGGTTGGCCAAGTCTCCATCCCATTGCTCACCATAGCTTGTCTTTGACTGCAGCCCTAGTTCAGGACGCCTGCACTTGCCTCTTGCTTTTGCAGTGTTGCCTTTTGGCAGATAAATCAGTCAGGGTACTCAGCAAAAGGTCCATAACTAACCTCTGAAAGAGCAGGGGGGACTTATATGCATGGGTACGTGGGGCTGGGCCAGGGAGCTGCCCTGCCTTTGCTTCCCAAGTGGTCCATTGACACCTCTTCTGAACTGAACATCTCAGCTTTATTTCCCTGTGCTTGTAAGATTGCTTTTAGTATAGTACAGAAAAGCTGAAATGAGACCCATCATCAGAACAAAGCTTTTCAATTCCTGTCATGTTTTTAAAAATTGAATTTTTGGGAGAAACTGTTTTTTGATTTTCCTTTCTTTTGCCTATATTTGTAGCAGAAGAAATTTCTAAATATGAAGAGTCTTTCAGCCACGTCTGTTCAGAAATTTTAATCTCATTCCCATAAGGTTTTTTGTCAACAGAAGTCATCATATACAGTAAGGGGAACCAAGGTTTATTTTTTTTGTAGCTGCTAAAAAACTTTTGTCAAATGTGGGTTTAGATTTCAAGAATGTTTTACTGTTAATTCACTCTTCTAATCACTAGACTCTCTTCAAATACAGATTACAAAGGCAGAGTCTAAAATGCTGTTGATTTTTACAGAAATCTTGTAAGATAACCTGCAGGTGCATTTATGCTTTGATCCAATATGCACATACTCGTGCTAGAGTTTGAAGACATACATTAAAGATAGCTGCCATGCATAAAAATATTGCTGTGAAAATTGCCTATTGTATTTGCAATTCCTCAGGCAAACTTTGCTACATTTAGTATGGAATTTGTTTTGTTAACTAACATGTTAGGTGTTCAGATAGATCCAATGTGCAGTAATAGATCATAATTTTAACATTCATGGCTCAGTGACTTCAGGAAGTCTCTGGAACATAAATATCAGTTCAAGAAAAGCAAACAGCTTCTACTTTTTTGTCTTTTCACAGAGCTGCCATAAGGAAGCAAAGCATCATTATTGTTTCTTTCAGTTCTCAGCAAAAAAGGAAGTAAGACTTAATAAAAGCCATTGGCTGTAAGATTTCTTGAGAGAGAGAGAGGCAGAGAAAAAGGAAGAGAACGAGAACCGTGCTGTAGAAAAGCAGGTGTGATTCATGAATAAACTATAGTTTGTAACCCTATGGGATACTGATGAAACAAATAGAATTTTCACAGACATGGATAATACAAGAACACAAGACACTTTTTCACAGGTAAAGACAGAAACTGTTATGGCTTATGTGAAAGTGCTATTTGTTGTGCATAACTGAAGAGATGGCATATGAGAAACTGAAATGACTTTGTGTTTTATTGGTAGGGAATTTGCAGTAGATTGTTTAATGTAATTCATTAGCACATAATATGAGTGTGGACTGGTTTAATATATCAGAAATTATTTGCAGAAGTTGGTTATGAAACAATATTTTTCTGTACTGTGCTTTATTCTTAAGAAAGTTGAAATGTGCAAGGTTTTCCTGATACGGAGAGGAAAAAGAGAGAAGATCTGTCTTTCTATTGCTACTACAGAGGATTTATTAATACTATATATTATCTGCACTAAAAATTTCCATAAGGTAATTGGAGGGGGAAAATAGTGTTTTATATTATAGGCAAGTGCAGTTTTTGATAATCATACTGGTATTTGATAAGATTGATATGTCAGAATTGAATATACATCAGCTTGCAACACTACTGCATTTGTCTGAGGGCACCTGACAGATATATAGTCTTTGTAGCATTCTGCTACTTGCAATACTTGCATGTTTGGAAGTCTGTTACCTGGAGAATTAAGCCATGGAAAATTGCCCTCTAGCTAGGAAAGTTGATAGCTTGTACTGGTGGAGAGTCCCTGGAGTAAAGAGCAATTAGAAGAAGGAAGGGGTGTGTTATGTGTAGGCTGGAGGTGTGACGGAGTGATCTAAGTTGGCCCTGGGCAGCTACCAAGAGTGGCTTGGCTTGCAATTACTACGTACTTTGAGAAGAATATGAGATCTGAGGAGAAGTCTGCTCTGTTGGTATGATTCCACTTTTCCACTGAGAAGCACGAGATGTTCACTGAAAGATTTGCTAGGTGAGGCTCTAGGCAAACTCAGGGTGAGAGCACAAATGAGGATGAAGCCTCTTTTGGTTTGTCAACATCTTTGGTTTGTCAAAGAGGAAGAAGGGCGTGTTACATATTTCTGCATTTGGTTCCCTCCATGCAACATCAACATGCACGGCCTTTGAAGTGTTTGTTGAGGGCAGTGTAACAGGTCATCTTAAGACTGAGTCAGCTTGGCAGATATTAATTGCTTCACCTGAGGAGATGACACCTGAAATGTAATATAATTACAGGACCCATCTGGCACTATTCAGTGTAACGAAGTGCTGGGATCTATTTGGAGAAGCTGTTGATGACAATGCCATTGAAAAGGCACAAATTCAGAGTGCAAGTGTTTTCTCTTTCTTTATTGTCTACAGCCCATGTTTTTATTGCCTAGCACTGACGCACAGGCCTGAGGTGCAGCTTATGAATCATTGCTCTTATTTTGGCAGGTACTGCTGGGGAGGTCAGGGGCAGCACAGATGTGGAAATAATCAAATGCTTGCTACCAGATAGGGCTTACATGAGTGAGAATCAGAAAACAGGAAGCTGTAACCAGATGGTGCTACTTTTTCCTTTCTTTCACTCCCCAAGGCCTGCAATGAAGTATATGCATAAAGCTCAGGTTAAATGTTCACCAAGTGATTTGCAAAGCTAAATTGAGCCTGAGAAAAATGTTTGAAACTTTTTGTGAACTTCTCTTAAAATTTGACTACATGTCTTTCTGATGCTTTTCATCTAAGTCTTCTGAGGACTGTTGTGAGGTGGAACAGTTGTCAACCCTTTTGCTTTTCCAGCCTGCTTTACTTTAATCAACCATTTTAAAGTACTTTTATCCCCATGGCTTTCCCATACAATTTTTTGCTAGACTTTTAGTTAAAGGCCACCTCTCTTAGGTGATTCTTTTCTTTTCCTGGTCTTTTCAAAGGTAGCTTAGAGCAGATTTTCACTGTGTATATATGTCAAGGGATCAATTCTGTTTAAATAAGGCCAAATGATTCCATATCTTCTGACGTATATATTCATGAACATGTACCCAGCCTCAGGAGGAACTTCTGTAGCTTTGGAGATGGGCTATTTTCGTGAGACTATAAGTAAGAAATCCAATTTTCTCCTGACCTACGGGGGCTTCTAAAGACTTCACATATTGGATGGTCGGTCCAGCTCAGTTATGGATCTGGAGCAATCTGCTCCTTGCAGCTAATGTCAAGTGTTGGTCAGAGCAAAGGACTTGTGAGACAGTTCAGGTTCCTTGGTCCTGCTCTTGTTTTGAACCTAGATGTTTGTAGGTTACTGAATGAGATGTGCTGCGTAAGTGCATGCTTTGTGGAGGCTGCATTTATATTTAAAACCAGAATCAATTGTAGGCAGAGTTAAACATCAATGTGGAAATACTCTGTGTAGGAATCAGAGCTCACTTTTCCTTGATCCATCTAAAAAATCCTCAAAACTTGGGAATGTCTTTCTTGTGTAAGGTAAGATCAAAAGACCCAGGGAGACTGCAGTGAGTTCTCTTACATTTTCTACTCAGTTGGAGGTAGCCCACTGAACAAAGAACAGGGGAAATGCCTGTGGGAGAGGGGCTGAAGTGCATCCTCAGGTATGTCTTCCTCATCATCCTTACAGCAGTAGGTACTGACATCCCTCAGTAAAATTTCTTTTTACAGAGCCATTCGGACCTTTATCTGTCTTGTCTCATTCTCAATATGGTACAACTTCCTGAACACGGCAACACAATACATGTAGTCAAAGATCTTTTTGAAGGGACTTTTTTCCCTGAGTTTAAGAAAATACTTAAAGATGCAGCATAAATAGTTGTACTACGAGCTGATTCCGAGAAAGTTGACCTTGGAAAATGGAGTCTGCTTTTGTAAGGGAGCCTTAAGAATGTGGTGAAGTTGTGTGTATATATAGACAAGTTTTATATTCTGCTAGATCTGTTGGAGTATAAGGGGAGACTATAGGAGAGGGGGAGACAAAGAGAAATAGCCTCTTTTTACCTCAACACTTTGTTATGATGATTCATTAACAAACCAGAATCCTGGGATGGGGGGGCGGGGGGGGCGGGCGGAGGTTAGGTAAGAAATGAGACATCAGCAGAGAGATACTTTTTTTTTTTTTCCTCAAGTTTCAGACCTTATTTTGAATGGAACATAATAAAGAGTTTATTTGTTAAATGTTTCAAACAATGTAGAATTCATGGAGACCTGTAATTCTCACTTAAACATTCATGAAATCAGTATTGCCTTCTCTGTTTTGCACTTCATACTTGTTGCTTAGCACATGTTAACTAATGTGATCTAATAAACCTCAAGCATAATGAATCATGTATTGTTCAGCTTTTAATAATTTTAGCAGCCAAATTCTTGCTTGATATGCTTTTACAAGACGCTAGGGCACAAGATCAGATTGTAAGCCTGTGAAGAGAAATATTGCATACTTTTCTCCAAAATAATTAGATGTCACTGCTTAATAGTCTGGTAATCTTTGTTTTATCGCAAGATTAATTGGACCATCATGTTAATAAGCAAATATGATAATCCTTGATAGTTCTTATCACTATGGATTATTTTAATTACTACAACGAAAGGCATGGAACATTATTATTTTAGTAACAAGCTGAAATACTTCTATATGAACCTCCTTCTTTATTCTATTTTAGTCCATTTTGTAGCATAACATTAAAGTTGCACCTTAACACACGAAGAAAATACACAGTAAATTCATGCTTACTGAGTATTGTTTTGAAATGAATTGTCATTTAATGTATTCAGGACATGTACTGCATGTTCCTGTGGTGGCAGGGAGCTGAAACCAATGGGAGTTTCATTCCTGTATTCAGTGTGCCTAGCATAAAACTATAATTGAATGAATGCTTTGGAAAATATTCCCATAGTAGCTACTTCAAAGGCAATCTGCACCTATTTACTTAATTCAGTTGCATCCTCTTAATTCATTTGTATTGACAACAATGTTCAGCAAGAAATAAAAATATCTTATCACATTAAAAAATTACTTAAAAAAAAAGATTCACTTTATTTACATTTTTAATGTAATTTTTCTCTAGAGGCCACCAACATTTTGGAGGAAAACAGTAACAGTGTAAGAGGTAAACTTCATTTAATAATGGCTTAAGCATGAAGGAAAAAATGAAAATCCAGTGAACCTATATCTTGGTATTGAACATGGAACATGTTGGCCATCTGTCACGCAAGCTGGAAACCATTTCACACTGAAAGCTTCTGCATTTTCATTGGTGTGCCTGCCTGTAGCCTTGGTAAAACCAGTTGTAAAGCTTTCCATAAATGTTTCCCCCTCCTTTTCACAGTAATATTATTTCTTAGTGTATTTTTACATGAAATAAATGGGCCAGTTGACTTTTTAATCACTGCAATCTATGTGAGAAACAGAAAGGTTTCACTGTTCACTGCATGGTGCAGATGCTGTGAACACTTCACACACATCCAGGAATCTCATGGTGTGTCAGTGTATGGCAGGAGGCACACCAGCACTTCAAACATGCACCTTTCAGGCACAGAAAACTTCTTATCCTACCTAAATATTCTGCAGTCTCAATTTCTGTTGTGAGTGCTGCTTGTGAAGATATTTTGGTAGCTATTTGAAGAAAAACAGTAGCAATTCAACAAAAATACCATGTTAGGATTGATTAATTCAAAGTTGCACCTACTTAATGTGAAGTGAAGCAGCAAAATCACAAAATCCATGAGTTTTAGCAATACATCATGCTTTTAAATAGTCAAAGGTTCTTTCTCTTATTTCTTTGTGAGCAACTGGACTGAGATATAAAAAAGGTGTGAGGTAAAAACTCCTAAAATACTATTCAAACTGCTGTGAATTTTTATTTGGAGCTGCAGAACTGTAAGACTGTGTCTTTATACTCCAAGATTGCTGCTTGGAAGCATCCACTTTTGCTTTAGTTGTTAGTACTAAATAAACGATTGAAAGTTGGCATCTAGTGTGGGGCAGAAAGCAGAATAGCCATTGATATACTGGTCCTATTTCATCTCAATGAGTACTGAAGAACCAAAGCACTGTAGGCTTGGCTCTGCACAACTGAGGGCACCCACTTTCCTGCCTCAGATTGCCCAGGCTGTTAGTACAGGCCTGACTGAAACAGGATCTAGGATATGTAGGTTAGAAATTGGAAAACTCGTTGTATTTCTCATGATCTGAAGCTTGTTGCAAACGGTATCTCCATGGGTCTTTTTGTTTGTTTGGTTGGTTTTGTTTGTTTGTCTTCTTGTTTAAGCTCTAACCATTAGTGTTGTCCTGATCTGGTCTCCCTCCAACCTGTCCACCTCTTTTTGGGAGATGTGGAGAACGTCGCACTCTTCCAGCTGAAGCCTTTATCAGTGCTGTGTACTGGAAAGATGACAATGTGTTTTGCAGACTATGATGCCGTCTATAACCTCCCAGTGGGATGTTTTATTGCAACAGCGTGAAGCTGTTAACTTGTGTTGGTTTGTAACCTACTATAACTTCTGAGTCTTTTTCTGAAGAAAATATGTTCCTCAGCCACCCTGTGTGTAGCTGGTAATTCAGTTGAACTTTCTCAAGATATTTTTTTTCCACTTGTTGAATTGTGCTTCTCTAATTTGTCAAGTTTGTTTTGAATTTGAATACCCGTTGCAACCCGCTGTGGCTCTTTCCACCTTCATGTCTGCGAGTTTAATAAGCAAAATCTCTGTTGCCAGATTGTTAGTGAAAACATTGAATAGAACAAAATGAAGTCAGTCTCCTGTGCACCACCACTCAATATACCCTTTGGTTTTTCACCTCTGGTAATTACTTTCCGAGTGTGGTTTTCTGACAGGTTCCAAGTGCTATTTGAACGAGGGTCCTGCTGAGAACGTGAGGGCCTGTTAAGTGGTGATTGAGGGAAACACTGATGTAATTGCTTCATGTTAGACCTATAAATCGTCAGGTTTTCAGAGGGGCCTTCAGGAAAAGTTTAGGTATTGAGATTCTTCAATATGGAGAAATCTTCAGAACTGGAAGAAAGAATAATCACTTTGTATTGTACACCGTGCTGTATACATTTCACTAGGATCCAATTTATGATTCAGATTCCAAAATATTTTTGAAGCTAGCTCTTTAGGATTTTTTGATGTAGTACTTAATTTTTACAATAATGTAATAAATTATATGAAAATATCTTTGGGTTCCTTCAGCTCCTGCTGAAAGTGGTAGAATTTCCAGTGTTTTCAGGGAAATCAAGCTACTGTTTGATGAATACCTTCTTTGAATAAATGTTGACAGATATTATTCAGCCAGATATAGATCTGAACAAATAATGCAAAACATTATTACAGATGGATAATTTACTTGATGAATAGCAGCACTGTTTGACAAATAATATTAGTCTATCTCTATGACTGGCTACAAAAGGTGGTATTGCCACATAAAAATATCACATCAGTCATCTGTATTGGTATTTCATGTAAATTACAAGTGAAGGTTTTTCAGATACCCCCAAACATAGAAGACAGCCACTCCCCTACAAATATATGGGAGCACTCAGTACACTTTGGGCCAAGTTCAAGCCTGGTGAAACTGAATACATTAGGAGATGAAAGTTGATAAGAACTGGAACTTTTAAGGCAACCAAGATTGTGTCTGCTGTCTTGAAAATCATTTAAATGACATGTTCAACATGCAGGCAGAGTGGAGTTCAACATAATACTGTAAAGAAGGCAAATACTCACAGTAAACTACAGTAAACTAAGCCAGTGCCTTTGATTTGGAGGAAAAGAAAAAAAAAAGGCATTTTCTTTAAAAGCACAGCTTGTAGAAGGAAGTTGCTACTTGAAATTTCACCCGAGGTCAATCGCCGCATTGTATCCTGGCACTTATTTTTAAGTTTCTCCACTGTATTTGCTTTACAGAAAGTGTTGTGTACTGCAGCTGGAAGGCACTGAGTCAACAGAAAATCCCCAGAAGGCTTTACCTCTAAGTCACTTCATCCTCCTTTGCTAGGTAGAAAACAAAATCTATTATTAAAAGCTACATTTTTTTTTTAAAAAAAGGACTTCAAAATGAATGAAAATATTTCACTATGCTGGATGAAAAAAAGCATCAGGCATGTATGTTAAAACAGCATATCCACTGTTGTGGAGACAACCAGCATTCAGGCAGGTTAATGTCAAGAAATTCATGAGACCTCTGTAAAGAAATGCATAGTCACTCTTTGACTCTTCCCTCTTGGTTTGAGCCCCCTTGTCTCTTAGAGAACTGATCTTAGCAGTGCTAAAAGGAGGATGCTTCTGTGGAGCGCAGAGGAGGAGGAAGCCCTCCTCCAGCCTTCCCCTCTGGGTCCTGCAGCAGCCAGAAGCTGGTTTGTCTCCTACTCCTTGCAGCTAACAGAGAATGTTTAACACTGTTAATGTTTAATAAAGACAGTGTAAGGAATGCTTAGCAAGAACAATGAAAAGCTTGACCAGATTTGAATGAAAATATTTCCTCATTTGTACAGGGAGCAGGATTTCTGCATGACTTGGCTTTGTTGTCACAGGAAATGATAGAGCTTGGTGCATATTAGCTCTGATCTTCACCTGAGTAAACCTGAAATAATGTTTTACTGAATCATCCCAGTATTGCAATAATTGAGATCATACGTATAGCTGACTGACAGCCAGATTTCTTGCTCTTCGTTTCCATGGGTGTATGTGCACACATTCCAGGCATCTTTTTGCTTTAGATTACTGTCATATTATGATGATGCAGGTAGGATGGTCAACGGAATAAGAATAAGCTGAGAAAAATCACATAGCTAAAATGCCTCTGTAGGTAACAGAGAAAAAGAAACAGGTCTTACATGTGCTGAATTGCAACCTAGAAGGCCTAAGGGATCTCCACTGATTCTACACGAGGCAGTGATGCTGTGGTGGGTTGGAGGATGTGGGTCAGTGGGCGTTACAGAACAAGAGTTGGAAGGAACAGGCACAGGAATACATTAGCCTGTCTTATGCCTCAGTTGTTTCCCACACTCTGCATGCCTTCTGTTGCTGTCTTCAGTCAGCTGTAAATGACTCTCCTGATGTGGCTGTAACCCCTCTTTCTTGGTTGATGCTCAGAAGATTTGGGGACCTTTTCTGGTATTTACCACTGCATTTGGACTACATGTAAAATCTTCCATACCTCTTAGGGCCTGTTGTGAGACTGTACTGGATGGATAGAGAGTGGCAGGAAGTCCTGTAAAGGGTCAAGAAAAGTACTGCATTAGGCCAAGAATAAGCCAGAAATCTCTCATCTTGCCACTAAACACATTTTATACCGTATCTTGGCCAAAAATACAAACACCTCATCCTGTCGAGTAATGTATGTATAGAGAATTCCTGAAGCCCCACACTCTTCCTTCAACTGTGAGCTCTGACTTTTCTTTAAGATCAGCTAAGTGGCTGCACTGAATTTTGGGTGGATGATGAAAATTTAATCTGTATTTAACAAACTTCTTGAACCTGGCAGGTAAATGAATGCATTATTAATGGAATCTCATGTATTTTCTTAATGTGCATATTTTATAATAGAAAAAAGGTATTTTCTAAGTCTTGTTATTCAACCTGGTATAGAAACGTTCTGTTTCGCTGCACCAGTCACATTCTATTAGGCAATAAAACACGATCTGACTTAGTGGCATTTCGGTGGATAATTTGACAAAACTTGTTTCTTTTTAAGAAAAAAAAATGTAACCAAAATAAACACAAAAATGAGCATTACAAAAATTGTGATGTGCTGAGAGTACTCGCACCTCGAGTACTGTGTTCAGTTTTGCGCCCCTCGCTACAGGAAGGACATGGACGTGCTCGAGCGAGTCCAGAGAAGGGCGACCAAGCTGGTGAGGGGTCTGGAGAACAAGTCTTACGAGGAGCGGCTGAGGGAGCTGGGCTTGTTCAGCCTGGAGAAGAGGAGGCTCAGGGGCGACCTTATCGCTCTCTACAGTTACCTTAAAGGAGGCTGTAGAGAGGTGGGGGTTGGTCTGTTCTCCCACGTGCCTGGTGACAGGACGAGGGGGAATGGGCTAAAGTTGCGACAGGGGAGTTTTAGGTTGGATGTTAGGAAGTACTTCTTTACCGAAAGGGTTATTAAGCATTGGAACGGGCTGCCCAGGGAGGTGGTGGAGTCGCCATCCCTGGAGGTCTTTAAAAGACGTTTAGATGTAGAGCTTAGCGATATGGTTTAGTGGAGTACTTAGTGTTAGGTCGGAGGTTGGACTCGATGATCTTGAGGTCTCTTCCAACCTAGAAATCTGTGTCTGTGTCTGAGAGAAAAGCCCCACAGATACAAAATGATAAAGGTCAGGATCTGTTGCTCAAGTCTTGTTTGCAAGTAAAAATACCGTGCTAATATGTCAAAAACCAAAGCCAGATGGACTTCTGACAAATAACTTTGACAGATCTCATAAGCTGAAAAGTGCTTTTTTTTGCCTCTCTTTTGAAATGTGTCATGTCCACCCTCCCCCCACCCCCTCGGCTTACAGATGTGCAGAGAGAAAGAGAGCTAACAGAGATATTAAAAAAACAAGGTGCTGTTAAAAATAACCTGTACCAAGCACCAGCTTTTGAGCACTCTCTGGGGAATGCATTAACTGTCAGCAGTCTAACTTACTAACTAACCTTCCTGAATTTGCAATATAGAAAACGATTTGCTTCTCTTTTGCAAACATTTGTCTTCATACATTATTGAGAAAATTAAGAGATGTTTCCAGTTGTTTTCATGTCTTAGGCAGAATTTCATTCTGGTCTAAAGATGACTTTGGTGAAAGTAAGCAAAATGAAGAGCTGAATATTTGGTAGATAAAAAAAAAAATGCATTAACTTCTGTGAATCATATATGAATACAGATTTTGTACAAAAGAAAAGAAAAAAGAGCTTTTGAAAATCTTCAGCAATGCAAATCAGAAACACAATGAATTACAAGAAAAGGTCTTGGTTTTGGTGGACATGTTGTGGTGAGGTTCCCTGGTGCAGGATAGAATATTTGCCTGGAATGACAGACCTTAAAATAGCCAGTGCCTGGCGCACTGCAGAGTATGGAGTTGCACAAGCACAGAGATGGTGGACGAGTCACCGATATCCTGGGGGAAAAAAAAAAAGAGACTTCAAAGCCTCATATTTTGGAAGCTGAAACTCCATTTTTTGGCCATTCATAGGAAGCACCCCTGCAGATGTGCAAAATATGTTGTGTTGTCAAACACCACCGTGAAATTCAAATGAGACTTGAGCTCCTACATTAAATTACGTGTGTGCTGAAGCGAAGGAGATAAATCCTTCTCTTGTTTATGTGAATCAGACTGTGTCTTTGTCATAAGGCTATGATGTTGTCTTTATGTTATTTTCATCCCGGTGCAAAATCTTTGAACCCTTCACCATAGAAAAGGGCCTAACAGTTCCAAAAAATACTACCCAACTTCCTATCAAGAATTGCAATCCTGCAATAGGATCTTGCACTTTAAAGCTGGCAGAATTTAGCCCTAAGGAAACTATATTATTCAGTTCAGATATATCTGTATTCTTGTTTGCCTACACAGAGCCTGTTCAGTAGGGAATTATCTTGTTAAGATCTAATCGTATACAGTGTGTGTGTGTGGTGTAAATATATTGCCATTTAAAATTCAAATACAGAATGTGGAGGTCATTGTAGAAACGTTATGTGCCTCAGCAAGTATGAATGAATTATCAGACTGCTTTTATTCTTTCCTTACCATTCACATTGCTATTTGCAGCTGGGAGCTATGCTATAAGTTACCTTTATATTAGCATTGAAAATTCCAAGACTTTAAAAACAAAATATTTCTTCTTCTTTTACTCCTAGTTTTATTTGTGGGCTGCAAAAACATACGGCATGTCTCCTGATCAGAAATGGGTTCTTTTGTTGGAAATCTGGAAAGCTAAAGTGTGCTCAGTGTGGCATGACTGGGAAGAAGAGACAACCTGTGGATTTACGAGTTGCTGACCTCTGGGGTGTAGCTGGTTGTTTTACATTGCCCATCAGGCTCGTGCTAAGTGCCTGCAGCGCTTGAATGGGTGGGCAGCATCTTGTTCGGCTGCAAGGCTGCTTTCCTGGGGCTCTGAGCAGAGAAGCTGCTGTAGGTGTGGAGAGCTGTGGGCATCAGCAAAGGAAGCGGCTGCTTGGGAGAGGAAGGTGCTGGGGGTGGCAAAGCAGGTGCAGCCCTGCTGCCTGCTCTGCCTGCCTCTGGTGTCTGGGCAGCTGCTTGGGGGCTGCTGATGGGGGCAGTGATAACCATTTTGTGTGGTAAAGCTGGCAGGGGGGGAGCCCCCACCTCTGCCCACCCGTCCTCTCCTGGGCGGCAGCTGGGCAGCAGCCCTCGCTCGCCAGCGATCCCTCGCTTTAGCTCTGCCTTCTTTTTCCTGTTGCAGGAGCAGCAAAACCAGTTTCGTCCTTGGGGTAGCCAAATTCGGATTTGCTTGTGATACTGAGATACCTTCCTCTGAATGTGTTGGTCTCCTGCACAGCCGGGGCAGTGCTCCTGGGGAGGGCCCTTATGGGAGAGCCCCACGTGGAAGAGTTTAAAAAGGATGATTTGAAAGAAAGATTTTACCACAGAAACTTATCTCCTGGTGGGGAGGTCATTCTCCAGGGAGGTAGGAAACATCCTATATTGTAGCTAATTGAATATTGTAGCTAATCCACTGGATAAAAGAACCACAAGTGTCTGGGCTGAACCCGAGGGTATCTGCTGGAACAAGCAATAGATGCAAAGATTTGGCGAAAGTAAGCAGAATGAGGAGTTGAATATTTTGTAGAGAAAAAAAATGCACTCCTTCGGGAGTGTGCGACTTCCCGCCTGTTAGCAAGCTCCTGGCCCAAGTCTTGAGCTCTGGTACGTGCTCTTTCCAAATTCCTGGTTCTGCTACTGTTCAAGATTGGCTATTATACTGGGGAAATCTTCGGCCTGTCTCAGAGGGCCATTGTTTATTCCTCCTACGAAGGGCTGTGAAAGAGCTTCCACAGTGTAAGTGGCTGCAGTTCTGGGCACCTGGTTACTCCACTTTCCCTTTCTCTTGCTTTATTCTGGTTTGGTATTGCAATCCTCACACAGTTCATTTTAGAGTAACACAAATTAATGTGTGTAAGCTTATTGACGGTGCAACCTCTTTTTTTTTTTTTTTTTCCTGAGCAAAAGAAAGGGGAAGTGTAATGCCTGCTTGTTAACGTATTTAGATAAGTTCAAGTGACGGCTGTACCTGATGGTACAGACATCAATTTCTCTCCCCTTCACCCTGAAAATTTAGAATGGTCTGATTTTGCTTTCATGTTGTTTGTATGCAGTACTTTGCACTACGGGTAAGACACAGGCAAGCATGCAAAATTGATGTTTTCACTTCTTGCCAGATTTTCTAACTAAAAAGATTTCCTCCTGGCAGTTCTGTCTCCAGATATTACCACCCCATCTTCTAAAATTGTAAAAGCCCCTGTATATTTGATATCTTGTGGACTCTCACCAGGTTTCAAAGGGAGATTATATTTGCTGGGCAGGTTGTCGATAGAACATAAAATATGAGTGAAATTGTAATTTTATGGCAGAAACTGTAGCTGCAACTGTCACAAGTAGTCAGTATCCTCAATAGCCAGATGAAAAAACAGTCTCTAAAAACATTTGATTGACTTTTTTTCCAGTTAAGCCAGGAAAAAATCCTCAAAATTATGAACATGGTGAAAAATAAAGAAGTGAGCATTGAAGGAGCTTTGCATTTGGCACAGAAAGAGGTGTATGCTGAAAAGGTAAGGTCACTGTTTGATCTATTTTGCAAGACATCCAAATGTACAAGCATGTTCTGGAAAGCCTGTTTGAGTGTTAGGAGCATATCTGTGCTGCTTTGAAAGCTGCAGCCCCAGTTTGTGCGAACATATACATTCCCAGTTTATTCCAGCTCAAACCAAATGTGCCTGGTACTAAAGGCTAAAATCTGCTGCTACGGTTGTCCTGTTCAATGGATATCTCATGTAAGTGCTGTGGCTACATTCCTGTCATTACCTGGATTAAGTATTTTAAATTTAGATTGGATATGTCCATACAAACCTCCTTCTTCCCTGAATAGGTTACTTGTGTACATTAATACATCAGCCTTATACTCCTCTGCTTATTCCCAGTCCAGTATCTCCCTCATTGCTTTCTCTATCATCCAGCAGAGAATTCCTTGGAGAACTTTTCACTAGCTAGTTCCCTTTCTGTTTGGGGTTTTTGAACCACCCTCCCTATGGGAGAATCTCCAGGAAGGAATGAAATCTTATGATGTGCTAATGACACAATCTGAAAATTTCTTGCACAGCAGGAACTAATAGTGATTTTGAGACAAACCTGGTGCTTTTGGAATTTTAAAAAATATCTTTCTGAACTGCTTATTAACTTCTTGGCTGGAAAGAAGTAGAAGAAGCAGCAAAAATAAGTACTAATAAAAGTGGCATAAATTTTGCAGAAAGGCTGCAGACAACAAAAGTATTAAACTCAGCAGTGTAAGACTATGTGGACATATATTCTCAGAGTAAGAAAAGAAAAGGTTCCTTTTCTACTTTTGCCACATTAAAGATTTTGTGATAGCTAATTATTAGAAATAAATGAAATTTAATATATCTGGATCATGACCTTCCCTTTACTGCATTTTCCCAAAGATGTAAAATTAATCATTATCCATGCAAACGATATAGCTGATGTAAGAGATCAGATAGCAAATTGTATACCCTCACTTAATATCAAGGAACAAAGATTTGCCATTTTAATGCACCATATTCAAAGGCTTGTAAATATTTTTCTTTAAAGTCGCCAACAGCCCTTGTTTGCTAGTTAGTGCCTTTAATAAATGGCTTATACTCATGTATTTTGAAATGTACTTGGTAAAATTGCATGCACTCTGTTCTTTTCTTCCTCTCCTTCCTGTTTTCTGCTCTCTATTTTGTTTTCCAACCAAATCTGTGATCCCTCCATTAGTTCAGCAGGAGTTGCAGATATTTTGTGAAAATCAGACCAGGAGGGTGCTTCCACGTATCTCTGTGTGGAGTGTTTCTACAAAGCCCCCAGTATGGTTTGATCACTGTTTACTGAGGGTGATTTCACCTGAGAACATGATTGTATTTGAGTGTATGAAAAAAAAAAAAGGCAAAACAAAACTACAACAACAACAAAACACCACCACACACAGTGTGGACAAATTGCTGATTTCTGTTCTATTTTTTAGGATTCACCGGATTTGCTAACTGGCTCACAATTTAACTTTAGTATCTACAAATACAAGCACTATCGGTGGCAGAAACGAATTCTGCAGGTAATTAAAAAAAATCTTACTTTTGAAGAATATTAGATGCTTAAAATATTAGACGCTTAGGTTGCTCAATAAATATTACAAGATGGCTTTATATGTTCTGTGGTTCAGTGGGGTGCAAGATATCGAAGAAATATTCTACCTTTTACTCCAAAACTATTCTGGGGATAATACCTGAAACTCCTTTTACCGAGCCTCAGACAGGGCTGTAGAGTGATCTTGATGATCTAAGAGGTTATTTCACCTCTAAGAAAAACCCAAATTTGTCACAATGGTAATTGATTATAATAGGTTCTGCCTTGGAGATGTTGTTATTTGTTACTTTGCAAATGTAATTGCATATAAGTGATGTAGAAGTACTTAATTTCTCTCTCTACTTCAACTGCAACCCCTAAAACCTACTTACACACTTGGGAAGAAATGTACCTGGGGATATTCAGGATCTCAGGCCCCACTGAAAGTAAGAGGAATTCAGGAATTCCCAATGACGATACACATTTTGGCAAATCTTTCTGAAAATTTTTCATTTCCAAGTAATGTGTTTAAGATTTAATAAGTTGTTTTCTAACATTTATTTATTTTTCAAATGCTAAAATTGATTCCCCAACAGGTTCACAAACCCTCCATCACAATAACAAACTGTGCCACATCTCCTACAGAGATGTCATCAATCTTATTTTTCATTTCCTGGGCCAGGGCCTCAGCAGGTGTAAACTGAAAGAGGTTCATTGACTTCAGTGCAGTCATTCCAGTTAATGTAATTCCAGTTGAGAATACAAAACATTGTGAAAAGGTTTTAATTTAAAAATAACACTTTATTTAGTGTAGATACTTGTTCGTCACAGATTGTACATGTACTTCACACATTGCACCTTTCTCTTCTGGCAGAGCTATGTGACGTGACTAGAAACAGGGGGATCTTCTGGTCAATATTTAAAGATTCTGATTGTGGTTTTAAGGAAACTTAGTTTTGATCCTGGAACTGTGTTCCCCCAGTGTATAAAGAGAGAAATGCAGTTTTCAGGGCTGACAAATTGGGCTCTCTGGGGAACATTACATTCCTATGTCTGGCTATTTGCTAAAATGCAAACGTAGATTTTAAGGCAAATACCTTATTGACTTACTCTGCTCATAAGGTTATCATTTTTTTGTTGTTGTTTGTTTGTTTGTTTTGCTTTACTCAGTTTTGATGACTATCTTTCCACGGTTCTGCCAAGCAGACTTTCTTTTTCATTGCTTCACTGAGATTGTATGAAGCATGATAAGACATTCTTACAGCGAAAGTTTCAGTTTGCAGACTGTGCATTTCATCTCTGGTTACTCTGGTGAATTCTTTTCCTGACATTATAAGCCCTTAAGGTTTTACTGACTTACCACACCATAATGGGACAACAATTGCATGATATTAGAGTAACTGTTTGTCAATATTCCATGAAGGCAGTGGTCTCCTGTTGTTTTTGGGAACCTGGATTTCACTGATTTTTTTTTTCCTGAAGTTTGGATAAAATTTGATAAGGAGCGTGTCCAACCTGTACATACTAAAGGGTAGGTTTTGTTTACTACATCTCAAATGAAGAAAGCATAACATCCTTATTTCCCTCAACATCCACAAATGTTTGGAATTAAAAGATCATTTGTTTAGACATAAAGCTGATGGAAAAATGAAGAAAGCTACAATAGAAGTGGAACATACCATTTTGGAAATTTGGAACAATTGCAGTCCTCTAGTTACCAATAGCTATCTAAAGTCACAGATAATAATGAAAATGATTCTGCTTTGGAGATTTCCTTCTATAAACAGAAATGAGGCAAAGGCCATGGTATTAAAATCCAGTTACCATAGTCTGCACTATATGAATGAAAGGTGTCAGGAAACATTTATGATCAGAGGTAAATATCTAACCCAGACAAGAGCTGAGTTTGTTTTCTCTGTGGGCCACACTCACTGGTGCGGGACAGTCAGAAAATATCCACATCTCATTGTATCAGCAAAGCTGTTTCTGCTCAGCAGGGATGGACATGCAGAACAGATACCGGAATCTGTCTGTGCCAGTTTTTAACACTGTAAATAAGATTATCATTCCTCTGTACAATCTTATTTTGGAACAACCACTTTTTAATTGTTGTCGCTGGGAGGCAGTAAAAAAATAACTATTGGCTATTAATATCACTCCATGTATATACATACAGGCAAAAAATTTGTGTTAGATCAGATCTAAAAACATAATAATGATTGTGTCAGAAAGTAATCTACCAGTAGATTACAAATATCCTCTTTTCCTTACATGGAAGGTGCTGTTGCAAAAATAAGCACCTTCACTCCATTTTAGATTGAACTAGTTAGTAATTGAATCTCTACTGAGATGGTCATGCCGTTAGTTTGTGCTACCACTACTGCTGAATGGGAAGTTTTTGCACTGTGTTTCATAACACAAGGAGAATTTCAAAAGAATTAATATTTCAGAATGATAAATTGATGCCTATTCATCTAAAGAAATAGATTGTCATTGTAACTGTGTTCCCCCTGTTTGTTTTGTAACTAAAACAAATACAGTACAGTATCTTGATGATGGAATGCCATTTTTTACTCTAATCATTGGCAAAATAGATATGTATTCTAAGCTGGTCCTTTATCTAAATGTCCTTGCGTGGTGATATTGGAGACACTCTCTTTCCCTTCCAATGAAGAGAAGTGACGGAATCAAGTAATGAGAGCTTTCTGTTCCAGATTGATTTCAACACAAAGACAATTTTTAACATTGAAAAAGGAATTATTAAGAAACAGTTCCCTTTCTCACAAGTCAAAGCCTGTGAAGATACTGAAAGAAGACGCTTCAGCATTGTGTTTCATGGGCGTCAAGATTATGAGCTGGAAGCAGTGTCTCTTGATGATAAAAGGAAGGTAAGTTTTTATACTGCCACAGATAGATTGCTATAAATAACAGCTAATATTATGGTATGGACCCAGCAGGTCCCAGTCATAAATAGGAATTGTTATGCTGTGCATTGTATAATCAAAGCAGTAGGCATGTCTTTATTCCGTGTATGTTGATACATAGAGCAAAAGGAATGTGAGTTCAGGATAAAGTTTGGCCACTAAGACTGAAGATGTACAGAGAGCTCGGGATGTAGCATGAAGACAGATGCATTTTTTTTTCAACAAGAGTTTGAATGCAGTTGGTCTGACATTGTATTAAAACAAGCAAACAAAACTGATGCCACACACATTTGGATTTTAACTGAAGTTTTCTAAGAGATTGTTTTCTTTATACAAGGCATGCATTTATAAAAATACATACTCTTAAGAATGAATGAGGCCGTCCTGATGCTGGGGATGGGGTGGGGAGAGAGGGAAGAGATACTGGTTCCTCTTTCACCATCAAAATACACTGTAATTATAAAGTTATCAGAGGAAGACAGCCTAGGTATTTGTGCAATTAATTTTTGCAAGATTTTGTATGAACTGTTTCAGCTCCTTTTGAGTTCTAGGCTGAATCAAATATTCTAAGGAGTTTTTGTAATTAGGCTCTACACTGAAATTTGAGAAACTCAGGTTGTGAAATTAGCCTTTCACCTGAATGCAGATACTGACCGTGTTTGGGGGTGGGTCAAATATTGGAATTCATGCCATCCCACTGCTGAAGCACTTAAGTCAGGTGCACTATTCAGGCTGAGTTATAGACTCTTAAAAAACATGGGATAGTTTAGTAAGAGTTTAGACTTCAGTAACCTGTTAGTAAGAAAATCTTTTGCAGAGGGGTATATTCTCCTTATACAGACAGGTTTAGGATTGTGGACATAATAACAAATTGCAGTTAAGTAGTTTAGCATCATAGAAAGACCCTATTTATTCTACAAAAAAAAAAAAAAAAAAAAAAATTACCTATTTGGCCAGTTCTTATAGTGTAGACAATGTTTTTGTAGTTGAAAAATCCACCTGTTAGTGTCTGATTCAACGGAATTAATATGGGAAATATACTCTCTCTCTGACACTTTTTATATAGATAATATACCTTCTGAGCAGAGTTATACAGAGTAACTCATACAAAAGACCAGAAGATGCCTGCTCTGGAAGATCTGCAGAATGTGATGTGATACATGAAGGATTGCTGGATTTGCAGCAGAACAGTTTTATATCCACTGAATGGGTGAAGTACGAACTATATCTTTGTGGACCTGTGGGTTGTAGATTATGTTAAATTGTCTGGCAAATACCTTAAGATTTTATTTTGTTGATAATAAGTTAATTGTTTAATTTATTTTTAAAGTTAAAACTTAGATGCCCAATCTGCATGAGCTGAAAACATTGAAATTAACTGTTAGTGTAATAGTGGTGCCCAAAACGGTGAAGTCCTAGTGTGCTTTACTAACACAAATATATAACAACGATGGTTGTCAGTGATTTTAATGATGGCACTTTATACTTACCTATTTACTTTTTATTCAATTTTCAGTCATAGAAAAAGGAAAAAGACTGGGAGAGCAGATAAGGAGTGTAGGAGTCTGGCTAGAGAACGCTGACTTGCATTGGCCAAATGGCTACCCATCCTGCAGATAGCCCACTCTTCTCTTGAGCCAACTTCTAAAATACCTTCCCCCCCCCTCCCCCGCCATGGTCAGGTATTGCTTATGCTATCAAATGAGAGAAAAAGAGGGGAAAAAATCCATCTAGCAAAAACTAATGAAAAAAATTAACATTGTAATTATCTGTATGGGGCAATTATCTCAAAAGACTTCACAGTTCACATAAAATGATTTTAATTGTTTTTAAAAAGCTACTATTGTATGTCTTGTAAACACTATCCTCAAGTGTGTCACAGGATTTGTTACCTTGCAACATTTAACAAGTTTGTTAACAAACAAAAATTGATTTTTATTTATCTTGTGAAGCAAAGCCCTTGTTGCTTCCCACTTGATATTAATCCTCTCTTTTTTGGCAAAGTAAATAATGGTGGAAACATCTGGAGATCCGATTAAACTATAAGTCCCTGCTTTAAAGAAAGAAAAGATCAATATAGCTGCCAGCTCCATTAAGCAATTCTTATCACTTTGACTGTTTATGTGGGAATAGATGCAATTTATATTTTAAGTTTAATTCTTCTGGTGCTGCAAAACTTATTTAAATTCTTCATATAACACCTTAATCAACTAGCCACACCTTGAAGAGAGAGTGGAGGGAAAGAAAGGTCTGATAGAACTGTCAGAATGATAAAGAAATGCATTAACCCTCAGGAAAAATGAGAATTCAAATGCTTAAATAAAAATAAAAAACACATACAGTAAAACCCCACACTTGTTGAATGTGGGGCCTTTGTTATAAGCAGCAGAGCAGAATCCTAGAGGAGAGAATGCAGCAGGAGATTTCACTGTAATAGAAACTTTACGGTGAGGCAATTTGTGCCAGGAATAATTTATCATTTGAATCAGTAATACCCACACTTTGGCATGGTGACTTCTGATGGAAGCCCTTGAGTGGAGAACACTTGATCTCTTCTCCCACATGACTCGTGGGAATGAAGGGGACCAGGATCAGTCCTCATGGAGGGAGAGCATGCGCAGAGGCATTTCCAAGTAGGAGAGTTATTGGGCTATAAGGCTGTGCACTAACTTATATCCTGGTGGCTTGTTTATAGCTTGGTGGCAGTAAAACCTGGAAGACCCAGAAACTGAAGCGTCAACATATTATGCTCTGATCAGCCACATAATAAATTCTGTTAAAAGCTACCAGTCCTAAGGAACTACCACCACAAGCCAATAAGAAGCATAAAAAGAGTGGGAGAGACAGACTGTGGCTAACAAATTAACAGGATGTCTGTGATTTTTAGTCAATAGTCAGATCTTGTTCTTAATTTTGTCTAATTTGATCGCAGACACAATCAGGAAGCTCATCTTTTATGTCACTGTTTACTATGTGTCAGATGAGAGTAAGAAGCCTTTATCTCAAAGATTTTGTGCTTTAGTGTTGATACTTTTTGACTGTTCCATGGAAGATGATATTAAAATGTGGTGACTCTGACAGTAGAAAATTCTTTAACAAAGACAAGGACTGTGTAAATAAGTAGTCTGTGAAGAATGAACAGAATCTCTATTCCTTGCCCTTCAGGTACTTGGTACAACTACGTGAAGGAGAATTGACTTTGTACTGCATAGGTCTGGGAAGAGAGAGCAGGAATGCACACCCTGTAACGAATACAATTAATTTGTCAGGTGGTGATGTGAGTGTCAGCAAGGAGAATGAATGTGGTACCTTTTCAGTCCAGACCAAAGAACACAATTATTTGTAAGTATAATTGGTAATTAATAATTTGTTAAAGCAGAACAATTGAAAATAAGGTCAAGCAGCAGAGAATCTCAGTGTCCCAGAGGAAAATACAGCAAGGGGGGAATGAGGCCATCAAATTTATGTAGATAATCCCTCCCATAGCTATGCAGTGATTTGATGAGTGTTTTAAGATATCTAAAGTACAACATTGTGGAATTGAGAAGGTGCATTGAAATGCTTCACACAAAGACTTGTCTAGTCCTCATGTCAGGAGTTAATGAAGAGATATACCAATCGGCTTGATTGCACACATATGTGAAGAGGTTCTGACCAGCTTGTGCACCAAGTGCATAAGACTTAGCACATTGTTCACCTTCCCCCAAGGTGGAGAAGAGGAATTACAAGGTAACTGCACCACAAAGTCAATATATGGCAAAGCTTCAGCTCTCTAACCTTAGACACGTAAGCAATTAACGCTGTCTGAAAAGGTCAGAGTCAGCAGCACCAGGCTCCTTTGACAAGTAAAGCCGCTGAACATCGTTCTGCTTAAATAAGAAATATCTATGGTTGTATTAGTCAGCATGTTATTTACACTTCCTTACATTTATGTATGACATTCTTAAATTTCAGGTTTCGAATACCCTTTACTGTCCAAAATAACAGGACAGAGGATGTCAGCAAGCTCCAGAATGAATGGGTGTCTCTCATAGAAAGGTACTGTCAGCTGTGCAAGGGTGCCTCTCTCTCTCAGGAGGGATCTGAAGGAGACACCTCCTCTGAAGCCGATTATGAGAATGTTACTGTAGCTCTGAATGAACAGAAAGAGGAGGCCCTCTATTTGGGTTTGAGTTCTGCAACAACTGACCTGAACAAGCCTTCAAACGCCTGGACAAAGCCTGCAGAAGGGGAAGCAGCCCTAGCATCACCATCTCCACTTCCCATAAGTAAGGCAGAAGTGCCACCAGCCCCACCTGTGTTCCCACAGCCCAGCAGCCTTTCTCCCTTGACAAAGAGAACCAAAGCCTTTCACTGGGATGTTGTTCCTTGTGATAAGGTGAGGATGAAAATAATAGTAGCTGTTAAAGAGAGGAAAAAAAAAAGGAAAAAAGTAGTTTGTATTATCTGTATAATAATCATAAAAGTACAGTTGTGCCACAAAACAACCGGGATGCACTTCTGTATGTTTGGGTAGAACAAAATAACACTGTTATTTTGTCTTTTTCTCTTTCCTGTCACTTTTATGTTTTTAGATTCAAAAATCCATCTGGGAATCATGTGACCCACGCAAGAAAAAGATAGACCTTTCCAGACTCTGTGATCAGTTCCAGATCCAGGACTTGGCAGTATTTCCAGGCAGTGAACCTCCAGCCAAACAGCACATCCTGTTAGATCAAAAAGTTGCACATAACTTCAGTAAGTTTATTAATAAGAACTGTGTACTCCTATCTGAAGAACTGGGGTGAGAACTGTATGAATTTTCTGTTTCTAATTTCTACCATTTGGTGCATAAAAGAGACAAGCTTGGGTCTAAAGGCTCAATTGCTGTAAATGTGGTCTTTAATGATGTAGAATAGAAGCACCAAACTGCTCTTCCTATACAAGATATCTGGATGTGCCCTCAAGCTGTGATGCTGTTATCTTAGGAAAGACATGTAAAATCATATATGACACCTGTGAAATCGATGTTAGGACTTCAAAGGCTTTCCAAATTCTATGGGCTGGCCAGGTGACACAAGTCACCAGAAAGCAGGTTGGTAGTTGGCACTTTGGGTGCTGTGTTCAGTCTCTCTCCAACACTGAGTTAAAAAATATTCATGTAGGTTGAAATGGGTTGGTAAGAAGCCTTTGAGATAGCTACAAGCCAGGTTGTAGGAACTCTCTTGACCTTTCTCAAGCTGACTCAGAAAACTTAGACTGTGAATGACTGTCCTGAATGATCATGAACTGGATCCTTCCCTCCCATAACATGGGTATGATTATGTCAAAGGCCTAACCTAGAACAGCCTTTCACGGCTAATGAAGCAGTTCAACATGTAGTTCTAGTTTTACTAATAAATGATGTAAAGGTCTTTCAAGTACTCTAATGAGAAGTATTGGATATTAAAGGAGCAAGAATAATTGTTCTTCAAAGACTACACTGGTTTCTGTTGCAGAGATGGCTTTCCAAAAAATTCTATAACCTAGCACTGTTTTAAGAAATGTTACATGTGTAAAGAATTCAGGGCAGTTAATTTTGAAGTTTTAATGATTTCATCTTTATGAATACTGATGAGAAGGAATATACTTTGGAGATTGTGTAAAGTTTTAATTGAGAACTGTAAATAGAAATAACTCGTTGAAATTATTACATCCATTGACTAATAATTTGAAGGATTAAAAGGAAGTGAGTGATACAAAAGTCTGGCTGTAGATAAAAAGAATCCTATAATAGCATTTTTATCTGCTAAATTATTGCAGTTTCTTTTAGGAAAATTCTTTCTTTTGGTTTGCAAATAGCACCATTCTTCCTTTTGATCCTATTCCTCTTACAACTTTTTTTCATTGAGACATTCTAAGACTGTTTCTTAATCTTATCCTTAAAGTCCCATCATGTATTTATTATAATGGACAGTACTTAGATCAAAAGTTAATTTGATCCTCAGAATTCTGATTAATCTTCCTGCAAGTGTTACAAACCACAGTCCTTAAATTAATGAATAAAAAGATGAAGCTCCAAAATGCCTGTAGGTTAAAATTTCTTGAGAATTTGAGTGGATGTCCAAACACAAGAGAAAAATGAGAGTTCTGAGAGAAGATCTACACTGTAAATTAAAGTCTGATGTATGAGAAAATGCAGATAAAAGCTAAGTTATCTAGTGGCTTCTTGTCAGATAAACTTCTGCCACACAGAGAACAAAGTGTCAGAAAGTGAGAAACAAGAAAAACACCTTCAGTTTACCAAAGAAAGAATCCGGGGAGGTGTATGTTAATCCAAGAACGTGTGATCTCATTGGTGAAAAACTGACTTAGGATAGAAAACAACTGTTCCTGTGACTTGGCTGATGTCTGTTTCTCTGTATAAGAACTGGCTTCCCATATGTAAAATCCTTATTTTGCCTAGGAAAATATTTTGAAACTTAAGACGGTGTGGTAATTTTGAGAAAAAATTCAAGAAACGGGTAGACAGTGAGCAGGAAGTACATAAGTTAATTTTAATTTTGAAGAAAAAATTGTTGATCACTTTTTGGAATGAAAGAAAGTTTAGAAAAGATCCAAGGACTCACCTCTTCACCTCTTTTTTTTTTTTTTTTTTTTTTTTTTTAAAGGTGTGTGTTATAAAAGAATAGGGCTTTTCTTTGTTTTAAAGATAAACCACCATATTCAGATAAATCACTGCTCATCCACTTTGTGCAGGTTTTCATGGGTATTCTGGAAAATGAGTTCAACAGCTGTAACATTTACAGACACAGTGAATTATGAATGTGTATATGAGATTAGAAAACTAATTCTGAATCTGTGCCACAAATATTTTCATTAGAAATCCCATTCTCGGTACAAGTGCAACTATGACAAGGAGCTGAAACAACCCTGTATGACCTTTGAGTGACAGAGAACATCTTCAGTTTTATTTGCAATTGATTTCTTTTGTGAAGTCTGATGACTAGAAATTATTCAGTTGCTAATTTCAAACACTGAAAATATTCAAAAAAACCTTAAATGCTTTGCTTTGTGAATGGTTTGTGAAAAGGAAGCAGTTAAATTTTAAAACCAATATTTTACTATGAATTATTCACTGTGTTACTGGCCATGGATATCATCTTACCTTTAAAGCTTCTCACTTTCTCTGTTTAGCCCTCCTGTTCACGTCCTTGGTGTTTCAGATGTTACTTCCTCATCTTTTGGTAATGATGACGGAAACAGGCAGTAATTAAAAAAATAACAACTGGTAAGGCAAAGTAGTCTTCTTGGGAGCAACAGCCTTACTAATGATTCTTCACCTGTATGCGGAAGAGATATCTGATTTCCATTTTCCTATTGTAATGTGTATTATGAGCCAGCCCCAAGTCAGCACACATCTTAAACATTATAAAGATGTAATCAGATTTTAGAATATTATCAAAGAGTATCTGTCAGTGAAGGTCTGACAAGGACAATATTAAAGCATACTCACTGGGCAGTGGGGAAGAAGTTTCCCATGTTGCCTTCATTTTGGGATTAATTTTTGTTGCATGGACTCCAGTTACCTTCTTTTGAACCCTAGAAATTAAACAAAGCAAGTAAACAAAATCCAAACAAATGAAAAACTCAATTTCTTTAACATTCAAAATACTACAGTATGCCAGTATGTGGTGTTGTTATTCAGAGAAAAAATATTTTGAATGTTAAGCTGAGTGCAAGAGACATATATAATAATAATAATATTTGAGTGCCATCTGATAACAGTATCTTGATAGTTCTGTCTTAAGCTTTGACTATCTTCTGACATAAAACATATTTTTGCTTGACTACTGCTATGTATATTAAAAAGAAATATGAAGACTGAGTTTTTGTTTTAGCATTAGCAGCTACTAAGTGATTTTTTTTTTATAATCTGGAAAATAAATATGAAATGTTTTGATGATTTTTTTCTTCCCCTGAGCATTTTCTTCCAAGTAATTTAAGAATTGTTTTTCCCCAGACATTTTTCTTAAAAGTTTTCATATAAAACCAAGTGAGTTGAAAGAAAAACTATACATTATACATGAAGAGAGTGGTGGACTTACAGATGAGCAGATTACAGCACTACGAAGGTAATCTTTGGGATTCAATTGTTTATTTATAAGATTCTATGTTTTGGAGAAGGCATAATTTTCTTGAAATAATGGGTAGTTCAGGAAAAAATGCTACTGAGACATTGAATCTATCCTGACCATAGATAAAACGTTAGAGTTGCGCACAGAAATCTCAGTTCTTGCAACAGACATTGTAGAATGTACTTCCAAAACATAACTCTTCCCCATGTTGTGTAGGAAGGGAACTGCAGGAAATGACAGCAAATCTGACAGGACTTTGTCGAACTGGTTACAAGGAGCAGAGTTAGTAAAAGAATGAGTAAGCTCACCTGCAGTGAGCAGGTGTAGCAGTCAGAAAACTTCACAGCATCTCTTACTACAGCCTTATTGTCTATTGTGGACTCAGAAATGAAAGAAACAAAATGAATTCTGTTCCCTGTTTAAAAACTGATTTGGACATAGGAAGCCAGACGACTGTTAAAGGAGAATATCAGTATTTCTGAGTGGCAGAGATTTGTGGGTTTAAAACAGAATGCAAGTTTTTGTATCTTAAAAAACAAACAAAGTAAAAACCCACAAAAAAACTATACTGAGAGTAGTACATTTCAGGAGTGTAAGCAAACTATAGGCACGTGAAATTTGTAGGAACTGGGTTGCCTTTCTGAATAGTTCAAGACACAGGAAAAAAGTGGGTCCTAGAGTAGTATGCACTACACATCCAAGTCCCCATGCAAAGCATGTGGTACCAGTGCCATTTTATTATACACATTGTTCTGAAAATTTGAACTGAGACTGCTTCTTGCTTCAAAATGAGAAAAATGAGTGTTTTGTTAAAAGGGAGCTTGGAAAAGCTAGCATGATGCTAGCAAAAAAAGAGAGGAAGTAACAAACTTTATTGCTACCAATGTGCCTACTTTTTGTGCAGTGATTTTAATTGTGGTCTTAAAATCCTGATCCTAATCAATACAGTAATTTTAAAGTTTGCAGAATCATGTCTGCACTTAGAAAGTGACGAGAACAGGAAGAACAGATGTGAAATGCATGTAATTAATGTCAGTCGGTGAGATGGCTTGTAGAGAGCTTGCCTGAAGTACGAAGGGACATGGACAAGGCACTGAGCATTTAAATGTTTTAAATATGCAAGTGTTCTGGAGGAGGTTTCCATGCTCCCTACATGCTTTAACATTTGTACCCCACAATGGTGCACAGCAGATTGTGAACTAGTGAAATGTGTAGAGCCCTACTATAATAGAGCTCTATTTTTTTCCAAAAGCTGGCTGTAAATGTTTCATATAAAGAAAAAAATATATTTATATATTAAATATAACTGCATTTTCTAATTGCAGTGATGGAATTGGTGAGGGTGTAATTGCGATGAAGTACCTGGAACATTGTGTGTTTTCTCCAATTACAGAAGTAGTTACGGAGCTGGCAGAAGCGAGGGAATGCCCCAGTTCTGTAGCACTGGGACATTGAGTGCTCGGGGTCTGAGCAGTCTATTTCTTGAGGGCAGCTACTGCTCATACCTAGGTTTGCAGGAAAACACCGAACACAGTCCATTGTTCAAGCCATAATACAGCACTGCAGATTCGGTAGAGGATCTCCATGCTCTTGAAATTAGTATAGCACCACTGAGATCAGTGATTTATGGCATCTGGGCTCTTTGCCAACAGAAAACAATAATAACAATAATAATGCTGATGATGGTAAAGAATCTTGAAAGATTTTATTTTTACCTTGAAGATTTCAGAGTCTTCCTTTGATACCAATAATGCTGAGGTAATTTTTCTAGCAAAGGAACATGTAGGAGACATTGGCTGCTGTATTGCTATATGTTCTATAGGATCAAGGATTCTATTCCTGGGATTCTTGTTTATTGTCAAAATCTAGGAAAGTGTGTACAAATCTTGTAGTGAAAAGAAGCTTATTTTTTCACCCCAACAGTTTTTAAAATGTTACTGAAATATGAAGAGATGCATTCCCTGACTGGGGGTGGATTTCCAAGACAGTTAATTGTCTTACAACTGCCATTCAGACACCTTATTGAAATGGCAGACACTTACCTGAAAATGTCAGCAATCAGAAGTTTCTCTTGTAAAATACACTGCAGTGGAGTTGCCATGATACAAGTAGCAGGACGTTTAGCATTTTTGAAGGTCTTTCTACTTCCTTTAGGAGTCATGGTGTAAAATTTTACCATTGAAAACTCTGCTCTCCAATTAGTTGAGAACCTGTGGCTATGACAGGAGTTTAAACAGGATAGTCAGGGACAGGAAAACTCCTCTGCGTGCATATTATACCTGTCATATGAGCCTCAGCAGGAAGTCTAAATTCCACTATCACAAAATGAAAAATATTTAAAGCCAAGAACAAGATTACATTTTTAAGAGTGACCAGTGAGCAAAATGCTCTACTCATGTATCCAATGAAGGTTAACGGAAGTAGTGGAATATCATTAGAAACTTCAGGACTTATTTTAATAGAGAAACCTTTCCAGAGTTGTCTGAATGAATTCTTTATCCTGACATCTTTAAATAACAAGGTACTCTGTCTCTACAAACTTTTTTTTTTTCAGAACAATGTGAGATTTTAAGTTACAAAAATTCCACTGTAGTCACATTCATGTAAAAGATATTTAAGGAATGCATTCATATGTTCTTGTGCTTCCTTTCCCCTGGCCTCCATTGCTTAATGCTTTAAGCTGTAAACCTACTAGATAACCTGTTAGTTTCATTTCATATACATAATATATTAAAAAAAGGAATGTCAGATTTCTGATTAAATGAAGATATTTGCTGTCAGTTTTTATTTAATGTTCTTTGAATTTGCTCAAAGTTAAACCAACTGTTTTTAATGATAAATAAAACTTAATTTTCCAGCAGATAACTGGTATTTTAAAATGATATATATATATATTTTATGATGAATGGAATATTTTCTAATCTGATTTAATATAGATTTAATAATTCAATACCCAGCAATTATTAAATTGAAGTGTCATATTAAAAAATTGACAACAGGAAAAAAAGGTTATTGTTTGTCCTGTATTTAAAATGCTAAAATCTTAGCTTTATTTTTTCATCTTTGAATAATTTTCCTTACTTTTAATGGAAATGTATATTCATCCTCATGACTGTTTAATCATACTTGTTGTAAATTTATTTTTTTTTTCCCAGAGAAAAAGGAGATGATAGTAGACCTGAATATATATTTAAGATTCTTAACACTCCTTCTAATAAGTTAGCTATAACATCAATTCAATTTTTCTTCTTTTAGATGTGCTATGAATTTCCATAGTGTATCAGGCAGGCAGATTTCCAAAGGATGGGAGCTGTGGTGTTGTGAGTTTATTTTTCTAAGTGCAGAAATGTTTAAAGGTGTCATTTTTTCTTCTAAAAATCTGTGGCTCTGGAGTGCTGTGGGAAGATATTCTGTTACCTTATTCGGAAGGAAGGAAGTTTGAGGTCTGTATTATGTGCTATCACAACAAAAATGAGAAACAGATCTCGGATGTGTTGCAGTGCTTAGAGAGCCAGAAACACCATTACCCACTTTTGTTCCATGGGCAATTAAAAATTTTTAGATATGTAGAGGTCGGTCAGACTGTGGAGCCTACTGACTAATCACACCATAACTGAGCCTGCTCTGTTTTTGTGCTAATTTTTGAAGTTACTGCTGGAGATGAGCTGAATGAGCATGTCCGTAACTGCTTAAAAACTCTGTGTTGCTTTTAGGTGCTGAAAGGTTGTCAGATATGTTCATCCAACAAATGAAACCAAAGCATGTATATATCAGGTGCAGAATTAATGAATACTTTAGAAAGAGTAACATTAATTCCCTTACGGTTCAGTTTTACCTTTACCAAAACCCATGACATTGTAAATTGTCTGTAAGTCTGCAGATGAACTACTACTGACTGTTATTTTCAAGCTTTGCACGTCTAAATATTTTCAGATATGCAGAGCTATCTGCAGATCATTTTTGTTTTCTGTTGCACCATTCGCTCAAATGTCCAAAAAGTACCATTGGTTAAAGAGTAAGTATGCAAAATATAAAACAATAAACAGTAAGGAATTCTGATGCATGGAATGAAACGACTGTTTTACATTATGGCAATATTCAAGGAAAAGGACATCTGACTTACATTTGTTGTTTTACAGATACATGCTAACACCAAAAGATGCAGAAAGATACCAGTCATTCAAGGGGTCTCCTTCAAAGCTGCATGTGGTTGATCAGTTTATGTTAGAGGTAAGAAATCACAGCATTAAAACACACCACACACTATTTCTAGGACACCTTCTTCTAGATAAAACCACTACAAGAAGCTGTTAGTTGGAACTTAAATTTACAGCCTTAGTCAGAATCATTGTAAGAGGATTTATCTGATAAAGAGTTGAGACAGTAAAAATTATGAAGAGAACTTTATGGATCCATTTTTTGCAACTCCAATTAATATGTCCTCTTCTTCCCCCAAAATAGGAGATAATTTATTCTGAGATAGATTTCCCAAATCTCTAAATGTAAAACTGAATATGTTTAACTGTTCTTGTTCACGAGAAATGAGCACCATTGACTTTAATAGTGTCTGGCCCTACCAGCATATAACATATTCTTGGATATGCATATACAAATCAGGCATATACACACAGGTTGATTTTATTTGTCAGAGTATATCTATAGTCTTAATGCCTAGAATAAAATTAATAAGTGGGCACAGAAATTAATAAAATTATGATGCAGATGAATTGCTCAATGGGTTTTGTTTCCTGTTCTGTTCACTTCCATGCAGATGTGTAAAATCCCCCACTTGGGCCAGAGGCTGGATCTCCTGCTTACCATACGTGAACTACCTATGAGCATGAGAGACTTGGAGCCTGTGAGTGACTGCTTTAAAGTGACTGCTTTTGCAAATGACTGCTTTATCATTTGTTTGTAATCAAAATCTACCAGTTAGACAGCAGGGGCCACAGTGGGCTTCGTGCAGATTTCAAAGCTGTGTAGTTGCAATTTTTTTTTTTCACTTTAGCAAAATATTTCACAGTCCATAATGTAGGTAATACAAAGTGTAGTAATCCAAGAAGCCGTTTGTATAAAATATCATTTCATTTCACTGATCAAGAATGATAAGCAAAAAGATTACAAAAATAAAAATAAATAATCTTTATAGAGCACGGCTTTGATAACAAAGGAATTGCAAGTAACACGACAGTGTTAGAAACATGCTGCATTTGAAATACAATGCCACTATCTGATGGTACACTTGGAATGTTTTTGGGAATCTGAAACTTGGGTGATATAGACACATGCAGAAAGCAGAATGTAAGCAACACGTAACAGAGCTTGGATCAGCCAATATGACCCCTTTCCCTGGGTACTATGGGAAATTCAGTGTTTTTTATTTATTGATTTTTTTTTTAACATTAGCTAGCAGAATTGTTCTCGTTTTATTGTGTTTTGTTAGTGATAGACTATTCTACAGTACTGGTTTAAAACAAAACACAGTAAAACAAAAAATAGATGGAGACATGAGGGCTGTGATATGCATGTATATACATGCATGTACATTTAATATCATCCTTATTCTACTAATGGGTTGGTAAAAGATATTCAATTTTTTATTTCGGGTTCTTAAACTTTCTTCTTTCTTTGGCTAGTGATAAGACAGAGGTGAATTTCACCCTTTAAATTCAATTCCATGTGTGGGGAGATTCTTGCCTCAACAGCTGATAAGAATTGGTCTAATGACATAGATACTTGAGTGAGTTTATTGCACCAGCATCTCATAGATATTTCCTATTTTCAGAAGGTTGAAGGAGGATGTCCACCCTGAGGATTATTCACTCGTTAAAGTGCAGTGTTGCAAACCAGGCTTCAAGTCCCTCTCTGCCTTTTTCAGGATGACCTAGAGGATGGGGTGGGGTGAGGGTATGCAAATAAACAGTGTTCAAGTCTCACGGACTGGATCTTCCTGATGCAAGTCAGGGTTTGTGTATGTTTCGATTCAGTGAAAAGGTTTAAAAGGTTTTGCTCTCATTCTACATGGGAAGGAAAACAAAATTTTAAAGTTCTGCAAGTCAGAGTTGTTCTCTTTTATTCGTCTGGGGTTAAAACCATAGTAACAGTAAATAAAACTCAGAACAGGAACAGATGGAGGACACTGGGGAGATGCACAGATTCCTGACCCTGTCTGGTACCATGCTACGCCTTTGCTCTCCTCCACTGAAACCAAATATTAGAATGTTTGGAAGCTATTATATACTGGTTGCTTTGAAGGATATTTATTGTTCAGTGAACAACTGACTAGTTGCCTCTTTTCTTACTTATACATACTAACACATTTATAATGTGTAGAATGCAACTAAATTTCTATGGCACAGTTTTGTATTGTCTTTCAGCACCCTCTGGTCCTGTGCTATGCTCTGAAAGTTTTGACAAGGGCTTTCAGTGCTCCCTCATATTTCATCATTTCTCTACTTTTAAATTTGTGTGACAGTCGAAGGGAGGTGTGGTGCTAGAAAAATATATGTTTCCTAATTTCAAAATGAATTTACCTCTTGTGTCTATTGCTCTAGAAGGGAGGTGTCTTCCCTGGGAAAACAGAAATTGATACTGAGTTTGATTACAGGAAATTATTATTCTTCCTTCTGGGGAAACTGTACCGAGAATTTTGATAAGTCTTCAGCTGGTATAAGCAGAAGGGAGAGAGGTGAAGGATGGAGAATCTTGTACTGCGCTTCCGGCTATCTGCTTCCCCCGATGCCTGACATTTGGTGTAATCTGGTGCATTCAAACAGCAAAAGGCCTTTCCTTTAGAAGCATTTTAAGAGATGAGGTTGAATTTCTTGTAGCAGGGCTAGTGTGGCAGCCACAGAGGATCTGACCTCCATCTAAGGCAGTGTAACTGTGCCAACACCAGCTTTATCTTGGGAGAATTTAACTGCTCCTTCCTGAAGCCCCCTGGCTTGTTCCCCAAAGAAAGTTCAGTGGGAAGATATCAGCTAAAGTGTGAATTCAGGTGGGACAATGAGCCTTGGCAAAGGACAGGTATAGCACCATTGTTTTACTTGCACATTTAATTTGAACTTAAAGAAGATTTGTTTCAGCTAATAAACCAGAAAATCCAAGCAAGTAAGCAGCTGCAATCCAGCCAGAAATTTGTTGCTGTCTTGGAGTACATTTTAGCCATTGGAAACCATTTAAATGAAAAGGCTGGAAAAGAGAAGGCTAAAGGATTTCGATTGTCATCTTTAACCAAAGTGAGTAAATATTTTTCTTTTCATTAAAATCATCATATTATAATGTATGTTGGCCATTAACATTAACTCAATTTTGCCCTGAGTGTGGAGAAAGGCAATCATTTTTAATGAGTAGCTAACATTTTAACATCTGCTCTTGGTTACACTAGAAACAAAATCTGGTTTAATAATGTATTCTTTAATGTGTAGTATAACAAGATGCATTTCCCCATATTAGACAGCAGCACTGTCTAGATGGGGGCACTGTGGTGTTGAATGTGCTATGTTTCTAATGAGGTAGAACATCAAAATGCTGATGTCCCTGATATTAAGATCCCCTGGCAGGAAGAGACGTCTGAGCTGCAGGCCCTGGCTAGATGCAAGTTTAGATAAAAGTGTGTTTTCTGCATTGTGCAGAGCACTGTCATGTGGACCTGTTTCATTTCACTCTGGTCACGGGCTGTAGCTCCAGCATTTATTCTGCAGGGCAGCACTTTTATGGCACTGGAGTAATTCCTTTGTGGTGCTTCATTTTACTCTAAAGCAAGAGCCTTTTGCAACAAGTGGTACCGTGTAATGTCAAGGTCAAGTTTCAAAAGTAAAGTATAAATAAGTGTACAAATACAAAGGGAGGGAACTTTGTCTGCAATGTTTGTTTGTTTGTTTGTCTGCAAAGTTTTTAACACCTCCACATACCCCCCATCAATGCTCTGCATTGAATGGATAGGGGAAGAAGGTGGCTGTTGTGATCTTTTGCCTTTCCTGATAGAGATAGGCTCTATTAAAAAAAAAAAAAAATCATCTGCCTGTTAGTTCTTGAACAGTCTCTTCACTCACCTAGCACTGGCATTACAGTAGGCTGAGCTTTCCATCAATTTTAAGGCAACGGCTTTCCCCTTTTCACCACAATTTGCCACCAGAAAATTCTACCACTGAATACAGTCCTCACCCCCCTGCCTCTACCTGAGAGAGGCAGGGCATCATTTTTTAATCTAAAAAATTAAGAAACAGATACAAATTTCCTAATCTGCCTTGTAACTTTAACACTATTGTAATATTAGGACTGATCTGTAAATAGAAGAAAATAGTTTTCCTTTTTTTTTTTTTTTGTAATATGTCTTTTACATCTGGAGACTTTAATATATGAATGAGTGATTTATAACTCTAGTGGCAATTCTGATATACAACTTATTTTTTTTTTTTTTATAACGGTTGTAATATCACATCTATCATAATGAAAAATGCCAACAAAATCATTTTCTGCCACAGAGTATCTTCCTAGATTCAATTAAGGAACTTTACTGTCTTCATGAACACAGCACACAGCTTTTAAATGGAAAGGAATAATGACTCTCTTTGGAGGTCCAAAATCAGATGCAATCAAGTAGAATACCTTAAGTCAAAAAAGACCTCTTTGAATAAGAAGAGACAAAAAAGCAAGGAAGGTCAATGGATATGAAAGTGTAAAGCTGATCTTAATTGAGAATGTCTGAGAGATGGCAGATTGAAAAGGAGAGGTTTAATTTCATTGTGTTTTCTATTCTTGTCAAATTTACCTAGGAGCTAGCAAATTTTTTTTTTTTTTTTTTTTTTAGCATAATAGCTCAGTCTGTCAATTATTGCTCTATTCTACTTGCAGTTATCTCTGTTGCGGGGTAAGGAGAGGACATTCACCTTGCTTCACGCACTTGTGGAACAGATCTTCTTACATGAGCCTGATTTGGCTAAGTTTTCTCAGGAGCTGACAGAATTTGAAGCTGTTCCTGATGGTAAGTGGAGGAACAACAACAAAAAAAATTAACAGATAAATAATGAAATCCCCCAACTTTTCTGGAAACCCTCATCTCAAAGTATGAATGATATTATTAGCATGTTTTTCCATCTCTCTTCTTTTCCAGCTTCCATGAAAGGCCTAAGTGCTGAAGTTGATGGTATGTAAATGTGGTTTCTGAATTCAGAGAGACTTTCATACTTTGTGCAGTCATTTGGAACAGGTTTTCATTGCACTTCTGTAGTTTGTAAAGAGGTGTAAAGGTTCAAAATATTGAGGTAAAGTGTTGCTATGGTGATATTTAACCTGCCATGTTACTGTGAAGAATTTTAAAAAAGAAATATTAAAGTGTGTCCAGGTGCTTTCAGAATATAAAAAAAAATATGCTGCCCATGGGAAATAGACTTTATCTTAAAGTACAGATGTTAAGTGATACAAGAGCTCTGTCAAAGTTACAGCCGTAACAGAGTCTCTGGGAGCAGGCAATGCAGCAGGAGAAAACTTTGCACAGTTCAGTAGTGAAGTTCAAGAATTTCTTTGAACCAAACTGGTGTCCATCTCTAGAAAGGAGTCCAACATTAATGAAGTCAATAGGAGAGAACAGAATAAAGTCACTCAAACGTAAGACAGACTTTGGAAGGTATTCACAACTTACCTTTGAACACTACTGTAAGGTGACCAGTCAATGGAACTATTAAGAGCTGATAGAGAAGGCATGTAAGTGGATAAAAACTTGTGTTGCGTTCAAAAGTTATAAAAATTTGTCTTTTGAAAATGTGGCATGGATGTTGACTATGTCACTACCGACTAATATATCCTATTTCAACCTCTCATAACAAGTGTGAATGCCACTTGTTCTCAGCTTTTGGTTTGAAAAGCCCTTGCACCTATTTTGCTGGGCTCTGGCAGTCAGCCAGGCATGTAGCTTGACACCGCCAAAGAGTTTTTATTTTGTTCCAAGAATTTCCAATCCATTGTTTTAGGAGATACAAGTAACTAAATTCAAGTGTATAAGCAAATAAAGTTTTATATTTATACATATATATACTTTTTATATATATATATATATGTATATAAGCAAATATACATTTATATTTATACATATGTATACTTATATAAAGTATATAAGCAAATAAAATTTTATATTTATACATATGTATACTTATTTATTTATATATATATATAAATAAATAAATCATTTACCTTCAATCAATTGTACTTGTCAGGCACAATGTTGGTACCAATTCCAAACAACTAAATATTTTAAAGCCATATATATAAAGTCATACTTAAAGTGGTGGAACAGCCTTGGTATCAGAAACTGTTGGGAGCTATCAAAGGAGATGAATTACGAGACCTGGAGGAGACTGACTGGCCTCTTCCCTCCTGTATTCCTGGTGTTTCCTGGTGTAGATCACTTTTTTAAGTACTGTTCTCCAGGCCAGAGAGGGAAAGGGATGGGCCAAAAGCCACTGAACCAGCCTTTCCCACCAAGTAGTTCAAGGCACATCCTGGGGCTCATATGCTCAAGTGAGCACAAGAGGAGAAAAACTGGACTGCAGTGTGGGTCGGTTCTTTTCCCCACATTTCATACAGACAGAGCCCTCATGATAGCAGGCTGGTGTAGGGCATACTGCCTACTGACAAGATTTCTTACTAATAGGGGAATTTTTATTCTTTTATCTTTAATGGAACCCTGAATTTTCTACACAAAGATGTAGTTTGGAAGAATGTTATTTTCATTGCTAATTCCAGTGCTCAAAAGCTAGGAAAGGTCAGATTTACAGCTGCAGCATAACCGTAGTATTGACCTGTTCATTATTCTGCAGTCGCTTGTGGTGTGATTGTATGCTATTTCTTCCCCACGAGACCCAGACATCTTTTAGGATTTCTCTTTGAAAACAGAAGGTTAGTATTCCTAGGTGAACATATTATAGACCCATAATTTGCTAATTTTTCCATGTGTTCTAAATTAGATATTTGCACTCCTTTGAACACAACTGCATGCTAGTGAAATTTCTCATTTTCTTTATTTTGTTAGTTTTAAAAAAAGAATTGGAAAACGTTATTCAGTGCAGAAGGCTTATTAAACCCAAGACAATCAAGGCAACACCCCAGGAGTTACAGTTCTGCAAGGAACTAAAGGTAACATTATCATAACCTTATTGTGGACTGGAGATAAAGGATGAGCAATCTACTTAGTTTTTGCTGAATCCCACCCTGGCAAGGGGGTCAGGAGCATTTGAGGAAAGCCTTTTATTTTCCTCTGATAATGTTTCATACTACAAACAGCAGCATGGGAAGGTCTTTTCAGAGGTTCTACATCTCTTGCTTTTGCTTCACACGCAAACTGGCTGGAGTGGATGAAGAACAGATAGTTCCATGGTCACCCACATTAAACACTTTAGAATAACAGCATTTTTTTTTTTTTTTTTTTAAGTTTGTAACAACTCCCTCTACCCTCAAACAGCAGGGAAAATAGCACAGAGAAACATCATCCAAGAGCTTGAATAAATTGATTATATGTTGATCTAAGATGATTCTGCCCATGTTAATGGCATGACCAGATGGGTTGGAGCACACTAATGAGAAGTGGCTGAGCACCTGTAGGGAGGCCAGTATGCTTCTTGAATAAATACTAAGTTGTCTTAAATGCATACGCTGCAAAAGACCACAATCAAGAAATTTTGTTTTAAAAAATAAGGCTTTGCTTTTGACTCCTTAAGAACTAGCAACTGGAAATATTTGCTTTGCATGCAAAGAGACTGTGCCAAATGTGAGTGGAAGTTAGGACCTTATGATGCTTATCCAGTTCTGTCAATTTTAATAGATTTGGGTAGTAACATTAAATGATATTTTAATAAATTCTCTAACTTTTTTCTTTGATGCCTTAATATTTGCGAGGAAATGTGTGTGCTTGATGTGTACTTATCTTTTGTACAATGTGAAATTTTTGTGACATGAAAATTTTGACTTGAATTCTCTTGTTTTCACTGCTGTTTAATATCTGCTGTAATACTATGCTCCTATATCAAATTAAGAAGTTTTATTTTATTACAGGATTTAATTCAGAAATATGAAGGGGATCTATCCCAGCTGTCAAAAAGATGTGATGAAATGAAGAAGCTTTATAGCAATGTACTGGTATGGATTGTATTAAAGTGCAATGAAAATAGATCTACATTTCTTAAGGAAAAAAAGAAACAGATGTAAGAAGTTCCCATGCTTCTACATGCTTTATAGTTATACTGTCCACAGGAACTGGAAAAAAAATAATCCTATCTAACAGTGGCGGAATGTTTTGAATGAATATACGGCTTTTACTTTTCTTCAGGACTTATAGCCCACATTTAAGAGGGTTTATGGCCCAAATATCAAAAAGAAAAGTGGATGTTCAGCAATTTTATAAATCCAACCAGTTTAACGGTTGAATGTTTTCAAGATATTACAGAAGACAGCATGTTTTCTGGTGTCTGGCACAAGTTGTATCTTCTGCTGATAGACAACAGGCTGAGGGCTTTTTTCTAGTGACAAGCTTATTGTCCATGGCATTGATTTAGTTACTGTTATTTGAGGGAGAGAGAGATGGAGATGTTGGTAGTAGCACAGATCTAAAAATGAGCAGAGCAGAAAGGGAGCTCCTTGGGCACAAGATTTCTGATAAACTATCTGTTCTTGCTTGTTCCTATTACATTCTCCCACACTTGCACTGGAGAAGCACCTAATTTTCTCAGTCAATTTTTCCTCTGAAAAGAAGAAACTCATCTAGGTCCAAAACAATAGGAAATGTTTTTTAGGGTCAGAGGGTCACACCAGAAGGAATGATATAAACTCCATGCTGCAATTTTTAACAACATAGCGTGAAGATTCCTCATTTAGTACAATGTTCTCAGAGAAATTCAGGAGGCCTCTGCTATGGTAACAGTATTCTCCAGCAGAATAGTCACACTGGGAGGTTTTAAAGAAAGGGATGGCTTTGCTGAAATGCAGAGCTAATCCCTGAAACTAGAAAAGCTTCCTGGCATTTGGAATGAACTTTAAGGCATTTATTTATTTATTTATTTAGGTGTGTGAGGTGTGTGTGTGTGTGGTGGGGGTGAAGGGGTGAGAGGCAGGAGGGGGATTAGAATATAGGGAGGTTTTATTATAGGCCAGATTATATATATGTATTATATAACCAGAAGATGCCACCAGGATGACCTTTGGGGACCTATTTGAAGAGACCTTGAAGATTAGAGACATATTTGACCAAGAAAATTTAATTAGTAATGTTTTACTACTTTTTTTTTTGTGCCTCTTACAGCCTTTAACAAATGGGAAAAATGACACAGCATAGTGTAACAAGCCATAATAATATGCTAGCACATAAGCAAAGAACTCAGTGCCCAACAGGTGGAAAAACAGTCTAAATGAGAGAATTAGCAGTTGAGTTAGATGAATGAAAATGGTTGAAAAGCATTCATTAAAAAGAGGGGAAACTCACACTGTAAAACTATCTAGGGACACTGCTTGCCTAGGATATGGAAGACTTTGACCATTTTACCTGGAAGTCAGTTTCCAGAAGGAGCTGGCATAATGCGGCTGGTCCTGCTTGCAGAGCTGTGACATGCCCAGTGAGTGCTGGATGTGTCCTCCTGCACGTCCATGCTCCTGTCATACTCTCCCTGCACAGACATACTCAGCCAGGAGGCATTAAACATGTAAATCCATATCACAGCATCATCTGTGAGATCCTGTTTTCCTTGCTTGGAATGGAAACTCTCATCTGAGACTCTTATTTGTATCTGAACAGGATTTCACTTTTTACATGGCTGGAAGTTTCCTCAAGTATTAACCCAGTTGCTTTTTGCCTCCCTTTTTCCTTATTCTCTAAAGTTAGGCTTTTGATATATTTCTCTCACTTAAATTTTTTTGTCTTCTGAATACTGTTATTACTAGGCAGATCTTTTTGTACATTTATAAAGCAGCAAAAATGTAAAGCAAATATAAAATAGGATGGGTGATCAAAGACCAGGCTATCATCTGAACAGCACTAGGAAGGAATAGTCCAGCTTACCTGGAGGATATCTGATGTAGAATCATGTTGTAGCTGGCCACAGAAGTCATGTTGCTCATAAAACAAAAATCCACAGGCCTACCTTTATGATTTTATATTCTGCTTATAAAATCAATAATGACCTTGGCATGTGACACTTCTATGGAATTAACAATAAATTGTAGATAACTGCCTGTGGTATATCTGTGGGCTATCAACTTCTCACAGATGGTCATTAGCTCCAGGAAATGTCTCTCTCATTACTGTTTAACTGATGGTATGTTACAGGTGAGTGGCGAGGTGTGCCAAAGATCAAGGGCTTGGAGCACCCAGGAGGTGCAATTAGGAACACAACAGGCAAAAGTATTAATCAGGTATCACAGGTTAATGTTAAAGTTTTTGTGACTGGATTATATGTGAGCGGTTTCTTTTACTGTATTTATGAGTTCCAGGCAGAGGGTACGCTTCTAAGAGCATCTTAGATGATGTCCAGGTGAATGTGTCTAGATAATGACAGATACCTGTCTAAACCTTTCCATTTCAGTTGCAATTTGAGATACTGAAATACAACTACATTGCTATTCAGTCTTGGGAGAGTTGTATCTCCTAATTACACAGTAGCTCTCAATTACAGGCAAGATAAGAACTTGCAGCAACACAAGATGCCTTTTTAAACCTTTTGTTGAAGCCTTCAGAGCATATTCTCTAGATTTCTTCTGCTCAATTAGAAAGCCATTTTAGGTGCCCTTATGTTCTTTAACTCATTGATATCGTTAAGGACGAATCATTGAAAATGATGGCAAACCTCTTGAATTAAACTTCAGCAAGAGACTGAATACTAAAAATCCTTTTCTGTCCTGGAACTGGAGATCATATGTGGAAGTGATTTTAGTTAATGCAGGAATCCCTCTCCTAGCACTGAGCTTTGTAGAATGACTGCCTTTTACCTCTTGTTTTACAGTAGAGCAAACATGATGCCAATATTATTCAGGCTGCTTTTGAAAAAAATTCAATCCATTCAACTTTTTCAGGTGAAAAGAAGAAGAGAGCAGGGAAAGGTGTCTCTTTGATAAATTACTTTTTCTTTCAAAAATACCCACATCAAAGTGAATATTTTTGTTTATTTGCAAAATAAAATGTCAGAAAATGAAAACATTTTGGCTTGAATATACTGCTACTATGTCCACTCTGGAATATAAAATATTTCCCTAATGTACTCTTTCATTTATGAATGGATTCAACTAACAAACTGCAAAGTCACGAAGTTGCATGATTTACTGATTTTCTCCTCTTCAGCTGGAGATCTGTAGTCCAGCCAGAGAAGCTGGGTTGTACAGAAAGCCAGGAACAGGCTACTGAGGTAGTTTAATGACAGCTCCTGGGACCACTTTTGCTAGAGATGTTTTGGATCTCAGTTTAATGGATTTTTTAGACAGGTCTAAGTTTTCTACTAAATAATAATAATGTAGACATTTAACCTTTCTCTTGCTGTTTTTGTTTCTTTATGGTCTTGGACATGGATAAGCTTATTTGGATAATATTAATGTTAAATATGTTTCTCTTTCAAATTTACAGGTAAAATTTGGGGAACCACAAGACCTAGACTCTCAGGAGCTATTTGGATGGATATCTTCATTCATTAGTGAGTTTAGGAAGGCCTGTGCTGAAGTCATGCAGTAAGGACAACCTTATTCTTATAAAGAGGGGAGAGAAAGTGAAGTCCAGGAAATGTTTAAGTTAATTGTTTTGAAAGTTGCCCTTCCAATATGGAGTAAATACCATATAGTCTGCACATCAATATATTTTGATTTTGAGAGGTATTCAATTTCTAGTGTGTAGTTTTGTAAGTGGTATTTGACCTGTAGGATCACAGATTACTAATGAGACTTTCCTTCATTTTTTCTCATGTATGTGCTTTTGTACCTTGAGATGCCTGTACACTTAGAAAGGAGGCGTTCTTGACATTTTATAATTTCTTTTTCATCTTTTTCTTTGATACCCAGTCTTCTGACATTTAATTATTACTTTCAGTGAATGAATTTATATATGGTAATCTAATTTGTAATTATTTTTGCTGTAGTTTTCTAAATAATACTTCACAAGTTTTACAATAAAATGGGGAGCTAGTCTCCTCTGTGGATAACATTTAGCAAAAATTCTTGTTTGTCTTCAGCTATTAAAGTATTGCCGCTTTAGTATTTAATGGTGAAAATGTCTGGTTGGGTGCTTTTTTCTCCCCAGTAGTACAATAAAGCAGTGCTTTTTTTGGCTAATGTAATGAATTTGGGTAAAATACTGTAGAAGCCAATCAATATGTGAAATTTGCATTGGTAGGAAGAGAACAATATCAGAGCAGTGAAATAAAAACATGTCATGAGGCATCTAAGTAATGGATAGTGGAAGCAATTACCGATGGTTTTCAAAAGCAAAAATACTTTTGCATTTGTTGGCTTTTCGTATTTTTAACTAGAATAATTACTTTGAGCTTAAAAATATGAGAAGAAAAGGAAGATTATAAATGCAAAGACAGAAATGGATGTGTTAAACACTGAAAGCAGAACACAGTTCTACAAGGTCATTGATAAAATTTAGCATTTTCTGTACCACTTTTACAAACAGTGTTGTTTGATAAAAAGCGTACTCCTTGACTTATTTTAGATCTGACTGCCCGGGTCTCACAATTTTTGGGCTTTAATAGAAAGTGCAGTATAAGGAAATGCTGAACACTGTCCTTGGCTTCAATACTAAAAGGAATTAGGGCTAACCCCTCTGAAAAGTTGAGATGCACTTAAATCTAAAAATTACATTGTCAGAACCTTCTCTCCACTTCCATATAAAATTTCTCTACATCCAGCATTTCATTTGCTGTTCCACATGTGGCCACTGCTAAGTGCCTAGGTGTTCAGAGACACCTCCAGTAAAGAGCCTGGGCACCCTCCAGTTAGGTGCTACCATGGTTAGATTTTTAGTGCTGGTCATGCCAGACGGTAAGAGACAACTACCAGAAATGTAGACATGCTTTGACACTGTCTGAAAAGTGGATATAAAAGAAGCCCCAGTTTTTTTCTTGTCTTGGCCTCAATATTTTAAAGGACATCACAGGCTGCAGGTGCTGGGAGCTTAACAGCTTCTGATGTGCCATGACTAGTAGCACACCTCTATGCAAAAATTCAGAAAAGCATTCCTGTGGTTAATGTGGGCATCAATACAAAGGCAATCGCTGTATTTCACATCAGCCATAATACATCTGCACAGGGAATAGGATGCAGCTGTACCCTTGCCCTTTGCTAGGTACCGGGTGCTCCCATTTGGAAGCCAACTTGGCTCCTGAGGGCAGGTGCACACAAATTCTGTTTCAAAGAATTGAGCAGGGATCACAAGTGCACTTTTAAAATCCTAGTTCCAGCCTTTCCTTTGAGTAATCACTGAGGAAGTGAATTCTGCACCGAAGGATTCAAATCCCTATAATCTGCCTCTTAAAGATGTTCTGGCCAAAAGGTGTGCTACAGGAGGTATCAGGTGTTTATCGAGTGTGCTGATGGGCAAAGATGCAACTGCTCCAGCCGTGTCTTGGAGGAGGCAAACCACCTGTGAATGCCAATGGGCCTCACTGCTTAGGTTCTCTGGGTTATTTAATCCCCTTTATCTCAGGGGATTTCTAAAAAGGTTTTTGAGAAAGGAGCTCAACAGACTGTGTGTTCGATACACTGAACATAATTTTTCAGGCACCTACTTATCATATATAGAAAATGTTTTGTGTGAGGGAGCAGGTGCCTGAACTGCATTGCAGCAGGCACAGTAGTGCAGCCCCCTCACCCCTATCACTGATGTCACTGCTGTCCGTAAACTCTGGCAATTCTGCATTAAAAAAATTCATCATTTTGGCTTCTCAGCAGTTTTGTCAGCTCTATGCTTCTAGTTAAGAACATGCAGTCATGTTTCGCAGCTGCTAAAGGAATGCAATAAAAAAATAAATAGCAAAAATAGTAACTCATACTTATTTTACATTATTTACAGAAGCAAATAAAGGGATTTAATCTTAGAGAAAACTTTTGTTTTCTAAAATGGCTATATTGGTCTCAAGTCAGCATCAGAACAGTGACACCTGGTTGACACTTAAGTCAGTAGCATCTCTATATATCAGGACCTATAACATCTATATGTAGGAAGAGCTGCAGCTTAGATCAGTCCTTTTTGACTGGAAGAGGAAAATTAAATTCTTTAATTTCTTGCATCTCTGTCTCAGAATGCACTATCCAGTGCATATATGTACACTGTAAACAACATTTGCAGTTTTTGGTGTGCTATTACTGTGCAAAAATCTGAGCCATCTTCATTTATATGTGAATCATGTAAGATAATTCTGAATACAAGTGTCATTTCCATGGTATCAAGATCCCTGCATCCCTGAACAGCATTCGTGATGGTCATGACAAGTTTCGTGTTTTTCTACCATTACCTTAGCTCAGAAGTCCTGGGAAGTCTCTTTTAACTAAATAGTTTTCTCTCTCTCTCTCTCTCTTTTTTTTTTTCATGACTCACTTTTTTTTTCCCCTAGTCTTTTTTCTCTTTTATTATATCTAACAGCTTGTACTTGTTTTATAGCTCAGCTGGCATGGCTTCTTCCAATTAAAAATATATTCTACACAGTAGTCGATATCTGTGTCTTTGTGTGAATATCCTGGAGCATTAATTTAAAAAATTAATGACCAAGTACCTCCTTGGCAAGAGATTCTAGCCCCTTCAGAGAGCATGGAGCTTTCCTATGGAGTGGGAGCTTACAAAGGAGACGTGTTTCAATTTTCTCAAACAAACTATTTCTTCCATTCCTGTGAGTTTCGGAGGCCTCCTGATTTATATGTAAAAATAAATAGACCTCATTCCCTTGTTAATTCCTTTTTTTTTTTTTTTTTTCCCCCAAATTTTATTTTGCCTAAGTCTGGACTTCTCAGGTCCCTTATAGCCAAATGTATTACTGAGTTTTAATGGTATTTATTTGTAAAAGATAACAGCTGCTACACCTCAACAAGATCTAAATCTCCCTGTGGATAATTTCTGTGGAATCCTTCTTTAGCAGCTGACAGTTTTATCTTGCAAACCTGCAGTCATAAAAGTCAAAGTTTCGGGTGAGCCTCCTGTTTGTGGAAACTAATACAAAGCACTCCTACAAGTTCTATCGTATTTTTAACTCTGGGTAAATTGTTGCCCTACAAAATGTGCTAAGCTTACTTTTGGCATATTATGAAATACAAAAGTTTAATAATGATGTAATTCTGCTTAGCAAAATTTGTCTCAATATTCAGTAGTGTGAAGCAAAGCTGTGGGTCAGATGCTGTACTGATTTTTGGGTCATGACAGCCCAGCTGTGTAAGAACTGCTTGCTACAGAAATAGAGATCTCTTTTGATAGTTTACTTCCTTGAGATAGACAGTGTGTACAGTACTTCAGGGAGAACAGGAAAGATAATTTCTGTATTTCATATTAGGCGTTAAGTGTCCTCAGCAAAAACCTGGCAGAGGGAAGAGCTGTTCACTGGGATCTGACCATGTACGTAGGAAACTGACTTTTTCCACCTGCTCAGTGGATCAGTGTATTCAAATCTGCCCTTAGAAACACTGTAAGAAATGGAGCTCATATATGCACAGGTCACTGATTTGACTCGAGCTCCCAAAGGGACCTGTGTTACATGTGTACCAGCCCTCACAAGGGCTTTCCAAGAATTCAGTTTGAAATACAAACATTTCTGCCCAAGACCCAGAAATTTCCTAGAGTTTCCTCAAACTAAAAACAGGTGTAAAGACCTGAGATTATCCAGCACTAGACTCAGTGGAAAAAAAAGTTAACTTCCGTAACTGGACAAATATATCCTAGGACCATGGCTGAACTTTTGTTTTCCAGCTTTCCTATTTCTTTCTTATTTGAACTGCTGGAAGGCCAGGCAACAGGCAGAGTGGCCCTGCATATTTTGTATAAATGAACGGCACAGCAAAAATAAAAATTATGGTCACTTTTAAGGTGTTCTTTGCATAAAAGCTTTGAAGTCACCTATGTATGCTGGTCTTTTAGTTCAAATTAATGCCTTTCAAATACAAACACCGATTGTATGAGAAGAAAAAGAGTGTGTTAGACAAAGAGAATAAAAACATGGGGTCTAAAAAGGGAACCTGTTGGGCACTCGCTGTAGAACAACCAAAGCCTGAAAGTGTTCTTAGAAAATACTCACTCCTGTGCTTAAGAAGTTGCTGCTAATGATGACTCAGAAGAACCACAAACAAATTTCAAGCTGCTTGCCTTAAAGAAGAATGTATTAAAAAATTCAAACTGCAGGCTCCTTTGACAAAGCGCTGAGGTCCTCCGACTCAAAAAGCTCTTGGAGAGATCCTTCCCTGCATCACTCACCAGAAGTTTTGCTGTGGATATTAACAGAACCAAGATTTATTTTCCTGATTGGAAAGAATTGTTCAGACTGCTGAAATGCTCAGCCTTTAAGGTTCCTTATCAAATAAATGCAAATATTCCTTTTTTTTTTTTTTTCCTTTTTTTTTTTTTTCCACTTTTACTGGTCAATACCCAATTGGAATGTACCATAAGTAGAACTGTTCATTTTATTCTTGAGGTAGCAAAAAAAGGGAGGCGTTTTTTAAAGAAAGCTCTAACTCTTGCGAGCATGGATACTCTGTGCAAACAGGATTTTTTTTAGCATTGAACCTATTTCCCATCACAACATATTACTGCAGTTGATGTGATACATCTAAGAAGCTGACTGAACTTTTTGGGGTGTATGATGCAATGATTGCAGGGACCAAAAATTGTGCCTAAGCCTGTTTCCCCAGGCAGCAGGGATGAATTTTACCCATTGAGAATATTTCAGTCAAGGACAGTCAGCAGTAATTAAAAAACAGAAAACTACTAAGTAGGTAAATATTGCTTTAAGCTCATTTTACAAATAAGACATTTGAGACAAAAGGTTTCAGATGCAGATTTTTGAGTCTCTGGACGCAATTTAAAAATGCTGCAGTGTTTTGAAATATAAATATCTGATACTCCTTTGCTTACACAAGGATAAATAACTGGTGGTGTATGCTATGCTGATGTCATTTGCTCATAACCACTGCACTAAAAAAAGAAAATGACCCCTAAGGTTATTGTCCAAAAAGTTCAAGTCCTGATGAACATATTTATACCAAATTTTTTTTTTTTTTTTTTTAGCTCATAGAAATTTTCCTGAACAAGCTCTGTAGGACTTGGCCTGAAACAATGTAATTATAAATAGAAATTTTCAAAACAGAACCATTTTTTCAGCCAGTAAATAATTCCCAGATAATATCCCAAGTTGCTGTCATTAATGCTTAAATGAACTTTGTTATTTGGAATTCTGCCATTTAAAACAATCTGATGTCTTACTTTGTTGTCAGGAATTAAGCTGATTAAGGAAATTAAAAACAAACAAAATCCTTTTGATTATGGATTTACTGAACTCGCCCTACGAAAGGACGACAGGGCTGTGATGACTGTACTCTCCAAGCTGAAGTACAGCTCTCGCTGTATTTGATGGAACAGTCCCATGATCCTGCACTGCGCCGAGCTGACTGATGCTTCTCTGGATCTCAGAGCTTCCCATCGAGAGGGACTGATTGTACCACATCCGTGTGGGTGTGTTGTGCAAAGCAGACATTTTGGGGAATGAAATTTAGAAAACTTTTGTGATTTTTTTTTTCAACCACTCCCCTTGCAGCTGTGGAAAAATATTGATGTATTGAGCTGCACTTGGAATATGACTGTCTAGAGACTGGGACAGTCAGTTGGAGGGAGCAGGCATAAATGCCAGTCAATCTTTCAAGAAATGTTTGTATATTTTTATATTAGATGTTCATTGACTAATATAAAGAGTGCCCATTGATACAGAGGACAGAGCTCACATTTATCTCTCTTTGGGACAAGGCTGTAGGCTATAGACTGAGGAGCAAGAACACCTGGAGCCTCATTTCCTCATTTCATGCCCCTAGAGCATGGTGAAAACAATTCTGGATCCAGATGCTCAGACTTTATGCAGAGCCTGTGTTTTAGGAGCCTAGATCCTTTCTATTTGTCTGTCCCTTTCTGCAATCCATGAGCTGAGTTCAGAGACACTCAGCTTGCTGCCAGGAAGAGTGTTCTGATACCTTCCTCAAGGGCCTGGAACACATGTGAAATCACTTCTATGTCAAAGCTTTTTTTATCTGAATCCTTCGGGACTCAAATAATTGCTTATTAGCATTCATCTTGATGAAGTCATCCAGTAGAAAATCTTTGAACAGCCATTGAGAGAAAGCTCAGTGCAGTGAAGTCAGTGAAATTTTGTTGTCTGCTGAAAGAAAGGCAATATTTCAAGCTGAAAATCCCATAGATAGGCTTCTGGTATTCAGAGATGTGGTAGTTGGAGGGTTAGCTTCCCAAGAATAAACCTGGGAAGCGGAACACTACATGTTATGAAAGGACTTTCAGAACGGGAGTCTCAGAAAGGACATCTCCGTCAAGTATATTGACCTCAGTGATTACTGAATACTGTAATCTCTTCAGAAGTACTTAGTGCTTGGATTCTTTTTTCTTTCCTTTTTTTTTTTTTCCCTGTTTTGCTCAGTAGTTCTTTCACAGATTTTGTTATCTTCGTTACTAAAAAAAAGAAAAAAAAAGAGTTTCAGCAGAATATCAGAATGGTTGAGGCTGGAAGGCACCTCTGGAGACTGCATAGTCCAAGCACCTGCTCAAGCAGGGTCAGCCAGAGCAGGAGTGCCCAATCCAGACATGTTTTGAATCTCTCTGAGGCTGGAGACTTCACAATTCATCAGTGTGTTTAATATTTCCAGGAGTTATTAGCTGAGGACAAAAAGAAAGACAGAACGTGAGCTCGAGCCTCATTTCCTAAAGAAAAGTGTTAAAGACAGTGACAACAGACTTTTGCCTGGGAAAGACAGCTTCCAGTCAAGGGAGAGAAATTGGTAGGTTCAATGGACTTGGTTCCTTAGCTGTGAAATAGGGGTATGGCTTTCTTCCATGCACCTTTTTAAAGCATTCACTACTAAGGAGATAGATATTTATTGTTCTTGACAGCTTTACTTAGACTGAATCAGAAAGGTCTGGTTAAAAATTACCCAATGATAGAGTCAGGAAATTGTTCAAACTTAATGGAAAAATGCTATTAAAAGATTTGATTTTTTTCATCCTGGTGGTGCCTACAGTTCATCTGTAAGGAGTTCTAGATTACATATAGTTAATTATACAATGCTGGAGTCCAGTGGGATGAATTTGCTTTCCTTAGCAAGTGTGGAGGGGATTTAAAGGAAGACGTCTAACCCAGCTCTTGCAGTGCTGTGTGTTTGCATCGGCTGGTCGTCTTTAATGGTAGTGTCTTGTTTGGCCCTGGATTGTAAGTGCTTGGTTTCCAGGATGCTTTCTGGAGGCAAGATTTGTAAAGCATCACATACACTTACAAATAATAGTGGAAAGGGCTGTTCATGAACAATTATGAGAGTTTACCTTCGGGATTAATAGGCAAGCTTTGCAGGACGCAAAGGGAATACGTTTTGCTGTCATGCTGCTAGCACAATTTTTACATTAAAAAAAAAGATGGAAGGATGGAAGATGGAAAAAATCATTTGATATTTCTGTACTGAAGTGGCGATGTGTGCACAGCACAGAGGAACACTGCAAATGTGGTGTCAGGCCCTATAGAGGTTTGAAAGTGCTGAAAAATATGGATGTATCTAACATGATCTTAATATTTTATTGATACCTCAGGGTTTGGGGATTTCTTGTCCTTATCCACATCTAATAAACTACATTTAATGTTTGGAGGAGTGTAGTATCAAGACCTGGGGAAGGATTGCTTATGCATGGTTCTCTCTTGAAAAAGAAAAAAAGCAAAAACCAAAACCCACCCCTCACCCCTCCCAATAACTATCTAATCCCACTGTTTTCTTGCCACATAATTTCTATGACAAGAGCAGTTTTAAACATTCATGGGGACACAAAAACAGAAAGCTCAAGTGTGAAATAATTTAAACTTGGTTTTAAATACCTGATAAAGAAGAACAATGATTTTCTATTAGTATTCTGTTTTAGAGAGCTGTAGAAGCACTAGTTATGCCTCCTAGAGACAAATAAACCTTGGAAGAAAATCTTGCATCACTTTGCTTTGATTAAGAATCATCAAAATATTTAAACAGATTAATCAATTTCCATCTGCTGCAAAGGTTAGGCCATTCATACGTCCTCTCTAAGTGTGTTGCTAACTTATAGCTGAATATTATCACTCCAACTAATGAAATAAAATAGAGTATGTTCAATGTGAATATTAGATATGCTGTCTGTTATATGCTGATGGCTAATTTAAATCGGTACCCGTTCACAGAAGTCATCATAACTTACGGGGTGTGGAGCTGCTTGTAGTGTTGCCAGAGAGCCACTTGGTGGGACCTGTTCATTTTAGGGCAGTATAGTATTAGATGGGGAAATAGATATCCCTATATCTCAGAGATGATTGTCTGGAGATAAATAAATAAAACAATAATAATAATAAACAGGAACAAAACATTCTTTCTTCTAAAATCTATTAGGATTCACTTCCAGACCATGCTAGGTAATGGTACAAATACAAGAGAAAGTGAAATTTGGTCCCAAATCCTCAAGCAGCCAACCAAGAGACAAGTGTAGAATAAAAGACTTACTTTTCATGCTGCCTGAATAGTTGGAAAATTTACATAGTATTATTTTCTCCGATTGAAAGTCTCATTTACTCATCTTCTAGCCTAAAACCAATTGTGAATTGCAAATATTAGGACTGAATAGATGCTTGCTGTTAAATATTTTGCATATTTAAGTTACATAAACTACATGTACTCCATAAGTTAGGACCACAGTTTCTAGAAAATAAGGCGCATTGAGATTATAATATTTTTTATCCAAATGAACTAAAAAATACTAACCAAAAGTACTAAGTTGAGAAAATTATACTGTCACTATAAAAGATGTGTACTTTTGGGAAAACAGCAGAAACAGGCTTTGAGATTTAGTGTTCTGCCTCTGAGAGGGTGAAGTAAAATTTTTGTGTTGAGCCATGAGTTTAAGATATTTTTGCACATTCCAAATCACAGATAATTTCTGGAATGATCAAAATTTTTAGATGAAATTTCTTAAAGAATTGGCGTCAGATTTTCTCCTCTCCCTTCAGCACTGCTAAGCCCTAGAAAAGCAAATGGAAAAGAAGAGAAAAAGTAAAAGAAATTAAAAGAATGTGGAAATCTTGAAATTACCAGAATGAAACAAATTTCAACATTTTTCTTTGTCTGGAAGTTTGCTCTTCAGAAATTTGAAGACATTTGGTAATAAAGAGCATGTAGATAGAACAAATCATTGTACTTCTCTCAAAGAATCCATTTGACCTAAGACCTTTGCTTTCTTTGAAGTGGAAATAACATTTTGGGGGCTTGATCTCCAAATTGTTTTGTTCCGTTAAAACTTTTATTTGATTAATTCTTTAAAAAAACAAACAAACATTTAGTCACTCATCTTTGCCTGTTTAGACCTCTCTAAATGAACCTCTACTGTGGTGGTAGCACTCTCCCATCCCAGGGGGCTGTGACACCAGCCCTGCCGAGCAGCTCGACTGCTGCAGGAAGGTTAAAGAACCTGCTGGAGGAGGGGTGAGTGGCTGTTGGAGGCCACTTACAGGGCAAAAGAAGGAAAGAAAATGGTGGTGGATGTTTCTCTCCCAGTTGCCAAGGTGTTTCTAGAGATTTGGAAGGCTGTGCCCGGCTTTGGAGATCTGCTTTTATGATATTTGTTCTAAAATGAGAGGAGAGAAACCAGATGACTTGAAGGTACCACACTGTGATTTTTATGTGTTTCCCAATAGTGTGTGAATATAGCAGGACACTCTGATGTGACCCATGCTGAAAGGAGGCTGGAAACTAGTCTGAGTAGCAAATGACTGCAATGAAAGTTGGTAAGTTAAAAATGAAGCCTATGATATATGAAAGATCAGGTTTCTTATTCTGTTAAAGTTGGCACATCTCAATAGATGGCACTAAAAATCCTAATGCTAAGCCATTCCCTGTGGCTTCCACCCTGAATACCATCACAAGCCTTCCAGTAAATTCACTCCCTTTTAAATATCAAACAAGCAATACAACCAATGAACAGTCTCCTAATTCACTATCTTAGACACTTGCTTTAAAGCAAATTATTCCCTCAGCAACACTTTTTTTTCTTTTCTTTTTTTTTCTAAGTTTTTCATTGGCCCTTGTTATGAAAACCACTCAGTGAGGAATTTATCTGGGACAACTGAGGGGAGGTAATCTGTGTTCCTCTATTGATGTCAGAGGAGATGTACTAAATTACACCACTTCAGGATCTAATTTTTTCTGTGGTTTCCTTGACATCAAATTAGCAAACTATAGCCACAAAATTTATTCAACAGTTTAAGCTAAATTGAGTGCCAGCAGATTACCAAAGCCTTTGCAAACTCCATCCCGAGTGTGCTGTGCCCATGTTGCTAGGTGGAATGGGCTCTGAAGCTCAGAGCAGGCAGCAACCAAGTCCTTTCCTCTTCACTCCTGCTTTTTTTTTTTTTTTTTTTTTTTTTAATTTTATGGCTGTATCATCTCATTTTATTCCATTTAGGTAAAAAACACACTTCTTGTTTCATTAAAATGCAATTGAAAATCTAAGACTGCTGCATAGGTCAGTGCAGCATTTCCAAAATTATTTATTTCCTAAAACTGCACATTTGTATTAGGTAACAAAAAGGATTTTTTTTTTCTAGACATGAACTGAAATGCATTAGTAAAACAAGAATTTAATTTTACTTCATAACAAGTTATAGATCTTTCAGTACCTGCCATAAAGGCAGTTAATGTATGCTAGTTGATTTTACAGTCTCAGGCCACAGAAGCCTTGTTTTTACAAGTGGGCTAAACATGTAAATTAGTAAGAGATTTACTGGAAATATTTTCAATAAAAACTCACAGAAGAAATATTAAACTATTTGTGGACAGTCTGCAGCCAAGATTAGTTATGAAATTTACTAGCTTATTAATGTTGCAAACAATTGACTCCTACCTAGGATCTGTGAAGGAGTAAAAAGAACCTACAGAGTCTCAGTTTTACACGGATATAAATCTGGAGTAAGTGTATTGGGCTCGGTATAAATGTGGAATATTTCCAGAGATCGGGCAAAGAGCAGCGGCAGAAACAAACTGCCGGAAATAATCACAGAATCTGGCCGTGAGCATTTCAAACCCTGATTTGCACTTTTTGCTTGGACCTAAAGTGTGCTCAGGTTTCCAGTATTGGCTAAACAGAGGGTTTGGTTGTGTAAGAAATGCTGAATAAAGACCTCAAATGCCAGCGCTGTCAGCATATCTGAACATTTTTACCCTTACACGCATGCAGACATCCTGCTGACTTTGTTTTTTTAATCACCTTTAAAATTCACATGGAATTAAAAAATTCTGTTTCCACAATACGGCCATCGAAACATAAATTTTATGTAACGGAATGCCAGGGAAATTAAACAAGCTCCAAACATATAAGTAGAGATTTATTTTTTCCCCACGTTGTTTTCTCTGTTCTGGTGCTGCAGAAATTTTTAAGAAATACTTGAAGGTGGAATGGAATGGAATGGAATGGAATGGAATGGAATGGAATGGGATGGGATGGAATGGAATGGAATGGGATGGGATGGAATGGGATGGAATGGAACGGAATGGGATGGAATGGGATGGAATGGGATGTTGAGAGTTACGTTCAAAATAGACAGAGAGAAAGAGCTTACTTAGAAAGCCAAGCAAGGTGCCAGAGATGAAGCACACCCATATATATCTATGGAATAGACTAAAATAAAGCGAGGAAAATGTAGGCTTGGTTCTGCATCTGCCTGACTTCCATAGCAAAAAACTTTTGTTCGTTTCAGTTATGCCAGCCGTATGCATATATATGGCTGAAGGTTTTATTATAGTTCTGTAATATTTCCATGCAATTTAAGTCTAAATAAATGAAGTGAAACTTACTTTATAAAATATTAATGGAATCTTCTTAAGAACCATTAAGCTCATTAGCCAGGTGAATTGGTTTTGCACTCAGCCAACAAACTGTTTAACTAGCTGCGAGTCACAGGGCCAGCTGTCCAAAAGATAAGTTAGTCTGTACTGCAGCCAACAGACAGATGGAGATGGCAGCCAAATCAGGAAGTACAATATTTAGCCTGAAAGAATGGCAAAAGACAGTAAAAAGTCCAACCCAGCACCACCGATCTCTGTAAGCACAGCAACATGGTTTGGGACTGTGTTCTGCCTTTTATTTTAGCCTTTCTGCTCCCTTTCCCCACCTCTCCTGCCCCGTTCACCTTGCACGTCTTCGTTAGGATGAGTTCATCAGAAAGGCAAGGACTGCGCTGGAGTGGGTGATTTTAATCCTGCGAGGAGGCTGACGGGTGCTCAGCCAGCTCAGTACAAAACCATGCTCCACATTTGGCAAACAGAGAGCTCGGCTTGACAGAAGGCAAACATAATTAGGGTAAAGAAAAGAGGAAAGGGAAGGGAAAAGGAAGGGAAAGGGAAGGGAAGGGAAAGGGAAGGGAAGGCAAGGCAAGGTAAGGCAAGGCAAGGCAAGGCAAGGCAAGGCAAGGAAGGCGGGTGCTTGTTACCGAGGGGTTTGGAGAATCCGCACGGCCTGTAGACATAAGCAAGCAGCTCCAAAGCAGGAGAGGAAGTCTGAGGGAGATGATTTCTCTCTTTTGTGTGGCAAATGACTAATTATACAAAGCAACATGTTTCTTTTCTAATGAGTTTTGAAAGACATCATGAAATAATGTACAGAAACCATATTTAATTCATGTTTACAAGTCAAAAAGTGAAAGAAAATGTAAACATGATGTTTTCTCCTTATTCTCCCTGCAGCTCTTCCCTTTGTCAGAAAACTGCCTAATGCCTTCTCTGGTGCAGAAAGTTCCCTATGAAAGGGCAAAATGCTTCCAGCTGGAGATGGTTTCAGGCCACCACAGTATGTGCCCAGAAAGGGAAAGAAACGGAGAGCTTAATCTTACCAAATTTTCATTCTTGATCATTTTTGCAATTTATTTTACTCATTTTTCTTTTAAAAGAAGAAAGAAATCCCTGTTAGAGGTAGAGGATCAATACCAAGAAATTCTTTGTCAGATAAAATGAGGACGATCATTAACCTTGCTGCTTATGAATTAAATCCAAACATCACGTTTCAACCCGTCTTTCCCACAGCATCCCCAGCAAACTTCTCTCATTTTGTACAGCAATTAAATAACAGCCCACCCATCCAAAGAGCACGAGCACTAATAACCTTTAAGCTTTCTTCCCACTGCCTGGGTGGGAAAAAAAGAAGGAGATGTTTCGTGATACGGCTCAAATATTTTGTGGATGGGAGCTCTTCATTCTGTTTACTTATGCATGGATTGGGGGCTGGATTATGCATGTTATCTATAGATCTGCTCTCCCAGGGAGTATCGTGCGCCGTGCCAGCAGCTCGGCAGCGGTCGATGCGTGGGCTGCCCGTGGCCGAGATCAGGCCCTGCCTTCTGCAGGGCAGCCCTAACAGCCCAGTTATAAACTTGGAAATTATTGATAGCAGGCAATGTTCTCCGTTTAAGTGCTTGATCCATCGCCTCCAAGAATTTGTTTTAACTGCCACCATTACTTTCTGAATTGTGATTTGGTGCCATGTCTGAACAGTCAGAAAAGACACCATCTACAGCATTTTTCAGTGTGATGCTTTTGATTTTGAATGCCAACAATACTGATTTTATTGGAGGTTATATTCACTTTATTTCCAAGAAGAAATCTTTTTTTTTTTTTTTTCTCATTTCAGCTTCCCTCCGAAATACACTTTCCCCGATGGCTTCTATTTTGCTTTCCTTCTCCCAGAGCAGAGGACATTTATATAACATGAGATTTCCTTTGCACTTGTAGGACTTGGCTGTTAAATCAGGATTGCTCTGGCGAATTTTGCTTGTCCTGTTATCTTGCTGCCTTCTTTCCATCTTGCAAATGGCTTATTGCTTAAGAAAAATTTTAATAGTCTTATTCATCTTTTGAATTCATATTGTTAATAAATGTCACCTGAAATCTCAATACCGGTTACCCTTTGGGGAAAAGAATACTGAAACATAGTGCCAGGCATCGAGTAAAATATCTGATCGAGCTGCTGCTGGTTCCCACGAGGATAGAAACTCTGCAGTCCCTGGTGCGCGCCTGTGTTCCAGCTACCGCACAAAAGGGCCGGTCTTGCTGCACCTGAGCCTCTTCTCAGTCCAATTCCTCCAACTCCATAACACATTGAAGTTGCTCATTTTACTGAGGAATTATGAAGCCAGAAACCCATCAAAGCCAGTAGTACTGTAGAGCATGTTTTGGTCATGGAAAAGAAAATCATTCACAAAGCAACAAAGGGTTTGTCCGTATCCTTTTGTAAATCAGAAGAAAATAAAGTGACATAGCCTAAGTCAAAGGCACCAAGACAAGAATAGTGTCTGAAGTTTCCTCCCACCAACGCTGCATTCAAAGGGTCTTTCTTTCAGATAACACAGGATTCTGAAACCAGAACCATCTACGAGCATGTGCACGGCATAAATATGGGCAAAATGCAGGGGCAGAACCTGACCCCATCTCCGTGATATCTGATACTTGGCCTTAATCACAGTCTTATTGAAGTGGACTCCAGTCAAGTTGGGGTACCGCTGATGTCCAAATTAAATACCACCTGCCAAAGCATTTTCAGAACTTTTTGACATTCCTGAAAATTTAATCCACAGTGCAGGACAGAGCTCACTTTGGTCTCCCTTTCATAGATAATAAGGAGTATGATGTTAATCATTAATGTTTGTCTCATGCTACCCATGCAGACTGACAGGTAGTTCTAAGAGAATTCTTGTTGTATTTTCTGACTTTTCCAGAGTAGGTTGCATGAGACGAGGAGCACTTAGCTTTTGCAGACTGTGATCTCAAACCAGGTTTATAACTGCATGCAAAATGTGTGTGCAAATTTCTTCCTGACATATATTTAACTTTATCACAACTGAGCTCTGAAATGAAATAGCTGTGTTCACAAATGGCTGTAATTAGTTAGCTGCATACTTTATTAATAATTTGTTCACACAGCTCAAGTAACCTGTGTGTACAAAAAATGCACGCCCAGCTCTGGGAGAAGACCACACCAGCAAGATGTGCTCTCAGCTGGATGTTGGCTGCACTTTGCTGTCTGCTCTGTGCAAACCACCACCGCGGGCACCCAAGGGAGAGCAGTGGGACGGGCGCGTAGCGTGGCCAGGCCAGCCTCAGCACGTGTCTGCCGCTGCAGAGAGGAAATGGGAAAGTCACCTGCCCAAACAGCTCCTTCAGCTTGCACATTGGCCCTTGGACCACTTCAGTTTCTGATGGTACTTTTTTTCCCCTTGTTTCATCTAAATTCTGCCTATTTTATTGTCTTTCCACTGTTGAGACAGTTGATGTCATTGTCCACAACAAACAGGCATTGGAACAATCTATCTGAAATTATTGTAAAATTCGTAGTCTCTGACAAATAATGGAACATTCAGAATAGGCAGAAGTCTCAAACTTCACTCCAAATTTATATATATGTTATACATATATATTTATTGTAACTTGTGCATTGTTGAAAGGCTGAGCAGCATGAGGTACAGAAAAGACTATAAAGGAGAGATGTTGGAATAGTGTACGATTATTTATACATGTGTATTTATTTACAAAACATTCTGCAACAGAATCTTGCTGTTTTCACACAGCTCTGCTTCGCACGAGTCTTCTAGACAGGTGTTCCTATGCATTGGCATGAATCTTTTAATCTGCAGATCCAATACAAAAGGAATAATGTTGTGAGGCAAGTCTTCACCTCCTTTCTTGTCTCCTTTCTTGTTTACAGCAAGTGGTTCTTCTCAACTTGACTTGTTTTGTTCATTTTTGATGGTGTCACTGTAATAAGAGGATATTGGTGCATTCCTAGAAAACAGTAAAATTTCTTTTTACCTCATCTGAGCAAAGGGATTCCTTAAAATTTGCATCTAGCTTTCTGAATTTTACAGAGTATTGTATTTATTCCTAGCTAAGGGGAGTTTTTGTCTGCATTATGGTTTCTTGAAGACTCTGAATTCTGCAGACAATGCTTCACCTCACTTCTCCACATCACCTGAAAAACAGTCCCAGCTCACATTTACCCACAGAAAGCCTTTTATTCACTGGAGAGTGGGTTTCAGTGCTTTTTATTACTCCTCTTAGCTTCCTGTTGCTTCCTTAATTTCGCTTGTCTGTTAGAGTCCAGATTTATGGCCAGCATTTGTTAGTGCATCGAGCTGAGGTGCTGTGGGAGCCCAAGCCTCTTGGGAACCCAAGCCTCCAGGGAGGCAGCAAGCTCTGAGGGCATCTGCAGCTCCTGAATGGGTCGGCACCTTTCCCAGCCAGGTTTGACAGATCTGGCTGGACCCAGATAGCGATGGCTCTGGACAAGAAGTACATGAAGGCTGCTCTTACTTAATGGCTGTCATGGGAAATATTTGCTGCATAACTCTTATTTGCAAAAGTACTTGTCTCATTGGAGTTCATCTATCCAAAAATCATACTCTCCATTTCTTACGAGCAATGGACACTTTGCTGTTGCTGCGGAGGAAATTCCATTGAGCCTGTTCTGCTTCTGGGAGCACTGTTTCATTTCTACCAGTCCCTGGCTGGGGCTGGGTTTCACCAAGAGATGATTTCAGTGCATCACGGGACCACGCGATGCAAGAAGGATCTGCTCTAGAAGCCGTCACCAGTGCCATAGCAGTCAAGTCTGTAATAATCTTGGTGTGTGGAAGTACTGAGCAAAGGCACCTGCTTGTTCTTCCCGTCCTTTCAGCACACATCCAAACAAGAAACTATTACTAGACAGAGGTGTCTAATCAAAATGTTACCAGAAGCAGCCATTTGGCAGCACCATGAGGCAATACTTGGCAACATTAATCCTCAAAGGGAAGACAGGAAAGTCTTTTAATGATGGGGGGGTCTGAGCAAGGGGTGTTGAGGGGGGCTGCTTCTCTCCTCCCCTCCCCAGTGCTGGGCTCTGGGGCATCAGTGGCAGCGCACACGGGGTCAGGGTGTCATGCCAAAATGCAAGCTGCAAAGAAAGGCACGGGAGGTCTGTGCCCCGGGAGACTCCTCCAGGTTTAGAAGCACGCCTTTCCACCGGGCTGCAGTTCTTACCCCCGCCTCCTTTTGGAAACAAGGGACGTTGCACTGATTTGTTGCTTTCCCTTTGGCTTTGCAGCTGCTTAAAAAGTTGCCTGGGAGGACAAGTGTGCGAGTCGGCGTAAGGGGCAATTTCAAGAGGAGGCTCTCTGTTAATGGAGCCCCGCATCTGCCCAGCTGGGCGAGGGATGGGCAGGTTTGTTGTGACATAACTCTTTGGGGGATTGTGGCAGAGAGAGGCAGAGAGAGAGAGAGATCTGGAGTCTGCAGCACCCCGGCGGTGGTATCAGACACGGGATCTGGCAGCTGGGGGGTAAGCTGCCACCTCTCCACTCCACCACTCCGAGCATCCTGGATCTCCAGCTCAAAGGAGAGAGCAAGCCGGCAGCAGCAATCATGGCAACGCCAACTGGTTTTATTTCTTCGTGACCCCTCTCTTCTCCTCTCTCTCATCAATAATTCACCTGAGGGCTTTTTTTTTTTTTCCCACCCACCCCCCTCCTTCTTACTCTCTTTTTTTTTGATGTGGAGAGAGGGGAGAAAAAGGGGCACCGGGAAGTGTTTATTTCGTCCGGCTGCTTTTTTGCGGCGGGTTTGAAAGAGGACTCGGGTAAAAAAAAAAAAAAAAGACAAAGTGGTGGCGGGGAGGGGGGGGGGGGGGGGGAGGAGAAGAAAAGGAGAGGGGAAAAAAAAATAAAAGAGGCAGAGGGAAGAAGCCGGAGGAAAAGCGAGAAGACTTCGGAGCGGCGGTGCCGGGAGGTGCGGGTGCGGGGCAGTGCGGGGCTGCCGGCGGGGCCTCCCGCGGGTGCGCGGTGGCCGGAGCGGGGCGCGGAGCGGCGCGGAGGGGCCGCGGGTGCCGACCATGGGCTGGCGGCTGCTGCCCGCCCTCCTCCTCCTGGCCCTGGCGCTGGGCGGCCCCGCGGCGAGGGCGCAGAACGACACGGAGCCCATCGTCCTGGAGGGCAAGTGCCTGGTGGTCTGCGACTCCAACCCGGCCACCGACGCCAAGGGCTCGTCCTCCTCCTCCCCGCTCGGCATCTCCGTGCGGGCGGCCAACTCCAAGGTCGCCTTCTCGGCCGTGAGGAGCACCAACCACGAGCCCTCCGAGATGAGCAACAAGACGCGCATCATCTACTTCGACCAGGTGGGCTGCGGGGCCCGGGGGGGGGGCGCCCGGGGGGGATTCCCGAGGGGCTGTGGGCCGATCAACAGGTGCCGTCCCCTCGTGTCCCTCGGAACCGGGGCGCCCTGGGGTGATGTTCGCGGGGAGCCCCAGCCCCAAAGCCGGGGAAATGGGAGGCTGTGGGCTCCTGAGGAGCCGGGGGCCTTAATTCCACCCCCCACCCCCCCCCCGGGAAGGAAGGGGCTGCCCGCCTGGGAGGGCGGAGCGGGGCGCGGAGGGGGGCGGCCGCCGTCGGGGCTCCGGGGCCGTGCGCTCCGTGCCCTCCGGCCCCTCCCGGCCCGGCGGTGGATGGCACCCGGCAGGGTGGCGAGGTGAAGGCCGGCCGGGGGGGCTGCGGGGCCGGGAGACCCGGGGGGGAGACGGCCGGGACCCTGCGAGCATCCCCAGGGCAGCCCTCGGGGACCCCGAGGCGCTGGGGGACCGGCGGTGCCCGGGTGCGGGCAGCCCCATCACACTTCGGTTGGCTGGCAGAGCCTTGGAGGGAGAAGAGAAGAGCAGATTTTAAGGAAAAATCAAGTTTTCTCTAAAAACCACAGGTTCCTAGTACAGCCCCTCTCAGTCAGTCATGCTTTAACATACAGGTTGTGGCACGTATTTTGTATGCCAGGTCCTGTCCTAGGGCAGGTAATTGAGACTGATGGTCATTTTACTTCCTAGATCATATCAAAATGAGTAGTAAATTATCCTGACAGCCGAAGCCAGATTTGTTACGTAGCTTTATGCTGGCGATCTTTATCACCCTAACTTCGTGGGCATTCCTCGTGGCTTTCTAGGGCTGTGTCTGGCATAAAGGAGCCTGAAAATATCAGTTAAAAATAGAGCATAACCGAGTGGGAAGAAAGAAAAAATTAGTCATTAAAGAAGAGATTTAGCATATGTATGATGCACTCGTCTGGTCCATTCCTCTCGGTTCCTTGTCTCTGTTTAATCAAACCCAAATTATTATTAGTGCTTACAAAAACAAAGCAGCAAAAGCTCACAGCCAGATCTCGCTCATATGCCAGGTATTTTGGTAGCTCAGGCTTACTCTGAACTGCTGAATGAATTACAGCATTCACACACATCCTTCCTCACAGCTTGATACTTTCAGGAAGGCGGTGTTGGCTTGGCCAGTGCTTTTTAGCCAAAACCAATATGCCACTCCCAGAATCAGTGTTTTGATGTCATTTTTGGGGAATGATGAATAAAAAAATGCCTTTTCTTAATATCCTCTAAACATGTGTAGAAGAAAGATCTTGTAGGCATGACATAGTAGCAAAGTAAGAAATATTCTCCCCCTAGCTTACTTATAGTAAAGTTGTACGAAAAATATAAATAAACATCCATTTTATCAGAAATATTTCAACTTAGTTGGTAGAACAATAAATGAAAAATCAGAGATGTAGATGGACAAATATCTATGGGGGAACAGTTAATAGTCTAAATGTTTTATTTAGCGCTGTGTACTAATTCCCATTGTGTACTTTCTGTTTGTAGATCCTAGTAAATGTGGGCAATTTTTTCACATTGGAATCTGTCTTTGTAGCACCAAGAAAAGGAATTTACAGTTTCAGTTTTCACGTAATTAAAGTCTATCAGAGCCAAACAATACAGGTACGTTGATCAAGTATGACTATAAAATCTTTTACTTAAATTGTTTATTCACAATAGAATCTTGACCGAACACAAGCATTTAACAAACTTTCAAGGAAGAATAGCTTAGTTTAAAGCAACTTGTGGTGTACAGTTCCTAGCAATAGAGTGAATATATTTAAACCAAACAGCTGGAATGAGGCAGGATTCTCACATGAGATAAATTGTCATAGCTCCACTTCTGTACTCTGAGAACTAAGTGTCTGGGGTAGTATTAAGTATCCAATAGAATGAGCCAACGAAGAGTAAAATATATCTCTGAATTTCATTTGATTGCATAAATATTAATGAAAAGCCATGTTTTGCTACTGGTTAAACTCACTGTCTTGAACACAGGGGTTCTGAGGATACATACCACAGTTGCTTGTTTTGGTAATGTCTTGTCACCTGGCTGTCAGATCACGATGCCAGATAGACGCTCATGAAACCAGTCTGCTGTGCTCTGCTCGTTCTGCAACTACACCAGAATGTTGTGCAGCTATAGGGATATCTTATAGGGAACCTTTATAGCATTTTAAAGTTGCTAACTTGCTTTGCCATACAATGCATAAAAGATACCTCTTATACTAAAAAAAGGTGCAATTCTATGCTTTCTTTTGCAGCTTAATAGCAGCTGAACTGCTTAATTAAATATAAATATGCACTAGCTTAGAGGAAAAGCCTCTAAGTTCCTGAACATCGCCTTGCTGAGCCAAAAGTAAATTCCTTAAAGTCATTCCTTAATCTTCACCCCAGGTCATACAATTTCTGTGACATATATGCTGGCTTTCTAGATTTGGAATAATGTCTGTAGCTTTCTCCACTTCCACCTATGAGACCACTGGATTCACAGAAGTATCTGATGCTTTTACCCTGCTCCGATTTGCTCCTCAATATGGTTTTCAGTGTACAGGACTGAGAGGAAACTGATTTCTGCAGGAGGTGTGATCAGCTCTCTCATTGTGGCAGCTCTGGCTTTGGGTTGCCAGAAAAGCTCCTGAGAAAAGTGTAAATGGTATAGAAGGCAGAGGAGCTGGTGTAAGGCACATTCTCATCCCTGGGGAAATTCACCTTCAGTTTACAACTTGAAATCTTGCTTCCATTCAGGTCAAAGATAAAAGTCTTAGATGAAATATTGACGTCGTGAACTCTCCTATAATGAGCTTGTAAGCTATTTAATAGGATCAAATGCTGTTCCTCTCACTCTCTTAAATGCTGAGGGTTGAAATGGCCTAGAATAACTGTATGTCAGTCACCTTCATTGGATTTAGAATACATATTGCCAGGAAAGATGTTCAGTCTTGGGTTCAGAAAGCCCAGCGCAGTCTTCAGTGTTTTATGGGGAATTTAATGACCTACCACATGACCTAAAATCTTTCGCAGATCAAGGTTTTCAGAAGTGATGGATGAGTTTGGTTAGCTCCATTTTGACACAGTTAATGTAAGATAACCTGAGGCAAACCTGTGGTATGTCTTGTGCTGTAATCCAAATAGCTGTAAGATGACCTGCAGGGAAACCCGACCAACCGAGATGGTACAGAACAAATAAGATGAACCTAAATAAAGCAACAAGTTAAATCTTGATGACCTTTTTATGTGTGTGATAGTGAAGGGGAGGACTGAAAACCATTGCAGTAGAGCAAACCAGCTTGAGTCTCAGCCACATGAAGACTTAAACACCACTAAATCACCTGAAGGCTTCCTACATAAGTGATATTACTATGCCCCTGAAACATCTGTTAGTGCCATTAAGTATTATTAAACTGAAATTGGTTCCCTGAGGATATCTGATTAAGTGGACATCCCAGATAAGCAAATCCCAAATCAGGGCCAGATTCTGCTGCCCTGACTTATGCTGAGCAGTAATTTATTCCACTGTGACTCCCATTAAAATTAATGTAAGCATATGCAAGGCCAGAACACTCGGTATAACCAAGCACTTCTTAATTCACCCTTCCGTGACTGTATTATAGTAATTCAAAAAGAAAAAGAAGAGGAAAACTAATAGGAGAAATGAAAATGCCTGTATCTCTCCATTCCTTTGACCCCTGCCCAACTTTATTTACACAATTGTCTGTGTGGTGTGGCTTTCATAAAGAGGCTGTGTGGACGTCCAGAAGTGTTTTATGGACAAATGAATTTAGTATCAAAAGACAGTGCAGCGGTTCCTAAAATTGAAGGGCTGTTCTAGCCTTTAAAATCAAGCTGCAGTCAATAATGGAAAGGATGTATACTTTGCTCTCAATGAAGTGTAAGCTCCCAGCCTACTGCAGTACTTTTGAAATCTCATTAGGTGCCTACATTGCATTTCTGGGTGCCTAAGTTTCTCTAAAATGTCGTCTTTGTTAGTATAATACCCCGTTTAAATACCTTGTGAAGTAGGCAATGTGAAACAAAACCGAGGTACTAGCTCAAAGGTCCATATCACCAGAGAGTTAGCATAGACAGGGCTGTCCTGCCAACAATTAATGTGCATGTGCAACTGATGATGACAATATCTCATTTCCCTTTCACACTGTCTGAGCCTGAGCCATTGTAGTCCATGGGCAGCATCGCACTGACCCCATTCAGCCACAGACCAAGCCCATGAAACACATCCACATCGCGTGAATGTAATTAGTTAAAAAGAAACAACAACAGCGAACAGCAGGACCTCAAACAGACCTCTGGCACTGCAGTTAATATTCATTGGGACTTGTTGACGTTTTCCTGTTAATTAGAGCTTTTCAGTGTTTTTTCTCTCGTAGGTTAATTTGATGCTAAACGGAAAGCCAGTCATTTCTGCTTTTGCTGGGGACAAGGATGTCACACGTGAAGCTGCCACTAATGGAGTCCTGCTCTATCTAGACAAGGAGGATAAGGTTTACCTGAAACTGGAGAAAGGTAATCTGGTCGGTGGATGGCAGTATTCTACGTTTTCTGGCTTTCTGGTCTTTCCCCTGTAAAGTCAGTTTTCCTGTGACATTCATCCAGGTGTGGACTCATCATTGCCCCTGTTACATGAAGATCATTTTATCATCATGGGATTGATGTTTCTTTATTGTTTTTTCATGGGTGAATATGGATTCTCTTTATGGATTTTGGCCCCATCTGAACTACTCAGAAGTTTCACAGAATTTCGTGTGTTTAAATACAATATATTTGGATTGAAACTAAAGCAGACGATAAATATCTATGCTTAATGTTACAGTCTAAAGCTGCCTGCAAGATTTATTCAGATTTCATTTACTGGACTTATTGGATTCATGAGAGAAGTGGATTTTCTTTAATTACGAAAAGACTGGCAACCAGGTCTATAATTTAGGAGAGTTTGAGTTCAGACTTCAATCAAGAGTTAGTGTGTTGCTGCCAAAGAACTGTATATTGATATATTGGTCATACATGTTTTTGTCACTGGGACTTAACTGACATGATTTATTCCATTGTCTTGAGAAAGGTAATTATTATTGATATGTGATTGACTTTAATTCTCCTCTGCGTGTAGTCTGTTGGATGGCTCACCCATATAGCTACGCTCTGTCACTGGTCACAGTCATGTCTAGCTCACATAAAGCTAAGGGGTTATGATTGTATTTTAGTTGTGTATGTAAGGTATTCCTCTTTTCCACGTGGTGTTTTCTAAAAAGAAGAGCAGATTATTATAACCATTAAGAAAAATACTCTTACCAGGGTTAAAGGTGATCATTCAGGCACAACTTTGCAAAACAGCTTTGCCCTTCAGGAAATCTCACACTTATTAATCTCACAATTTTAATTAATGTGATTGATAATAACCGCTTTATTAAAAATCTAAGGGATTCCTTCCTTAGACACAGCCACTTTATTAGCTGGAGATGAGATTCCCCTCTTTGTAATTATGTCTATTTTTCAAACCTTCTGTTGTGTTAAAGGTATCATCTAGTTTTGCCTTAACTCCACAACTGTATATAATTTTAGATCATATGTTTAACAAATATTAAATCCAAATAGCCTGTACCTAACTTGGTGCAATATCTTTTTGGCTTTTTGTACAGGTCATATGAACTCATAAACTTATTTATTATGTCATTGTTACATAATAAAGATTAATATATGTTAGCTGAATTTTTGACCTTTGGATTTTGGAAGTCACTTCATGCTATTTTTTTATTGGATATAATAATTATATGCAAAGTGTAAGCTTTTAGGATTCACAGAAACTGTCCTTGGAGGCAGGCAAACTGTCACAGTTTAGTCTGGCAGAATCCTACAGGTGATCAGAATGATCTAGAAGTAACCTATGCATTTTATTTGAAAGTATTTAGGTAGAAATCCTGGCTTCACAGAAGTTAGTGTTAGGAATCACATTGATTCCAAAGGATTTTGGATGAGACCTGTGCTTTAGGTTTTGCCATCAGCATTAAACTCCAGTGCAATGAAATCAAATATCAACTGAAAATGATTTTCACATGAACTGCTAATGAAACGTCCCTTCCTCATGTCCAAAAGCACACACTGAATTCGATGGACATTTGTGCCTTGCATATCATGAAGGATATGGTTCTAATTTAAAACATACTATGTAGTCGAGAAAGATTCTGGATGCAAGGATATCCAGAAATCTAGGACCTTTTCTAAAATCCAAGCTTTGGCTTGAACTGCTGTTTTAGTTGTTTCCAATTTCTTCTCATGTTAGCTAAGTGCAGTATATCATATTGCTCTAACTGTTGTAAATGGTTATTTCACTGATATAAAGTCTAATCGTGGCTGATGGTTGATTTCAGATCCTGATAAAATTTTAGAGAATCACTGGCACAGGATAGTGCCCAAATTCCCTATTTTTATGGATCCAACATACAGGGTGGTTTTTATTTTTATTTATCTATATATTTATTTAAATTTCAGGAAGATAGGTGGGTATGTTCACAATCCTACAGGGTAAGTCAGATGAGAAGAAGGTCATCTGATATACAGTATAGTTTCTGCACATAACACTGAAGTTTGGGAGAACTTGGAAAGAAGGCAAATGATTTACTTCTTTGAAAAGTATAAAAAAATGTTTGTTTTGATTAATCAAAGTTTATCACCACTACACCAAACAAATGTGTATATATACGTATATATATATATCTTAAAAAAACTGGGATTGCAGCACATAATATGCATGATACTATGAAAAATATATTTGCCATAAGAGTTGATTCAGAGGGGAACATCAGTATTTTGTATAAAATTGGTAAAATCTGAAAGCTAACTTTACCCATTGGTATATGTGTAATGTAAAGGAAATATTGTTCCTGCACAGATGGAAGAAAAATGATATTAAAGGTGTCAGTATACATTTTGGAATGATCAAATGCATCTAACTCCTTTAGTTTGTAAACATCCGATCGCTAAAAGCTGCCTTTAGCATTCAGCAATAATACTCAACTATCTTAATATACTGTTGATTTCCCCTTGGCAAAACACTTCTGATTGCTTGACTCATTAGCAGTTATTTACTTTAACAAGAGAGTCTAGGAAGTTATTCAATTAAAGAGATATATTTTGATGGAAATGTCCTAAATTTTTCTGCTCAGCCTCCAAAATTGGAATTCCTAGCTAATTATTTTGGTAGCGAAGGGAACAAAAAGTGTCAGGGAAGTCACTGAGAAGCAGCTCGTGTCACCTGTGCACAGCGCTGAGAGCTGAGGTGGCCTCTGGAGGTGGGCAAGTGCACACCAGTTGTCTCGGCTCACATTTAAACATTTCAGCAAGGATAAACTCTGGCTTTTAGGTTACAGTTTGAGCTATGTCCCAGACTCTGAGCTCATTTTCACTGCATTGTCCCACACTTCAGTTGCTTCAGTAGGAGTTTTTCCCAGAAGAGGTGTTTAGCATAGCTCACCAAGTCCATGAGGAGCTGGGTTTGGCAATCACCATTTTTCCTTTTTTTCCTCATTCCCTTTCCCTTTGTCTTCCTGTGTTAATGCTACAGCAGTCAGATTTGTAGCTGATACAGGAGGCTGAGCATGCAAGAAAACATTCTGGCCACGTGTGGTTATCAGTCTTACATTGTTATCAATCAGTGGTCTCTTTACAAATGAAATCAGTATTTTTACTTTTTTTATCTGCATTTTAGTTATGCTTCATCCGTGTTTTATTATAAAACTGAGAAAAATAAAAAGGACCACTTTGTCATGCTTAGGTGATGTTTTTTAGCAGAGCTAGGTATCTGGGAGAGCCAGGAACACCCCAATCTCCTAAATTCATCCTGTATAGAAAACAGCTCTCGTCTTTGAATCCTGCTTTTTAGGATGAGTTGAGGATGTATGTGCCAAAAGGCTGTGGAGCCAAAACCAATACTGTTTAAAAGAACCTGGGTAACGGAAGGCACTGAGGTAGCTTTGAAAATTTCACAAGCACTTTTCTCTTTACAAAGAAAGGAAAAGCTAACTTTGAAGTATGGAGAAGGAAAATGCAACATTTCTTTATTTGTATTTTATTATTATTATTTTTTTTAGGCAATATTTTTTATTTGTTTTGCATTATGCCATTTTCTAGTGGTATCAGAATATTTTCTGAGTGTCGATTAAATCACCTTCCCCAGGCCATGGCAGAAGTATTGTGACCTTGGTGTCACTACTGAGGAACGGGAGATGGGTTCGGAAAACAACCAGTGCCGCATCCGGAGTGCAAACACATCCAGTGCTCTTGCTGCTCCTGTTCAATCTGTGGGACTGCTCCTTTTTCTGACAGAAGGCGTTTTTTGAAAGGATGTTTTGGAATGAATAGCATATTGTTATAATTCCTCTTACATATTATCTAGATCTCTATTTCTAGGAAGATGAATGCAGTGAACTGGATGGTTTTAAGTGTCCTGAGAAACTCAATATTAGTTATTAACTCTGTTTTTTTAGTTATTTTTATTTTTATATTTTCCAAGCCCACAGAAGAACACAGCTGCAGAATGTATACTATTTTTACAAGCAGAATTTAGGATAGAGAAGATAAATGCAAGAAGCAGTGTATCATAATCACAAGACGGAAGCCGAACCATTAACATGAAATATGGGCTGAGGCAGAGAAGCAGATATATTTTCTCCTCCTTTCATAAGGGTTTCTGAGTTGGTTACATGCTTTACCTTAGCAATTCATTACAGTTGCCCTTCATGTTGTAAGAGCTCTTTATAATATTAAAACTCTTCTAAAGACAAAATTAACCAAATGACTCAATGTAAACAAATGAAGATCCCCAGAGAATGAGTTAAGTGGTTGGCACATGCCACGACACCATATATTTGTACTATTGTTATCCAGATGGAAAAGGCTCCTTTGAGAAAACACATTGTTAGACTCTTAGACACTGAGCTAAAGTTATGTATCTGTTGCTGGTTAGCAAAGGGATGGGGTGGGGAGAAACCTTTCTTACCCTAGAGCACTAAGGGGAATGCATACAAAGAATAATGATAAAATCAGTCACCGTTATATAAGCGATGGATGAATAATGGAAATGTGGCTTGAATAGTCTGGTTAGTGAAAGCTGTGATCTAAGGCATTTGATGGAAACAATCACTATTTTAATTTTCACAGTCTGGGGAAGGGAAAACGCCAGTTGCATCATTTTTAACAGGTTCCTCTCCCCCTTTTTCTTTCTGCCTTGTGGTTCAGCTTAGCTGTAAAAAAAATATGTGATCAGAAATGATCTAAGAAAAGTTCATTTCTGAAAGGAGACGGGAGAGTGTTTTTTTTTTTTTTTTTTTTTTCCCCAATGTCTAATGTGGGAAAAAAATCCATAGGAGGGGAGGAAAATAACAAAGTTGACTTCCATGCAACTTGACTTAACTCAAATACATTCTTGACCTATTGTCCAGTTTAGTGAATTGCCTGTGTTCTGCTTATATGCATAATACTTTTCTACAACGCATGATGCTGACCCATCCTGTTAAGGCCACCATATTGTAATCTGATAGCTTTTATCCTGCTGGAGGAAACTAGATGTAGAAGTGTAGTGCAGAGCACTGGAGATTGGCAAATAAAACAGCTTTATCTCTGTACTTACATGTGTGCATGGATTTACTCCTGCAAAGCAGGGCTGTCATCCCTGGGCCATTTGTGGTGCAGAGGGCAAATACGTGTATGAACATTTACACACCTGAAAACAAGCTGAGTGTGGTGATTTCTGAATTCCTGCTGACACAAGAAAAACTGTACTCTAATCTCATTGTGAGGACATTTAATGTCCTAATGCTAGAAGGAGGCAGATCTCCATGGGATCTGAGCAGTGACCAAAACTCTGCAGAGGGAACAAGACCTGATGGCAGAAGGAGGGCCCAGGTGTTGGGGCCCTCTGTAGAAGCTTTTGAGCAGTTTTATATCAGTTGGGCATGTTATCCCTCCTTAAGTTTTACTGTATTTAAAAGTCTATTTATTATTATTATTATTTAATTCCTTTCTTTGCAAATGAAGATCTATTTGCAGTGAACATATTCTCAAACAAAGGCAGTCTTTAAAATGAGCACTGTCTGAAAATAAAGCTAGGAAAGAGGTCTCCTAATTACATAGCAAAGCTAAATTTCTCTTAGGTTGAAGGCATGCAGTTAAGTTGCAACACAAATTGAAATAAAGATACGTCTGTGCTCTCCTAAACAACCAAACATACAGGAGCAAAATTGGTTCTGGCATCTATCCCACGGACCTGCAAACCATCTGAAAAGCTCGGTACAACAGAGTAACAACTGCTGATGGTGGCTGCTCCCACTGGGCAGCAGCAAAACCACCTGGCCGAACTGATCCAGCTCCTACTAATGAGACGCTTTTCAGCACGAGGAAGGCTGGTGCTGGTGTCAGAGCGTGCCCCTGCAGCAACAGGGCTCCATGTGGCTCCGTCAGAGCCTCTCAAGCACCCGGCCAGACCTGACCAGCCTTTGAAATGATCCGAGCCAGAGCAGGTTGCAAAATTTTCCTTGAAACAATTTGCTGTCAGGGAACACTGTTTGGATGCAGTTGCTGCTTGCAAGAAGCAGACCCATTAGAAGATTTTTTTTTTTTTTCAAATAAAAGGAAAGAATTGTTTTGGATCACAAAAATTCTGTATTTAATTTTAAGCTCACACTTTATTTTGAAAGGGAAAGAATTAAAACTGAAATAAAACATTTAAACTTTTGAAATAAATATTTGAAAATAAAACATTTAGATGGGTTTAAAATAATTTATTCAACCAGAATTTCATATGCATAAAGATTATACAGTTTTGGTGGTTCATTCAGACTTTTTGAATGATTATATTTCCACATCTCTCATTATGCATTTTTTTTTTTTTAAACAGAAAGCACAGGTATTCCCACAAGCGTTACTTCCATCCTATTAATTGCGTTCTTAAAGTATGCAAAACAGCTTGTTGAAAAGTCTGCACAAAGTTTTCATAAACAGTAGTTTTTGATTTCAGACAATATCTTTAATAGGCTGAGGAACACTGTTTTAATCTTCAGGGAGGATCAAAAAGCAAATTTCCTCTATGGAGAAAGCCCCGCTCACGTTAAGCACGCCTGGCTTAGAGGTTTCACTAGAGCCTCACTGAAGTTCAGCAGAAGGTTCGTGAAGGCCTTCAACACGTCAGGGTCAGGAGGGTCCAGGTTTCACACAAAATATGACTTTCTTTGTGCCCACAACCACACTCCACCTTCAGCCCCAGTTACTGCTTCGAGTTAGGGTCACCCAACTTAGGTACAGAAGAGTCAGGTCAAAGTTTCTGCTTTCTCCTGAGCTTGTGTCTTCTAGACTTCAATAAATCTTTAAAGCCACTAGGTTATTTGGTGGTAGGTAACAAGTGGAAAATCTTCAGAGAAGCAATGCCCATCCAGATCAGCTGAGCTTTCACCTCAGCATGACATGAAATAACGTTAGAGGCTTGCTTGGTGCTCCTAGTGGCTGTCACAGCTTGTGCTTTACTGGAGGTTTCTGCTGAAGGTGAGAAAGCCATCTGCCTTCCCCTCTTACGAGTGGCTGTTGATAGACACGTCCTCATCCTGTACATTCCTAGTGACAATAGAAACCTATCGTTTACGTAGTAAATAAATCAGTAACCATTTAAGCACTGTAGGGCTGTGCAACTTCAGGAGCAAGACAGAGTTGCCTGTAAGCTTAGTCTTTTTCTCTCTATTGTAAGTCTGAGTTTAAGGTGTTCAAAAGGCATTGTTAGATTTTTTTTTTTTCTCTTTTCTTCTGGAAAGGCCAGCTAAGGAATTTGGTTTTCATGATGCCCCTTAGGGTCCCCACAAAGTAATAAGTCAGCATCATTTTCTAGCTGCAGTTGATAACATTTATTGCTAATTCTTTAAACCCTTCTTTAAAAGAAAACAACTCTGCAACCTGCATTGCACCCACAGGAATAATCTTTCTTTTCCTCAGTTTGGTAATTCAATTGTGACTTGTAAACTTGTGCAGTTGTAGCAAAAAAAGTATACAGTCAACTCCAATCTATCTTGAGGAAAGTAAAAAGTGCTTACCACTACTGGTGTAGTAAATCCTGGCTGCTTTATTAAATAAATGTAGAATTTCACTCAGAAGCCTTAAGGAAGAAGAGTTTTAGAATATCTCAACAATTTAGCACAGTTTAAAGCTGAATAAAGACTGATTCAATTTTAAAGTGAGATTTAAACTGATGGCATACCAAATCCAACTTAAATTAACTTGAAAAGTGTGGGCATTATTTATGTCTTTTGAATTGTGAAAGGCAAACCAGCCTACCAGATAAATTCTTGAGTATCATAATCTTTTGGGTACTGGAAAAATAAAGACTCTAAAAAAAGATACCACGACAGTTTATAATTTTAAGTCAGCCCTTAAATAGTCTTTTTTACATAACCTTTACACATGTGAGCAGGCCAAGAACCAGTGGACAGTTAAGCACAAGCATAAGGCTAAATGCTGAAGCCACTTCACTGATTTTAATATACCTGTTTCTGTGCCTAAAGTTATGCCTCTTCTTAATTCTTTGTTGCATCAACAGAAAAGACTTTACAGGGATAGGAAATACTTTAACAAGCATTTTGACATGTTGCTCAGAGAGGAAATGTCCTTCCCTCTTCCAGGGTCTTCTGGCTGAGTGGTAACAGTGCAGGTGGACTTAGGCACCAGACCCCACCTTCAGAGAACAATAGAACCAAGACGACTCCTCACATTAGTATTCATGTAATATCCGCTCTCTTCTAGCGAAGGAAGGAATATGACAAGATAGGAAATATTAAAAACACCCCCCCTCTATAAGCCAGGAGGGGCTATGGGATCATATATTGCTTTAGCTATGGTGCTGCTGCCCCCAGCTCTCACCCCACCTGGGCTGTGAGCTGGGAAGAGGAGCAATGCCAGCACAGGACCCACAGCAGTGCCCTGCCCTTCTGCAAAGACCGGGCATGGGAAGATGCTGGCTCTCACGAGGCTGTTCTCATGGTGTAATATGTTGGCACAAGTCACCATCTGTCCCTGGTGTCAGGGAGGAGAAAGAGGTCCCTCCTTCTGGAGCCGTCCCCAGAGGAGAGTTTCTTTCTCTTGAGGACCAAAGGAGATGATCTCGAGGCCACTGCCCTCCCGTCAGCATTGGTGAGCCCTCTCCTGTTTGGGAGGACTCCTTGCCCAGCTGGTGGGAAGATGAGCCCTGCAGAATTTCTCTTTGCTGTGTCTTGGGGCCATTTAATCTCTCTCCCACTTGCCAAGAAGAACACAGTGAGAGCTTCTTGCCAGAACACTTGGTCTCTTAGCTGTACCATGCCTGGAGATTTTCCCTGGGAAGCTCCTAAATCACTTTGGGTGCTCTTGGAAAGACCTTTTGCCAGGTGAACTAAGAACTGAGGGTGATCCTGGGGCATATTCCTGCAGCAATGTGGTGCTCCCCTTGGCCTGGGGAAGCAGAGCTGCTGGCCAAACAGCTGTGACCGTGCTTTCCTCTGTGCAGTCTGTGACGGGAGAGTTGGCTCTGGCAAAGCCCTGAGAAAGGGACCCCTACAAATTTATAAAAGCCACAGTATCTTGTTCAAACAAAGAAAGGTGGAAAACACAGACAGAAAAATCTCCTATGAGCAGAATTTACTATCATTACTTCCTTCACATTATTGCAAAAAGCTGGTGAAGTCTTACAAAAGAGTCTTCCTAGTCTTTGTATGAGTCATGGTAATAATGTGAACCTTATGCTGTTTTCTCCATCTGTGGAACCTCTCTTATCTCAGAACAGTCTAACAGTGCAGAGGTGTCCGTATTGTAGCTGTAGAGAAAGAGAAACTGAGTCATAGACAATTTGCTTGGTTGGTCCCTAGACACAGAGGGAGCCGTTATCAGACAAGGACACAGAACTCAGGCTCCCAGTGTCTGTTCCCCAGCTTTAACCAATCCCTTTGCACCTAGCAATTATAACTACTTTAAGCAATGATCTTCATTGTGATCTCTCATATAGACTTCTGCAAAGCTGATCTCCAAGCATTTCATGTATTTTTATTCCTGCAAATAACCAAGGCTCTTGCCAGCATAAAAGTACTGGCACAGAGTGGGTTACAAAATATATTGTCCTTTAATGTATTAAAGATACTTTCTCAAAATTCATACTGGCATTGGGAATAGACAAACTCCCTTTGGCATTCCGTCTGATGTTGTCTATATGGATTGAAGCGAGTAGTTGGCATTTATCTTTGAAATGGTAGGAACTGGATTATTTATGTATTTATGCATCATGGTTTCGAGATGCTTATTCTTTACCAACAGATAAGGAGTCCCAGTTTAGACTTATAAATGTAAGTCTGGGTGAAGCTGTAAAACTGGAGAATATTACTACACTGCTAGGAACTGTTTTGTAAGTGAGATTAATTTCTGAGGCAATGAGTTGCCAGGTCACTGGCCTTGAACATATCTCTGTGGTTAAAATGCAGTTGAAACAGTACTTTAGAGACAATTATGAATGGCCTTCAGTATTGCTCGTATGACTGCATTTAATTAGCTTGTAAAATGAGATTTCTATGGGAAAAGGCTGGCTGTCCTTGTTAGTTAAATATGTAAAAACTAGTTTTGTCATTAAGGTGAGCTAGCTAAATCTAAAACTGTGTCCAGTATCCACTGAATGTACCTGAAAGAGGGGGAAGGCACTGCTTTGTGAATGTCCTTGGACTCTTCTTTAAGAAGCTGCTTTTGGGAAACTGAGTACCTGAAATGAAACAGTTTTAAATCATTTTAATTTATGGCCAGACTCCAAGTTCAATTCTCCACAGCTGTAAAAGTTGTAGCAAAATGATGCTTGCCCTTTAAACATTAAGTAAAATGCTCAAAGGCAATGCAAAAAATACTACACCAACAATATAATTTTTTCCTGTTTGAAGCTGATGAATTTTGGAACTGGTCACACAGAAAGTGAGAACCAGGCAGCACAGGGACATTTCTTTGCTCCTAGCTTTCTTCCCAGCTACTATTTTACAAAAAATATTGCAGAATTCAACAGCTTAGTATAGCAAAGTTTTCCTTAGCTCTGTGCTCATTACTGTGGTTCTGTAGGCTACAGAAATGCCTGTAAGCCACATAAAAACATTAATGCACTAAGTGAGTGTCAGAGCTCAAAGGGCTTAAAACCTGGTGCAATGTTCTGCTTCAGTCCAAATAAGCACACAGGTAGGGGACTGGTGGCACAAAGGCCGCCAGCATGAGCAGGGCTGGGGAAGGGACAGTTCAAGCTGTGCCGAAGCCAGAAGGATATGCTCAGACTCACCTTGGCTGCTTAATTTGCAAGCCTGGGGAGATTTGGGGCTATAAAAGGAGCAGAATTGACTGCTGAGTCCAGGATTGGAAATCAAGCAAGCTAAAGTGTATGAATGAGGTTACAGGATCCTCCACAAGTGTTGTTTTTTTTTTTTTCTTTTTTTCTTTTTTCTTTTCTTTTCTTTTCTTTTCTTTCTATAATATGACCTCAAGCCCTCAAAAATAGGAAAACCTACGCTTTATTGCCATGGTCTGGCCAGAGCTGACCTACTCAACAGATGATACATGTGTCCAACAGATCCTTAGAATTCAATCTTCTGTCTTGTTATGGAAAATTCCTTCCAGAAAGTTGAAAGAATTACAGTGATGTGTGAAGAGAGTTCTAAGCTGCAGTCTTGAATTTTAGATTTCTAGGGATGGGGGAACTGAATTCAATGCTCAGAATCCTAATTGACCCTTGTGGTTTTAGTAAAAGTCGTATCAAAACTGAAAATGGAATTACTTCTACAGAAATGGTGGGAAAGTAATCATACATATTTCATACGGGGACTTCAGCTTGATTCATTCTTATTCCAGTTTCTGCATATTTACAACTTGGCAGAGCTCTCGGGGTGGACTGGATGATTTGCCTTGAAGTATGTGAGATTTGTCAGCAATTTGAGACACTGGTTTGGATGCCCATTTACACTGTCTTAAGTGTCCCATATTTTTGTTGTGAAACAGCATGTTACAGCTTCCAAATGAATGCTCTGTTTAGGGATAAAATAAGCTTACAACTATGTAAATGAATTTCAGAGGAGTGGCGGGGAGGTTTATGTTGTCCCACACTTAAGGCACTTTTCTCCTGAGCAAATACATTCAACATTTTTAGTGTACTCTAATTTGTATACTTTATATCCTTGGTTGATTCTCTTCTCAAACTGCTTCTATGCAGAAAAAGCCATAAGCAAACAACAGCACTGGGAGAGCTTGGTGTATTTTGCCTTGACACACTGTGCGGAGCGGCACGGCGTGGTCCCCGGGTGTGCAGATGTGCAGGCCGGGCAAGCAGTAATCAAGGGAGCAGCAGTGAGGAGCAGAGAACTGACAACCCATACAGTTAGTGTGGCCAGTAAAGCACAGATACTGGGACTGAACCAGGTATTTGGTTCCTTTCCAGACCAAGAGTTTGTTCATGACACTCGTTCAACAGTTTTAAATGCAAAGCATTTGCAAATTCAGAGGCTGATTCACAAGTGTCTAACTTGCTGATTTGTGAATTGGGCCAGCTGGGCTTATTTCTGCTTTCCATTTGACATGGCTAAAATCTTCTTACTTGCTTACACAAGTCTTTGGCTAAAGCCTTCCATTTACTGGGTCTGCAGTTTCTCAGGAAGAGAGTGATGTACTTTCTTTTGAATTGGGATTTGAAACCTATTCCTAACCTGGAACTGAACCATGTTTTCTTTCTCCAGACCTAGATGTGATGGCATTTCAGCGTCACGGATAAGCTATTTTCTTTATGAGAAAGACTGCAGAGCCTATAAAACAGAAGTCAAATTAACAGGCTTGAAAACAAGGATGCAGAGAAGTTGATCTGGTATTTCTGTGTGGGGGAGACTGGCATTTGCTTTCATTATGGTGCTAACAAATGAAGTTGTTTGCCTCATCCTTTCTGGATACTTCAGGCATTCAGTATGTGGCCAGAGCTTAGAAAAGCTGCATTTCAAGGAACTCAGTTGCATGTCAAGGAAATTAGTCCTAATTGTTAACCAAGATATATCGAGCCACTGATGCACTCAGCATCCCCGTTGCATCCTGCTGATTGCTTTCACAAAGTTCTGCTCTCTGCTGTCTGCCGAGGTTTTCTGAATGCATGGTGTAGGCACAGATAGCACAGTCTCAAATAAATAGCAGGTTACTGATAAATCTTCAGCCTATTTACTAAGGCTGCCCTCCTGCAGATTGCCACACTGAGGCAAGTTGCTGGACAAAGAGTAGAAGAAAGCAAAGAGCTGTACAGAACAGGAGAGGGGTTACAGAAAATCTGCCTTAGAGAAGAATCCAGCCTGCTTCCTGTTTCTGTCAGGTCACAGCTCAGTGTCTTCAACGCCCAAAGTAAAAACAGGTGAATGCATCCATGTCTGTTTGAGTTCACTCAACAGAGCCATAATAACTACCACGTCTGACTAAGTAATTGAGGATTATATAGTTTAAAAATGGCTTTACCGTCATATGGGAATAGATATTTTCATGTTTGAGAGGGACTCCAAGGGCTAAAAGTACTATGAACAAGAGACCTCGTGTAACAAGAAAATTTGGTACTGGTGTAATACTATTAGGAAAAAGTCTTGCTGCTAGCTGAAATCTTAATGCTGGATCATAACCCACGTATAGTCCGGTTCTGAATGGGCAGATTATAGGTCAAAATTGAAGGCTAAAAGTACAAAAATAACATTTCAGGGTAATCAGCTAAAACCTTTTATAAATAAGAAGAATTGACTGTTGCAGGCAGTTTCTTAAAAAAACAGCCCTGGTGAAGAAAATTCAAACACTGGCCCTGGTTACTAGAAATCTTCAAGCCGATGTTTGAAAAATACCAGCCAGTAAGAATCTGGAAAGCTGAGTCCTTTGGAAGTCATTTGTTAGTTAAACTCTGGTGTTCTCCACCAGTCCCTTCCTGTCCTCACCAACACCTATGGATTTAGCTGTGCAAGGTCTTTAGGATTCAGCCCTGCAAGGATCCGCAGCTTTTCTTGACTCTGGTAAAAATAAACCCTGTCTCATTGTCTTTTATGAAGCAGAGCAGCAGCAGCAACATCTGGCAAAACAGACACCGGCTTGTGTTATGTGGCAGCTTTTTTCGCGGTGCTGTTTCACCCTTCTGTAAGATGCAGAGAGGAGTTTGCTAACACGTCAAGTCTCAGGTGAAAACTGAGATCTTTTTTGCCTCGCAGTGTTGCAAACTGGGCCATAACTGAGTCCATCCATGCAGCTGCCTAAGACCGTTTAATTGCTTTATAACTCAGAAACAAATTGTGGTGATTTAACTGTGTTATAAAAGAGGCTTTGATATCATTTCTTTGTGAAGTGCAAACCCCCAAAACCCTGGCTTTTTTTTTTTTTTTTTTTTTCCCGGAGAATTTACTGTCTTTTAAAATTTCAAGTTAATAGCTCTTCTGACAAATGTGAAAGAACAGTATTTATGACATTATCATCCTAGTTCTTACATACCTCAGTCTTGGGATATGTCAGCACTTTTATTCAAGTGTTAGCTTTTGTTGTATTTTTTCCTTATTCCAGTTTTAATGAAAATTTTAAGAATGTAATGAAAATATAATCCTGATGTTTAATTATGGCATTCGCTTGTAGGGTTTATGCATAACAAAAATTTCAAGGCCCATATATTCTACTGGAAGCCCTTACTTTTAAGCAATGAGATTAATTATTCTTGATCATCTTGGAAGTTTATTGCTTCAGATAAAAGCATTCAATGCAGCTTCTTTACTATGATTTCTCAAAGACAAACAATGTAAAATAAAGATAATTAAAGCATCTTGGACAGATTTTTTTTTTTTTAATGAAGTGTGTTGCCTTAAAAAAAGAACCTCCTTAAACAAATTTACTAGAAACCACTTTGCACACAAAATTTTATGCCAGGCTAGATCATAATTTACTTTATTCCGTGCCTTTAAATATACCATTGTTCATTTACATTGGTGATCTAGATGCCAGTTTAATTATCTAATGTCAGCTTCTGTAAGACTGATAAAACTATTAAAACAGAAAGTCAGCGCTAGGGTGGAATAGCACTAATAAACTTGAAAAATAGCCCTTTAGTTCTGTCAGCAATACTGACACCACTGCTAAATTTCCTTCCAATATAAAAGGTGTTCGGTGTAAGTGCTACTGAATGGAAGTCCGTGACCATATTATGAAGACACATGAAGCTAAATCTGAGGGCCGTGCCTTCAAGAATTGCACTAAGCTATTTTACTGTGGTTAGGATTTTGACACTAATGTGATTGACTGCTGTATGCATCTTCTGGAGGAGGAAAAAAAATCCATTAAAATGTTACACTTAAATAAAAGCCCCCAGCACATTACTTGCTGCAGTGAGATGTTTGCGTGAGAAAGAAGCAAGGACTTAAGAAGCTTTTTCAAAGCAGTGGTATATGTTTCCTGATTAAATGTGGAATTCTTCCCTTCTCATTGTGCATTTTAGTCATCATGTCCAGTCGTAAGAAACTCAAACTGATTTTTATCAATTTGATTTAAAAAATGTATTTTTTTTCCAACAGCCAGGTTTAGTTTCTTATGGAGCAACTTTTATTTTGTTTAATCAATGATATTGATTTCCCTTTAAATATAAGGATTGCACAGTTCAACACTGGATGTAACAACAGTATTTTAAAGATGAAGTGACTGCCTTGTTTGCTAAGGTCTCTTCTCAATAAATCACCCTGAGTTTAACAATTTTGGTTAGAATGAATCTTCATGAATTAGTGTCATTTGATCCTTGATAGTGAAAGCTTTATAATATGCTAAAAAAAAGCTCATCACTTTTCTGTATACGTTCTAGATTATTTTCTTCTAATTAACTGTAACTAATTAAAAACTATGATATGGAATTCCTGGGCCTCCTTGAGTTTGCTTCTCTTATTCTTTTAAAATATTCTCTTTTTCCTTCCTCCTGTTGCTCATGGAATTATGAAAAATTACTAGCCTATGGTAAGCTCCTCCTTGTCTCACTTTTCTAAGACTTTCTTGTAAAAAATGTTGGAGAAAATTCACCACAAACATACAAACAATCCAAACCCGATCCCCAACTCATCCTCTTATTATGTTAGGTGTTTCATTCAATGTATGTGAATGTGTACTTAATATATACATGTAATAAATAAGAATGCATTCTCAGCCAGCCCTAGTCCCCCTTTTTCTTTCTTTTTCTTTTTTGGTCTTCCACCAGCTTTTTCCTGCAATAAAATAAGGAAAAAAGAGAATTTTTTATATTCTCCTTATTTCATTTTGTTACAAGTTTCTCCAAAAGAATTTAAGAAATGTTAGATAGTGGTGGTTGTAGTGAGGGGCCTCTGTGCTCCAAATAACTCTAATTTTCCTATGTAAGAAATTGAAAGGACCTAAGTTTTTAATTCAAGTTATTAGACTGGAATGCGGCTGAAAGAAGAATGCCTATTTCATTCTGGACTGAAACTTCTGAGAAACCTTTAATGGAAAATTTCTGAATGGATTTTGAACACCAAAAAGAATTACAGGAAAAAGAAAGAGGAGCATTTGACCATCTGCAGCATGAAATGCTGAAGTCTGATCTTTTATCCTTCTTGTAAAGAAAGGCTGACGCCTTTTGAGGAGAGGTATTTTCGGTTTCTGCTGTTCATGGTTTCTGCGTGCTGCTTTAACCTGAGCTCAGAAATCTGGAGGGATAGAGATGTTCATTCTTAAAAACATTAATATTTATTAAATGTAATTAATGCTTTTACACACCACTTACACCTAATAGAAAAGATCTGTGAGCTTGCTACAAGGTGTGAAATGCATCTATTTATAGTATTCAAAAATACACTAAATACTTTCACAGCCACTCTACATAGTCAGCATGAAAAAAAGGAAGCTATAAGAAAACAAAGAAACCCAAAGCTTTTGAATGAAGCTCACTCCTGTATGGAGGGGTGAGTTAACCAGGGATTCAGAGAATCAAAAACCTTGCACTGACGCTGTGCAAAGGGGTAAAATTCATCATAGTGGAGATAAGAGGAAAACTGTAGCAAGACTTGAACTAGGAAATATGAAATTACACCACTAAATTTTACGAACTTTTAAACTCCAAATGATACATCTAACATAAAAACAAAACAAAACAAAATGAAACAAAGGAACCAAAATACTGATTTCTGACAGAGAAAAAATTTAATGAATTATCATGGCAACGTGAATTACTGAATATTTTTGCTGAAGGTAAGACAGGCCAAGCACAGAGGCTGGTCAGAAGATTATCATCCTTTCCCATATAGGTATTTGGGTTTGCTCTATGCTGTCCTATACAGAGCTGAGCTGATTACACTCATCTGAGAATCACTAGAGCAAGCTGTCAGTAAGACATGAAGTAGGAGTTAGAAACATTTGCTCTCCATATGCTCTGATTTGAGAATATCTTCAAGAGGATGACTGTGAGCAAGGGCTGTGTGTTTGGTGACTTTGGGTCTTCCTAACAGAACAGCAGTTATCATAGAAAACACACTGTGCTGATAGCAGACTTACAGATTGAATGGCATATACATATTAGCACAATTAAGCACGCTTCCTTTAACATTGACTGTTTTTATGAAATCAGTGAACCTACTCTGATTTATTCTACCTGGAGATCAGGACAATATGCTTTTGTACAGTCTCAGGAAAGAGAGCAAGATACCATAGTTTAAGAGTTCTGTAGCTCCCAATTCATGCTAGTGGCTTCATGTCTTTCCACTTTGTCCTGGGACCCTCAAAATTGTCTTTCTTATATCATCAAACCCTATTAGTATTGCCTCTATAGCATAACACATTTGATATCCTATAATTCAATAACAGTCAACTGGTCTACTTTTGACATCTGAATTATATTAAGAAAGGAAAATCATTACAAAATGAATATGGTGAGTTTCCAGGACTCTGGATGATGCCCTCCTAAAGGCTGCTCATGTGCCACTGAAGCCAAGGAGAAAGAAAGGGCATCACAAATGCCTTGAAGATTTTTTGGCAGTCATAGTGTTTGAATATGAGCAAATTCTTATTTACTTTGTTCAGTGCCACAATTAGTGAAAATCAAAGTGTCTGTAGCTGCATTTTATACTGTAAATTATTAGGTAATTAACCTTAATGCACCCTGCTCAGACTCCACAGCTTTCAAACATAGCCAAGAGCATCTTTCAAATGCAACAATACATATGACTGCATCACTGCTTAATTATAAATAAAACAAGCCTCTAATGCAATGTGAGGGATTTGGATGGTGCTAATGGAGAGTGCAGGAGGAAGAGGGAAAAAGAGAGATAGAGAGAATGAAATCATCTTTCAGCAGAGCAGGAAGACAAAGATTCATATCACAAGGATGCAAATAAAAGAGCATCCAACCAAAGGATGCTTTACTTGCACACTGATTTATTTTATTATGTTCATTATCTTCCACAAGGGATTGTATTTATTCTCTTTCACATGCAAAAGTGTTTTATATTTAATAAAACATGGATGATAAATAATTAAACCAGACTATCTATAAATAAAATTGAGATTTTGGAAATCTGTATCAGTCCTACCCATTTCTGGTTTTATGGCAGAAGTGGGCCCTAGCAATGCCAGGGACCGCAAGACTGAAACTGGTACTTTCACAAAGGTTTTTCACAGAGAAACAGCTAATGTGATTAGGTTTAATAGAGGATCCTGCCTCCTAACAGACAGTAGGAATATGCATAAAGTAACAGGGCCTGCTTAGATTTTCCAGTGTAAGAGTGCTGATGTACTCCTGGAGGTCGAAATATTTCCATCTAAGTGTACCTACTGTATTCGACAGGAGCAAGACAACATTAATCCTAGCTACTGGAACTATATTACATGTATTAAATAAATTATTATTCTCTGTATTTGAGATGTAGGGGAGAGAGAGTTTGTATCACCACTGGCTATATAACTTGATTTCAGTTTGAGGCACTGAAGCTGCAGTACATGAAAGTTTTACCCTCCTCATCAGAAAGCTCAGACAGGGCAGCTCAAAGGAGCTTCACTTGCAGCGAATTTTCCCCCTCCTGGACAAGATGGGGTTTGTTCCCTAGATCATTCCTTTGCATTTCACATCTGTGATAGCTGGAGCCCTAGAAAGAGCAGTGATGTAGAATAACCCAGAAGGGATGCACAACATCCTTAAGACAAAAGTGTTACAGATGGGGTTAGATGAGCTCCATGTTAGGTAGCACACCACCATCAGAGGCAGAGCCCAGGAGGGCAGACTCCCATTCTCTTGCTGCAGCCAATGTATCTTATCTCAGACGTGCTCCACCTTGTCTGTGAAAAAGCTCATCCAGATTTGTCAAAAATGAATGTGTTACCTTTTGGCTTCAGCCTTGCAGCTGGAGCTATTAGGAGGAAGTAGCTAAATTACGACTTACTACCCAAATAGTACTAATACGAGAAATGGGGTATTTTCCCAGTTAATGGAATTGCTGTGACATTGTGTTTGTATGAAAAAAAAAAAAGAGAAGGAAAAAGAAAAAAGGACACTCATCTAGTAACACGTTGCTGGCCCCACGGCTGTTTCAAAGGACCAAATATAGGCCATTCTTGTGTAGTCTGAAAGGGGAAGAAGGAAGAACAGGTCTGATGACACATATGAGATCTGTCGTTAAATTTCAGCATTAAAAAGAATACTTCAAGATTTCTGCATGCATGTAAAGAACTGAAAGGGCTATTTGTCCCTCCATGGGTGTGAATAACACCTATTGACATTAATGTCATAGGTTTAATTTATTTTGTGCACAGCTCAAGAGGTGAGGCTGGTTTATGCACTGAGTAACAGTGGTGAAGCTTGCTGGAGGAAGCAGAATAACCTGAGAGGAGCTGCTAAGTCTGGCAGAGCCTTCAGCTCCTGCGTACTGTTAGCAATGTGTCAGCTCTCCACAGCCAAGCAAAGACTGCAGACTTCTTAAAATAAGGGAGTTGTAGCTGCAGGTTCCCCACTGTGAAAGCAAGTATAAATGCAAGTGTCAACACAAGAGTACAGGGCTATGAGGAAATGGCACGAAACAAGCCTTTACACAGCAGATTATTCATCTCTTGTGCTGTAGCTTTCTATCCTGTGTGCTGGCATATAATATGACTGCAAATATTGCACTGTTTGCACTTTAAAATACACTAAATAACATTTATAAAACAGTCAGAACTGAGAAAAAAAGGATTAGGGATAAAATTCAAGGCTGTTGGCTCTGGATCTGCTCTACGCATGGATGCTGCTGCAGAGGTTGGTGCTCTGCGTGGCATGAAGAGGAATGTAGACCAGTGCCTGAGTACCAAGCAGTAGGGTGGGTAAAGGCTCCCATTTTCAATGGGAATTTTCTCTGAAGTCCCAGGGATGTTTTGCCCCCATACAAGCACTATTGTAAGGGGATAGGCAGGATGGAGGACTTTTGCTAGTTCCAACAACCAATCACAACTACTGCTACCTTGCAGGACTTCTCTCATGACTCAAGAAGAAGTGATTATTCTCCTCTGTCATTTCAGTTGTCACTAAACAGCCAAAGCCAGCAAGCACCTTGTGAGTCACAGCTTCAAAAATGGCTTGTTACAAAATGGCTATTCCTCTAAGAGCTGAGCAGTACGGGTCAGGTCCAGACACTGTCTGGGCCTTTTCATCAAAAGGCAAAGAAGAAGGAAAGAGGCCTTTCACTTGTGATCTTGATCCAGTCAGCTGGATTTTTGCTCTGTGTGAAAGAAAGTACCAGACATGCTGTCTTTCCCCTATCCTAGATCTCACTCGGAGGCTCAGCATCTTCCTCAGCATCAAACACAGCATTGTCGCTGTGAGGGGGACAATGGGACCTGTGAGGGGAACAATGTTGCCTACCTATTTATCCCATGACTCCACACAGTTATAACAGTTATACTTCTGGAAATGCTGTGCCAAGACCAACAGCTAATATTCCATTAGGAGTTAAACAGGCAGAGGTTTACAATTGCCAGGCTACACAGCTCCAGCAGCCATGTCATCTTACTTTAATGGGATATCCGAACCCGATTTCCCTAACCAGAGGTCATTGATTTTAGCACATAGAAAGGGAACATATTTTTCTCCATCTTTTTTTTTTTTTTTCAAATTAGGTGTGTCTAAAAATGTCCATGTTCATGAAAGACAGCTCAGCAGAAATGTACAATATATTATATAAACACAAATCAATTTGAGAGGTTGAATCCTCTGTGCAAAACAAGGAGCTCAGTAACCCTCAAAGATGAGACACAGAGAAGGAAGCTCAGAACTGCAAAAATAAAATATACAAATTTATCTGAGAATAATCACTATTTCATATTTGCTTATAATTATAATTTAATTATAAACCCAATTTTGCAACAATTTTTTAAAATAGGCAGTTAGCATTGAAGGATTTTATACGCAACTATCTGCTATTGAACTTCCTCATTATACAACAATTGCTACATAGATTTTCCTGTTGTTTAAGCATATTTTTTTGCCACTTGCAGATTTCAGTTGTAATCTGATAATACAAACTATTTGATCCAAGATCAATGGTACTATTTTACATGCCACATTGCGAGAAATGGTAGTTGAATATTTGATATAATACATATCGATGGAGAAGCTCTTATTTTTTCCTTTTGCATGCAGACGGATTGACAAATAGAAAACTTTTGGATATTTGATAGTCTTCCCCACCCCCATAGTCATTCATCTTAAAAAACCCAAATCTATTTAATAAATCAGAAGTTTACCCCGTGTGAGGGCCCCTACTCTTCACTGGAATTTCTAACCTGGCTGAGCAGAGGGAAATCCTAGATTAAAGAATAAATGATCTCAATTTCATGCGCTTCCCAACTGGTTCAAACCAATGAAGCTTCACTGACTTCAGCAGAACCAGGGCAATTTCTGTCATTTGAGGATCTGTCACCTAACTTCTAGAAAGAGAATACATTTCTGCCTCTCGCCGTGCACAAAACTAGCTTATCTCACAGGTGTGACAACTGTGTCTCCAAAATCATCAGCAGCTATTCCTTTGGGAGAAACATTGCTTTGTGGTGCAGACACTGTTCTGGTAGGTAACGTCATGCAATCAATATGTAGAAAAGGACCTCACATTTTATTTGAGCCTGCAGGGGTCTGTAGGAATCATATTGTGTAGGGACTTTCCTATGATTACATATTGACTCTTTCACAATATGATAGAGAGAGGAAACTGTTTCATTTGAGCTCACTGAGAGAAAGGGGAGGAGGCAGAACGCAGATTTTTCTCATCAGGCGTTCCCAAGGAGGCTCTGATTTTTTATTGTGTATATGGTAATAGCTTCGGACAATTTTAGCAAATGGCATGAGTTGCACCTTATGGGGAAAAGGAGAAAGACATTCTTTCACAAAGAAAATCAGAACATATCAAGCTATAAGTGTTTGGGGATAGCTGTGAGAACATTTTAAATTTGGGTGACTTTTTGCTGAGACTGCCACGTTTTGGTCTGCAGTTCTGAAAGCTACAGGAAGAAAGTCCTGTGTGTAACACAGAGCCCTGGCGGGAATAATCAGTTCAGCCCCTGAGCAACGCTGGCTTCACAGTGCTGTTGAGAGGTCCCTGAGCTACACCAGGCTATGCAGAAATTCCTCATGCTTTTCCACACATTCAGATGTGTTGGGAGAGGTATTTGGTGAGGCTCCCAGACATTTCTTCAGCTCCGTGGGAAGACCCAGTCAACACGTGGCTACAACTGTTGCCAAATCAATTATATTTGCAAGCACAGAAAGGCAGGGAGAAGGGGAAGGGCTGGGTTTCCATGTGGCATATGCTCTTCAGTTTTCCTGCTCTAAGCTGTCATGCAGAGTGATTTAGCAGTATTGGAAAGACTAAAAGAAATTGATTTAGCCATTAAAAAATAAGAAGAGCTCTCAGTGTTGTATCAGCTGTAGCTGGAAGGAGAGTTCAGGCTGGCACTAGAAAATTTATTAAATTGTTAGAGTCCACAGAGAAGATGAACTTACAAAAACTCAGTGGTTGATCTATTTAGTATTTTTGGAGAGCAGCAGAGTGCTCATCTCCTGAAGTACCAGCAAAGATTTCAGGGACAGTTTTATACGACCATAGCTCTGCTTTGGCAAGAAGGGTAATACTGACGATAATAATATATACAGTTCTATTATTTTTTTTAATCTGAGCTATGAAAGGCATGATTATCCTGGCCCCAAACTGAGATGCATCGTTTGGCTTCCTAGGGTGGAGCTGGAATTGCTCCTAAATTCCACTGGGATAAATCAGAGAACAAATCTTTAAGTTTTGAATGAAAATGTTCTTCATTGAATATGTTTGCATTTAATAGAAATAAAACGAACCCATGAACATACTAAACTAGGGCAAATCGACCTCAATGAATAATATGCAAGCCTTTGAAGTGAAGCTTCCCACTCAATTTTTGTATCTATTTACACTGATACATTAATTAATGCTAAGTAATTCCTAATTGTAGTGATTTGATGGCAAACTTTTAAGCATACTGAAAAAGGGAAGAATAATAAATAAAAAGAGGTGAAAAACTTCCAGTAGCCTGAACTATTTTCTACTAATAATTTCACTTGAACGTAAAATACTACACAAAACCAGCTAGTCAATTAATTAACAGTTGGTAAATAAACATACATTTTATTTCTGGAAGATATATGTAGTTATTGTTTAGCATCTATATTCAGAAAGCCATTGTAACATGAAAATATACCTCACTGCTGTATTAGTAATCATAGAAATGTTATTCTGTCAGCATTGTAAAATATTCCTAGATGAAATTTAAGCTGGTAGGATGCAAGCAGGTATGAGTCAGGGAGTTCTGGGTTCTTATATACTTGAGTCGCATTTGAAATAGGCATATAAGCACAGATTTCTCCAGCTCTTACACATGTAGACATTTTTAATGCTTTCTGCTCAAAAAAAAAAAGGGGGGGGGGAAGAAACAGAAAAAAAGCTCTGCCCTTTGTGCTTCCCATTGTGAGTAGAAATTTTTTTCCCTTGGATTGATAACTTATTGATAGTTACCTTGCTAGTCTTGTGGAGTTACGTCAGCTGAATTCATTTAAACAGTGCTGTTCACTAAATCCCTCTGATCTCAGAGAGAAAGCAGGGCTTGAAGAAATCAGAAGGCAGCAAAAACATCCAAACTAGAGAGAGTGGCTGATGATGAATGTCTACTCCTCCAGGTCCTGCTGGATCCATCTTGAGCAATGCAAGACATAGACTTGACTCTGATTGTCTGAACAAATGACCACCAAAGGGTTTTTGGTTCAAGAATAGCATAAGCAATTTTATAATCACATATTACAGATTTACGAGACAGGAATAACATGGGAGATATGATCATCATAGCTTTGTACTGTTCTTTCATATTTAAAAGCACAGCTGAAAACTTTCTGGGGATGAAAGATAGAAGATTCAAGTAACAAAGTACAAGAATCTTAAAGGTATGAGATAATATTGCATATATCACAGAACAGTCACTCACCGTCCCCAGATTAGATAATTCAAGAGACTGATTTCCATGAAGTTGAGATATGCAGTTCATAAAATGCATGTGTAATTGCTTTCCTAAACTGATTAAGCAATTCCCATATCTGTGCATCCCAATCAGTAATTGCAGACCTAACCATCCATTTGCATATTTTCTGTTACTCACTTGGCATATACAATCACTGTGCATGCAAACTAAGAGCAGTATTTTACATCTTAACAATTTGAGAATTGAACCTCTAAGCCTTTTTCTTGTCTAACTTTTGTAATAGATTTCACATTGTTATATTTAAAGTGGATTTTGGCCATTCCTCCTTCAGAACAAATAATAGGAGTTCTTCACTGTAAACTGAGATAATGAATCAGACAGTTTCTGGAGGGGTTTCAGATAAATATCTCCTGTAATTAATAAGGCTAAATGAACACAGATTGATCTGGTTACTTCTTGTCCACCACTGATACCAGTAAAATACAAAGTTTGTGAAGAAAATTTAATATTTATGTAGGAAATTAATAGAAAAATAATAGAATACAGCATTCCTTGTTTCTCATTCTTTTCATGTCTATCACCTTCTCTTTGCTGCACTCTTCTATTGGGTTTATCAGCTTCCTCCCCCCCCCCCCCCCCCCCCCCCGCCCCCCAAAACCCTTTAAAAGAAAAAAAGAAAAGAATTAATTATTAACTGTTTACTTTGTCACCAAAGGTCTCAACTGCACCTGCCCCAAACTGCATGTAGACAAAAAAGAGAAGATGGTTTAGGAATGCCTCTCCTCAAGGTAAGACTGCTCCATCCCATGTAAGCATTAAATCTACCTCTTGTTGAGAAGTGAAAACCTTCAACAGGGAGAGGGAGAGTAGCACCAACATGGGAACAAGGGCACGTTCCTGGGCCTCTGTCTTGGCTCCCCATGCAGAGGGTGGAACTGAACTGGGTAGGTGTGCTCCATCCAAAATGAGCTGTGTTCTGCTATCCTTCGTTTACTATAGCAAAAAAGTGACCCTTGCTTCCCTTTAAGAAAAAAAAAAAAAAAAGAAGGAAGGATTTTTACAAGGCAATTCCTCAGGTGACCACAGAGTAACATAAAGTAAGAGAGGTAAATGCTGGCCATTCCCTTCCCAGCCAGTACTGGCAACTCCCTTACTAATGTGCTGTACCTCATGAGACTTATTCTGAGCTGTTCTGTACTTCCCCTGCATTGCAGATGGATGCATGCACAAATCCAGAGGGGTCAGCCACTGACAGATGAGTTGCTGTGATGCTTCCTGATGCCGAAGTCCAGTATGGATGCAGTTATTTGTTGTCTTTTCCAAAGCAGTCAGAATTGCTCGTTTCTGAAACTATTTAGGCGGTTCAAGATGCAGATAAAAATGACAATGGAATAAATCCAATTATAAATTGGAAATTATAAATTATAAATATTATAAATTATAAAATAAAATTATATAATAATAATTATATAAAATTATAAAAATTATATATAATATAATTATATGTAATAAAATTATAAATATTATAAAAATTATAAAAATTATAAATTATAAATTTATAAATTATAAATAAATCCAAATTTGGGATCCTGATCCAAAAGTTAAAGTGTTGTAGGTATTATAATGCTTTACCCATAGTACACATAGGCAGGATACAAGTACCCACCCTCTCCATCATCAGCTTAATGCACGAGATTCTGAACTAACATGAATCAAAGCTGCAGGAGATTTTTATACATTTGTAATTTTACCAAGTCAGACTTTATGGATAGAGAAAATGAATAACCTCATTTTTAAAGGGGTCTATATCTCTGAGATAGTAAATGCATAAGCCACATCAGTATTAATGGAAGTAATGTGCATGCATGTGTAGCAGAATAAACACATTAAGTGCTGTTAATCATCACTTAAACATAGAAATCTCTTTGAATAACAACAGCGCTGGCAGCTCCCTTGACTACAATGTTTTGGGATGCAGAGCCAGAAATGTCTTTCACTTTTTAATGATTTTTGAAATTATGTTATATTTTATGGATTAAACTCTGAGGAGGTGTTAACTGACATAGCAGCACTAACTTTTATGGAGTAGTGCCAATTCATTCTTTAAGGCAATCTGTCTCTAGATATGAATAAGAGGTAAGATTAAATATAAATAATATGGCAGAAACATCTTATTTTTAACAAATACAGAAAAAAATACTTCCTCACCATTTTCTTGAAAGTAGTTTTTTGTAGTAAAATAATTTAGATTTTTTTCAAAAAGTTGATTTTATTATACTATAATTGTATACGCTTAAGACTGTTCAAAAATAGTTTTCATATCTTTGAAAACAGCTGCCATCTTGAGTGTTGCACAGAAAGATTACTATGGACAACATTTGGAGCCTTGCAAAGTTCAGTTTCATTGCAGCTATCCTACTTAATCCAAAATTAAGCTAATGAACCATGGTCAGAAGCACCGCAGTTGAGGCAGTAACAGTAGATAATAAGTTGATACATGGGAACTGCATGCAAGGCGGAAACCTCAGGCCAGTGCAGGAATAGTAGGGACTTTATAACTGTTAACAGCCTTGAATTCTTTCCAAAGCCAAACACCACTATATAAATTTATGTTTCTTATTGATCCTTTTGCATCATAGAGAATCCGTATGTAAACAAGTGACAGGAGCTACTGTACGCTTCAGATCCAGTGACTAGTTATGCATATGTGTACACAGGGTCTGACACATGGACTCATATCAAATAGTATTGCCCAAAGTATGAAGGCAGAGTTAATTTCAGTGTCTTGCTTGCTTCCCTGCATCTGTTTGGTTCACACAGCCTGATAGAAAAAGACATTCTTCAAAGACTCACTGAATCACTTTTCAGAGTACTTTAGAGCTTACACATCTAAAGGAGGGTACCTTCTCCTGATTTCTTGACAGTTGCTGGCTACAGTCCCTAGGAAAGGTGGTAGAAAGGGAGAAGACACAATCCACTGAACAATCCACCCCACTCAGCCTGCATCTCCTTTGCTCTCAAACTATTTCTGTGTGGCTTATCAAAACATGTGACAGCAAAATAACTTTGGTGCCCAGCCCATGTTTTCAGACATAAGAAATTAAATTATTTTGCTGTATTAATTATACTCTTCTAGGTGCAAAGGTTATACTGTAGCTCCTTTAATCTTACCAAACTGCAGAAGTCCAAATTACCTAGGCCTTCCAAAGCCTTTCAGCCCTTCTCCCAGCTTTAAGTTCTACAAAACTAAAATCATTAATGTAGTCAATGTCAGGATTCAGATACTAGCCAAGGAGAATAAAATTTTGGTCTTCTAAAACACAGATATCATCTGGAGGCCCCAGTTGCCACTGAAGGTAATACATTCCAGGGTAAGATGTGTGATTCAGCCTCACCACATCATGTCACTTTGAGAGCTAGCTCCTTCCAGACGAAATATTTCTGTATTCTGTGACGTTATCTACCTCCAGCTCTTTGAATGAGGTTCAAATCAGACTGAGACTGTAATAAGGAGGAATAAACAGAGTTTCAAACTCAGTTTTTCTAATGCAGCACTGGACTTATCACTGCCAGTGCTGAAGGCTGCCAACTCCTCCTGCAAGTCAGATATCTCAAATATAGTCCCAGAGGCAGCTTTTCTTTGAGGTCAATACATAACCAGAATATAGCTGGGAACCTTATAGAGTTTAATTAATCATCTATGATTTTTGAGGAAAAAAATACAGTCAACGACCCCTTGTTTTTTCACTCAAAAGATAAGATTAGCCAAAAGATTTTATATGCAGAGACAGTAAATAATTTTATGTTCTTTCTCCTCCAATGCCTTTGGTGGTCCTCATGAGCAGAGTTCCACCAGGGCTACTGTTGTGATTCTGTTTCCAGCAATAAGAGATGAACGTACCTTTGATACATTTACTATTTGGAGCACGCTTTATTGCCAGTCTGCACTGTGTATTTGCCTGCCAGGGAAGTTATAACACAACTGGGAGCACCAGAGTGACTGTTTTATGCACAACCAGGATTCAAGTGTGGTTCCATTCCATTGGGCTACTAAGGAAAGAAAGAGAACGAAATACCTGCTGAAGTGGATAGCCAAAATTTCTTGTCTTATATAAGCCATTTATTTCTGTATCATTTGTGGGATATATTTTGAAAGGATAAATATTTTTAAAACCAGTCAGTATTTTATTGCATTCTCACAACTTATTTAAAACCTCAAAGCAAATGCTTTACTCTATTACTTAAATATATATATATAGAGAGAGAGAGAACACAGCTGTATATCATCTGTAAAAACATCACTCACTATTAGTTCCTTGTATTAAAATGCAACTTTATTACCTACTGCAATTATGAGAAATTTAGTCTGGTTCATATATTTTCCAAGGTATGGAGAATTACATCATATTATTTTTGCTAGTAGACAGCAACGCATTGTGCCTTTCTCATAGCTAAGTCTAAAATTATATACTAAGACAGTGATTCCATTACAGAATATAATTTTAAGATATTCTTCTAATTTTTTCATTAATGGCTTGAATGGTCACAGCAAATTCCAGATGATGTGTGGTAGTAACTGCTTTTCTGGTTCAGATATGAACCATCACTTAGCCTAAGAATTTCTTTCAGCTTGGCTGTGATTATATATACAGAAGCAGAGAAAATAGTACTTCTATTAGAATTAGTGACAAGCTAGCATAAGTCATTGGGACACATCAGCGAAGATCACTCATATGAGAAAAAGCTTTCTGGATTGAGTCCTAAATCTTTAGGATGAAATTCTGACCCCACTGAAGAACTGATCTAAATTCTACCTATGCAGTACAAAGCAGCTTCTCACAAAGCAGGTGTTTGTATGAACCTACTTCTTTGTTTAAAAGTCTGTTTGCATTTTCTAAACTCCACAGAGCAGGCTGAAGAGAAGAAATATTTTTAAAATTTAAACTACTGAACTTGAAAAGTTTTCTGGATCTCATGCAAAGGGAAGTTAATATAAATAAAACAAGACTTCAGTACCTCTGAAATTTTTATTATAATAAAACAATTTTCACTGTGTTCACAAACCTGAGGCAAAATATTACTCTCAGTGATGTAAATAGGAATCTTTTCAATATGCACAAAAGGTACCAGGCAAGTCCTGAATTCATGTTTTTATTAGAGAAAACTGATCAAAAAAGCTGTTTTTAAACATTATTGGATTAGATAGCAACATCATGCATTTCCATCTGATAATCTAAAGTTATTTCTGAGAGTTCCAGCTCCCATGCTAGCATTGCAGAAGTATCCCCCCAAAATTCTCAATGTTTTTAATTAAAAAATGCCTGAAAATGCTTTTTCTTGACTTTGATGCTGTCACTTCAGGAGCAACAATGTCCAGAGAGGGCAGCATTAATGCTTGATTGGTGAGAGATGGGAGTGTAACCAGGGGGAGGTGGGAGACAGAGAGGCAGATTGTGGGTCTGAGAGCAACAGGGGCAGTATTTCTCCAGGACATGAGCCAGGGAGATGGAAGAGGCGAAGCCTTTTAGGCCAACAGACATTTAAATGGGCAAGGGATTGGACTGTGGACCCAAGCAGAATAGCCTGCTTAGTATCCAGAGAGGGGTCTGATTGCAGCTCTAACAATTTACTAGACCCTTAATTACTCAAATAATTGCTAGGTGATCAATGTGATGAATTTGGTCCATCTGAAGTCAAGGCACTCTACTTTAATTCATTAATTTTTTTTTTTTTTTATGGAATTAAACTGTGTTGTGATAGATTTTTCCACTTTGCATTTGTAACTCATAGCATTCAATTTAACACAGAGAGGCAAAAGTTATGTTAAAGCAAATCAAGTATAGCTCTGCCTTCCTTTTCCACTTTTTCAGCTATGGAAAAATATATTGCTAATCAACATGAAATGCAATTTTGACTGCATGAAAACTACTTTTTGCAACTCTAGGCAATTATAACAAGTCTATTGAAAAATTTGCACTCTTGCGGTACTATCAAAATGTGATATTTTTCAAATTACACACTGGATACAAATACTGTATTGAACAGACTTTTTCCACTACCTTGGATGGACTCTTATGCCCTTATCCCTGCTGAATAGGTATTTCTTGAAGAGCAAAGCTATTGACTTCTGAGGTGCTATTTGCAGTATCAAGTTTTAAGAAACTCAAAAACTCATCCTGAAGCTATTTTCTCCCCTTGGTTTCAGACAGTTATTAGACAGAACTGAGAAGGGGCCCAGGATCTTAACACCCAGAACAGCACCCAGAGCTCCCTCAGCTTCTGCCTTTACTAATTTAGATAGTATTTCACTCAGCAAAAACTATTTTTTCCCACTTTTCTAAAGTCAGTATGAAAGCGTTCACAGGGGCTTGAAAATTAAACTTCCTCAGCTGTGATTGTGTAGGTCTGAGAAACTGGAACATGGTCAGTTTTCAATGCTGAGTGTACCAGCACAGGTGATGCTGTAGCCTGGAAGAGGTAGAAGGAAGCCTGTGTTTGCTGTGTTCTGACCCATCAGGATCCAAACTTTCTCCTGTTTTGCTTGCAAAAGTCTCTTGAGTTCCAAAACTGAGGGAACAAAAGCTGATTTTCATCCTCTGGATAAATTTTCTGATTTTCAAAAAGCTCATTTCCTATATGATTAATTTTAAGAATATGCTCAACTCCCATTGCATTCAGGGGGTACTAAGAGCATAGTCATGGCTTTCTGGATTAAAAAAATAAAAATAATAATAATAAAAAAGGACTTTACCACCGCCTAAGATCTGTGATTTACAGTTTTGCTAAATTACAGGATTTCCCACAATCTCACTGCCAATCTCACTCCAAGTTCAATGAGCACCAAATTAGGCAGTGTTTGCAAGCAGTGGTGCACACACTGCTCAGTGACCGTACACAAGCTACTGCTATATTTGCCAGCTATGAATCACACTCCAAAGTGGATACTTGGTTCATCACACTTATTGTGCTGGCAGGTTATTGTTGTTGGAGTAGGACAGTATTTCTTATAGATGATTAAAATGATGAACGAGTTAGGAGAACCAGAAACTGGACCGGGAGCTGAAGTCCTGTACTCAAAGCTTATGGGATTATATTTATTGGGATGTAACTCATGGAAGACAGGGGCTCTTTGGAGTACACTGGGGGAAGAAGCTCATCTATCTCAGGTGTGAAGGTCCATAAAGCAACACGTAACAAATCACCAGCAGAATTGTTGGTGGACAGATGGGCAACGTGCACCAGCCTGCATCCACCATGCACAGAGTGTCTGTCCTTGATGGTCTCTGTCTACAAATCTGGGCTTTATTGCTCTTAACTTTATTCATAGAAAACAGTATGCAAGCTGTGCTGGTTTATAGTTTAGAGGTTCAGAAGTGTTATACACACCTGGCTTGGGTCGCAAAACTATGGCATTTATTCCCAGTATAAAAGGAGAGGTACTTGATTTCAGAATATCCTTTCAATTAAAGGAATACTTGTACATAACCCAGCATCTTATTATGCAGTTCAGGGCTCCTTAATCCTAAATTCCTTTTTTCTGTCTTCTTCCAAAAATTGTTTTAGTCTTCTTTCTTACATTTTTTGCTTTAATTTTCAGTTTTATTCATTTTTATTCTAATTAAGCTCTGAAAAGCCTTTCTTCATATCATATTCAGATTGATAATTAGTTTGAAGGTATTCATCAGTCTACAATAGCTTTTGTTATTGTGGAGTTTTTATAAAAAAAAATTAAAATATTGCTACCTCCTCACTCCTGAGAAGCCTGTAATCCAACTTCCACAGATAACAAGGAATAAGGTATTAGTTCTGATTTTATATCTTTTAAGCATTGGTCTGCAGAGCAAAAAGATATATAGATTTATATAAAAATATCTGTTTAGTCAAACACTGACACACATTTAATGGAAAACAAGGGTGATTCTAATAACATTCACTTAATCTATGACAGTTAATACTGACTTCCTTTCTTACTTCTATTTCCAGCATCAAAGATGGGTAATCCAAGAAGGACACACAAAGTTTTCTCCCAGTGTATTAGTGCTAGCATCAGGTTATTTGACCTTCCCACTATCTCTGGACAGATTCCCCCAAACACAGTTGGACAGGAATGGACCCTTGACAAGAATGCCATCAGCCTCGCATGTAGTGTTTCAGATATTTGTTTGTATTTATTTATTACCTTATCAGAGCTTGTTAGAAGACTCTTACCAAGGGCGACACTGAAGCTGTTCAGGTCCGTGTAGGGAGGCCTATGTGAACACTGATTCAGTGGGGTTGGATAAAGCCCCACCGAGCATTAGTAGCATTAGCATCATATCCCTTTATATGATGCCACACATGCAGTTCCAATTGGCTCTCTCATAAGTGAAACTCCTTGCAGACATATAATGAGGATTTGGTATTTTCTTAATAGAAAGTACTAGTACTGAAACAGATGGTAGAAGAGGGAGAAAGTATCAAGAGAGATTATTGAGTTTTTATCTTGCAATCTGCCAATAATCGTGAACTGGTGCCCTGGGATTAAGACAATGAAAGAAATCAGAATTAGCAGGTGAGGTCAGGCCTGTGAAAGCAGAGGGGATAAAAGGAAGAGAAAAAGCCTCCCCTCCTCTACTTGACACTTTAGGAATTGATTTATTAGTCTGTTTCTTTGGGGAAAAGCAACAGCAGAAAACAATTTGCAATTAATTTTCCTCCTAAGAAACTTTATAATAGTTCCTAATAGCTATTTATTTTGGCAGTTTGATGAAGAAATAGTCCTTGTTTCATATAGTTCCTGTGGATACCGCTGAGCACCCAGCGGTGCTCCCCAGCACATGCCCACCAGATGTGCTGTGCTTCTGCTCCGCTGAGCAGCCCAAGCACTGGTGGGCACTGGAGCTTCCTCCCAGCACTGGTTTTCTCCCAAGGAAGATGAAGGCCTATACAAAGAAGAAGGAAGATGGGAGAGGCCACAAGGCAGAACTGCAGCAGGCTGCAGTTGGGACACCAACAGGAGCATCCACTTGTCAGTGTTAATGAAGGAACGTGACTCATAGGAAGTGTATGAAAAATGAACCTGCAGATTTCATCCTTCCCAATGCTAACATAAAGAGTCAGAGCCTTCTATGATCAGGTAGTAAGGAAACTTGTTCGAAAATAATTATTGCCTAGCCTTTTGAAGGATAAGGGAATAAGACAGAGAAATATGCTGTGGCCCTGAACATACATTTTATAAAAGCCAAACAATATTCTAGCTTCAAAGGATTTGGAATGTGCTGTAAATCTAGAATAGGGTGTATGTGTTTTTCCCTTCCTGAGAAGCAGCTTCTTAAATCCAGTCTGAAGGTGAAAAAATGAGTCAAAAATAGGCAGGTTGCTGAATGCTAGAATTAATGAATTCTGATTCCTATGGATTTGTGTTGCCTGATTAAATAACTCTGCCTGAATTCTACCACGGTTTCCTGTCATCTGCATATACCACTTTCTGCATGTAGCTACCATCTCCTGAGTTAGATATATTGATATATATTGATCCCCTGCAATATTTTCTAGCATAGACAAGCCCCTGGAATCTGGCATTGCTACGCTTATAGAAGAGTCCTGAGCAGCCTGGCTTTACCCAGCCACTCACAGTTCCCATCAATAGTGATTTCTGAATGTTAGGAACTAAAGCAATCCACCATCCTTTTCTTCCCTCCAATCCCATCAGCCCCAAGCACTGAACAGTCCCCAGACTCACCGGTTAAGGCCCTTATGCAGCCTCAGATGTATCTCCTGGCTGGTGCCTGTTATCTTCAGAGTTTGAAAGCTGTTTTCTCTCAGGTCACAAATTCCCCCCATGTGAATTTCTGGAGCTCAGGAAGTTGTATGTCTGTGTTAAGTTCTTCCAGTATTTTGAATCTTGAAGTGTTTATAATGCTGCCGGCTGCTGTAGATTCTCTGGTGTTTAATAAGCTGCAAACTCCCACTTTTCGCACTCCCCCCCCCGCCCCCCCCCCCCCCCCCCCCCCAAGAAAACTGAAATGAAACAATGGGAATTCTTAGAAGTGAACACAGAAGGACAGATGTACATGTGTAAACCTCCCACCCACCCCCCAAAGTGAGGATTTCCTCAGGGAACCAGGCTCAAAATGAGAGAAAACATCCTTAAGAAAACCCCCAGTGTTTTACATATCTACAAGAGATTGTAGCGCCTTGAATACAAAATGGTTGTCTACCTCAAAAGCCAGAGGATTCCGTAGAGATTTAAAGGTATAACATACAGTGAAGGAATTTGTAGTAGTTATCTGGCTCAATACAACATTCGAGCATTTTTTGGCAGAATGAGCTTTTCTATTTCTGCTCTAAAAGCCATCCAAGAGCGGAACAATCCTTTAGCAAATGTCAGCAGCAAAAATATATATTCTGCTTTTTATTAAGCTAGTCTGTGCTAATCTGTTTTAGACACTGGTTTCAAATTCTTTAGCCAGAGCCTTTTTTGTTGTTGAGAATGGGGTGATTTGACATGCCAGGTGCAGGAGTGTCTTTTGCATACTCAGACACAGTCTGAATCTCTGCCAGCACTTAAAGAAGGTCCTGCTGAGACCGTCCTACAGAAAACTGCTTCTGAAGCTGGAGAGCTTCTCTTCCACAGCTCGTACAGATGGTTAGGGCTCATCTACTTGACTTGTCAGCACTAGGTACTGTCAGTTGTGCACTCACCTGGAGTTTCCCAAGGATCAGTAAGGGCTGATTGACTACCTGGCTCATGATTCACAATAGAAGGAAAATTCTTGACAGTGTTACCCAACTACCCTCTCATTCCATTATTTTGATGTGTGTGCATTTTTTCAGGGAAAGGGGTTTTCATGCCAACAGGCACAGTTGGCAGCAGGCTGGAAGCCTCCTCTGCGCAGTGCTGGCAGCAAATTAGCTGAAGATCACAGCCTCCACCGAGCCAAGGAGGAGATCAAAGAGACAAGGACTGTGCTCCCTGGGAAGCTGGTGTAGATAAAAAGACGAGGGGTCACGCAGTGTTTGTAGTTTAATAATTTAATCCGGGAGATTTTAGAAAAGTTTGTGATGTTTCTTTGTCCAGTCCAAGCAGGTTGATAATGGGGCATGCCTGGCATTCCCTCCCCAAGTGGCCCATTTGCTCTCTGTGTGACACTAGGCAAACCATGAGGGACAAGACTTTCATGTAGCTCTGAGGTTTGACATCTGTGGCTCTTCATATAGATCAGAAAGTTTGGCACATTAAAGCAATTGCCAGCCTAATAAATCTTACCTACTGTGAATGTGCTAGACTTTACTAGGAGATTCACAGAAATAGCTATATGGTTTGTTTCACACCTTAATACATGAAACAGCCATTACAGCCATTCTAAGTAGTCAATACAAAGAATTCACTTGTCACCTGTTGCTACATGCCCACAGTATCAGGAAAGTAGGTACGCTGATTAGTGGATTTTCAGAAGAGCCAGAATCTGGCACCCAGTGCATTTCATAGAATATCCCAAGATGGAAGGAACACACAAGGATCATTGAGTCCAAATCCTATTTCCCAGTTTCAGTGGGAATTTCCTACTCTGCCAGTAGCCGTTCTTTGTCCATCACAATATATGTATCTTTAGCTACCTAAATGTCCTTCTGCCTCTCAGTTATGTTCTTTTTTCAAAGTCCGTCATTTTTCCTGTCTAGAGGCTAAATGGAGAGATTTGGACTTTATATTACAAGCACCCAACAGTCAAATACACGAAAGAACTCAAGTCCCATACAAAATTACACGACACGCAGATTTTCAAAGATTTTGATTTTAGGCCATTTCCAAAATCCTAGGGTTACATATATTGGGTTTTAATTTATATTATTTTCTCCCAGATAAATCAGAAATAATGCCACTGGGGTCAGTGGAACAGCAAGGATTTAGAACCATCCTTAAAGGAATACATATTGAAAGGTTGCATGGAAGCACATTCTTGAGGACAAATGTAACAGGTATTTGGTACAAACCCTTACATTAAACACTCTACGAGAATCAAACTATTCAGATTACTTCTGTGTCTCCTTTTCTAAAGCCTTGACTATCAAGCTATATTGGAAATGGCTAGGTTGATTAGCAGAAGTCTTGGCAGACATCATCAGTATATTGTTGAAGGTCTTTTGGAGATCAGCTAATTTTCATTAATCTTTTCTTTTTCCATGGACCTGAAGAGTCTAGGTTCCACGATATTAAGTAAAGCTAGTGCTTTAAAACAACTCTTCAAATGTAGTCAATGTCTTATTCCCCAGAAGTTTATGCAAGAAGCTAAAGTAAAAAGATGAAGACAGTCAAGAATTTTCAATGAGAATGGTGGTTTAGCAACTATCATTTTCTCCGAGAAAATATAATTTTCATCAAAAAGTTGATGCATCTGGCATCTGACTCTTTTCCAGGAAAAGGGAAAAAACAGAAGCCAAAATGCCCATTTGATGTCTGTAAAGAGTTTTTTTCCCATGTAAAATTGGAGAGAATTCTGTTTGGGAAAATGTTGCTTTGTGTTTTGTTTTTGTGGCTGGTTGTTTTCAATCCCACATTAAAAATGAGATAAAAATTATGTTTTCTGGCCATCAGTACTGGCTGACTTCCGTATGTATCTTATTTATTTTCTGATTCTACATTCTTTCTTTTATTGCCAATATAGACACTTCCATTACTGTTGAATACAAACTAAATGAAAATCTGTGGTCCATTGTACATTCCTTTTTCATTGCCTAGGAAACCATGAAAGATTAGCAAGGCAAACTTGTGAAGATACATAATATCCATCATCTGTATGGCTGTGTGAAACTGTATCTCAGGTATTAATGCTTCTATGACATTAAGACAGTGGATTTTTGTATCCAAGGCAAAAGGATGTCAGTAAATCCCTTCTGAAACTGCAAAAGTGAATAGTTCAGGTGATGTGGCCTTGGATCTGGTCTTCATTCCCAGCCTTGCCCCTACTGTGTTAGCCATAGCAAGCCACTGTGTCATCCTGTAAGTGATCATATTATCCTAGGCTTCTTTTTAAACAGAACTTTATTCTAAGGGCTATCTGCTGTCCTGTGCCTGCTTTCCCCTAGTGCATGCAGATCTTGATTACAACTGAGTTGTCCAGACAATGCTGCAATATCTGAATGTAATGAGGCACCATGCAAAACCAAACATATTTTTTTCCTCTTGATTTCCTTAAAACCTTCCTCTTCTCTGTAGCCATCATCTCACCTAAATTACAGCGCATCTGACTCAACACAGCCTCCCAAGTCTTGTTGAACTCCTAAAGCCTCTGCCTTTGTTGTGCAGAGGACTGGACCAAGCAGGGGTATGTCCTAGAATAGCGTTTCCTCTGCCTTGTCTTAACACCTGTCTACATTGAAACATGCCATGGGAGCCATTAAAATCTCATAAGTTGCAGTATCTCCTTTTTAAAGTATAAGAATATGTTACAATTACTGCAAATGCCTAAGGCAATGAATCCTGAGCTTTTAGCAGCATCCATTGTATGCATGTCTTACGGTCCTTTTTTGCAAACCAAATATTTGATGGAATTATAGTTCTGGCATCATGAAAGGGAATGGTTATCTGTTACTTTTTCAGTGTTTCCCAGCCTGGGGCATCTGTCTGCAGATGACAGCTATAACACAAAGGACTCTTATCCCAGTAACCTGAAGTGCTCTGGATCTCAGACACATTACAGATTTACATTTACACTTTGTTGGTACCCTCGATGAAAAGAACTGCAGACTCATCATTATAAAGAGATATGCAAATCCCTCTTTTGTTTTCAAAGAAACCATTTAATTGTCTATTTTTCATCCTCAGATTTTTCCCAGCAGTTTCATTAGGTGACATGACAAAATGCCAGCTCATTTCATATTTAAATATAGAACCAATTTGAAATAATATATCTTTACTTTGGGAGCAAATTCATCTGTTATTATTCTGTGAATAATATCCAAAAGAAAGAACTTAAGCCCTTTTCTCCTATTTGCATTATACTGTAGAAATGCAGGGTGAGTTGACAGACAATTTGTATTTTCTGTAATAAAATAAGGTGCTTTTAGTTGTTTTCTTTTTTATTTTCTGCAACTGTAAATGTTAAAAAACAAACAATGATCAGAAAAATTGAAAGAATCCTATAAAATCTAGCAGCAACATTTTCTCCAAGCACCCACACTGACTGTCTATTTTAATGTTCTGTGTGAATAGTAGACATGTCTTAAACCTTACATTTTGGTCATCAACCTTCTACTGAGAGATATACGTATGAATCTTCCTCATTCTCCTTTTCTCCTTCACCTAAAAGTCCTCTCAGAGTTCCTTGTTACAATATGCATCCAAAATAACCAGGCCATCATTCTGGCACTCATTTTTGTCCATGAAAGTGACTAGAGCTGCCAAAAACAGTTCTACCTGCTGTCTCCACACAATGGGCTTGCTAGTATTTGGGCTTGGAAGTGAATGTTGGTGAGTGGCTCCCCACCAAGGTGGCCGGGTGAGTGACCACACACCATTGTCCCAGGCAGCCAGCAGCACCCAACAGCTGCTTACAGATCCCTGGGTCCTTCCAGACTCATGAAGAATCAGTGGGAGCCCTGCTAGGTTTCTGAGAGGTTTTGGATTCTCCATTGTTGGAAGAGTTTAATTCACTCCTGACGACTTTTTTTTTTTTTTTTTTTGTCTTTAACATCTACAAACGTAGGGGGTGTGGAGCATTGTGCTTCTCCCTGAAGAATCCCTGTCCCTTCCTAAGTGCAGATTTTACTGTCTTTTAATGTAAGTCTCCCTCTTTCATGCATGCCCAAAAAGGAAAAAAGAAATGTAATTACATACATTGCTACTGATATATCCATTGAAGTAGTGGATTCTTTGCTAATAATAGACAATAAATGAACACAGTAACAATGGATCCCATCTGAACTCTCACTTACACCAAACTGATAAAAGCAAATTCCATTTCCTTTGCTATTTTTACCAGATACTTTCAGTGTAAGTGACTCATATGGTGGATAATGGTTTCCAATCCCTGCTGCAAGATTAATGCCTTAGTGAAGTCCATGAATTTATAGAGAATATATTTGTAAGGTTTGAAGCCTGGTTTTATTCTTAAGAGGAGACACAGAGAGGTACATCTTCTAGGCTCATTCACAGTTCTACTGTTACACAAGTACCTAATGATTTATTTCAAAAGAATTAAAGAGGAATGTGACAAGCAAGCAGGAAGCCTATGTCCTCTCTATCTTACTAAGAAAATTCATCCTGAGACAAAAGATCTGTAAAATGGTCTGTGGAGTTACTTAAACCCAGCTTTAAACACTTAGAATATAGGAGCGAGGGTGTCTGTGTGGTGACACTGCCATTTCTTAAAACAAAAGAAAAGAAAACAAAAAGGTTTCCAGCCCTGGCCTACAACTTAGAGTCTGTGAAAGTCCACAAAAACCCATGGAGTTCCTTCTACAAGGAGCAGAGTGCATTCATGATCCTTTTACATTCCCTTCTAAGCTAAGCAGGTTTTTCCAGGGAAACACAAATCAAGCAGATATATAACACGTATGAGATGTTGCCTTCATTCTGAAAAATCACACTCTAGATACTGCTAGGCTGGTTCACCCAGGAGTTGAAGATGAAAATTTTCTATGGAAAGTGAAATAATTCCTTTTTTCTCCCACCAGAATATGCTGACTCATTGAAATAGGAACATTTTCCAAGTTCAGTGTAAAATTTCTAATCAAAACATGAGAGAGAAGGAACTTACATAAGACACAGAAACCCTGAGGTCATATCCCACCCTGCCTGATTATGTCCAGATAAATGTCCTAATTGCAGAGCTATGGCTAACTGGGGCAGATCTCACTTTCTTTTCTGAAAAATTTCAAAAGATTTAAGTTTCATTCTCTTGCAGAACAAAAAAGTCTGCTTCAGAACTCCTGATATTTTACAAAACACATATTCCCAGACAGGTATAATGCCTGAAATCAGTGAGCTTCAATTTTTCCTTCTTCAAGGAGGACTTTAGAATACCAGCCACCTCATATAACCTCCTCAGTTGTAAAGAGACACAACAGCAACACCCCAGTCTCACGCACATCTGCCCACTACGGTCCATTTTTTGTTGGAACTGTGCTATAAATATCTTTTCAGAGTAGTTTAGCCTATGGTTGAGTGCCAGCTATGAAAAATTGTAAAAAATTCTTACTCCAGCCATAGCATCACAGGCTATAAAATCTGGGGAGAAATCTAATGGGATATAGCATGTGCAATGCAATAAAAAGACAGTGGCTGCAGTAATGTGGCAACAAACCTAGGTGGGTGATGGGAAGGGTTCGAGGCAAAGCCCTGCCTTTGTGAGAGGCAGTTAGATGCTATGTCGTTTTGCACAGCTGAACATCATTCTTGCCTGTTCTATGCTACATCAGGTTTTGCTTTAGCAAGTCACTGAAGAATACACTTCAGACCAATTATACAATCACATGCTTCCTTGAATGAAAGCCAGACCTTCTGTGACCTAGGAGTTTTGTACCTGGAAGATTTATTTTTTATCCATAAATGGTATTAATTGTTTGCAGTCTTGAATGTTTTAATTGTTCTCTTTTGCTTTTGTTGTGCCCTTAATTCCAAAGCAAAGCATTTCCTGTTGTCATTACCACAAACACCTTTCACGATGCCCTTAACCTTGGGCACATATCACTGTCAAAAAAAGGTATTTCTGTAAAACTGCATTGTCAGTAGAACAAGCGCAGCTATTTTCATAAATATCTGCACCATGATATTACTGACAAGGACTGACAACAATTCCTTGCACTGACAGTCCATAGCAGGGTAACATAATTTTATAGGAATGATGAGGAGTAACATTATTCCACTGTTCGACCCAAATTATTTGGTATTTGACCAGATATCTTCCTTCAGTATAGCTTTTATTTCTGTGAGGGAAGGGAGCTCTTTTGGGATTGGCATGCACTGAAGTTCATAACTCATCAAAGATAATGTAATCATGGTGTTGTATTAATTGATCTTATTCAAAATGACTGCTGCATGTCATGCAGGCTATTCCACAGCTAAAGCAGACAGTAGGATACTCCTTGATATATTATTTAGGGCAGGAGAATTCACTTCTTACAATGCAAGTTTTTATTCTAGCCAAGTTTCATAAGCTCTTGTTTGGGAGATATTCAACAATAAGGCAAAGCTCTGATCTCCTTTCTCATGAATGATGGAAGAATTCTTAGATTTATTGCCTAAAATTTCCACTTTATTAAGCTGTCAAGTTTTGCTTGCTGGCCTACTACAGAGTGAAATACTAAATTTGATTTAAAGGTCAGAGGAGATGTGTGGCACCTACAATCTGCCTTTGAATTGTTTTTGTAACACTAAATAGAGTTTACAAGGAGAGAAAATTGGAACTGGTCAGCATAAGTCATTCCAATCACAGTGTCTTTGAAAAGACAGCTCTACTTTTAACTACACTAAAGGAGATAAAGGAAATGGATACATTAGTGTGTTGCTCTGGGATTTATGAAACTCCAAGCAGTATTCTGTGACTGTAATTGTAACAGCTAAGTAAGGGAAAGACATCAGGAAAATGGTTCAGGTTTTGCTATTAATGCAGTAACCACAATTATAAAAAAAACTAATTTGTGGATATGTTTTAATCTGAATTTACTAGAGGTTTAAATAAACTTGCAACAATAAGCTCTGACCAATCTCCCAACAGACCTTGTTATTATCTCTGCATCGCTACATCTTTTAGTTCACAAGCCAAATAAGGCCCCAGAAGAAATTACTTTCTTTTAAAATAATTTTACAACTGATACAAAATATATTATCATGTTAATTAAATATATGAAATATAACAAGGGCCGAGATATACACTTGTGGAAGAAGGAAACTTAATTTAATTTCCACATTTTATATATAAAACTCTTGAAATATAAGAACTCCTAATATCCTCGTTTACCTCTTAGTAAAGTCCTTTCTCATGAACATTTCATTAGTCACATAGATAAAAGAAAACAATTACAAACTAGCTGTTAAGTCTATATGAGACATTGCTAGGTAACAAAATTTGGTATTATACTAAGTGGAAATTTATATTTCAGAAAAAAAAGAGAGGCAATTTCCTTCTGCCTCGTTAAAGGAAATAGAAGTTCACTCATAATCACTATCTAATTCCCTAAAGGTGTCAGACTTCATTTTCTGATTTTCTTGTTTGGAAATGTAGAACAGCGTATATCTTGCCTTGATTAAGAATCCTGAAAAAGAACTAAACCTTCAAGGACTTATTCTGTTACATTGCTCCTCTGTAGATAGAAAAAAACCAATGGACAACACTGAAACAAATGAAAATATTGACATTCAGCTGAGAAAGGATCAAGGAAGCAAATCTGTCCTAAACTTGCCTCCTGATAGAGGCAGTGAAACACAAAACAACTTGGGTTTGCTGCCTGGGAGCACATTCCTCAGATTTGGCATAATCCAAGATCAGAGTAAGCAGAAATACACTAAGGGTGCTCTCTGTGTTTTGATCTGACAGTTGCCATTTGGCTGTGTATGTAAAACTTCATTTTGGAAAGCTCACACTTCTCCTTTCCCCAAGTGTTTCACACAGTTTTCAGTAAAAATGTCTGTAACTCATACACATATATATATATATATATTTTTCTTTTGGCATTTCCACTTATATTAGGGGTCATCGCGAATTAAAAATATGGTTTGAAGGGAGAAAGTGGCCATGGTTTCCAAGTTTCAGTTTTTGACTTTTTCTTTGAGGTTTCACATAAAACCCTTACACTGAAAGCAAACCTGAGACTTTGATCCAAAAAGGATCCGAGTATAGTTCTAGTTCAGGGCTGCTGAAGAAATGTGACATTTCAGAGATGAAGTCAGATAAAATTTATGAATTCTTTAAACCAAATAGATTTGGCATTTCCCCCCCACCTTTTTTTTTTTTTTTTTTTTTGAGGTTCTTTAAAGACCATGTTGCAGATCAACTGATATTAACAGTGGGTTAACAGTGGGTAACAGTGGGTTAACGCCTGGGTTTGTCCAGCAAATACAAAATACATGTGCCTACAATGGGGTGTTACCTAGGGAGGTATTATCTGGAAGAAAACCTGCTGCCAGCCATGTCAGATTTGCAAGCCGTCATTGGTTTTCAGCACAAAATTGTAGCATTGTAAAAAAAAAAAAAAACACCACCAACAAAAAAAAACCAAACACATTGTATGTGTCTTTTCTGAAGGTGGCACTGCAGTTGAAAGAGTCACTCAGTGTGACCAAAGAGACTTTGTCCCCATATTTTGTGTGCAAGCCAAGAGACCTTTCAGTTGGGTTAAAACATCTCTGGTCCAGCACTATTTGTAAATATGACTTGCTGATCACTACCTGGCAGTACAAACATTTTAGCTTCTGTACTTGAAGTGCTGGAAAATTTGAACATGACTGCATCATGGTATATTTTGGGACATGTTGGGAATAAGACACTGTAAAATTAGGAAACTGTCACTATTTAAAGCTGTCCTGAACCCATTAATAAGTCACTGATCAAAGGATTGCACAAATTCCAGCCAACCTTAGCAATTTCAGTTTGCAGTAGAAATTAACAAAAATTAACGTCTCTGAGCTGGGGGGAGAGAAGTAATTAAACAGAAGTAGGTACCATTTCTAAGGCTTTGTAACAGGGAGTCTGACATGCCATTATGTTGATTTTTGAAAAGGAACCCACATAAAGCAAAGTAGGTTAGAACTGAAGAACAGCACCAAAACAAGAGCCCAGTAGCATCAAAGTCTGGATTTGGATGCTCGTTCTGGAATGGCACAAGAGAACCTTTGGTGTTTGCTCTATGTATGCTGCCAAGATCTCTCTGATACCTCCCAAAATCGAGGCCAATTTCTGTGCTGGAATCAAAGATATAATGTCACAGAAATGTTTCCCAGAAGTCTTTCTAAACTGCCAAGCTAAACACATGCTTATCATCCATCAGATTTCATTTCTTATACAGAGATGGATTCTGCTAAAAAGTGTGACTTTAGGAGTGTCCTATAGGCTAAACAATGATGGAGGGATTGCTTTTCAAATAGAGAGGGATTTTTTGATAAATGGGGCTGGTGGGGTCTGAACTTTAAATAGTAAAGTGGCTGCATGCCAAGTATGGCAAATTGCTGAGGAAGACAAAAATTATAAGTATGTCCTTTTGGTTGATCACTCAATCGCTTGGGACTGCCCCTAAAGCAGTAAATTCTGCATACAATACGTAGAAGTTCTACAAGCATTTGAAAGATACTGAGTGCCCTCAACTTCTATTGATTACAGTTCTTTATCTTTGCAGAATATAAATGATGAATTGCTTAATTCAGTAGCTCTAAACAAAAGAAGATCCTAGATGGAAAATGTTTAGAAGAACCCATTTAATAAGCTAGCACAGAAAAGATGTCAAAGCTTTCTTCATACAAATACTTTCAGCAGCAATCATAGAAGCATATCCATGGATTTATGAACTCTCATTATTTTGATGTATTGCTGCATTTCTGCCTAAAAATAAAATGAAATGTGTTAAGTTTGGCCTGAGATGAAATACTGAGTTTCCAGTACTAAAATATTTCAATTATTCATACTGAAAGATCAGGAAACTAGCAAGGAGATAAACATTGTTGTTCATATACTGACAAAGTGTGCCAACTGTTAGAAACATGTGTTTCTATTTCAGAATAATCTAATTAACATTAGCAGGAGTGTCAAGTCATTAACATATTCTTCTGAACAAAGTTATCAGGCTCTGATTTAAACTTCACTTTCACTCAATTAAATGTATAGCTAATTTTGCCATCATTCAAGTAATACTCTCATAAAAAAAAAAAAAAAAAGGAAGAGAGAAAGAAAAGAAAATCATACATCATACACCTGTTACTGAAGATTTCAAATTTCTGTATTAAAATGTCATTTTCAGGAGTTCTGGCCTGAAGATTTGATTCACAGCTATCTCCACATAAGAGTGAGCACACGCAAATCAGAATGGTATTAGAGAGAAATCTGAGAGCCCACTTGAGATACATACTTCAGAAATATCTCCACAAGAAATAACTCAATAACTAAGATTAAACAAGGTGGGGTCTGGTTTAAAGTAACCTTGGTTATATCTCTTTTCTTTTCTTTCCCTTTTTTTTTTTTTTTTTATATCTGTGTTTTCCAGTTAGTGGTCAAATAAACACTATTTATACTAGAAGACAATATTTTTCAAAACCTTTGAAGACTGATATTCTCACAGCATGAAGGACTACAACAATGTTGTGAGGTAACTACAACTAAGGATTAGTAAGCAAACTTCCGTGATCAGCAATCCAAAGTTGTTGGAAAAAAAAATTACCTATCTCTATTTATTTATTATTGATTATCATTAATTGTAAAGACTCTGACTACTGCAATATCTGACTGATGATTTTTCATTTTTCATGAAGGTCATTAGCATATTCATCTGGATATTGCAAACACTTTCAAGTATCATAACTCAGCTGCCATACAGATTATCTAATTATACAGCATTCACCTATAAAGAAAAATACCTCAGATATGAGAGCTGTACTAATAAAGGCAATGATTCACAGTCTGAGTGGAACTTTATTTATAATTTGCAGAGATGGAACTTAAAATATACTCAAACATTTGGAAATTCAAAAGCAAAACCCCTTGCAAACAGCACCTTCAATTCAACATAGCAATGCTCAATCTGCCACCTGTGTTTTGGTATGTAAAATGATCAGACTGATTTTTCTTTGAGCCTGAGTATTGATGTTTCTTTAAGTTGGGGTTTGCACAGAGCTTTTATGGTGGCATCTCAAGAAAAAAAAAAAAACAATGGGGAAATGGGAATGTCTTCACTTATCTCATAAATACCATTGATCAGTTCTAGTTGTCAGTGAGGGATGACATGATTTGCGAGCCAATTCCCATGCAGAGGTTGGAGTTGGGGGCCACTGTACAGAATGGAGATGCTCAAAAATTGTATTCAAGAGTTTCTGAAGCTGCTCAGTGCCCTGGTTATTTATACAGCAGCTACAGCACCGTTATGGTTTTCTTTACTCTCATCTGTAACTCTGAAGTATGTCAACACATCCCGTAATAGTACTCTCAGCACCCTGAAAGCCCTCCTTGCTGGAAACCTGCAGCTCTTTGTTTCACCCTCATGCTTGGATAGATGCTCGGATAACTTTATCATCATCTTGCATCTTGCTTGGCTTTCTGATGAGACCTCTTAAACCATGCAATGGCATCAGGATTCAAATTCAAACTCTCCTTTGCCAAAAGTATATTCTAAACTCAATCAGCCGTTAGTGGGGTAACATTTGAAACAGAGAATGGTTTATACAATTGATGGAGCTCACCATCTGTATCTTCACTAGTTTGTTTCATCTAAAAATGTCCATTATATATAATATCATATGTTTTTACTGAAAGTTTAATAAGAAGTGACTTCTATGAAGCTCAGTTAGAATAGCAACAGTAAAACAAAAAGATTCCTATCAAACTACTGAAGCAATGAAATATATATCAGTCCCAAATGACCTTCATAAATCCTTGTTCACCAACAGTGATATTTGTTAACAGCAAAATTAACTTTTATTACTTTCTTTCTGTGACTTGTATTTGCCAACACCCATTTTTGAAGCTCCTCAGATCAAGCAGAACAGATAAATTAAATTAGTTTCAGTGGCCAAGATGCGAAGACACAAACATAACTCTGAAGTTTATATTAAGCCATGATTTGAAGAACTTCATATAATGTACTATACACTGGAGGCTAATGCAGAGAAAGAAAAGGAAAAGAGCTGCTCTATCTGATGCTTGTACAACATCTTCTGGATGCTGTATACATAAAGAGCTACCTCCCAGCCTGACACGCAGCATACAGTACTCTGCATGTGGGGAAAAAAAAATAAGCCTAAATAAAATCCAGTCTTTCACTGATGAAGTGGCAATAGGACAGTGCTCTGAGCAAATACTATGGACAAGTTTTCAAAATAGAGACACAGATGAGAATCTGAGGCGCCAAAACAGAAGAAGGCATAGTCTTCTCTTGATTCAGATGAGAGTAAAAAATGTCTGAGATGTAAAAAAGTGTTTACTATTTCAAACAGGAGGGGAAATAAAGTGGATCCCAATACTTTAAAATGTGGTTTTTTTTTTTTTTTTAGTGAAGGTCATGCAGGTGACAACAGTAACAGATAATCGTTTTTGGAATCTGTTTTACTGTTTACCTCAATAGCCACAGCCATGAGACTGTCGAACCTTGAGAGTACAGAACCTATGGGCAGGCCATGGGAAGTCCATGGAGATGCAACAGGTGATCTGAGCTGATCTCCTGGGGGGGGGATAAGTACTTCCCACAGGACCTGAGGGTCAAGAATGAAGTGTGTCCCTTCCAATCGCTTTACTGCTTTCTCTTTTCCCATCACCCATGGATCCCTGCAACCTTTTTTTCTCCAACATTTCTCTGGGGGTACCTGAAGGACCAGGAAATGCAGGGAGGGAGAATGGCGTGTAGACACATCTGGACAGCTTGACACACCATGGGGTAGGATCATGACACTTTTTATAATGGTGCTGTTGCTGACTACTGGGCATACCTGTGATGCTATCATGACACCAGTATTGTAACCCTGCAAGGCGCTCATCTAAGTGAGAGCCATAGTATCTTCCAAGTCCTGCAAAGGTTACCATGGGGAAGAGCCTCAACTAGGCTAGTTTACTTGTTTTCTGTTGTTCATACTGGTGTCTCTGTCTCAGTGCCAAGGAGATAGACTTTAATACAGCACCACTGAACACTAACCTTGGCCCTCACTGTGAAAAATTTGCTAAGTGACATATAACAGGGAGATACGATTCATTTTTATCCTATCAAGATTGTCTACAGGCAGCAGGCAATATGTTTTTTAACACACTGCCTTTATACTGGAGCTTTCCTTGACATGTTTGTGCTGTTTATGAAGAGAAGAGGTTAGGATCCTTGGCAGAAATGTAAATTGCTTTAATATTTTCTTAACAATTCTTTGGCTTGAATTTATGTGAGAAACCAGATGTGAGGATTTATGAAGGACACTTGTGACAGGTCTGCTCTGCGAAAACTGAAGAGCAAAAATCAATAAATAGCATTAAAATAAATAAATAAATACAAAATAAAAATTGAAAGTATCTCAAAACTACTCTGCTCCATCTATATGCAAGTTCCTAGAAATGCACCAATATCTTCTAGTGCTCTGCCTGTGCATTAATCAAATGATTTGAAATGAGACAAGAGACCAATCTGAAGTGCAAAAGAAACTAAAGGGATAAAATTAATCTTGCTCCAACTTGACTTCCTAAATTTGCAGCTGCTCCAGTATTTTGTAAAGTTCCTGAGGCTTATCTAGTGAAAGTAACTATGAAGTACCCATGGGTAAATGTCAATGCTTTAGTGTAGATTGGCATGAGGCCTTACCCTGCCCCCCTTCTGATGATGTAAATCCTGTATGGGGTCTTGCTTTGGTCCAATGAAGGGGAAAATCACTATAGCCTCCTGGAGATGTGTTTGCTTGGTTAGCTGAGAATGCAAGTGTGCAAAATTTCTTAAAGAAGCTTATTCCTAAAACATAAACTCTAAATGTGCAAAAGCAAGTTATCTGTGAGTCCTTAATTTTACTGATGGGTGACTTTTGGCATGGGACATGTGGCCTTTGAAAGAAGGAGGTTATTTTTTAAAAAGTTAATAACCATATATATATATATGAGAATCTCTATCTACAGATAAGGAAAAATAAATAAAATCTTGCCTCATGGATAAAATCAAAAAATGGCAGAGCTGGGAGAAACATTATTTCATGGATATCAGAAACCTTAGTCTAAAATGACTGTTGTGTGCAAACATTTTTACTATACCAGAGCAGGGTGCACAAAGAGCTAGCTCAAGGCTCCCTGTAGCTTTTCCCAGGTCCAAGAGGACAGGTATTTCTAGAATTCCCATTTCAGACTAACATGTTATTCTTACTCCAAAACTTACTTTTTTTTTTTTTTTTTTTTTTTGGGAAATAGTCCCCATATTCCTCAAAAGTCTTAAATTCCCCTTCCCAAACATGTTGAAAACTTCTGCATTTGTACTTCTCCAGGAAAACACTATAGCCTGCCCATTCATATGGACTTGACTCAAATAAATTCAATCCAGAAGAGCCAGTATAAGAAATTACCTCTCTTTCTGAGAAATATCGAATTAGTCAATTTCTAGTGTTGTATGTCCTTGAATTAGCTTAATAACCAGGACTTATATGTCCCAACTGGAGGAAAAACAAACAAACAGAAAAAAAAACACCCGATCTCCAGATTCAAAATTCACATTGGTGTTACTGTTACCCCAAATCTTGGCTCTGCACTGCCCTGGATGAGGCAAAGCACCAGGCCCTGCTGTGCAGGGGAGGGTGCTTGTCTTTCGGCTTGAATTGAGAGAAGAGCACAGTGCTGCAGTCCCTGTCCTGGATCCCGGGCACAGAGCTTTGATCGGCTTTATATTTCACTGCAACGCTTTGTGGTAATGTCAGACCCAGAGATGTTCTCAAATGTGAAACATTAGAACCAGACAATAGTTGTTTGGAAGACAGAAATGTGTGCTCTATGCCGAGACTGCAAAGCAGCAGCTGCAGTTTTAATTAAAACTTATGTCCTGTATATCTTTGTGTGTTTGAGTGTTTCTTTGTTTTTAATGAATTTTTTAGATAAAGGGAGCTTTTTTAAATTATACTTCTGCCTCCTGGTGCACGCCTTCCTTATTCATTTTTGCTATCATGCCTTTTTTTCAATTTACATTAACAGATTAGGCCATATCAGAGCTTCTGAGTATATTAAAGGTGACGGCACCAAAATACAGCTCCATTTCTTGATCTATTCAGTAAGAGTCTCTTTAGTCACCCCTCTTTGTGCCCCTCCCCACCACACACACTGTAATTACTGTGACATATACGGATCTTAAGCATATTTGACAAAGTGTAATGAATGAAGTCTCAACGATCATCAAGAAAATGCCTCAACATTTGCATAAATTAACATTGCCATCATTCTGGGGATCTGTAGGTTAAGATTAGGGATTTTTAATGTGGGTGATTTGACTGTAATATCAATTCCTGAATAGCTGTTGTTCCAATGGATTTCATCACATAGAGCAGTTTGAACTTTGGAAGAGCTGAACTCACACTTATGTCCAACAGAAGTCAGAGGAGAATTTTTTGGCTGCTTGAAATCAAAACCTTAGATCTTTGCAAACGGGCAAACATGAGGAACAGGGAAGCTAAAGGAAAACTAGCGGGAGCTGGAGATAAAGCAGATGGAAGCCAAAAGCTTTAAAACGAAAGAAAATAATTAACCAGAAGAAGAAAGAGTTTAATCTAATGTGAAGTTGAATTAAAATTAAGAAGCAAATCACAAAAGAATTGAAAAAGATAGCATTAAACACAATACATGGATCATGGCCTAGGTCTCCAGATACAGGACTTTGTATTCATTGTTTGGATGATACATGAAAGAGAATTCCTTGCCATTAGCTTGATAACACAACAAGAGGTGATAGGAATTTGCCTGCTTGACAATTAATAGATTCAAGGAAACAACTGAACTATATTAAAATGCTGGCAGCTAATTTTCCTGATGTTTTCTTTCTTGCTTGCTTTTTCTTGCTTATGCAGACAACTTCTTTAGTTTTCTTTTTATAGGCTAAGACAAAAAGCAAATCTTCCTTCCTATGTAGAAAGCAGAACAATTTTAGTAATTCTGTCCCTTGAAAAACAGGGAAATTTAATTTAAATTTGGTTCCAGGGAACTAGGCAAGAAAAAGGATAATTGGGATGAAGTAGACTTGGTTCTGATTTCCCAGTCCTGCCAGAGATTTTTTTCTTTTTTTTTCTCTTCTGTCAAGACTCAATATCTTACAAGCTGCTTGCTACAATTTTACTCTTCATGCAAAATAATTGCTGAGCATAAACTGTGTTTATATCAATCATTGTAGAAATGTAAACAAAATAGAAGCAGTAGAATTATGAATGAAGACTTGATTAAGAAGTGACAGCAAAGATTTGTGATAATGAAGGGATGAATAGCACTTGTTTGGTTATGTGCCAGTTACTTGCAATTAATTTTGCTAGCTAGCGAGCAGGACACCTGCTGGCTTGCAGTCAGAGTGGGCATTTTCTACTCATGTTGGTATGCATCTATTGATTCTTCTGTACTAAGATATTTGTAATTATTTATGATTATGGGCTGGAATAACAAAAGCACAGAAGGCCTAACAGCCCTGACAGTAGTTCCTGTTGAATTTTGGTGCTCTGATCATAAACTGTTGTCTCCAGACCTTAGAGCCCTGGCTTTTCACCACAGGTGCTCCTACCTGCCTGCTGATGAGCATGCCCAGAGCCCCCACTTCATGGGGCTGACAGAGCAAGTTCTCAATTCACAAACTAGTTGGAGGGTGTTCACCTTTCTAAACAGATAACGGGGCATCCTAGATTGATCTACCATAAAAATCTACACCTTGCAGATGTGAAATGAATGCTAAACCTTATTATATAGTACCAGTCAATGGGAAAGATCCTTTGACTCATAGGAGCATTGTCCAAGGCGTCAGCTGCTTGCAGCTTGGACACAAGCCTGGGGAGCAGGCACTGTGCCCTGGGTGCTCATACCTTATCACAGAAAGGTCAGATTCTTAAAGTGAAAATGTCACAAAAATGCCATAGCACAGGATAGTCACTTGAGAAGGGGCAGGTATGGGTCCTGGATACTGCTCAGTAAAATGGTTAGCCAGGACCAAGAAGCCTGGCTTTTCTTCCTAGTGAACACATTTGCATATAGAAGCAGTTTTCCATGGCGAAGTCATGAGTTTTCGTTTATAGAGATGGATTAAGTGAAATGGATAAGAAGAGAAAATGTCATATGATTTTTTTTTATTTTTTTATTTTTTTTTTTAAATCATGCAGCAAACAAGTGACAGACCAGGACAGCATGCCCGTGGTGTAACGATACTCCAGTCTCTCCTTCTGATCACATGCCTATCTTGCAGCTCACTTAAAGAAAACCAAATAAGCCTAGATCAAACCTCTGGAAAAAAAACATAGCACAGTGTGTCCACATGTTCAATGAAACTATTCCCTTATGCTCCTTAAACTCTAAAAAATGCACATTTTTATCTACTAGCTGAAGTATTTAACTAGTCCCAAATGTAGGGTGATGACTAATCAATCCCTGGCCAATCAATCTATTGAATTCAGGAACAACCAACAGCCCACCAGTAGCTTTGCAAAAGCTAGTGTATGAGAAGAATTTCAAAACAAGATGCAAGTTTGAACAGGTCCAATGTTTCTTTCTGTTACAGACAAATTACAAAGAAAGTTGTCTGAATCTTAGTACAGAAGGTAAGATTATTAAAATGCAAAGTGTTTTTTTTTTGCTGGTTGTATGATTAGGACCATGAAGGAAAACTAGGGTGTGAAAGTAAAAGAAGGAAACCTAATGATTCTTTTAATTAAAGGAATGATTAAACTTGAAGACTTGTTAGACCTCACGTTTTCATTAGCAAACATTTCTATTTATTTATTTATTTATTTTTCTTCATTTGTGGAAACTCTTCCAGATACTGTGTGCAATTTACCAAGTGTGATTTATGGACCCAGCCCAACCTCTGCTGAAATTCACAGGAGGCTTTACATTGATTACAAAAGTCAGTCATTACAGAAGCAAAAAAATTTTTGATGAATTCTCACTGCAGCCATAGCTTTGTGAATCCCAATGCCTGTATGTTAAATACTACTGATGTCACAAAATTTTAGGAATGCAATTAGGTGTTTTTTTTTTTTCCCCTCTAATATTACTTAGATGTAAATAAATTTAGGATCTATGATTGGAGACTATAAATTTCCTTCCCTGTTATTATTCTATGTCATTGTAAACACTGGACGTAGTCAAATTATTGAGATGTCTCTCAATCTTGAGAGCCAGCTAATATAATGATATCTGCTAATTTATCAGAACAATATTAGCAGTTAATGAGGTTGCATTTAGTTGGTGCCAAGTAATTAAATAGAATGTAATGAAGTGCTAAATATATCTAAAACTTTAAGCTTTGGTATTTTAATATAGAAGTTGTGTGTGTGAGAGAAAGCAGGAAAAAGAGAGAGAAAGAAAGAGTCAATATCATTTAATCTTCTATGCTTCTGTCATTCACTGAAATATACTTCACTGCATAGCTGAAAACTAGAGAAATAAAATATATATTTTAATTTGTAGTTATACTGAAACTTTCACCAAATTCACAGAATTAGCTCACCTAAAGTTTTAGTCAATTAAAACTGTTAAAACATGGTTAAAACTGCATGTACATGTTCATGCATACATCCATACTAAATAATTACAGTTTTAAAATTAAGTTTTTCTCAGAGGTACCTTTGCATACAAAATTTCAGATGTCAAGGTCCAAAAGACGAGGTGAAACTTCCCCCGAATCTTTGGTCACTAAAGTTTCACAGAAAATCTGCAGAATAGTGAAGCTATTTGTCTTGTAGAATTTCCTGACAGATACAGCCCAAAGGCACCCTCTGTTTTGGCACACATAGTTCAAAATGGAGCAAGAGAAAGTCTGGTCCAGTTCTGGATCCATGCCTGGCTTTTGTTGGGCAGAAACTGGAAATTTAAAATGCTCAGCGTTTTCCCTACTTCAGGCTGCTGCACATTCTCTACCTGTTCCTGATTCAGTATCTAACAGATACCATTTTCTCTTCCCATTTAGATAACACTATGTAATGTAGGTGAGAGATATAGTGATCAAGTGAATATGTAGCTAATTGCAGACAGGAAGATATTTTGATTCCAGTAGTTCTTTATTGGTTTGAATTAGGTTTAATCCTGCTCAGAACTCTGCTTTTAAAATCTTGCTTCCAGTATTTGGGAGTAAACCCACTATCACTCACCTCTTTTTAAAATAAACATATCAGTAAAGATTCATCTTTAATAAAATTTCATAGGTTATATATGCAGAAATGCACATATGCTAGAATATATATGCTGTATTTTAAAATCATTAAAAACACACCATTTTATTGATAAAAACACTTAAACTCTCTCCCTTTCTCTCTCTGTGCTTCTCTTGGGAGCTTTAAACTCAAACGACTCTGATAAAATATGAATGCTTCCATTGATTTATTGTTAATAGCAAATAAATAAATTTAGGGGAGAAAATGTACTTTGAGGCATTATTGTCACTGAGGGACCAACAATGTCTTCAGTTTTCATATATCTGTACAGAAATCTGTTGAGAATCTCTTTTGCATATTCATGGACATGATCATTCTAGTAAACACTATCTGTAAGTAAAACTTTTCATTCCTTTACCATACTACCTAGTTTACAGACAAAAAAAAAAGTCATTATTAGTATTTTTGGTAAAAGTTAATATTAAAAACATAATTTCTAGAATGAAGCAAGGAGGATGCTTATACAAATGATTAAAATGAAAAATTCGCAATAGTCTCAAGATCATTGCTTTAGAACTTCTCTATGAAATTAATTTGCCATGTCTTTTCATCACTTGATACACAGATGCCTGTTGTGCCTTTTTTTAGTGTTATTTTGCTGCCTTTCCTCTTAAGTGCTGTTATTTCTTTGAAATGTAAAATCATTTGTAAAATTATGATAAAGACATACTTAAAGCATCCTTCAGAAGATTTAAAAGCACAAAAGTTTAAAAGCAAATATCCGTGCCTTTTATATGAATGGTGAAAATACCAGAAATAAGCAAACCCCAAGTCTGGATCTGCTCGTATGGATTGCAACACTGGCTGCCTGCAGCCTAACTTGCACTACAGGAGACAGCAGTGCAGAGTCTGAAAGAAAGAGATCCTTTTCATTTCTGAATCAATCCAAAGTTGCCAGTAAGGACCTCTTGGGTCTCCAAGGGCACTGCACAGTCCTGTGGTGCATGGATGTACCAACACAGGCAGACAATTTTGTGGCATGATGAAGGAAAAGTACTTTGGAACACCTAAGGAAATTATCTTGGCCTGATTTTCATAGTCAAATGTCCAAAGTAATCCAAACGCTACAGTTGCACAACAAGAGAATACAGACTATTGTCGACTACATTGCTGAGTGAGATTTACACTAGCAGTCTTCAGCAATTACCCCATTCTAGCAGCGACTACTCAAAAATAAGAATGAGAAAGAGCCAGAGAAACCTCATTGGAGTAGTCAGTTTTAGTGACAGCTGTGAGTTTTCCTGGACATTTTTTTCCTACCAATTTATTGATCATTGTGTATAACATAATTCATTTGTATTAGATGGACCTTTGGATAGCAAATGTTCATCAAGACCTTTTGGTTTTGGCAGAGACTGGGTGAAGATGACCAACTCCTGCTGCTTACTCAGCACTTAGCTTATGCCTGAGACTAACAGAGATCTAGAAAAGAAGCTTTCTTTTGCTTACATCTGCTAAGGAATGTAATGAAAGAAAGGTATTGTCACAGCACATCTAACACACTGTTATAGCAAGGGTCCTATGAAATCGACTGGATATGGGCACTTCATTACTTTTTTTGAAATAGGACCCCTAATATCTTGGTAGAACACCAGAGTGGAGCAAAAGGCTAAGTCAGGTTGGTTTCAAGTTGTCTTTGGTCTTCACTGGCTTTGGGACTTCATATATATATATATATATATAATATATATATATATTTATATATAAACTTTTAGTATATATGTGAATTTGAAAGGATCAAAATATCTTTGAACATTCGGCCTTTAATGATGATACGCCCCCATTTACCTATCTGTATGTTGATAATGATTATCTTTTACCTTTTATTTTTAGGTCTGCAGATCAAAGGGACCTTTTGAAATGATCTCGAGAAGAGATCCCTATTAACTGTAAAAGTTAAAGCTTACTGAGCCCAAATCAACTTCACATTAAACATGATATTTTTATGGTTTATGCAATGCTGGCTCAATGTTTCCCATAACTTCTGATTTCTCTAAGAATTTCCTGGAAGAAGAAAATTCTTCAGAAATCGCTGTTTCTGACTAAAATGCCATTGAAGAGAGTTTTTTTTTTTTTTTTTTTTAATGGGTCTTTGTGCTTATTAAAAAGCAGTGCAATCAATTGCTGTAGCTCTACAAGGTTTTCCTTTAGTTATTCTAATGTTGATAAAAAAGGAACCAGGAATAGCTTGAACTGCTTTATTTGATACGGGCATTACTGGCAATGTATTTGCCTTAATGAGAAAAACCAACACCACCATGGACTTTTGTTTTTCTTTTTCTTCTGTTGTTTTGTTTATTGCTGTAGCATTTTAAAATACTTTTATTTCAGATTCTGTGCTCAATTTAGGGCTTAACGTAAATATTATGCTTTGCACTGCTGCTCAAATGAAGCTCATAGTGTAGAACCTACTGGCAGCAGAGTGTGACTTATATTTCACATATCACAAATGTTATGAAGTCTTACTTAACAAAAAATCAGAGTTTCACAGCCTAAAGCTTGTTATTTAAAACCAACCTTTTTTGGGTAAATCAAACTCAGTACAACATAGTAATAAAAGTTTACCTCCAGTACCTCCATAATTCCCTACAGCTGCTGAATAAAAACATGCTACTGCAATGCCACCCAGCTTTGTCAAACAGTAAGAAAATGCCTCAGAAAGCATTCTTCCTAGTTTCACAGAGATTTATGAGTGAAAAAGAAAAAAAGAAACCCACTCTATAATAACTTTTTGCAGCTGAAGGCTTATTTACAAAAATGTGATATTTGTCTTAGATTATAATTCACTGTAAGTAGAATTATTTCACAGATTTTTCATGCAGATTGGGTGCTACACATTTTGCCCTAATCCGTTTAAACAAGACTATCATTCCCCCAATCTAGACACAAGTTGTGATTCACCTCATGTAATTTCAGCCCTGGAGAAAAATCTGGTTTACAGGGGAAGCCAGCGGCTCAGCTCCCTCCAGAGCTGAGGGAGGGAAGCACAAACCTCTCGGGAGCAATTCCTCTCCTTCATGCAAGTCTATTGTAGGTGGAGAGCCTTGCTTTCTCTCTGAGTTGAGAAGGAGCCTAAATGCTGAGCTGAGCTCCAGATCTGGGGGTCACCTGCACCCAAACCCGCACATCCAAACCTCGCACGGGCATCCTTGCTAGCAGCACAGTTGTGCCTTCCTCTGCTGGTCACCCGACAGGGCCTTGTGTAACTGGGGCTGTAGGAAGTCCCTGACAAAGAGCAATAGCAATTCATTTCATTAAATGATCAAGAACTACAGGCAAGGATTTATGTTTTCCAGAATCCCTTGCACCGGTAAGCTGTAGCCGAGCACTTACAATATAAAATCCTTGGACAGAAATTGAGACCTTCTTGAAGTGTACTTACTGCAGCAGGGTAGTGGATGACCTTGGACGAGGTGGCTGGGTACCAGTTCAGATAAATATTAAGTGAAACAATAAACTTAATGGTTCTTTTGAAAAATGCAGCGTGGCTCAGACTCTAATCTGGTTTGTTTAACAGTGAAAAACATTTTCCCTCACAAGCTTCTTTTTTTTTTTTTCCCTTGCATGGACTTAGTTCAATTGGAGACTTCTAACTGTGCTACAGAAATAAAATGACTTAATGTGTACCTTTAAACCGGGTCATTAATCTTCCATCATTCACATCCTGTATTATGCCTTAGCTTACATTTAATGGAATATTTAACTGCCTTAAGAGGAACAATAAATTGAAGTCAATGCTTCCCTTCAAGTTTTTATCCATAATTTCACAGAAATAAAAGAAAAACTGTTGACTGGGAACCATTGTGATGTTTTCTTAATAGCATTTTTTGTGAGTATACAGTGAAATTCCATTTCAAAACGTGCTAACAAAATTAAAAAAAAGAAAAAGAAAAAGGATGTTTTGTAATTCCTCAGCTTCAAATGCTGCAGAGTGTAATGTACGGAAGGGTTTTTCCTTGGTTATCCTGGGAGACCACATGCTTTTTAGTGCTTGATGCAAGGTTCTAAAAAGAAAAGCTCTTCTCCCTTGATTTTGAATAATATATTGTTCAAAAAATAAAGCATATCTTTGAGGACAGGTATCCTCAAAACACTTTCTAAAAATAATGAATTCAGAAATTCCCTTTCCACTGCTCACACCCAAATTTCTTTCCCCACAGAGGATTCAGATAATAGTAAACCTTTCCCAACCAAAACCTCACCCCAAGTATTGAAACGTGGAGCATACCCTGAAGATAGCAACACGCCAGGTAGAAAATAAACCGTAACGACTTTCTACAGAGACTTCAGATCTGTGGGCTGGTGCTTCATGCCCACCACCAGCCTTCCTCTCGCAGGGAAATCCATGGGGTTTCTGCAGTCAGGAGGGGTGAGTCCCTCTGCTCCCACAGAACGAGCACATGGATGGCAACGCCGACGAATTGTTGGTGGAGACGTAGGATGAGATGATAACACCAGGAAGCTAATTCCCCTCTGTTCCCAGTCACTCACAGGGAATCTATTTCACACTGGAAGAACCCCAGAGTCCTGCTCAGGCTGCAGCTGTCCTGGCACACTAACTACAGAACAAGACCCAGCAAAAGAGTGTTTCCATCCTATTACACCTGCCAAAATCATGCTCACATGACTGTTATGGTTTTAGTATGCCCCGCCTGACCTGCCATTGTGCCACAATTTTTAGAAAAATGAAAACTGGAAAATCCCAAGAAAATATTTCACAATCCCACATGTAAATACTCTGGCAGCTTTGAGATTCATTTTGCCATGTGCCAGGATGGTGGAGAAATGGCTCTGCCAGTGGAGTTCTGGGGATACTACAGAGACATGCTGGCTGCCAGCTGACTCTGCTGAACAGCCTTTTCCAGATCAACATCCTTTCCTTTCTCTTTCTTCTTCTCTAATTATTTATTTATTTTTAAGGAAGAATGCCTACAACATTAACAAATAGCTGTCACTATACATACGCCATACCTCTGTGCCCACCAGAAAGATGGGATGTGCTCTGATGCATACCAACAATGATAAAAACTACAGTGGGGCCAAAGGGCCTGTCTGCTGCATTGAAAACTACTTAGAAGAAATGTAAATGAAATGTAATTTAAAAAGCTTTTTTCATTATTGACCAAACTTTTTTGTATTATGACATGAAGAGAAAGCAGTCTCTTGCCCCAACCCAGGTGAAGGTGCTGCATGAGACTGGCCCTTCCCCACTTAATGCAGGCAGCAGTTTCCTGCTCTGTAGGTTTTGACCTTGTCCAGATGGTCTTCACAAGTTTCAGATCCTATTACTCATTCCTCCAGGAAGTACAATTTCTGGTGGCATGTAAGTGCCAAGAAGTAGGATCAAACTGATAGGTACATGGAGCACAGTGTGCAGGCTTCCACAGCCAGGTCAGTTGCACTGCTCTGCAAGCTTTACATATAAATCACGGTTATTGCTATTTACCCTCTAAGCAGGGAATCTGGCAAAGTTAGGAGTGAGTCCAATGCATCTGAACCAGATGGCCTTTGAAGAAGTTGTCCAGGAAATCATATATTTGTATCAAGTGTGCTCTGAGAGGATAGAAAGGAGCCAGGAATCTTAAGTACCTCTCCATTCTCTGCTCGCTTATCCATCCCGTGGGATAGATCCCTTTCAGTCTTATTTGAGAATGAATTAACTTTCAAAATTGCTTTAGAATCAACTGAATGTGAATGGCAAGTTTTCTGTTGGCTTCAGGAAGCAGCACTGCAAGTGGGGATTTTTTGTTTTTATTTATTTTTCTGGGAGATTGCAAAATAGAAACCTCCCCCAGATTTCTTCCCTTTCTGCAGACAGCACACGAGATTAGTCCTAAGTGTAAAAATCCAGCAAAGAGTAATAGAGAAATGAGCACAGCCTCGGTGTGTGCCAGGGACGGGGTTGCTCAGGGCTGAGGTGACACGTGCTCCTGCTCACCATGAGGCTGGTGGCTTTAGCATGTCTCAGCTCTGCCAGCTGCTGTGCCAGGCTCCACAGTCAGCCTTGGTGATGCCAGGGCAATTTGTGCTGACGCAGGCAAAGATCACAGAAACCCTCGTCACTTCTCTTGGCAACCTCTGTAATCACAGATGTGCAGAAAAGGCTGGGACAGGATGGGGTGTCAGGAGTCACAAGTAAGGCCAAGTCAGATCATTAGGAACTGTTTTCCTCTGTCCCTAGTTTCTGTACACGGAAACAGCTCATCTTTTAAGGACAACCTTTCTGTTATCAGGTAGTCTCTGGCCTCTTTAAGGACTTATCAGGGAAAGCATTCCAGAGAGGTATGGCTATTATACTCTTAGATGTGGAAAACCATGAACATATACTACAAGGGCATTACCAGATTTCACTCCTGTGTGAACAATTAGAGTTACACACACATTCTGAGCAGGTATTGTTAGAGATTAAAATGTGCTTAGCTTGCATGCTGACTGGAGGCACACTGCTTGAAAATCTGCCTTTGCTCACATCTCCTGAAAAGGAGAGAGTAAGGTGCTAAGACACAAGCCTATATATATATATATATATATATGCAAATTTCATGCTTTGCAAATGTGGGTCAACATACTGGCTTCATCAAAAGGAAGCAGCCGAGCCCTCCTGAAAGGGAGCACACCTGCAGACATGCTGCCACACTGACTCTGTGCACTGGATGTGGTGGAACGGGGGAAGCACCCCACAAGAGCTGTGCAGTGCACACATGGGGCCTGCCACACATCATGCTCAGCTCTCATCCTATCAGGACTCTCTCTTGCTTCAGGGAATCAGGATTTGTCCCTTAATAGTGTTTGCTCCAGTCTTTGCAACTGCTATAATGTAGACCTTAAGCAAAGTTATGAATAAGACCAATTAGGAAAGTAACATTATTTTATTAAATCACATTAAGTATTAAGGGATCATAATTTACACATAGTCAGCATACATAATCTTATTCCTAGGGCAAAAAGTGTAACCCTAACTCGATATTAAAACCGGAGAGAAAATGAATCTGCATAACATCAAATTATTTAACGTCTAGATCACAATAACACTTTGCAGGTAGTGAAAGTTATCTGGGCATCAGGCAGTAGTGAGGCAGCTTTAAAATAGCTTATATCAATCCTGGAAAATCAGTAATTCTATCTGAATTGGTATTTTCTCTTCACTGCTTTTGTTTGGATAAGTAAAAATTTAAAAAAGGAAAACCATTTTTTTTTTTACAGTATTGTAGGGAGTTGAATAAAATTATTCTACTTTTCACTAACTGTAGAAGAGGTGTTTTTGTTAGATGCTTATCTAATGTCCTCTTCTTCTTCTAGATTTTGTATATTGTGAATGTTTCAGTATCAGTTGGGAATGGAAATCCAGGTGGCATAATGGAGGTAAGAAATTTCTATTCAAGTCCTAAGGATAGCAATGACAAATTGCTGTAAAAAGGTCAAATACTTTGTGATAGTTCAACTCACTGGAGACGGACTAGTTAATGAAAACCTTATCCAGTTGTTGCACGTTACACTCTTCCCTGGAAAATTTTACTTTTAACTTCTCTCACCCCTGTGACTTTTATAGAGCAGGGATTTGCCTTTCCTCCAGAGTTTAATGAGATGGAGAAGGAAGCAGATGAAGATGGTATGTGACGTAGGATGAATAAGCATGGAAAATATCAATAGTAGCTCAGTATACACAACAGTGAAAGGTCAAATTGACGAATACATGCTGGCGTTAAGTATCAGCATTTCCAGCATGTAGATAGCACTCTTCAGAAGCAGAAAGCATAGTCTGCCCAGCCTCACGGCTGCATTTCCATTCTGAACACTGAGAGCAATCACATAAGCTCTGATAGCATTTTGGTAGGTATGGCCTGTTGTGATGAGTTGTAATCAGCGTTTACTTCACAGATAAAAGAGCTCTAAAGTCAATGACAACAGAAACACAATTTTTCCTGTTGATTTCTTTCCTTTTGTGCTCCTAAAGTAGCTTCTTTTCATTTCAGCCCAACGAGACCACAGCTACAGTTCACTTCCATAATGACACAGCTAGGAAAGAGCAACTCATTTCAACCAAATCCTGCTTCTCCTGGAGGCCTCAGACACTTAACCCTGACAGTCTCTCTTTGAAGGACAGATTACCGTTATGCTAGTACTACTGCCCAGGAAAAAATTGTGTATAGTAGGGTTTACATGCCAAATGGCTGATTCTAATCTACTATTGTCATCGTTTAGTAATCATAAAGGTAATAGGTGTGTTATATCTAAGCATGCTGCATAAGTGTTTTGTGTTTTGGAAATCCCAGCCATGTTTCCTGCTCACCTGGTGCATGCTATGGGACAAACAGATATTGAAATATCAGAGTAACTATTAAATTTCTATCAGTCAAACCAAAATAGGATGCATGTTTCTAGTTTGAGCCCCCTGCCATTTGTTCTGCATTTAGAATGTAGTTATGTTTTAAAAATAATGCAGTTTTAAAACACAACATTGAGCCATTCTAAATGAGTACCAATACTTAGCAGAAGCCTGGACTCTGACCTTTCCAGGATACACTGCCACTAATGATACACCTTAGAAACTAACAACGCTCCTTTATCCATTACGATTAATGCAGTTTTATTTGGACCATATGTTGTTCTTCCAATATTAGACAGATCTGATAGCACCAGCTTAGGAACTGGCTTAACTTCTAAGATATAAATAGCCTTACTGAAACCAGGGAGAGCTCAGTACACACTAAAATAAAGCCTGTGCTTAGGCAGTTTGCTCTGTTAGGGTTATAGGTGTGAGAGAGAGACTGAAAGTTAAGGTCTCATGTGCAAGAGACCTGGCTGAAAGATGTGTAATGGGTGCAAGTGAAAAAAGTGGAAAAAAAAAAGGGGGGGGGTGTTCAGGGCTGTGTCCCACATCCCAACACAGAGCAGACAAGGTGCGATGCTAGAGGTAAACCTGAAAGTAGCATTTAACTGAGAAATGTCAGATGTATGTCCCTAAGTTTAGATCCCCAGACTGCCCACTCCTGACACCACTGAGCCTCAAATCTAATTGCTGCAGGATTTACGTGCTGCTGAGGCTCCCTTCTTCATCTGGCTTGCAAAGCTCAAATTAGCAGGCACTTTCAAAATGAACCTAGCAGAGTAATTTCTGCATAAAACACAACCCAGAGAGCAGAGAACCAGACAAAGATACTACTCTCATTTCAAAGCAGCAGTGTTTTGAGGACCTGTTACTGCCCCACAGGTGCTGTGGTCCCAGCCCGTGTGTGGCTGAGCAGAAAGGATGGTGCGTGGATGCAGCCAGGGAAAATAGTTACTTCGGGAAATTGTGCTCCATTCCCACCCCTTCACTGCAGCATCCCCTGACAGCTGAAGAGCTGCGATTTGATCAGTTTCTGCACTGATATTAACAGACCTACAGTCCAAGATATAAAGCGCAGCTGAGAGAGGAAAAAGTCCAGAGGCTTTTGCTTGAAGGGCTGTAATAGTTTTATTTCTCCTGCACAGGTTATAGAACAATTTCACTGTCTCAGGTTTATACGGTGAATAGAAAATTCAGTTTCAAGTGATTGGGTTTAGATTTGCAAGTAGCTGTTAAAATAGAGCCCAAATATAATGGAACATTGCTGTCATCTGAGGGCTCTTCGGTGTTCTTCATGAAAGGAGCTCAGTTCAAAAAGGAATGAGTACCTACAACCTAAAATATCTCGGCACATTTGACAACCTCATTGAAAACCTCAGCGGAGAGGCCTATTCTCAATTTTACAGGTGACAATCGAGGCAGAAAGTGTGGGGTTGCGTGAATGTTTCTTCTACTGATGTTCACAACTTTGTTTGAACAAGTCTTCGCCCAACAGTTTTGCTCATACCCTGTATCAGCAAAGCATTTGGACACATTCTGTACCTTAACGGTGTGAGTTTTCCCAGTGAATTCTTTGACAGTTCCCTGCCCTACAAATCTTTAAAGATTCAGGGCTTGGATTCACACAGAATGTGGCACAAGTAAGAAAGAAAAGTATGTGATGGTTTCTTATTTGTTTCTGTATTTGTGGCATTTTCTACTGCTTTATAAAAGTGCTCATTATCACAGCCTCATCTACCTTGTCATCTGTACTGAGACAAGGAAAGAAAAAATTTGCATATATAATGAAGAAGGTAAATAAAGCACTGCCCTGGAGGTTCTTCATGGAAAAACCTAGGATATTGCTGATACTGTTGCCCCTCTTTGGTTGTTTTATGCGAAGATTCAGCCATACATGTCAGAAATGGTGCGTGGAAATGAAGAACTAATCAAGAGCAAGCTGCTGGAGAGCACAATACACACAATACTTAAATGGTACCAAGTTCCAGGGTCTCACAGCATAAATGGAGATGTCTCATTAAAGAGACCCATCACTGTATACAGAACCTTTTTTTTTTTTTTTTTTTTTTTTTTTTAAATAATCACCTCCTCTTCTCCTTTTTTCTCACTCTCAGTGCTTTGGTTTGTGATCTGCTTCAAAAAATAAAAATAAAAAATAATAGAATTCTCTAGCTTGGAAAGCAAGAAATCAAATTTCAAAGTTAATACCTGATTCTCATCTTCTTGTATATTTTATTTTGCTGTTTTCATTTTAGCTGCTGTGTAAATTTTCCCCTCTCCCTTGAGAAATTTTGCTTGGAAACAGACCTGAAACTTCACAGCTTTTATTCCCTTTTTCCTGACTGTCCTAATCCTTACAATACATAACTTTGAGTTCTTTGTGGTTGTTGAACTGCTTCTCTATTCATCTTTGAACCATCTTGGTGGCTGAGAAATAGACAGCAATACTAACATCGAATAACAGTAAAATAGAGGTAGTAAAAGGGATATTGCTCCCAAATTCACAAAAACAAGTCTCCACATGATTAACAAACAGCTTTTTGGCTGGTTGAATTCAGCTCTGCCTGCAGGCAGAACTGTGCTAAGGATGCTTGGGTACCTCTGCCACCACTTCCAGTTCCCAGCTGGCACCCAGGGTGAACGTTCCCAGGGGAAAGGGATTTCAGACCACAGGAGCTGAAAACCCAGACTGCCTACTCCTCAATTTTCAGTGTTTGAGGAAAACCAACCTTGAGTGGACCATAGACTTTTCAGTGTTCAGACTGCCAGTTTTCCCACAGCAATGTATTTCCAGTGGCAATACAGGTCCAGTACTATTACGTTCTCTTACAAGGACCTGTGTTATAATTTGTTTAAAGAATCCATACTGTTATTAGCTGAACATATCCACTTTTGGCTGATCCCTACCTATTCATAGCAGAGAGAACCAAGGGACAAATTATATCCTTCTGCTTCTGATGTAGATAAATATGACCATATAAAATTACTCCTTCATTTACGGAAATTGCCTTTCAGTCTTAAAAGAGATGTGTGTGTCCATTGTACCTCTTTCTTGATCAGATATTATTTGAATCATCATCTCTATGATTCACAGTATGCACCCTTATAATTTTTCCAGCTACATCTCTTAGTAATATCTCCAGAGAGAACTAATTATGCATGCAAAGACGACTCACAGAAAAACTGTTGCTAACAAATCATCCAAAATCCCAATTCTTAGCAAGTTTTTCTTTTCTCTTCCTGCACTGATATGATCTTTTTGTTTCAACCCTCTAACTTTTAACTCTTTTACCTCCAGTCCCTGCTCCTCCAGTATCTTTCAAAAGGAGTGATGCTAATAACAGAGAGAGTTCAAATCAGTTATTTTTTCTTTTTGTCAAAACTTACTGAAAGAAAAATAAGATAAAGATATCAAAACCTGTCCAATAAAGAAATCTTTGCCTTCCCAGCCTCCTCAAGGAATCATCTCAAGGAAGTGTGATTTGTCTCTGATGACAGAGACAAAATTAGAGAATGTACTAAACAGTCACCTGTGAGAAGGTGGGATTGGATTTTTCATTACATTTTTAAAGTATAAAAGCCCTCATCACTGTTCAAAAGAGAACCATCACAGACCCTTAACATGATTTTACATCTGGTCAAGAGATTGCTCAGAAATGATATGTTAGTAGAAAACATAGAATATAATGTGCTACACAGGAAGAAATTCATATTGCTTGGACCATCAAGGAATGGTTTTAATATTTTTAATTTCACGACGGCTATATTTGGTAACTCAAGCAATGGAAGCTGATTACATAGCATTTTAATTATACAAAAATGCTGTGTTTTGAAGGCAGCAGACTCCAAATGAACTGGGAAAAATCTTGCAGAGGAATCAGAATATCCTTGTCATTCCTAAGAGTCCATAGAGTTTCTTGTGAGGTATTTTTTTTTTTTTTTTTTAGAAAAAATAGTTTGATGTTGCACAGCAGCAGACAAACTCTGAGAACTTGTGAACACTTCCTTTGTCTTTTCTTGCCAGATTTGACTCAGAAAGGGCAGCGAGTACAATACAGACAAAACCCTCCAGTTTAGCAACACTACACCTTACCCATGCCACTTGTTGGGCACCGTACTGCTCTGTGGCTCGTGTCCTTGCACTGGGTGTTCAGAGGCTGGTGCTCTACTGAAGGCACGCACAATACGGACTCCTGATGGCTCTTGAACAGGAGGACCTTTATTGCCATTTTTCACGACTACATATACTTTCCCCGTAGCCCCAGACGCTGTCCACGTGCCCGAATCTGTCTTACAATTGGTTAGAGACCCTCAAACACACGCCTTGAGCCAGCGGGCAATTGGCCACTGCCCCAAACTCATCTTTAACACTGTAGCCAATTTACTTTATATCGTCCTTGCTCAAGTTTTTGGTTCTACCCGTTTTCCTCATTATCTCTAACTCAGGGACGTGTGAAACAGCGCGAAGCCACCTGTGAATTCCTTTCCCACAAAACAGCACAAAGCTCCCTGTGAATTCTTCTCCCACACTCTACCAAACTGCCCATTTTACAGACCCTTTCTGTTCATATTTTTAGTGATTTTTTTTTTGTTCTTCATAGGACCCCAGGTCAGAAGGATTGTTATAACTAGAGGTGCACAGCTAATTCTTCAACTTATGGAGTTCATTAATATAATTCACTTTTATTTAATAAAAAATGGCTATTTCAATTTGCTTAAATCAGCAGGAGTATCCCATGCCCTCAGCACTCACAGGAGTATCTGAGAACCTAGGAACTCATTGGTTTAAAACTAAAGGCTTAGACTGGAGTTCTTTGCTGGATCAGTGTGCAGAGGGACTACCTTCCTTGTAAAGCTATCCCAGAAGTTTTATCAATAGTAAGAATTTCCTGTTTGGCCTCACATTTCTCCGACATTTTGTGACGAGGGTTTTTTCATATGGCCCTGTGATTCCTTATACAGATGAATCCTGACTGCTGATATTTTCAAGTCATATTTAACACTATTGTACAACAATCATTCAAAACCGTGTTCACATTCTTCCTTTTCTAATCAATAGCTAAAGCAATTGGCAGTAAAAGTCAAATAGGAAATTATGAGAGCTTAAAAGAGAAAATTGCCCCAGTATGCCCTTCTCAAAAGTCTATAAGAAACTGATTTCATTACAAGTTATTTCCCTAGGTTTGGGCTTTTCTCAATTGCTGATGATTGATGTGGCAAATTTTATTTTCACATTTAATAGATTTTAATCTGTAAAACATTTCTGTATCAAAATGAATCTGAAGATGCTTTTTATGAGGTTTACCTCCCAATAAACTCCTGCAGAGTTCTCCCAAGCTGGCAATGAGCCTGTCATTTCAAGCTTAGCAGCATATTCTCAGCAATAGTTAGAAAAGCTGTACCCTCGTGACAGCTTTACAGTGCAGTAATATCACTTTGTCCATAACCTTGAAGAAGCTGCTGTCCAGGTTACTACTGTCACGTTGGAAAACATTTTTCTTCTTTCCAGTATTAAGTCTATAGGTCTGCAAGTGAGAATAATTAAACACAAAGCTAGGGTTTGGGGTCCAGTGCACCACCTAGAATAAGCCAATATAACTCATTTGACATAAACAGCCCTGTGTTGCCTCTCATACAAAAAATCTTTCCCTCAATAGATAAGAATTTGTAAAGCAACAAAATAAATCAATTGTAGAGGCAATCCATAGATTTACAATATCACTAGAAAAGAAAGAAACATTTTTTAGACAGAAAAATCTTGACTGCGGCGGAACCACCATTTGGCAACACCTGCTAATGTCCCAAGCAAAATTAATGGAAAGAAATATTTAGTCTAACTTTGAGATTTTTTTTATTATTTTAGTTCTGAGGATTTCCACAGTAGAAGTTAACGTCTTACCCTAAAAGTAGATTTTCTCTCTTTACAATAAGTAAATAAATAAAAAAGAAAAAACCCTACCCAGCAAAGAACTTTACTAGGAAACTAAATTGCCCTCTCAAAAATGCAGCCATCAACAAAAACGGAAATCTTGACTACAGCCATTTCTCCTGGCTGCACATCTCTTAACAAAAAATAATGGAACTGAAGGAACAGCAAGAAGATTAGATATCAAAAAAGGATTTATCTAAGTGAGTGTGAGCTTTTCCATATCTATCTGCATACAGAGCCACCTAGAAAGGGACAAGTTTTGTGTTTTGGGAAGCTACCTATAACCTTGGCCCATTACCTACAGAGGCATAGTCTACATGCCTATCTATGACCCTTCTCAGAAAGTCAACAAAGCTCTGGCATCAAAAATGGGAGAGCCTCTGCAAGCACTGGATCTGAACATTTCTATATGAAAAGAAATCTTATGCAAATAACTGTGAGATCTCAACACACGCAAATACTTGCTTGTATAAGGCCCTAGTGAGATTGCAAGAAGAGATACAGTATTGTGAGACAATTCCACATACAACTCCAGCATCCAAACCTTTAGAAACCCAGGCAAAGTCCCATGTTTCAAGTAGTAGCTGTTATTCTATTACACAGTCAATAAATGTAACTAACATATCTGTCATTGTAAAAGGATATTTTGAAAACCCCAAATTTATAACTCATATTATTTGACCTTCCTTTAGCAACACACACACCAAGTGGAGTACTGCCCATATTCACCTGTGAAAGCTCTATTGCTCATCTCCTGGAGATAAAGGAAAAAACCTGTCTTCATAAAATTGGCAACATAACTGAACAAGGGGGAAATGGCATTTTAAATCAGATGTGCTACAGTTTTCATGGTTAATGCAAGTCTTTAAACTTGATTTAGGTAACACATGCCTGTGTTACTGCAGCAGGCTTTGCTCTGAGAAAGAAAGGGCATTGTTTGATTGAGGGTTTGTAACTTTAAATAAGAACAATTAAAATGTATTTGATGTTTGAAAACAAACACACTTGTTTTCTTTATTGACTTTTAAAACCTGCCAAGCTGCTACTATTGAACCTGTCAATGGGCTCATGCGATGATTATAGACAGGAACACAGTGACTTTATTTTGAAAATATACAGGAAATGCTCTTGTTCTGGTAACTCAATTTTAAGATCAATATCATTCAATTATTTAGCATTTTAATCTTACTAATAGTGCAGAGAGTACTACTGTATGTAATGGAGGAGGGAAGCTCTAGGATTATTTATTGGATACTGCATGCTCATGACAGACTGGAGCTCACACTTGCAGGGTAGCTTTGAATAAATTTTATAGAGATGATCCTGACTCATCCTGGGAAGTTGTGTTTCTGAGCTGGTGGCAGAACCAGCTCTCAGCCATTCCCATGAGGCATCGTTGAGATGTCAGCACTGGGGCAGTGGAGGACTGCAACCCTGAGCGCTCAGCAGCAGCAGCAGGGCTTGTGATGGCAGAGAGACAGCAGGGGTCATTCTCTCAGCCCTGTGGCTGTCCCTGGGGTGCTGGTCCCAAGAGCTGTTTGATAGCATGGCCCCAGATCAGCAAACATGCTGGAAACCGAAGAGAAAAATGGGGCAAGTGACTAGCAGAGAAACAATCCATGAACAGTTGGTCTCAGGGAATGGGCTTTGGAAGTTTTTCAGGGAAACTGGAGGATCTGAACCTTCTCCCCACACTTACACTGAGGTGAAAGGTGTAATGGAAAGGTCTCTGTGAAAGGCTTTTCATGGTTATTTTCTGTCCAGGGATTTTCTATGGGATAGCATTATCACTTGTCACTAAATATTTAAGAGCATTATGCAAGGAAATACATACTGTCATTACAACTCAACACAGCAACAGCTATCAATATTTTACAAAGAGAACTGGCATAAGCCAGAGCTTGAGGATCACTTGACATATTTTTTTTAAGCTTGCTATTTGTCATCAATTAATTAGAATTCACAATTTGGAACCGAGATTTGTTTAAGAACTCCCAGGAAGCCAATGGCACTAGTCATTTCATAGTTTTGTGCCTCCTTTTCTGAATGTTGTACAGCTGGGAGAAGTATTGTATCAAATGGGAGATGCAAGCTGAACATTTACCAAAACTTGTGGCAGGATTATTTTCTGTACATTAACTATATCTTGTATTTGGAGTAGCACAGACCACTTTGAAGGTCTGAAGTGAAGTTTGTGCTCTGCTTCAGTGCTGTAAAAGTAGCACTTAATTTTCACAATAAGTGAATACATTTACTACTAAAAATGTACAGTGAGCACTCTTACACACTGCTTTAAGAGCTGCTAGAAAAGAACTTGCTATACTATAATTTGAGAACAAGATATACGGGAATATATTGGCATGACCCAAAGAGTGTACATCTGCCCTGTTCACCTGTTTGGCATCAGACTCCTCACGCAACTTAAACCTGCTTTGGCTCACTGTGCACTTTTCTCCTTTGGAACTGGGTGGCACTTCTTTCCTGTGATTCTGTGTTTCTGTTTATTACCTCATATCTAAAATCCTTGCGCTTATAGACATAATTCAATTTAACATCTGTTCAGATAAAAGTAAAAAAAATAAAAATCTACTGATTTAAGAGAAGTCAGGAGCTTTATCCTTTGTGAAGCTTCTGTTTCTGGGTACTTTCCTTTTTCCCAACATTTAAGCTGCATTTGTACGACACGGAATTATTTTTCCCTGAGATTAACGTAAGTGGAGCTTGAATATATTGTAAATTTACAGTGAAGGCCTTGCAGCACTTTCTATAAGTGATCAGATTCTGTATTAATCTAATTCACTCTGGGAACCCATTCCACAGTGAAATCTTCATTACTGAAAATACCTTAAAGATTATTACTGTTTCTCTATTGATTTTACGGATGATGGAATCCTTGAAATTTTGTGGCTAGGGTCTGAAATGGACTCTTTCCTCTCTCTTGGTTAACTGCAGCTACAAATTGTATAATTCATGTCTCTGCAGTGAATAAATATGATTGTGCTGAACTATAAATTGCAGTTAGGAATCAATACGTTATATCCAAGACTGTTTATGGAGAATGCTTCTATCCTTCTAAAATGATGTAATACAGCTGCATTTTCTTTCCTTTCTTCTTTTTTTCCCTCTCTCCTGTTCTCAGATTTACTGTCGTTTGATTGCAATTCATTATGTGCAAAGGTTCTGCTGGAATTTGCTATGGAAAAATTATCAAGACATTCCTTTCTCTTTTGCTATTGTACTGAACTGCTCTCAGTGAAATCCCAGGGCATACAAATTGAATAAGTTTATAGATGTTAGTAATCTCTGTCTAGAGACTACCAATCTCCCTCCTATTAAACCACAATATCCACACAATTAATTGATCAGTTAAGGAGGAAAAATCAGTCTTGCAGTTCACTCAATCTAACTTTTCTGATAAGTACTGCACACAGAGTTGAAATAGAAAGAAATAATTTTCTACTTAAAAATCTTCCCATGACATTGCATTATTCTATCAGTTATTAGAAGGATCTCAGTAACTTTCTTTAAAAAAAGAATGTTAAAAGCACAGTTGAAATCAGCGTTAGACAAATATAGATTGCACAGAGCTATGAATTGAAAACAAATTAGAGTGCTTTGTCATGCTACTTGATTTTAGCAAACATGAACATCTTATCTATTTGTAATATTCCTTCTGAATACTGTTTCGTATTAATATTAACTAGTAATATAGAAATATTGTATAGCTGAACAGTAACAGAGAAGAAAAAGTATGGCAAAATAGATGCAGTCATGAAACCTGCCCCACTGAAATTGTGAATTCTGCTGTATGTTTCAGTAAGACCAGGACCACCAGTTCTAATTTTAAGTTAATCCAGAAAAATGTATTCTTCATGACTTCAGTAGAGCTGAATTACTTGCCCTTTTAAAGGGAAAATAATCCAGTTTTGACAGAGCCTTTTTTTTTTTTTTCAGAAAAGATTTTGACAAATAATGATAGTAAGTTGGGAAAGAGACAATGAATGTAGTGCTCTGTGGCTAATTGTATGCCTGGAGTACAAAATCTTTTTGTAAGAATAAAGTGCTATGATAGTTGCCAAGTATAAAATCTATCTGCACAGAGCAACCCCCAGAAATTTCTATTTTAAGCAATCTAGAACTTCTGAAATAACTGTCAGGTTAAGTGAATTATTTGCCCGAAGACACACACACAAAAAAAAAAAACCAAACCACAAAACTTTGTCTTTACTCAAAAGAACTATTTTGCCCTCTTTAAAGTTTTATTTGTATTATGTGACTACATGGATACCTAGTTTACTCTTTGCTATGCTGAACTATTAATTTCGTATCTAAACAATTCTTTTTGGCTAATGTATTTTTTTTCATAACAGAATTCTCACTGGAAATAATTTTCAGTTGCATCTTGAGTTCAAACAATTCAAGTGAAATAAAAGCAAGGTTAAATACTAATTCTATTTTTTTAATATAAATTCTATATTTGCAATGCTAATACACTAATGGATCTGGTTGCCTGTTGTCACAGCAGCCTGTGCTTCCGGTCAGTAATTAATTTTCATATCTTCATTGACTTGCAGGACAAAACATGACTCAAACATCACTAGGGTACAACCAGCATTGTGGCTAATGTTTGAAAGATTGCAGAGGAATTTGATTATTTGAAATTGCTACCAAGAACTAATGCACTGCAGTGCATGCAGCATTAAGGAGTCCAAGGCTTAGTGAAGGAATTCACTGCCTAGCACTGAGGTGCTGCAGGAGTTGGCACCTGAGCCAACTCCAAAACTAAGCAAGCCTCTTCAACTTTTTAGGCATCTGTGGGAAGATAACCGCTTCCAAAGGGCACTTCAAAGCCCCTGCTTGCCAACCTGAGAACTGCCTACAACTGGTCAATAGGAAATATGAAACTAAACCCAGGTCTCCAGACAGATTAATTACTTGGATGGATTTATATCCCAAAGTGTGTCCAGAGGTAGAAGTCAAAGATACAGGGATAGGTTTCTGCTGGACACATCCTAAAAAGGAATAATCCTGTCTCAACAAAATCCTGCAGCAGGCAGGCATTTTGTTCCTCTGTACCTGTTCAAATAGCATCAACACACAGTTCACGTAGCCAGAGACAAAAGCAATGAAGTACGAAACTGTTGTTTATTCAGAATGTTTCTTCCGTGTAAGCCCAGTCCTGCTTTCCCCCTGAAAAGAAGAGATGTGTGTAGAAGTTGCCTTGTACATTAGAAAGAGAGTGGAGCACTCTTCTGGACAGCTCTTCCTTCGCTGGCTCAATGACAATCCCCTGGCAGTTGTTTTATTTATTTATTTTTTTTAAATCCAAACTTCAGTTTTTTACCTCTTTCTGCTAAGCTTGCAAGACTTCTAAACAATACCGTTTTCAATAATTCACTAAATAATACCTAATGTCTTAAAACTTTTATAGCACTTCAGGTTGCAAGCTGGAAGAGTTTTTACAGCCTCCGAGTCTGCTACAAATCAGAGAATTCATTATACAGCAAAATACCCTCTCAAATTGAGACTGGTTTTGAAAACAAGCCTATTTTTTCTGCTATGATAGTTGCAAAATAAGTGGAGCTCTTAAGGCAAATAGGCTCCTTCACCTATGAAATAAGTGTTAAATCATTTGCCAGGCAGACACTGTAGTGCAGAAATGATTCCCACTGGCCTCCTTCACCAAAGCGACCTAGGCAAAGATTCATTTTTAATCAGCTATGGAGAGGCTGGAAAGGCTCAGGTTACTGCAGATCTGCTGGTTCTGACAAGGCTACAGCTTGTTCCTGGGTGACCCTAGCTATTCCTCTAGTAAACTATTCAGTAGAGAAAGGATATATTTTTTTTTCCCTCCAACATTTAGTTCAGGATAGGGGGGAGATACACTTATGCCCTGAAATATGAGAAGCAGAGTTTAACCACAAAAAAAGCTAAAGAAATATAAATGGAAATGAAAAATAACCCTGGACTTAATGCTGTTTGTCACTCCCTCTTATCTCATGCAATATCAGGAAGAGTTTGATTGCATTTCTGTGCTCCAACCAAGCTGCTTCTAGGAAACAATGGCAGACAGAGTAAAGCAACAGAGATGCCAGTTACTTTGGGCAGAGGCAGAATGACAAGTCTCGTGGCAAGGCAAACTGATAACATTTCATTATTTTACTGTGCTTTATAATAGAAATTGAAATAAACTTTGGTTGTCTATAAAGCAAGCCCAGAAAACTTGTCAGTTTTATGCAGAATACTCCCTGAACCTCTTTGTTGTAGCTCTTTTCCTTGGAGACATGTAATTCCTCCCCCACAAATCCAAGTTTACTCCTGGTCAGGAAAGATTCAGACCCATCATGGGAAATTGCCAGGTTGTGTCCACTTCCTGCCCGCAGTTAGGAGCGAAAAGCTCTTGGAGGTTATACCTGGCAAGGACCGCTGAAGACTTCTCAGCTGAAGGTGCCACCAAAGTGGGTAGTAAGTGGGTGAATAAGACATTCTCAAACTGACAGCTTGCATCTAGTTAAAGGCTGGATCCATTTAGCATTTAAGAATCGGAAGGCTTATGCTCTGATGGAGCAGTTGTGAACTGTCAGCTTTGGATCTAAGAACATGCTTTTGTTGCCAGAAAGATTTCCCTAACTCTCACAGCATCCCTGTCCACTGCACCTCTCCCATTTTGTTAATGTCACTGTTCTTCTGTCGTTTCCCTCCAAACTAAAACAGCCATCTATTACCTATGCAATGAAGGGTCAATATTTTCCCCTTGATTTTGCAGCTGCTCTATAGGAAGTCATTCTGTGTCTGCTAATACATCTCCTTTACAACGTACCTAACAAAAACTGATTGCTTTTGGCAAATCACGTTGTTAGCATGGTTTCACTGCATTACTTCTTTGCTGAGTGTCTCTACATTACAGGAGATCTGCTGCCATTAAGAGACAAGGATAAGAAAACAGTCATTTGGTTTAAAATGGGGTAGGAGATGAAAACACTTAATGTTGCTCTTACAGACTTAATCTAGTTCCCTGGGAACCTTTCCTTTCACTTCTTTCTTACTCTTTTACTAAGTCCTCAACAATCAGAAGTCTAAATAACAGAACTGTTAAGCAACACACAATGAACTAAATAATTTACTTACTGGAGGGTTTCCTAAGCAGAGCTTTTTTCTTTCTGAAGTTTAAGGGCTGTCAATGTACTTCAAAATCTGTTGCTTTTCAAGCTCTCCCTTGCCAGGAATACATCTGGTTCATCTAAGTGTCTGTAAACGTTGAGCTTTAATTGCTTGCTGGAAAGTCTGCATCTACAACCCAGGCTCCTTATTTAAAGGACTTCCTGAATATCTTTACTAAGAAAAAAAATCTCACTTGATCTCATGGCCTCACCTTTTTTACATACTGCATCAAAAGAACAACAACAAAAAAATTAGTTATCTTTCTTGTCTTCTGTTCTTTATTCTTCTACAGTCAAACTCTTCCGAAAATTAGGTGTGTGGGTATAACTTTAAACATACAAATGTATGAAGAAATTTGTGTCATTATGATGCACCTATTTGGTGCATCTGGTACAATCCCAGAATGGGGAGAATGAGTTGAAATATAAAACTGTTACATAGTGTAAGAAGTTGTCCTGGTTTCAGGTAGGACAGAGTTAATTTTCCTCCTAGTAGCTGGCAGGGTGTTATGTTTTGGATTAGGATGAGAAGAGCGCTGATAACATGCTGATGTTTTAATTGTTGTAGAGCAGTGCTTACACCAAGCCAAGGACTTTTCAGCTTCTCGCTCTGTCCTGCTAGCGAGCAGGCTGGGGGTGCAGCAGGAGCTGGGAGGGGACAGACCCAGGACAGCTGACCCAAACTGGCCAAAGGGGTATTCCATACCATCTGACGTCATGCTGAACAATATATAGGGGTGGCTAGCCGGGGTGGGGGGGCCGGCTGCTCGGGGATAGGCTGGGCATCGGTCAACGGGTGGTGAGCAATTGCATTGTGCATCACTTATTTTGTACACATTATTACTATTATTATTATTATTATTATTGTTATTAATTTTCCTGTCTTAATAAACTGTCGTTATCTCAACTCACAGGCTTCACTTTCCCGTTTCTCTCCCCCATCCCAGAGAGGGAGGGGGGAGGGTGAGCGAACGGCTGTGTGGTGTTTGGCTGCCAGCCGGGCTAAACCACAACAGAAGTTCAGAATATTTTTTAATAGACACATTTACAAACAAAATGCTTGTGCCAGGAAGACTGGAAAACCTCCATTGCAGAACTCTGAAGAAACTACTCCAGAACAGAGACCGCGCTACCCAAATATAAAAAAAAAGAAGTTATATGGGCAATTAAAGGCTTCTAAGTCAAATTTCAGCTGTAAACAAAGATTTAGAACAAAATTTGAAGGAAAGAAATATTCTAAGACAGATCTTAGTATTTTCAGTAACAAATGGCACATATAAGGCATATGCCAATGAGAGGAGTGACACAAACCCATGGCCCGTGACCTCAACAGCACACAGAAGTGCATGGCCCACGTACCAGGTAGGAGACAGGTGATGAAGGGTAAGGGAAGGCACTCAAGAACAAACTGCTATTCAGCCATGAGGTGGCAGCTCATCAGCTGAAAGTCACAAAAGGAGGAAGATCTGCGGGGCTTAGATACTCTTAGGAAAGACTGTGAGCAGCTGTGATTCAGCTGGTGAGATGTCAGTTGAAACCATGGAAATTTTTCCTCTACTTCCACCTTAAAGCAGATGGGTTGTAATACATCCTCCCCAATGAAAACAGAGTAACAGAAAGCACATGCGATTGTCTTTCCATATCTTTACTCGGTTTTTGTTTAGGCAACTGTCTGTTGCTTCTCTGAGCAGAAAATAAAGATCTTCAGTAACACCTTATCCCACTGTCTTCTATATTTAGAAAAGTGCTGCTTGCAGTGCTGCTCTGCAGCCACATTCAGGTCTGCCTGCTGCAGCCCTCCCTTCTCAAGGATGCACACATTTCAGTACTCAGAAAGTTACGGAAGAATTGCTTGAATTTGTCCTCATCTTGACTAGATCTCTTTGGAGATTTAATTCATGCATTTTAGCACAAGACGGATTATAGTAATATGATTTTGGCTGATCTCTCAAAGGTAAGTATTGGCAAACTGCAAACAAAATGTTGCTGTCAAACACTTGACACATACAAAGTACCAAGAGCCTGATTTTGTCAGTTTTACATTGGCTGTCTGTTAGAGAATGAGAAGAGTTGAAAGTCAGCCTGGAACAACCAATGTCACAGAACAGATCTGTGAATTAGGAGGCACAAGTATCATGCAAGTCATATCTCCTTTTCCTGCTTACCCATTATTTCTTCTACAATAATATCCTGTGACTAACTCATTCATATGGTTATGTGGAAATTTTGCTCCTATCGACAAAATTTGGCCAACTATGATTTTGTCATTTTGAGGCATTCAGATTGACTCTTGACTCAGTTACACTGATAATTCCCTTGTAGTACTACAAAAGTACATGGTTACTTTGTGGGCATGAAACTTATCTTTCCTGAAATACTCTCATTTTAATTTACAACTGCTAAATTTTCAGTGAAGTGCAATTATTTCTTATGACTTTTTCCTACTTTTCCAAAGAAGTCACTTTAATTGACTTCTCATGTAAGAAACATTCACTGGGGGTTTACAGAATGCAGAACTTATTTACTAAACTAGTTGCTTCCCAGCCTTTGGAAGGGAGGGGTAATACAATGGTGCTGCATGATTCTATAAATTCAGATTAGCATAAAATACATTATTTAATGAAGACTGTGCCCCACCCCCCAAAAAAAGACTGGTGGAATATGTATGAAGTATTTCAAGTAATTGCTTGATTGTCATGCTAATATGAAAGAAGAAGAGTTACATTTTTCTCTTTCTTCCTCTTTTTGCGTGCATGTGTGTGAATTTCAAGACCTTTTCTGAAAGCATTTCCAGTTTCTAGTCATCTTTAATTTACCGGTATTCAGAAGCATAAGAAAGAAGGATAGGGAGGAAAAGAAAGGTATGTTTAAGCTTCAAAAAACTCACCAAAAAAAAGATGAATGTCCAATTTAGCTCAAAAATGCAATACCATTTGATGTCAGATAAAAGGCTGGATTTTCATTTACTTTGTTAATCATAAATACAATGAAGAGAGGAGAATATCTTTTTTAATTATTTCATTTCATCACAAGTATGATTGCAGTGATGCAGATCATAAAAACGCATTCACTGAGGTGAACTAAAACCCTTTTACTTACATACTCAATAAAATCAGCAGAGTAAATTGTGTTATTAAGTTCTCTTTGCCAGCTGACCATTCCCTCTTGGAAGCAGTGATCTGTGTGTCAGACACTCATCTCCAAGCGTGGTTAGAAGTATCAAGGTCAGTTGGAAAAAAAAGCTAAATTAAATAAATCAATAATAAACATACTGATATGTAATCACAGATGATCTGAAGTCATGTTGTTCAACTGGACAGCAGCAATAGGCAATCCATGATTGACATCCCTGTCACCTTTATGCCAGATGTTGCTGTCAGCAACATGGATTAGGTATGACTAGCGTAAGTCTACCACAGGGGAATTTCTAAAATTTGGGGAGTTCCATCCTGAGAAGAACCTGCAAGAAACCACAATTCACCATCTACAAGAAATGAGTCTCAGAAGTGGGGGAAACAACAAAAAACAGAAATTAAACCAAAGAACAACAACAAATCCATAGAAAAAAAAAATGACAAAGCCGTCATTAGCTTGGAAAACACAGCAAACTAATTGCACTAGTCAAGTGCAGCTCAGGCAGGTGTTGTGAGCCCTGCACATCTTTGTCCCTTCCCTGTTACTGAACCCCACTTGCACACTGCTGGCAGTGGGGAATGCAGTCCTGAGGCAGCTTTGGGCCCGGCTCCCTTCCATACCGAGTGAAATGGTGTCTCATCCAGTTATGGAAGCCCACTTCCCAAAGCAGCTTTTGCTCAGTGGCTCCATGGAAGCAGCCTTACACAAATTCCCTCTCCCCCTGCTGCAGCCCTCTGCAACAGGGGTGTAAGGGTCCTTGGTGTCACATCCCCCTGAGAGAGCGCCATGTTTTCTGCGTCACTGTTTCTTCAGTTTTGCCTTGTAGTGCAGAAACACTGTTTGAAAGGATACAGAAACAAAAACATGACTGTGTCCTCAGTGGCCAAGACACCCTCCTTACCAGAGACTATCATTTCCATCCCTGAGACCTAAACTGCTCACAGCAATTTAACCAGTTTCATATCATTTTTGCAGTTATGCTGGCCTCACAAAACATCACTGGAGGAATGTGGAATGGAAAGTTGAAGAGAAAGAAGCCGTTTCAGTTCAAATTCCTGTTGCCTGAGGTATCAGGAAGCAAGGCAGCTCACTCTGGGCAGTGGCAGCAGTTCACCTGCTAATGCAGGTGAAGAGTTTTGAGATCCTCCCTCCCTGCTCATCGGTGCACAGGGACAGGCCTCCTTACCCCCTGCAGGTCTGCTCCTCAGGGCTTACAGGAATTGCTCAAATGGAAGGCAGCAATGAAAGAACACAGAAGGATCAAAGTATGGAGAACATACAACTCATAGAAATCAATCTGCAAAAGTCTGAGGGAATCTTATTACACTGTATGTTCGCTTTCTGATATTCAGATAGAGAATAGCTGAAAAGCATGTTTAGAAAAAATCCCCATGGAAGGGCCGATTAATATTCTGTTTATACAGAAAAAAAGGTATGGATCATCAAATGAATAACAGGATTTCAAGTGAGAAAAAACAACAAATAGTTTTTCCTCCTGCAACTTTCTCTCACCCTAGCCACATGGGGTTTCTAATTTTAATGCTGAGATTAATCCTACTAAATCCTTGCTTATATGAGTAGAGTCCTGAGTTATACTGTTAGTAACACTATGTAATCAAATTAGTTTTTTGATACCAGAGATCTGATAGCTACCAAAACCAAAATTAAAGTGTTGCTTTAATAAGGAGCATCAGCTTGTTAGCAACCTCTGCCTTTACTTTGCAAACTGGAATGACTTGGATGCCCAAATCCAGAACACATTACACGAACATCACTCCTATCCCCCAAACACTAGTATTTTACTTAAATCACAAACTGGATAAGCCCACATCAGGTTTCCTCTTACTAAGATGTAGCTTAGTAAAGATTTGCAAAGATCAATATCAAAATAGTTCCTGAACCTACTAGTTGTTTTTATTAATATTGGCTAGGCAGACAGGGATGAAAGGCTTCCCTGGCTTCCCACGCAGTTTGCCAGTGCTCTGGAGAAGACACACTGGCACAACAAATCCTGTGCACACAGTGACAGCAGCTCACCACCAACAACTCAGGCAGCGGGGATGATGCATTTCATGGATCACTCACTATGGGCTGAGGCTTTTCTTAAAGCAGATTATCTCAGCGTTGCCAAAGAAGAAACACAGGTAGACTTTTTTATTTTATTTTTTTTTTAAATCTTAGATCCAGAGACACTGAGCAGAGGTTTTGTTTCAGTGTGTTGCACTGGAGTACAAAGTCACAGCTCTCTTATGCAAGATCATAACTGTGCAGCAGGGATCGTTTTAACAGCCTGATCAGCTGCCTGAACACTGGGTTCATGTTGCTGCTGTATTACAAGCTTGACTAATACTGAAGAGACATGTCCTGAAATTATCACTGAGCAAATACAAATGGAACGATGCATGTGTTGTTCTCTGAGGACTCAAAATAAGGCACATTTTGAATGCCTAATTTAGCGTAAAGTATTACAAATAAGAGAGGCATGAGAAATAAATGAAACTTAGCATAACTTTCTACTGCTGGAATATGAAGAGAAATATACCAGAGATGTACATTACAAAAGGACCAGGCAAAGATGAGTGGGGAAGAAAGTAATTTGAGGGGTAGAAAAAAAAATAAATGCAAACCCACAAGATGTGAATATTCACTGATAAACAGCAAAAGAGAATCAGGACCTGCTGTTGGAAAGTCCTCCAAGGTGCTGCACCATGCACACAGAGGAGCTGAACTGGTCTTTGCCAGAATGAGACAGGTTTTGGGTGGGCTCAGCAGCCTCCTCAGCATGCCCGTCTTTGTAGTCTGTCACATGGGGCGTCCTCATTAGGGAAAAAGTTTTTAGCTGTTGGATTGCAGGTGATCACATGGAGCCTTGTGGGAAGAGGCACAGCACAGCTCTGAGCACAGATGCCACACATACAAGAGTTGTTATTGCAGGAGATTTATCTGTGTGCACATAAAAGTAATAGTTATTTGTAAAGGAAACTGGAGAGACAAAGGTATTTCTCCAGGTGCTGCAGAGCTTCTTTCTTAGTTTTCTGAGCAGCTTCACATGTTTAGAGGGAACTGGAGCAAGTCTTAGGAAGAGATCCAGGCATACTAAATAAAGTTGAAGCTGAAGAGCATCTAGTATGGACTGGCTGCAATAGCAGATAATTAGAAATGCCCATGAGGGTACACAAAGGGCTAGGGCACGTAAACCAAGTGTTTTGTCTTTAGCGAGAAATATAAAATATACAGAAGAATTTTCTGTTTGAACACAGTCACAGAAACTGACGTTGAAAAGATGGAAGTGTTTATGAAACAGTGGAAACTCCTCACTGTTCAGCATAAGCAGGTAAAGTTATTATCTGTGCCAGCTAAGGGGTCTGTTTATGTCCCAAAGCAGGGCCCATTGCTGACAGCAACAAAATTCCCACTGACTGTGGTTATACAAGCTTGGCCTTCATTGTAATCAATTTTCAGGCAAACTATAAATAAACATATAACATCTCAGCAGATACAGGCTCAGAGGGTACAATACCTTAAAAGAAAACACACACCCGGCTGTCAGTCCAGACTGTGGGTAACAGCACTGGCCAAACAATTTCTTTTGTTAATATTTAGCTTCTTCCCCCCCCCCCCCCCCCCCCCCCCCCCCGTTATTGACAAACGCACTTGGTGGATTTCATAATTAACTTGTTCATTAAAAATTATTTTCAAGACAGTTTATGCTAATGCCGTGCAGCCTGTGAATGTGCCATGTGTGCTGTTGCTCTAGGCACTCATTAGCAGCTCCGTGCAAGAGGTAGCTCCCACCACAAAGCATTGCTCCGCAAGGAGCCATGGTTGGGGCTCCCCCGGGAGCCCTCGGGCAGGCACAGCCCTGGCTGAGGAATGCTTCCAAGAGAGCTGCCTCTGCTTTCCCAAAATCCTCAGTAGGAAAGCCACACTCGTATAAATATTTACAGGAAACAAATACAAGGGATGACGCCTCATGAATGCAAAGTGATTTCTCTGTTTTCATCAAATAGTATCTGCAAATATTTTTTCCATCTATCCCATGGAGATTACTTTAACTAAGAAAACTCATTCCTATTACTACAGGAAATTTTAGTCTTTGTTACTACAAAGACTAAAATGAAAATTGTCAGGAGATTTGAACAAGACATGTAGCTAACTTTAAAATGCCTTTATAAGTTGCTGGCTCCATCTTCATCCTTTTGATTTTAGCAGATTATTTGAAGTTTTCAACAAGAGAATAGACCTCTCACCACCTTCCCTCATCTCTATATGTGCCAATTAAGAAATTCACCTGTTATTATTTATTAAAAGTAAGTAGAATTTTTAAAGTTTAAACAGGACACAAACTTGGTGCCTATGCAGTGTCCACATGTCTGAGGCTACTCTGGCAGCCACGTCCTGAGTTCTCATTGCCATTTCTCACATTCTCACTGCTATTTGGCAACAAAAATGCATTTTTGCAACTAAAAGTGACTCTGCTCCGTGCTGGCAGTTCTGACCAAATTTGGCTGTGAAAGCCAGTGTGCAAAACCAGAGGGCAAACAGAGGGTGACTGGAAATGCAGTCTTTAATATATAGTTCCCATATTCCATACTGATACTCTTTATTCATTTCTCTGCAAGCTAGCTTTATTGTCTGGTATGCATTCATTGTGAAGGATCAGAAACTATTATTTTTCCCCTTGCTGAACAGGAGACAAAGGCTTACTTTTCACAAGCTCCTGTATAAGCTGAAAGCACTTTTCCTACCCAGTTGGTTAGCAGTGCAGGCAGCAACAGTCCTGCCCTTCCTTTATTTTCTCTGCAAGCTGGCATATCCAGAAAGCATTTATCAACCGATCCTTGTCTCTTTCTTCAGGCAAATGAGCTGGCCAGCCTTGCTGAGGCAATACAGAGAGAAAAACACAGCGGTAAGGAAAGCAGTGCATCTGATGGCAGGAGCCAAGCAGGACTGGATGCACTGCACATCACCTGGGCCCTTCCATGGCACAGATCATGGCTGATCCTTGGGACGCACCAAGGAGCCCCAGCACCCCTGGGAGAGCTCCTACAGCCCACAAGGAGTTGTGTCAAGAAGCAGGAGGTTGGCAGCTGGCCCCTGTGATGGTTTCCATGTGCTGGCTGCGGAGGCCCATCAAGTCAAAACTTTCAGTTCACTTTTTTCTCCTTCTGTGTTAATTTTCAGTCACAAGTTCAGCTAAGTGAACCATTAAAAGTGAAACAAACCGAGCTGAGCGACAAATTAAGATGTGCCTCAGGCAGCCAACACGTTTCTTTTTTAACTTCCATCTGTCGAGTGCTGGCATCTGAGGTATGTGACAAAAAAATGTCTCTGCTTATGAAAAGCTTCTGACTCCTGCTGCTAGGTGGCTGTGCTGAGGAAGAGGAGGGGGAGGCAGGGCAGGCCTTGAGTCTATCACTCACACTACTGGAAGCTGCTGGATGATTTGGAAATTACGTGGAAGTAAATTAAAAACAACAACAACAACACTTCAGAACTGGAAAACTGATTTGGATGAGGAGATGTATTTTCCTTTTAAAGAAAGGTAACATGGGACTGAGCTAAAGTACCTGCGCTTAACTTTTGTCTTTAGCCAGGAGAGAAATTGAGATGCTCCAAAATACAACATAAAGCGTCAGATATGGATGTTAAACATTAGGCAGTGTGAATACACTCCTAATATCTAATATAAGAGAAAGGACATTTGTGGCACTGTTATTTACTGAATTGTAGCCCTAGTTAGAAAAAAAGGAGTTGAGAAGTATAGTCCCTTCACTGAAGAGTTTAGAAATAACAGTGCTGCTCAGCAGTATGGAAATCAATGCATCCCTCCATTTGTTCGTGACAGACCTAGATGCATTAAAAAAAATTATTGCCTGACAGGCTAAAAAACATTGAAAGTGTTTCACTGGCAGTGTGAGAGAAATACCATTTCTGTTTTACAGAGAGCTGTGTAGGGCTCAATTTTTTGGTTTTCCTGCAGCATATGAAACTAAAAGCCTCTGACAGCAACAAATGAAGGGCTCTGTAAGGGCTTGGTCAGAGCTGAAGAGGGAAGGCTGATTAATTCTCTGTTAAAAAAAAGGTTTGTTGAAATCATTGGCAATCATTCCACCTGAAGATTACCAGTGAAGGCATTTATTAACATATTTATTAATTTATCTATATGAACAGTAAAATGACATCTGGTGAATCAGAATTATTCCTCCCCAGAAGTGCTATTTGTGAGGAAACAACTGAACAGCCCTGAACTGGGGGATGCTCTGCAGTTTGTAGGAAATGTTCAGTCCGCCATGGGATTAGTCCTTGGAGAAGAAAAAGCACAGCAAGGAAGCGCCACAAGCGCGTGTGTTTGTGCCCGATTTTTGTTTAAATTGAATTCCCTTTTAGTTTCTCCAGTATTAGGAAGACCTCAGTGCACATGAGGTGCAGCTCTCTGGTGCAGAGTACGGATTTCAGCAGTCCTCTTGCAACACTAGCTGAGCAACTGATGACCAGGCCTCTTGGGAAGACAGAGGAAGGATTATATAGCAGGCTGGTTCACTCCCTTTCCAACAAAAGGGAAGCTAGTTTGGGTACAGGGAGTTTATAACAAACATTTGTATCTAGAAGTGAACATCTGCCAATCTGTCTAGTCTACCATGACCTTTCCTAGCTGGTGCTTTTTAACTAAATCTTTCAATCTTAGCTCTTTCTAAAAGGGTTCGGTTTTAAAACAGTCTGGTGTTCATTGGTGTGAGCACTTATATAAGAGTTGGAGAGCCATTCACAGGCTACTGACTGGATATGTCTGGTAAAAAGATGGATATAACAAAGCAGACAAATTAAAAATCCTCCAGGGTGGGGGAAGAAGATTTTCCTACCTGTTCCTTTACCTATAAATTGAAGCTTATATACTTGGCCGCAGTTTTGCCTGACCACGGTGACATCAGGCTGCCAGCCACCTGCTCTTGAGGTACTCCAGAGAGCTGTTTTTGGGAGAGGGGCAGCATGCACAAGCATGCAGCTGGGGATCTACTTCTAGTTCATATTTTGCTGCAGCCCTTGTGGTATTTACAAGAGCCAATAGGCATACACTCCCAGCTTCTCACGTTTGATACCATTCACGTTTCAAGACTATATTACAGAGTTGCTGTAATTTCAACATGAATTACCCATGAAGCACTAGGCACTAAAAGGTTGGCTGAGGTTATAACAGTGCTAAAACAGTGCTAACCTGGAAGCTCTCCTTGCAACCTGGGAAGACAAAGCCATGTTTCACTCCACCAGCTCGTTGCTGAAAGAGTCACCACAGCACCCTTCTAAGAGACAGAAGCAAGGACCTTCAGTTTCCCTGCTGTCACAACCAGAGACAGCTAAGTAAATGCTAGTAGTATGTAGAGACACATTGCAAACTCACATATTTGCCTAGTAACGCAGCATAAAACCAATGCTCCCCTTGCATTGTAAAGGCCAGCTCATTTCTAAACCTTTCACAGAAGTGTGCAGAAGCACCTCTAGGTGCTAAGTGTATAGCCTGGCAAGAAACATATGCATTTCTAGCATCCTCAGTAGGAATCCCAATACAAAAGTTGTAGTAGAAAGCCAAAGCACCAGAAAGGACATAAATACACTTGAGATGTAAACTGAACACAATCTTTAAAAAGAATGCACTAGTCTGCAACAATATGCACACAACACTAAGTGTTGGAAAATATCCAAAAACTCACTGGGGAGTTAGTTGTTTTAGCTAGCTTGTTTCCCAATTTATCACCAACTTTTTCCTTACTAGCTTGTATTAGTTATTCTTTGACTAGGCAAAGAATACTTCTGTAAATAGTTTAAGAAATCTCATCTGAGGACACTACTACACAGAAATATATTTTTAATTTGTTTTCAGCATAAACCTGTATTATATACAATTATTAAAACCCTTTCCAAATGTTGAGTTGAGGCTGATTTTGTTGCTTGGATATGAAAAAAATGGTTCAGAGCAACATCAGATCTACTGGTTGTGCTGAAATATTAAAAAGTATAAAATATTTATATACAGACAGACACAGAAGAGATATGAGTTCTTCAGAACATTACATAGATTATATACAATGCTTGATTTAAGTAGAAGTTTAATTTTATAGAAAACATCCACCTGAGCTTAATTTCATTTTTTTTTTCCTTTTAAAATCAATGCTAGGCTCATGCTTAGAACAATATTGGAATTTTAGCTCAACACTCTGAAAGTAGGTTAAAAAAGGCCCATCAACTATAAACATTATCTCTGCCTCCCTATAACAAAAACAATTACATTTACTGAAGATGAAGATGTACCTTGAGTGAAAGGGAACACCAGGATTTTTACTGTAGTAATAAAGATCTTCATGAGTTTTGAGCGTACTCTGCAGGACAGCTGCAGACTAGGATGACACCCCAGCAAAGTCCCAGCTCTTTATGGCTCTTAGTGAAGCTTCTTTCTTAATTATGTTATAGCAGACCAAGCACTGATTTAGCAGCAAAATTGCATAATATATATATATAAATCTACAAAAGCTTTCCTAACTGTGAGGTTTGTTTATTTAAAGAATGATATCTTTTGCTTTGCTTTCTTTATTCAGGCTTTCTGCTGGGACTTCTCAGAGATCTGGATCAAAGCTACAGCTTAATTTTATTTTGCATCGGGCTGTATAACTTACCACAAATAAACTTGCAGCAGGGAAATAAACATCCCCTCACCTTAAGTGCTCATTTATTGTTCTCGATCTGCCACACTTGATTAAAATATAGAGCTTGCCTCCCAGGCTGAAATTAGCTTTTCATTTTAAATGACTAGCATTCAGGTCTGAAAAATAACAACCCATTTGTTTCAATATTTACCATGTCCATTCAGAAGGGGCTTACATTATGGCCAATTAGTAGTTAATTGTGATCCATAATTCAAACATTTGCTTGCTATTTGGAAGTGCAGAAATTGGGTTGTACACTCCCCTCCCTACAAGGCTTTGCTCTTCTATTGAGCGAAGAGTCACAGCATAGACCCGGGATGGTGCAGCACAAGGGCTGTCAGAACTTGACGCGTGTTAATCTTGGGAAGAGAGGGAAAGACAGACAGTGTATAATTTGGATAGGAGCACAGATCTATTTGAAGAAGTGACCTTACTCTCACTTTGAGTGCATGTTCTCGGGCTATGAATGTGTCCACTGCAGAATCCAAGTTCAATACAAAACACATTGATCCTTGCTCTCTACTTACGGGATTCCAACTCCTCAAGCAATTTCATCCGTGATGCTTCCTTTTCTCTCTGAGTATGTGCATGGAAAGGGATAGAAACAATTTCACTGCAAAAATATGTTCAAAAAGGAGGCTCTTACATGGATCCTACACTGAAAAAAGTAGGAAAGTCTCCCTAAGGTGCAAACATCCCTACAGTGGTTATGGTGAACCAAAAGGCAGGAGTTCACTTCAGCCCATGTTCATCCAAAAGTCTGAAATGGATAGTAAATGAGCATCCATAGATCCCATCTGACTGACCTGGATGGCCAAAGCTTTCATGTTCAAACCGGAAGTCCTGCGACCAGGCTTTCTTTAAATAGACAAGAGTGCTTTGGAAAGATAAAACGGAACACCTTCTCATTTCATTGATTTTCATAGGTATTGCTCTTCACAAGAGTGTTCTGCACTACCTACAAGCTGCGAGTGTCCAGCAACCCAGGAAAGGACACCCCTCCTGTCTCAAGAACAAGCACATACAGATGAACTGGGTGCAACAGGATTTGTCTGGAGGCCTTCTCCACTACAACAGTGCCTGCATTGCCTCGAAAAGGAAGCCACCTTTCCAATAAACTTTCCAAAGAAGGTTTCTACTTGAGCTCCACATATAACTCCACTGTCTGCCACTGCAGAATTTGGCCAGTCCCTAGTGCCACTTATCAGTGGTCACACACAGCGGTGCAAAGCTTACAGGGCCCACACAACAGGACTTAAATTTTATACTGACAGTTTACTGTTTTCCATTTAAAAATACAATTCCTCTGGATTATTGTCATTGCTACGGGCAACGCTTTGTGCTGGAAGGCAAGGAGAATAACAACTTCATTTTAATGGCTCTTCCAGTGGCCTGTAGTTCTGAAGACAATTTTGACAAAGAAGCTGGTAACAGGATTGAATTCAGAGCAATCAGTCTTCCAAATGGAAGAAAATATGAATAACAAGAGATTGAAGTATACCCAAGCTGTTTTCCCAATGCTGTCTTACTCATCTTCTGGCTTCTGTTCTTCTCTCTGCCTTGTCTGTCCTCATTTATTACTGTCAGAGTTGTTTTATATGAAGAGAGGACTTCCAGAAATGTGCCCTCAGTACCAGGCTCTCAACACTTTCTGCAAGGACTGCTGCTAATTCTGCATCATAGTCAGTACTAAAACTTTTCTGAGGTTCTCTTAATAAAGGCCTGTTCTAAACGACTCGTGGCAGAGTCATAAAGCAGCTTAAGCAATAAAATCAATGTCACCTGGCAAAGTAGCCACTGAGACATCATCATTTTAATTACAGGTTTTAAGAAACAACACTGAGAAGCTGAATTTGTGACAAAGCTTTATGCCTAAAGGAGGGGATTATTCAGCAATGATGGTTTTACCCTTAAACAGTGAAGCGATTTATTGAGATGTACTGTGACAACTACCACATTACAGCTGTAGAAGCGCTCATGTGAAATAACCAACCAAAGAGGATTTTCTAATCAGTAGCATCTACTCTTTTTTATTAGCACTGCACCCGTGATGCCTATGAAATGATAGCATTGCTTGTCTGTAGTACAGGATTTTTAAATGCATCTAATCTGTGGTACCTCAATGTTTTACAATATATTAGTATTTTATAGGGCTTTTTTCCCCTCTCCTCCCAATTTTGATAGAAAAACGCACGGTGGATGATGTGTAGAAACATGAATTTGAAACAGTTTTTTTTTTCCTTCGACCTTTTTTAAGGAAGGTTCTTTCTAACACCACTAGGTCTTGACAAAGCAGATAGTGGTATCTTAAGGATCTTAAATCATAATGTAATCAACATTTGTTCCCTTCCTCCCACGATACATGATTTTGGATACTATAATCGCCCCCCCCCCCCTTTTATTTTTAAATATTTTCTAAAAAACATTACAGAAAATAACCTGAAGCATGAAGTGATTTAACCCAGGATACATATTTGACCAGCAAAAGAGCACGGCAGAAAAGGGACACAGTCTTCTGAAAGTATGATGGAAGCCTGGAAGTCTGTAAAGCTGAATAAACAAGAATTAAAGGATGGGATGCAGGACAGGACATCTAGAGACCTGGCCTAAGAAAACTACTCCTTGGCAGGTGGACACAGAGTCCAGGTCTGGAGGCATTAATGGAGGGGAATAGTCTGTTGCAGGCCACAGGGCTACAGAGAGATATCAGTAAATTTTAAGGAGCTTTGGAGGTGTTAATGTCCCATCCCCTCCCAAATAGCTGCCTCAGCAGCTAGAAGGGGAGTGGGATGGGTAGGGTCAGAGTGTGTGCTGTGCCTATTACCTCCCTTCTTCTTGCTGGGCTGGATCAGGCTGGTAGCCTCATGCTGCAAAACCCTCTCATCAAGCTTTAACTCTTATGTAGAGGCAAGTGAGACAAACTCAGCTTGTACTTGAAGGTAAAATTTGTTCTCTAAAAGGCAAACCGCTTCATCCCCTCTCCCCCACAATAATAAAGACAATTCAACCAACTTTCATTGCCACTCAACTTTTTGCTAAGTATCTCAAACATACAAGCACTATATTTAGTTTCATAATAACTTGGGGAAAGCAATTAAAACATACAGCTGCTGAAGCAACTGCAAATACTTAGAAAACAGTATCTTTCAAGCTTGAACACAACACATTTGTACTTCTTGATGCTCATACCTAGAGGATTTTACTGTCTCTGAAGACTAGAGATATAAACATAGTAGCTCAACACATTTTAACTGATAACTTAACAAAAACGTAATTTATGAAATATAATGAATTTCCTACTTTCTGAAACTGAAGAGCTCATCATCCCTTACTATCATATACTAGACTCCAAAATGCACTGCTCCCTCTGGGTAAGATCATCCTCCTTTTATGTTGTTTCTAACTGCTTGTTTCCCAGCTGAAGGCTTGCATGGGGACACACACACAATTAATTTCTTGAACTTCATGAAACTCATGTTTCATCTCTCTTTCCAAGATAACTGTCCCAACAAGAGCACAGGTGATCCACATTATCATGAAACATTTATATTTTGCAGAACTTTCTTTCTGCTCTGCTCAGTACAGAGAGCTCCTGAGCTCTGCACTAGCTGCATCTGTGCTACAGGAGGAAGTACACAGCAGTTCTCACCTTCTTCTTTCCACCCAGACTTTCTGCCAGTGCAAAGCCAGAAATACAGGGAAATGGCATCCACTCAGGCATTACCCATATAACAAAGGACCACAGGGTGAATCACAGAGTGCAGCTACCCTAATGATATTGAGGGAAAAAGCTATTGGACAGTAAGCTAGATTCAAAACAAACAGGAGGTTCACATAAAAAAAAAAAAAAAAACAAACTAACAGCACTGCAAACAAATTAGCACAACAGTTCCCCTCAGACTGGTACTGGAAGGGCAAGAAAATAAAGCTTCTTTCTCCAGAAACGCAGAGCTTTCATTTCTTTCTCAAAATACAAAACCCATTTGAACATCTCTATGAGCAAGAGAGAGAAGCCACATACCAGAATAACCAGGTCCTGCCAGGCTAGGGACACTCATGGATCAGAGACGTTAACTTTTCTTTTGGCTCTTCATCACTGCCTCCAGATGACCACCTTGCTTTTCTTCGGTTCCTGAGAAATGGCGTGGTCAACACAATAAAGCCCATCCAACTATAACTACTACTTAAACTCATACAGACCCCCCAAAAGTTTTGTAAAATAGTAATAACATCCAAAGAACTGAAAAAGTTGTTCAAACATAGGGATTGTCTTTGAATTTACACCTTGTAGTAGTTGGCATTAACATCTATGCAGATTCAAGCTTTAACTGAAACTTCCTAACTGACTGAGTACTTAAAAGGAATTTATCCCAGCTTTCTCTGATGTCTAAAAAGGTATTAACTGATCCTACAGCTGGGATCAATTCATTACTTTCCATCAACTGGGCACTGAAGAGCTTCTTTCGTTAGCAGAGCTGCCTATGAATGTGATTTTATAAAAAGAATTTTAAACATTTTCTTAAAAAAAGGCCATGAATCTTAGGCTGGCTCCCCAGAAAGACTAATATTTAAAGACTGAATTGCACGCCCCCTTATCCCAACCTTTTATGTCATTTCTCTAAAGTTAATTTAGTACATATTAACAGCACAGTAGAGAAAAATTCTGTCATCTTCCCTCCGGCTGCTCTATGGAGCTTTGACCCTAAACTGTTTAACAACCAAGTGAAAATTAATAACTCTTAAAAGAAAAATTAGGAAAAAAAAAACCACACAAGACTATCAGAAATACTGTGAAACAAATCCATTCATGTGAAATCATGACATTAGCATTCAACAGCTGAAGATTTGCAAAGCATAAAAAGGGTATAATCAGCAAACAAAAGGAAATAAAGCACTACAGTGAGTTGCCATACCTTCTTAGGAGGAATTTGTCAGGCTTTTGATAGTAGGCGCTTTAATTTAGTTGACTTAATTGAGCTCTGCATCTGTAAGAAGAGAGATTTTGGAATGGAACACACATTCTAAAGTATGGTCTTCCAAAACGGAAGCTGTCACTCATGAAGATAAGAAACTTTTGAACAAAGGGTTAGTAAAGCAAGTTGAACACCACGAAAAGATACAATTTGTGCCTTCTGAACTCCGATAGTTGCATAATTGGATCATATAACACTCCTTGTCATCATTTTCCATTTTTTCCCATTTTCTCTGGTTCTCTTATTTTTCTTATTTTTCTGTGGTTTCCTTTTCAGTTTAGGAAATTAAGAGGGAAGAGAGGACAATGAAACTGTTTTTAAATGGCCAAACGCCTGATATAACGCCATTTCCCTTGCAGAACAGAAGTCATCTGTTCTGCCTGTGCACAGAAATATTTTAATTTAACAACATAATAAACATTTAGAAATCCATTAATATTTGATTACTAAGTGGTGTTATTATACTAGTGCCACTTCTTTTTTAAAAATATTGGCTCTAAAATTGTATAGATTAAACATCTAGAGGATAAAGTGTACACACTAGTTGAAATTCTCTTGAATAGCTTGCAGAGAATGGCTTGCAGAGAGGGATTGCTTATTGGCCCTTAAATTAGGCCATATCCTGGATTTTAACAGCTCACAAAGAAAGCTTTAAAATTAATCAGAGGGCTTCTTGTTAGTAGTTCAGTTTTGGTACATAAAAAGGAATGATTAGGATGTGAAGAAACAAAACAGAACAGCGAATTAAAAACACAAAGTGGGACAGCTCCAGAAAAAAATGCAGAGAGGGTGTGTGCAGGGAAAATCAACAGACTGCCAGTCAGGACTTTCCTTTTCTTTTTTCTTTTCTGATATAAGGAAAGGCAGTATAGAGAACTGAACCTCGGAGCCTGAATTTCAACCACAGGATTGCTAGCTATTCTGGAATTTTCTCACTCTTGTGTGTTGAGAAGAAACACCAAAATTTAAATGCCTTTTTCTGCTGCTCATTTTCCTCGGAGAAATCCATTAACAAAGAAAACTGAATAGAATTAAGTGAAAGACACACATAATTCTCCAAAAGTTTTGGTCCAGAAAAACTCACTTCCCACCATGCCGTCCTCCAAAGCCATTTTAAGTGCCAAACATTATTTTATATGAAGTCCTGTAGGGAAACATGATGGACAGTCTCACTCAAATGCAATAGATGGTGCTGCTCAGTTACGGTCCTGCCCTGGAGGCAGTCATCAAAGGCTCCCATCACAGCACAGCATTTCCATTGCTCTCAGACCTCTGTGGTCACCTTGCAGCTCTTCTGTACGTCTTGTTTCTGTACTGAAGTGGTCGTTTAGATTTTTTTTCCCTGTTCATCGTGATTCAATGAAATGCTGCAGGGAAAAAGAGGGTGAGGAACTGGCATTCGGGATACAGAGATACTTTATTTATTTATTTATTTTGATTAGGTTTTTAAGTATGTTATACTGCACAGCCAATATCATGTCTACTCTCTACTCACCTAGAAACATCAGGAAAAGTTCCATTTGAGCCAAGTATATGACAACTGAGGGGAAAAAAAAAGGAATAAACAAATAAACAAGGTGAGGATTAAGCATGAGCATGCCGACAATTGCAGTGTGGTAGGATTGATAGTCCTTGTGTGGGTCCTGGGTTAGCACTGTATCTGTGCAACAATTATCCTTTGATTTTTATGTCTTGCAGTTCTTTCTTTTTACTATTAAGCTTGTTTTTTGGTAATTCAGTCTTTCATTCAAGCTATGAAAATGCATCTGTTTTGGGTGAGCACAGATGCAATACAAGTAGTGAAGAGTTTTTCTATTAAACAGATTGAACATTTATGTAGTTTCACATGTGTAGTCCAACTAAGAGGTGACATAGAGAATGCAAAATGGCAGCTATATCTGTTCTCACTAATGCACTGGCAAATCTCAGTCTTTCCACTTCTGTCTTGCATCAGTCTTTAGCACTAAATACTCAAACCCATTGCCCTGATGATTATGGATTTCTCTTTTTCCTCAGAAATAAACATTATTTCCATCCAGCAAAACATTATACCTAATGTTCAGACCTGAAGAACACCTGAATAAGTAAAATAAAATAAAATAAAATAAATAAAAAGCATCTCTATTCTCTGGAGATCCATCAGGAATGATTACTTCCCCAGCCTGAGTTCAAATGAGAATCCTTCCAGCACAGGCACACATATTTTCCTGCAGAAACCAAACATTTCTGCTGGCTGCTATCTCAACGCCTCATAGAATGAGGTGTGAGGTGTGGAAAGGTGCAGGAAAGTGATGCTCTGTTGTGCTAAAGCAGCACATCACTGCTCTACACCTGCAGTCACCCTCCCTTGGGCAGCCCCAGTGCATACAGGCAGGCAGTGGTCACTGTCTGTGGCAGGGAGACAGACAGACTTTTGAAATTGTCACAGCCACAAAAGTTCTGTCAATGGGGATGCTGAAGTCACTGGTTTTTATTTTCTCACATTCTCACTTTTTTTTTTTTTTTTTTAATTAGCACAGACACATTTTCAAATAGACAATCAAGGAAAAAATATTTTCTGTAGCTTTATCGTGAAGCACTTGGCATTCTTTGTTCCTCAGTCTTTTAGGATAATGTGTCTTTTTATAACAGAGGGGGTCTTATGAGTCTCCTGAAATGGTAAAATCAGATCATTTACATGTGGGAATTGCCAGCTGGAGAGGAGAAAACATACGCTTGTGTTCAAGAAAAGTTTCACATGACGTTAAAAGAAACCATCTGCTTTTTCTTTTTTGTTCTTGCTTAAGAACAGCTTGTGTTTGCAGATCACAATTTAACACATGGTAATAACCTACAGGACTTTGTGAAGCATGGATCTTGTTTTCCTGCATGCATAAGAAAATATAAAAGATTGTGAGGAAGACATTTCCTTCTGATCAGTGTCTTTTTGTGCTTGGTTATGTTTTCACAATGTCTATAATACTGCAGTAAAACCCAACCGATGGGTATAAAATGTAACGTAAGGCATAGATAGCAATTTATACTATACACTCAAATAAAGCTGAGCATTTATTTATTTTACTATTATTTTTTTAAGTGCACATGCAGCCAGTTTCTGATTATGATAGGCAAACAAATTACTTATCTGCTCGCAATATAAACTAAGGTTTCAATAGTGTTAGGACCTTCAATTGTACTAGCGATAAAAATATCCCTAACAGCCACAGAACTACTTCAAGGAATTCCCTCCAGCTCTTTCTAAACACCATTTCATTAGCTGTCTGTTTCAGTGAGTGATTTTCTTCTCATGCTAGCAGTAACTAGAGGTAAGGTACGTATGATGTAGCATGAGTGATGGCTGGACCCTGCGGGGGCAGTTGGGCCTAACCTTCACACATACTGGCCCATTCATTTTTCTGCTCATCTGTTCCGCGGCATTTCTGTCTGAACCAGGAGAGGTAGATGATTATAAACAAAATGCCAGATTTCCAGGCAGATTGTAATTCATTTGATGGTAAAGAATTCACTTTCATTTCCTGTTTCAGCAGAGCTTTGGGGCCCAGTGTTATCTTTTCGTAAGCCCCTTCAGGATCCCTTAAGTCAGCCCGGATTTCAAAGTGCCTAGCACGAGGCAGGACTTCTGTATGCCAGCATTTTCAAGAAAATACCCTGCCATCCTATATGAATGACAGATTTAAGGGTCATGTCTTTGGCTGCCTGCATAGCACGGCTTGGAGTTTACCTCTTATTGTGTTTTACATTTATAAATCTTTTTAGACTTTTTAGTTATTGTGACTGCCTGCCAAAAATAAAAAGTAAAAAAAAAATAAAAATGGGCAGAATAAAGCACTAACTGAAATTAGTGATCTTGAACAATGGATCTTTCTCTTAAAATGCCAGTCTGGCTGAATCTCTTGTTGAAATAATGCACTTTAGTGCATTAACGAAGGTAGGATATTACTGAATATTTCCTCCCCCTTGTCTCTTCCCTATATCCCCTAGAACATCTGATGATTTGGTCTGGCACATGAATGATCCCATATGCACCAGTATGGTATCAGACATCTGGTACCCATCAAGATGTCAGCTTAATTTGAAAAGAAAACATCTATAAACACATGTATAAGCACCAGCCAGAATGCTTTGTGACCTTTGGATATTTACTTAAAGAAATTAAATGCACATCTGATAAATTCAGAATTATGATAAGTGTGAAAAGACCTGGTGTGAGTTGGTTCCCTTAAGTGGAACTGTGAATTCAGGAACATTTTATTTTTATTCTTTTGCCTCAAAAGGAGAAATGACCTTCTACCTTCCCAAATGAAAAATGACCACAGAATATCAGAGCCATTTGTTTACCACATGTTGCTCTGATGGAAGGACAAACTCTAGTAGATTTAGATGGTATAACTCGCCATCCATTGCATTTCTAGTAGGTTTGAATGTAGAAGTTGTGGAATAGATAATAAAACTTCTGTCTCCCCTCCTGGATCTCTTCCACTTCTCCAGAATCCAGTAAGATTCCCCGGGTTCACTCTTCTCATGAGAGAAGTATCAAAAAAAATATAATTTTAGGTAGGCTGGGGAAACCACAGCACGAAATCAGGGGGAAGGTGGTAGTGAAAATCCTGCTTTGACATGATTAGAGATCCTGGAGGATCTTCTAGGTTAAAGTTGCATATGCATAGCGTAAAATCGTAGTTATTATATATTATTTATTATTTATTATATATATTATATATATATTAAAATTAATTATTTTGAGAGAAAAAAAGCATGGTCAGAAATTGCATGGGTGTTTAGAGAAAGTCTTCAGCAAGTGTCATATGTAATAATGGAAGACAATAATACTTTGCAGTGGCTTTTGACTGCTATTAAAAAAGATGGTAGTAGAAAATAAGACCAGTCAAAACATCAGTGTCAATTAAATGGGAAGAGAAAAACAGATCAAAATCAAAGGCTTTTTGATCTAAAAGAGCTCAATCTGAGAATGGAGGGAACCAGTTAATATGATCAAATTAAAGTGACAAACTCAGGAATGTAAATGTAATACAGGGCTAACTGCTTTAATTCAAAGGTGCAAAATCATCCTGGAATCTGTAGCCCAACCAGCGGGGAAACGAAGGGAAAAATTCCAGCCTAACGGGTTGAAAAAGCATACTGCAAGTACGTGAAAAACTGCTCAAAAGTCAAGCTGAGTTAGAATTTGCCAAAGGATATTAAGGGGTAAAAGACTTTTTAACAATATAAATAAAAGGAGAACAAGAATAAAAATGGCCTGCTATGCAGTAAGGATGGGGTCAAGAACAAAGGTAATCTAGATATTGCCCCCAAAATAGTGCTGACGCATTTCAGTGTAGGAACAACAGCAGAATGGATGATGGGGATGAATGTATTGCAATTCATTACCACATTCGAGGTGGCAGCAAAACCCTAAGTATTTCTTGCACTCCAGGTGAGAAAACCCATTAATCTCCAGCCCAGGCATCTGCAGGGAGCAATACAGGAAGCAGCAAGTCTGGTAGCACGCACTGATGAAACCTCGTCTGGACAGGTACAGGGCTGGTCCCTGGCAAGGTGACTTCAGATGAGGGTAGATGCAGAACTGGGCTGTGACAGCAGATGAAGAGTGTCTCACAGGAGGAAGACCTTGGTAAGTTCAGCCAAGCTACAGGCAGGTTGAGAGGGTACGAAATCGTTCTCTGAAATTTTTTCATGGAGTAAACATAAGGGAGAGAGAAGTGCTTTTAAGCAAGAGGAAAATGAGGCTTCATCCAACAAATAAAGTAAAAGCTGAAAGCATACACATTGACTAGGATTAAATCTCAGTGGGCAGTTAGGAACCTTCAACGCTATCAGGAGAACGATCCCTGGTTGAACACTAGGAACATGTCAGATACAAAACAAAGCAGAAATCCACAAGCTTTATAGCTAATACTTTGAGGTTTATGAGTCCATTTCTATCATACCAACTGCTTGGATTAGGTGATTTAGGAAGTCCTTAATCCCTGTGCTATGAATCCCTTTAGGGCAGAAATCAGTAAGGAGTGCCAATGAAATTTGAATGCAATCTCACTTGCTCCCTACAGACTCGCATAAAACTCTAATAGGGAAATACCAAGGTATAAAAGATCCGTTTAGCACTCCTGTAGCAGTGTCTTTTAAGGCTGAGCTCAGGTGGTATTGTACTTTTCCTGGCAGAAGCAAGAAGTCTCAGGGGGAACCAGCAAGCACCTCTGCTGTCTTGTTCCCCTTCACCACAACAGGATGTTTTATCAGCTGTGCAGCACTACTACTTTGCACAGTGGATCATCTCAGTGCCATTTATCAGAGATATTTCTTAATTTGGGCACACAGACTGACAAACACCATGTTCAATGCTCATCAGACCATTGGGACTTGTGGTAATGAGCCAGCATGGAGCTTTGTATGTGCTGGGGTGTAAGCTGGGAGCTTCATGCCCTTCTGGCCACGTTACATGCAGGCAGGGTTAGGTAAACAGTGTGGGCAGGAAAGTGTCCTGTCATAAGATTTTACACTGTCCTGTGCTAAACTTCTAATGTACAACTGATTGTACCTACAAGAGGAGGCATGCCTCACCGTAGTAAACATTGAGGACAGATCATTTCCCCAGTTTTCCAGTCTGAAGAGACTTCACACATTGGATACTGCATGTCAGATTGGGCATACGGATTTGGCATGGCAGGTGAAACAGTTTATACTCAGAACAGTGTCTGTAGGATACGTTGCTATTATGGAAACACCATCCTATCAGTCTGCCGTACAAAGTAGCCAGCCAAATACAGCCCTGCATGGGGAGATGACTAACCCTCCTTTTCCATGGTTATTTTAATATTTGTGTGATGACATCTCACTCCTTTAATTTATGAGAAAAATGACAAATGCTTCAAAGTCTAGATTCTGTCCAGTCTTTTGATCAATAGTAGAAAACTTATTTTTTTTCTGGCATTCCTTTCCCTTAACATCAATTTTAAAACAAACTGATAATTGGTATAGACATGCTAATGATCAGGACAAACAATCTGAATCTGGTGTAGAAATTTAGTTAGCTCTTTATAAAATGCTTCTGGCTTCTAAACCTATAAAATCTCACCATAACACAAACATCTCATTTTAAGAGGTTTGCAAGTTTCACATCCACACCAGTGGATCTGATTGTACCAACCACCATTATAAAAATGGTGCACAAGTAGACGATGACCCACATGTGCCCAATGTGTCTAAGCCTTCACTGATCAGAGATACCTGAAGATGTTTTCCTCCTTTCCCCGACGAACTGTGGAAAGAGTTAAGCTCCCAGTTAAAGAAGCTTTTGTCAGAAAAAGCTCAGTTTGTAATGGATCAGATGTAAGCTAATTTCACAGGGCTCTGAAGACCCTGAAGGTTTGTCACAATAAATAACATATTCCCTGGCCAGCTAATGTTCAGTCTCCTGTTCCTCTGAGCAGCAGTGACAACGCTGACCTCCCCGTAGTCGTTTTCTTCACAAATCTCATGGTTTGGAGTGGTTTGGAGTGGTTTGTTCTTGTTGGGTTTGAAACGTCTGCTAATTTTGTTCTCATATATTATGATGTACTGGAAATAACATGAATTAATTTAACTAGGTGACCTTTTACAACTGTCAGAGTGAAGTAATTTCAGCTTTCTTGATTGTCTCTGGACCCACTGAAAAAGCATTAGAAAAGGAAGCTTAGTGTGGCTGACACTGCATTGTATCATGGATATGTTGGAGTCTTGAGAGGTTACCTGATGAACTGCAGTGCCAAGAAAAAGGACAATCTACAGTAAAATGACATAATTTGTTTTTGAGATGTCTCTTAGGCTCTTTCAAAGTTCATGGTTTGAAAAAACCTTCCATGTAAACTTATGTTAGAAACCTACTGGATTATATTTAACAGAAAAATAAAAATAGGAATAAGAATATGAAAGCAGATAAAAGATACTATTTCAACACTATTTCATGCTTCTTGCTAATTCAATTATGTTGTTAAAACCCGACAAATTGGAAATCAAAATAAAACACCGGCTTTGTTCAGAAGTAAAGATCTGCAACTATATTAAGCAACTTCAGAAGAAAAAGAAATGGTCTTAGAATTTTGTTCTTGTTATTATAGTTTCTGTGGTCTCTGCAGGCGTAAATAATAGTAAGAATGCTCCACTTTTTGTTTTCACAGATACAGTGAATTTACCCTGTTGTGTAAGTTAACCAACTTCATTTTGTTATCCACGGTGAAGCGTATCTGTTTAGACAGATCTGCTCAAGTTCCTAAAAGCAGAATTTGCAGTGAGTATTCACTGGCAAATTGCTTCAAAGCCAATTTGCTTAACAGAGGAGCCTCATAAAAATCAAAAAAGTCTCCAAAATGAACTTAGCAGAAGATAGGAGAAGCTCTTTAGAAACTTGAGGCACACAATAACACACCTAAGATGATTGGCAATTCTATGCCCCATTTTCACCTTTAATTCCCACTGTGTGTGTTCAACACCGCTAACTGTATTTGCAAGTAAGTCTTACTGTTTATTTATACTCATTTCTGCTCAGTGTGTGTGCTGTCATGGTTACTTTGCACTAGATTTTTCCACACAGTTGATATCTGAAAATGCTGGGTGCATAAATATTTTAAAATTGGTAAAAATGTTCAGTCTTGTCTTCTCTTTCATTAGTGTCTACTTGACTACCTGCAAATTAGCTCTTCTAGTGACCTGAGCTGCACTTACCTTTCCCTTATGCATAGAGAGGTGTTGAGCATTAAACCATCCTGCTGCCAAAGTACAGTTGCTTCCATTATTTAAGTCACTCGTCACAAGAAATTTTGGGTGGTATTACTTATGAAGCTGAGATCCCACCATAAACCATAACTCTGGAGGTTACAGTCTCATTTTAAAATATCTGTTGGGAAATACACTGGAGTGACAAACGTCGGTTGATCTATTACCATCTGTTGGGCTGCTTGACTGTCCTGGACCTGAGGAGTTACAGAAAAGATTTGTTCCCTCTACATGTTCACAAGCTTTGGAAGATTTCTCCTTTGCCTTCTATTTCTCCTAGTATTACTGAGCAACCAGAGCAGTTATTTGGTCTGAAAACAGACACGTTCACACACACACACACAATGATGACCTAAAGACAAGACTGGGCCAGAACCAGTCCCTCCCTTAGCACTCAGAACAGGCCAAAAGACAAAATGTTGTGTTTAAAATTACATTTTGCAGCAACAAGAAGGATTTTTAGGTAAACTGTTTTCTTTCTCTTATGTCAACTAATAACAAAGGGGAAGAGCTAAGCTGAGACATCCTCTTATGGATGCAAAAAGCAAAGATCCAAACGTTGCAACGAGTCTTTCTGCAATTTGTTTCAAGCACCCCATTAAAACCTAGTTTTGCCAGCACATTCAGCCTGAGATCTGAATGCAAACATTTGTGGCCCAAATTATGTTCTCTCAGAAAACTGCAGGCAGGCAGTTTTCTCCCTCTACCAGCTGCAGAGCAGATTTACAATGCATATAAAGAACATCTATGAAAGTACCTGTACATCCCTGCTCCATGCACTGAGGAGTCCCCGTTCTCAGCACAGGAGCTGGGGAGATGGCACTGCTGACCGGCACACAGCAGTGCTGCAGGGCTGTCTGGGACTACCTGGCACTTGTCGCCAACCCAAACATTTTTATGGCCTCCATAAGAATGCACAGAGCATCATTTGAAGCCAGTCAAAAACTAAATGACTCATCTTAAAAACAGACAGTCTAATCAAACTAACGGTGATGTTTTAAAATAAGAAATATTAGTTTTGTCACTACTTAGCAGTTTTGGAGTGCTCTGCCATGTCTGTCTGTCACCTCAGAAAATCCTGGAAGAAAACTAACACAAACAAACCAGTATTTTGAGCTGCTGTTGCAACTTCAAATCAATTTTCTCCGGAGACGTTGTGATTCTGTCTTCCCATAGTAGTGACAGACGGTGACTTATGTTTTTTAATTGAATTTAATCTTTTACTTACCTACAGAAATAAAGAGAATTCGTAAGTGCATCATCATGCAAAACAAAGAGAAAGTGGCATAAGAAGAAAAAAGAAAGACTCAAAGAAAGAATCTAAAGGGCTTTTTTTCTTGTCTGTGACATGAGAAATGCAGCAGCTTGTTATGCCCTTTGCTTGGCATTCTTCTGCATAATTTTTCCTTTCCTCCTATGCTGACATAGAAAAAGAAGAAAATACAAATTTAAACCCTTAACGTTGAATTTTCACCTTAGGAACAGTAAGATGTGATTTGGCAAACACATAGCTGATTCTCTTATTCTTATTCTTATTTATTTATTAATTTTTTTTATTTTTCGGTGATGAATTCTCATCTTGCAAATATCAGCTTCCTTAGGTTACAGGTTGCTTACTTGCAACCTCATTATTACTACATTTAATAAGATTACTTATAATTAAGAGGAGTCCATCAAGAAGATAATATAAGACAATTAAAAATGTTCTTGCTCTTATAACTTCCCTCTTATAGGCAGCAGACCTGATTTACATGAAAACCCTAGGAGACACAACCATGACATGGCTGGGGATGTGCAGCTGTGATGCTGTGTGAGCAGCTTCACACTGGCTGTTGCAAATAGTAGGGACAGGCTAGGATTGTGGAACTGTGAGTGGGATTGTTTAGCTCCATAGCTTGCCAGGAGAAGACTTGAAATGGTGCTTCACGTTGCCAAGTGCAGCCTTGGAACCCTGACAGGAGCGCAGCCACCTGGGCAGGAGTGCTGGGGTTTTTTGATCTCAGCCTTAGCACAAATCCTGCTGACTTTGTGTGTGCCTGAAAGTAGTATCATCCTGCAGTAGCGGCTGCTGGTCCCTTGGTTACTTTGGACGTGGATAACTCCTACTGTCTTACCTTTACAATTGTTTCATTTCCAGTAAGTTTCTGTAATTTATAGACTTTCAATTTAATTGGTAATTTCAATTTAATTTAGTATCAAACAAATAACCCAAGACCATGCCATAGTCAAAACTCTTACTACCCATAATTCATTTTACACAATTAACAAAACACAATGAATAGGCCAGCAGAAAGTGAAAACAAAAACCCTTATCCAGAAACAAGCAAAACTCAGGAAGGATCCATGAGAATGAGAAACCAGCATTAAGAGCTACACCACAGACTCCTTTTCTTGTCAATAGTGCTAGAAGAAAGGTTTAAAGAGAAGCTTACACATCTAAATCACCCAGAAAATGGTGTTCTAACAGGATCTTGAACTCAATAGAGCTCACCATAGAGTCATAAACACTCTTACACTGGAGGAAGAAATGAAATGCTCTCCATTCTTGAAAGATATAGACACAAAAACAAGTTGGACTTGCTCTTACTGTGTAGAAGTTAAAAGCAAATGAAGGATCATTTTTATTACAGTTGAGAGAAAAGAATATGTTTTTTCTGAGCTGGATGGGTCACTCTGTTAAGTGGTCATCTTTCAGTGGAGTGAGCTGTAAATGAATTGTACATGGAACTGACCGAAAAGCATACTGAAAATCTTACCACTGGAAAATGTCAGTTCTTGGACCCATAAAACAATAAAATGTCTTTTGAAATGGCATGAAAAAGTTTTGCAAACAGATTTCTCACAAAAAAAAAAAAGTTGAGAAAGCTAAAAATATGCTACCATGCTTAAAGTATCCGTGCTTGGAAGTCCATTAGATAGAAATGTTCTCAATTGGGATTAACAAACTCATTTCTTCCATGACCGAGCAGTTTGCAGGGGTGATGTTTGATCAGGACATGGGGACATTCATTATCATCAGATGTTTGTTTTGATCGGGGGGAATCCTGGGCTGCTCTTCTTAGCTGGTGCTTTCTTCTGCCCTCAAGGAAGAGTGCATACCACAGCTGCTTGTGAAGAGCAAACAGAATTTTCTTCCCCAGTTCTCATTCCAATCTGGTCCCCATGGTTCATTACCCTCACTATCCCTTTGGCAATTCCCCTTTTCAGTTTTAAAGGCCTTCTTTTATGTGGGAAGGTATCAGCAAAGAATTCATAATCCTCTCTGTCAACTGTCAGCTGAAGAGAGTGATTGATGTACCGTACTTTCTAAAAAATCACAACAAAGGTGTCACTGCTGGTTTGCTACTACAGGTGTTCTTGACCCAGGCAGTTTGCTTTTTCACACATAGGTGTTTTTATTTCACTTTAATCTCTTCATATAAGATAAATGCATCAGAACTACATTGATTTAAGAGCTTTTCAGATGGCACTCCAGTCAGGTCAGAATACAGAAAACGTATGGCAGTCAGAGTGTGTTCATTTGCTTATACTAAATGAATTTTAAAAAGAAAGTATTTGTGAATAATAGGTTTGAGTTTTAGCTCCTTTGCATAAGGTAAACCTTTTGGGACCCATTTTTTATGGTTGCCATCATGCACAGGAGGTGCCAGAGGTATAGCACTTCAGTTTTAGAGTGAGACATCTCTCAAGAGAGATACCAGCCTCTGGAATAAATTCCTGCCAATTTTCTATAGAGGAGCCAAGGAAGCCAGACACACAAATACCTTTGGAAGACCCTTGAATAAAACTGCTGACATGAATTAGAAGGTCATTCCTGAAATGAATAATCAGGAATTTAATCTTAAAAAAGATTAAATGAGCTTTTGACATAAGAAGAAATATTGCCCTCCTCTCAAAAACAATATCATTTTTTTTGTGATAAATTTTCTTTTCTGACAGGTTTCCCCCATCTTATTCATTACGAATGGACTTGAAGAGTTGCACTGGGAAAAAAAATGGGATACAATGAATCCTTTACCTTTCAGCAACTGAAATGCCAAAAGATCTGTTGCAGATCATTGCTATAAAATACTGAGTTCAAATCCAACAATAAAGGAGTAATAGAAACTGGAAGTGTCTGTTCAATGGGGAGGTGCAGTAGAATACTGACCAGGGAAGAGATTTATAAGTGATTACAGAAAAATCCCTAAAGCTGTCTGCTCATTGTAGAGGCTCAGTGGAGGAAAGCAAACAAGATTCTCAGATACAGTGAGCTGTTTGAGGAATATAAATGAGAGTAGGTAGCAGCACTGCACTCTGTGCTGGGCAGACCGCCCCCAGAAAGCCGTATCCAGCAACGATCAAATGGTCACCACGCTTTCAAGAGCACGTGAGAACAAGGAATGGATAATGCAGCTTGGTAAAGGGCCTGAACGAGCTAAGGCAGGAATAGTAGTGGGGAAAAATACGTCTCTTTCTACTTGGTAAGAAGTCAAGATGAGAGCAATGAGAGCAGATGAAATGCTAATGACAAATGGAGTGAAGAATGGTATAGACACTTCTTAAAATGTAGTAGCTTGGATTGATCGATCTACCTAGTGATTCACTGCCACACCAAATGCTAGAATAAAGGGAGGGAGGGAATAGGCATCACCAGCTACCAGCTCGTATCTGGCAATACAAGCAACAAATTAGTTGGTTTCTGCTCTTCTTACATGAGAATCTGAACTCACTACAGTTGATCTTTTCTTTGCCTGTAAATCGTATTTGATTTTCAAAGTAACTAAAAGATTTCAAAAGTTCAGAAATCCTTCTCAGGACTAAGAATGCACAAGTTGAAAGAAAAAGATTATATTTAATTTATACATTGATAAAAGTGATGCTTAAGAAGTCCCCACTACGTAACACAATATGGAAAGAAGCTGGTTTGAGAGGAAATTCAGCTCCCACTTCACTGAATATCATTTACAAATTTTAAGCAATGCAGTCATAAATAAGCCAAGGCCAGACCAGATTTATCTTGTATTACATTTTTTATGATAAGATTTACATTAGTCTTAACTTGTGGTTGGTGCTCTTGAGCCCTCAGGCTGTTTTCTCAACTCAGAGTGGAAGTAGCATTGTTATTCACCTCTGATATAATGTTATAAAGGATCTGCAAGCATATTCAGAAGCCAAATTAGTGCTAGTACCCACTGTCTGTTCATGCTAGTAAAGGTGGACCTATGGGTTAGCTCTCCAGGGCCTAAAGGCAAAATTGTTAAGTCAGTATGAGAAGCATGGCTAAGCCTAGAAATGAATAATCACGAATGACCTTAACCTTCACATTTTGCTCATGACCTCGTTATAATAATTAGTCTTGAAATGTGCAGAAAGAGTCATGGAGTGTTTCTTTTTTTTTTTTCTTTTTTTTTTTTTTTGTGTGTGTGTGTGTGTTTTTTGGTGGTGTTGTTTGCAAGGGACTTCCTGTATTTTCCTCTCTCTGTCCACACATTCATCCACATGTGATTACCCACCTGTACTCTGTGCTCTCACTCAAAACTCTCTGGTCCCTTTCCAACACAGTTTGCTCCCTAAAACCAGCTACCAGTAACTTTTGTTTTAGCTGGCTGGGGGCTGATGTACTAATAATATGCAGCTGGCCACCTGTATGCATTTCAATGAGCTAAATCTCCAAAGATGTGTGCTCTAATATCCACTAACTTCCTCAGGACCTGCAGGCACTCATTGGGGTGTCTCTTGGTCCTTCGCTCAGAAGGGAGAAGCAGTAGCACACTGAGATGCATGAGATTCTCTGCAACTGATCCAGATAAATGAATAAAAGGCTGGTGAGTCTCATAAGGAAAGAAAAGAGGTTGAAATCACAAATTACATGAGATCCCAAGGAAAGTAGATTACACTAGGCAATAAAAAAACGCATTGACACAAACTTAGATAGTGTCAAAAGAAACAGGGCTTATAAAACAATGTAAAGATAGCTCCGGTGCTGTGATGGAAGACTAATTACCACAGGATACAGCTGGGAGGAGGCTGCTCACAACTCAAAGTTTGAAAGTCTTTGGCCAGGCCCAAGAAATGCTATCAGTATGGCCTTCTTAGAGGCAAGAAATCTGGGAAAAAGCTTTCTTACAAGATTCAAACCACCTTCATGAAAAACATCTCTCTTTTTTTTTTTTTTTTTTTTTTTTTTTTTTTAAGTTGTGGTTACTGTAAAGGTAATTCAATACTATATTTTAGTGAATTTTGCCACTGACTACACAGCATTGAATATCTGCATTGTTACAAGTGGATGTGACTGCTACACATGGAGCATGTTATCCTGAAGTTAATTACTTTCCCTTCTTAGAACTCTTATTAGTGTTAAAGCAGCCCATGGAGTTAGACTCAGAATAAAACTATGTGGTGTGGATAATTTCCAGCAGGACAGGGTCAGTGACATGAAATGTAGAGGAAATGAGAGACCTAGTGCTGCCACTCTCAAAGTGCCAACTCCTTTCTGTGAAAGAAGGAAAACTGGTAAATTAGGGAACACCATATCTCTGGTCCTTGTATGCTTTTAATCATTTGAGCCATAAAGAGACACTACTAAAAAAATTGATCTGGCATAAGACTAAAAATTGTTGCTTCAGTACTCAGGGAACTCTATCAAGTTATTTTTTTTGGATATGAGATATGAATGTATGTTCCTAGTAGGTGAGTCACAGATTCCTACGTCTCCTCTGCTCCAATTCCAATTTATCCAATAAATGGTCTTATCTTTTCATACCATCACTTTCTGTTACGTGAAACCAAGCCAATTTCATCTGCTGTTATGTGTCTGAACAGAATTGGGCATGTGAAATATATTGTCACCTAAGCATTCCAGATGTACCAGTACAACCTGGAAAATAAATCAGAAAGGACCTCTTCCTATAGGGAGTCTTGATTTCAGATTTATTACACTGCTTTTTAGACTTTGGAAGGTCAGCACATTACACCAATTGATTTCAGTCAGAGCAGAAACAAACCCTTGTTATTCAGAAAGTAGTTATTCCTGTAGGGTGAAAAGGAGAGTCTTCTCCAGGAGGCAAATGTAATAAAAATTAATTGGCACAACTAAATTAAAAAGTATAGGTATGAAAAATCCTAATACCTTGAATCTTTTAACACCAGTCAAATGTAGTTAATCAACTGCATATTCCCACATCTGGGCACCCAGTAACCCAGGTTCTAGAAATGGTGAATAGGGAGAGAAATTAAAGACTGCTGAACTCTTAAAAAAAGGAAAACCTCAGCTTACAGTTTGGATATGGATCAGGTAAAGAAAAATTCTTATTGAGCTGAAAAACTGACCTGGTCTTGCAGGAGTTAGGTCAAACTCCTCTAATTAGAGACCAAACCAATAAACACCTTACTCTAAAAAGGGCATTATATAAATAAAGAACAATTCATAAGACCACCAGGTTGGATTTTGGCACAATTGCCTAGCAAACGAGGATAAATCCCCTGTTCTCTTTTAAAATTTCTACCTCCCTTTATTTCAGATGACTCTTGCTAAGAAAAGGCCAGCCTCAGAAACTATTTGGAGTAGAGCTCTGTAGGTTGCTCAGCCAGACATTTTTTACTAAAGAAGACAAGACTGATCTTGCTGGCCTGTACATAGAACTGACGTTAATCTCCAAACTAGTTGTTGCTTTGAATTCTCTGCAGAGATTTCAGATGTCTTTGTTCAACCATTTCTTTTCTTTCCGGAATGTGTCTCAGACTGCATTCTGATTTTCTCGTCCTTTTTATGCTTGTTTTACAGTGTCAGAATTCTCTTCAGATTATTGGGTCTGTACCAAGCACACTATATTTTAATGTACAGCAATAATATTTTAGACTAGATTAGTCCAAATTTCCTGATGGTGCCTCTTTAATTAGAAGATGAAAGAGGCAGAAAAATTATTGTAAGAAAGAGTCTTTGTTGAAACTCTAAAGCTAATAAAACAAAACAAAATACAAAGCAAAAACAACAAAACCAAACAAAAAAAAAACACAGAAAAACAAACAAACAAAACCACTTATATAATTTTTTCTATAGTAATTGGTAGTTTTAAATACTTAAAATATAGGTAATGAATAGAAACACAGCAGACATTCTTAACCGTAACATTAGCACAGATGTTGGAAGCCAGACTTTCTAAGGTATCTTGTAGATTTTAATAACACTCAGTTTCCTCAGTTCTTTAGGAATTACCTATTTTTGTAAACCTGGAACTCTTAGCACAGAATAAGTCGTAATGTTTTTCGTCACACTGAGTGATGTGTTTGAAAGTGATTTTTTCCCTACAAGCTCTGCTAGGTCACTGCATACTGTTAGGTGGCAACCTAAAGAAATGTTTTCTGGCAATAAAGCTTCCATCTTTGATCTACACGTTCATGACAACAATAACAATCAAAACACGAAGGATTTTACTATAAGCCATATCCTTGATTTTCCATGTTTTCACAGCTTGTCTAATATATGTGCTCTAAAAATTGTTTTGGGAAGAAACAGGGCCCAGGATAAACAATACTAAAAATAATGACAAAATAACATTTACCTTTGAGAAAGATTAAAGAAATAATAATTAAAAAATTGAATTTATATGAGCAAAATCTTTGCATATATTTTGACATACAAAATGTCATTAGAAGTCAGAATAAAATTATATATGATTTTAATATGATTAAAATATAATTTGAATATGTCTTTTAATATAGAATCATAGAATCATTAAGGTTGGAAAAGACCTCTAAGATCATCTGGTCCAACCATCCCACTACCACCATAATCACCCACTAGATCATGTCCCTAAGCACCATGTCCAAACTTTCCTTAAACACCCCCAAGGGATGGTGACTCCACCACCTCCCTGGGCAACCTGTTCCAATGCCTGACTGCTCTTTCTGAAAAGAAATGTCTCCTAATTTCCAGCCTAAATCTCTCCTGGCACAACTTGAGGCCGTTCCCTCTAGTCCTATCACTAGTTACCTGTGAGAAGAGGCTGACCTCCAGCTCCCCACACCTTCCTTTCAGGTAGCTGTAGAGAGCAATAATGTCTCCCTTGAGCCTCCTCTTCTCCAGACAAAATATTCTATGATATTTTAAATATGATTCTACATATAAGTCTTTTAATATGATTCTACATATAATATTAATGGAAATAATTTGTAGTTTTCTTTTTGTTATAAAATAAGAACTAGAAGGTTTTAAATACCAATGAAAAGCCCAAATTTGAGGCAATTTTACTCAGAGCCTTGAAAAATTTGAAGGCATCTAGAAACAATAATCAGCACAGAGGGAAGGGTCTGTACTATTCTTCATCATTTCTATTTCTCAAATTAATGGATGTAAATGGAGCACAGAGCAGTTTGCTCAAATAAGAGAATGGGGGAAAATAACACACCAGGAAAAAAAAAATCTTTAGGACTGACACCTCTGCAGTAGCAGCAAGTTGAGACTCTGGTTTTCATAAAGGCATTTAGAAATACAGTGTGTGCAGAAAGGTACCAGTGTGAGAGAGAAATGTCTTTTGAGAGTATACATGGACAAAACCACACACCTTAAATAAAGGCTCACAGTGTAAATTAGGGATAAAGGGGTTATCTATCGGAACACTGAGCACAATTAATGCTCTCATTTCTTGGCAGTACTATACAAAACAGAGTGCAATCAAATTTCAGAGGGATCACTTTTGGATCTTAACTACGAGGTTCAAGTGAACCCCCAAATTTATCTGTGTATATTCTAGCAAAATCTGGGGGAACTGACCCAAATTGCAATAATATCTTTTACTCTGTTCACTGACAGAGGTACGGTTGACATCTGAGCTGCACCAAATGGAAGAAGTGTGTCATCTGCAGCCCCTGCCACATCATATGACAAGTGCACGTTCATCAGCTTGGGGAAGTCAGCAAACCCAGAAGAGCTTGGCACTGTTACTCTAATGTAAGACAGCAGGAGGGTGCTAAGAGTTTTCCCCAAAGTTTTGACTCCTTTCTATCCAAGACTGTGGAAAAGCTAAAACAGTTTCACAATCAGAGTGACATTGTAGCTATATTTCAAACACAGTTGTGTGAGTCCATAAGTGATAACAACTCCTAAATGCTATTCTGTCTGCTTCTCACAAAGCTGCAGCCCATCTCCTCTGCCCGCTTGCACTGTCTGGATTCTTATATTAGCAACATCACACATTTTCTTCATACAGCTAAACAAACTCTGCAGGAAGTCAAGAGCAAAGGGATTGTAGGATCACACCCTAAATCCCAAGAATGGAGCACAAACATATGCATTTCCCACAGAAATTAGTTTTCTAAACTGACTTGGAATAAATTACCCAGACCAGGGTCACCTTAGCTGAAGTGAACAATGAAATGTGAAATCTTCTTTCAAAAACGTTGGGCAGAGAGTGAGCAGCGAAGGGTAAAGTAGTATATTTTGTACTGCCTCATGAGAAAAATATATCTAATCTGGGTATCAGTTCAGCCATGGTGAATAATTTAATCATACTTGTAAATGACGTTGTAATAAAAGGTCACCGGATCTGTCAGACCCTCAACTGCTTAGGTAAAATTAGATCTGCTCTACTGATGTTAAAAAAATTGACATGCATAGTTAATCCTATCTTGCCATTAAAACCAAAACAACAAAAATAATGAACTTTGGAAGGAAGGACTGAAAATTCTCCTTGACATAAACAGTGTTAAGAATTATAGATCTTAAATTATCATGATACAGGGGACTAGATCTCAGCCTTCAGACAAGCCATTTTATACTGCTTCAACAATACAAAGCAACTTTAAAATCACAATCACCTTTTCCTTTTTTTTTTTTTTTTTTTTCTTTTTCCCCAGGTTGTGCTGGCAATTCCCATCATGAGTCACAGAGACATAAGCCAAGTCTAGTGTACAGATAAGGTGAGGTACCACTCAATACCATAAGGTTCAATAACAAAGCCTCTCCCTGGGACTATCAAAATATAGTCTGAAGTAGTCTCAAGTGATTCTTTTACCTGCATGAAGTGCATATTTGGCCCACGCAGTACCAGAATAATCCTGTGGTAAAGAAAGAAGGTCGATATTAGTGCACATCTACCCATCTACTACTCTGCCATTACACTTCAAGCTGTGTTTGTGTTGAATGCTACTGTAGCTGAATAAACCTTTGCCTTGTCTTGTCCTTCATATTCAGTGGCAAAAGGAAATCAGATCTATCTCTGAGATCTTGGTGTGCATCATGGAGCAGAGATTGCCCAGGGAAGGAGAATTTGTGTACCAGAAATGGAAGCTTTGCTTATTCACATTTGATGGAAATGTTTTCAAATAATGTGGCTTCCTAAAAAGTTTATTTACCAGAGATAATTCTTAATAAAATCTTTGTCATCACTCACAGCTTGTTGTTTACCCATGTGATAAATTGGAGAACTGTATGATAAATGAACGCAACAATTTATCAAGCACCTTTGATAACTTCATCTTTACTTTGACTGGGAATCCATCATCATAAGGCTCACATTCATAGTCCAAACGTCTCTGCAGCCAAACTGCAGAAAACAAGTTGGTTCACGAGTAGCAGAATGGACTTGGCCTGATACCTAGGATTTACCCCACATATCCCTACAATTTGCCAGTGCAGTGATCCCAGTTCTTCCTGGTGTATTTTGTAGAATCAGCCACCAGGTGCCTCAGCATCTCTAGTTCTGTCTCAATTTCTAGTCCCCCCCAAAGTTGTTATACCTGGCTTTCTCTAGAAACTTCTCAGTACCAGCTGGGCAAGAAGCATCCTATACAGTGTTGAGACCAAAGTACACCCAGATTTTGGTTATAATTAAAACTGTTGTAAATTTTGTACCCATTAAAGGAAGATAACACAAGACCCAGTAGATACCAACACCTTTGCATGCGTGTGGGCCTGAGCAGCTGGATTTGAACAGCTACATGCTCTTCAGCATAAATTAGTTCTTTTATTTATTCAGGTTCTTCAGTGTTATTTATTTATTCATTTATATAACTTGTAGAGTTAGAAACACTAACAAAGGTGCTAAGTTTTACAGGAAAGATAACAATTATAATTAACTACTTGTTTTACAAAGCATTTAATTATAATTAACCTCCAAACCACATCTCAAATATTTCTGTACTATACAGAATGCCTGGCCTTTGTGATGCTGGGATAATGGAATGGCTGAAACACATTTGTATTGATCTGCATCACTGCCATCAGTTTTGAGTAAAAGGGTCATGATAAACCCTTGCTGTCTGTGTGCACACACAGAAGTACATGCCATTAATAATTAGGTATCACCAAGAAGCTCCCTAAGTGAGCCTAGCTGTTTTACACGATTACACAGAATTTAATACGAGAGCTGCAGTATTTACCGAGACAAAAGTGGTAGAGCTATGTCCTTTTTCCTTGCAGTCTACCCCCTCAAAATCTGTTCCTTAACTTCACTGAACACAAGACTGATACAGAGATGGGTAACTCCTCCCTTTTTACTCATTGAATTATTGGCAAGATAAATTCATGCACAGATGTATTTGGATTCCTCATCTGACATAATCTTCAGAATTTTAACACCTCTCTGAATTACAATCTGCACGTAATGTGACATGTTGATCTATCATAATTAGCTGAACTGTCTGCTGCTGCAGAAAAAATCTCAAGAAAACACCGAATATACCTAGTGATTAAAAGTATATAGATATAAAAATATATGTAAATATATATATACAGAGTTTCAAACAATAGTCACGTCTTCAAAATATGTCACCTTTGTCTGTTTTCTGTATTTTTTAGAAAAAGAAATCACACCACCTTAAAGAGTTTTCTTTTTCCAAACTTGTCTGAGCTTCCCTTTTACTTTCAGCTACAAAACAACAGAAAGAAAACAAAAGGGAAGAAATAGGAAGAGAACCAGCTGTCCTCTAACCCCTCAAAGTCCTCTAAATATCTTCAAAAGGAAAGGCTGAGAGGCGAAGCAGAGAATAAAATGAATTAAGGAACCTATTACTTTAAAACCAATTACAGGAAAATGATTTTAGAATCAGTTTTCCATCAGAATAATTTTCTTCCAAAATAATTATACGTTTTTTTATCAACACTTAAAAAGAACTTATTTCCTCACTATTTGCTTTCTGTGCACAAAACTATTAAAGTGTTGCAAAGATAACAATAAATACAGAAAAGCATCCCCGAATGTGGAAAGAAAGATGCATTGTTTACTTGGCGAGGAAGCTTAAAGTTTGGTCAGCCTACTCAATCAAGATGAAGCTGTCATTTTTATAAAGCACCCGATTATGTCTCTTTTTCCATTTAAAAAAATAAATCAAAGCTTTTATAAATTGAAGATCTTAAACTTATGTCACATAGGAGTTAAAAAGTCATAATTTAAAGATCACAGAACTCAATGAAAGCTTGAGTAATATGAAGAGGAAGAGAAGATCTAAAAGAATGTTTTTAAAATACTCTAGACGTAGAATAAAATTCTCCAGATGTACAGTGTTTTAAGCAAGAATTGTGATGATCTCAGTTTTATTTAGAGAGGTCTCTGCATATCATGCTACACAGATGACAAAGGCACATGCAACTACTACTGTGAGGAGATGAGAGATGTAGCAAACTGGAAGGAGAGCGTTGTTTTAGATAAAAGAGTTTATGATAAAAAAGAGTTTATAAGATACACAAATTTGTCATGCATGGGCAGGAAGATGACAATTCTAAGCGTGCTGATACTTATTAAAAATATGGCAAGTGCTCTATGAGATGCATTTAGCCAGGCAAAATGAAGAGATTCTCCACTCAGGCAATTTATATTTCCCCTTCCTTATCTCCATTCACTCTTGTTTTCTAGCAGAGGACAACTTTGGTGGTAACTGCTTCAATGGTTTCCCTTGAACTCAAATGGCAGAACACAGAGAGTTATCCAGCACAAATGCTTACACCCTACTTTATTTTTTTGTATATTGTTTGTTGTGTCAAGCAAAACCCTCAAATCCAGTAATCTATTTAAATCTATAACAAATCTGTAAAACTGTTATGCTGGATTTTGGTTCATTGTTACACAAACATCTGAAATTAATTGTGCATCAGAAATATGAAAAAACTTGATTTAGTTACTCTTTGAACAGTACAGGAAATGGTTGTGATCAGTGCCTCTTAATTGTATGTTATTCATAAAGTCTAAAGAAGACTGAATGTGACTAAGTGAAGGACTTCATGAAATTAGATGATAAAATTAGGTGACAGAAAGTTCATGTGCATTTAATAAATTACATTAAACTATATTGTCACTGGTCAAAAACATTTTTCCTGCAAATTCAAGAATAGTCTAAGATTCCTATAACAGACAAGGAAAATCTCAGCTAACAATTAGTTAGCATTTAAGCTAGACCATCATGTAGTTCTGTGGCCTGAGGTGGAACTAAAGTGCTGTCTTTAGGTCCGTTATACACTATTATTTATTTATTTGTATTTATTTCATAACAAGAAGGGCACTTATCCAAAGGTCTAGATATGCCTGCAATTAGTTCCAAGAATGAAAATAAAATTAAATTCAGTTATCTCTGTGACAGCAGCCAATAAACTCTACTCCCTCAACATGTATAGGTTCTTGAACACTTTGAACTCTCAAAGCTTTCAATATTAAGATGATAAAGGCTGAATGTGACACAACTGTTCCTTTTATTTTTAGTGTGTTTGCATTTTTCCTGGGTCTCCAAGGACACAACCTGATAGATGATGTTTCAAGGAAACAAATACAAGTTTTGTTATTCTCAGCACCTTTTTGCATAATAATGAGACTGGGCAGAGAGAAGGTTATGCTCAAGTATTAGTGCACAAGGTTTGCCTCTAGGCTGCTCTGCAGGAAACCTAAGCCCATAACAATTGCAGTGTTTGTTACTGGAAAAATGAGAGAGTAATTAGAATGATGCTCTTAAAGTCACCTGCTCTTTGTAATATATGTTTTCTAATTTAGTTTGGCAAAAGTGGCTTGTAACGGTAGGAGTACATGTTAAAGATGAAGCAATTAGGCAACTAAACAAGCATGATGACAGCTTTTTAGTAAATGGTTTAGCTTTTAGTTTTGAAATGGCAGGTCCCACTGAGCACAATATTCTAGAACTGTAATTTTGTAGAATGTGACGATGTGTTGTTGGCAATTAATTAAAATTTTCTCCCCCACCCCCCCCTTTTTTTTTTGTCCTAAAGAGACAGAGGGCAGTGGTTGCCTGTTTGCAGAGTTCAGCCTGTGTTTAACACCACTGTCTGTAAAACAGTTTGCAACACATCAACTACAAATTGGAAGCCCTGTTATGCTGCTATCTGAAGTTGGTTTGTGAAGTGGGAGTTTGAAGTCTCCTCCAGCTGACCTGCACCATACTGCTGACATCCCTGGCAAGCTCTCTATAACTCCTGTCAGCTTGTGCTCACCACAGCTATGGAACTTCTTTCCTACTCTCCTCCAGGTAAACAGAAGGCCCCAGAAAAAATTAAAATAAAACAAAACAAAAATAAAATAAAATAAAATAAAATAAAATAAAATAAAATAAATCTTAACTGGAGGTGGATCTGGTGAGCCTCAAGAATTTGAGTGGTTCCATTAAACTTGATGGGGATACTCACTGGTTTCAGGCTACACGAGTAGGCAGAGTCTGTACTGGATCAGGCCCACAATGAGGAGGAGTGAAACAATGGGCCACTGTGACATTTCATTAGAAATGTTTAATAAGTATCTGGAGTGTGGGAGGAAACACCTCAAGAATTGAAAAGCCCCCTCCAAAGGAGAGAAATTACCACTGAGCTTAGAGAAAAGTAGGGGGGATACTCAGCTAGACATTGGGATAAAATCCAGCACTTTTCATTTCACTACTCTGATATGTGGACCAGGATGGAGTGAACTACAGAGGAGAAAGACACACCTCAGGAACAACCAGGAAGCTTGTTTGCAAAAAATACCTATCACTCAAACCTGGCTTTTATCACTCAGCTCCATCATCATGCACAGCTGATGGTAAATATATTCACCTCTAATTTTTGTACCACCTAACTGAGCTGAAGTGCTACTGCTGCTCTCACTTGGCTTCCTCAATAAATGCAACAGAGCAAATCTCATAATTGCTTTCTGATCTAACCTACTTGACATTATTTCCCATTCTGCTTCTAAAATTCAGATTGATTCAGGTGATCAGAATTGTTGTAAATTATCAAAAATGTCAGTTCTGTACCATCATTTTCAACAATTGCCTGTGATCCCAATTAATAAACTGTGTAGTACAGGAAAATGAGATTTAGACCTAGAAGACAGGCTAATCAATTTCCTACTCTTATCAGGATGGTTGGAAATAATTTATTGCAATGTTAGAAAAGAAAGTTCTACTTTAAATATAATACCAAACCAGTGCATAAAGTACCATACTGCTGCATGGCATTTCTAGCAACAATGCAGTGAATTTCCTTTTTGAAGAACTCCAGTACACACTGTAACATTTCTCCTCTTCATCCCCATTTTACTGCATTAGACTGATATGAATTCATACAGCAAAACACCTAGAATTGCTGACAAACTATTTCATCACCAGTATGAAATATCTAAAAGAATTATTAAACAGTATGTTGTCCAATATTACACCTAGAGTAAGAGAAGAAATAAAACCTTTAAAACACAACAAAATTAATCAGATATTTCTCTCTCCAGGAAAAAAAAAAAAAAAAAAAAAAAAAAACATTAATTTTGCTTAAGTTATATAGATAAGAAAACAGAACTGATTCCGAGAAAACTCCATTGTTTTACAACTACAAACCAATAAAACTCACACATGTGAAAAGTTCATCTGCTTTAAAACTAAATTGGAATTGAGTTTGAATTTTTGTTCTTAATACATCCTCTAGGCAATGCTGGAAAATTGTTCTGATAACATACTGGAAAACTTGTTCAAATTTACCTAGTTTGGTAGACACAATTCAGAAGTAACACTTAAATATGGAAAAGGTAGCTGGCACTGCTTGCAGCCAAGAACAGAAAAGGAGAAGAAAGGAGGAGATGCAGTATTGTAGAAACTTTCTTTCCTGTGCCTGTGCAGCTTATGTGAGCTGCATCATGTAAAAATACATGCACTGTGCTGCAGTTTCCACAATGAGAACTATCTTGCAGCTGCTGTATCCATTTTAGATGAAATAACTGAGAAGCAGTGTAGCCCCATTATCTAATACCCAGTACTTGATTTACTCTTTATTGAAGTAGCAGATACTCATCAAATGTCATGTATCGATCAGCACGTGCATGGATATTTGCACTTATTTAAATGCCTTGCATTTTTTGTTCTGTCTCACACCTATATAGCACTCTAACTAGATCGGTTCACGACAGTTGTTGCTGTAATGTGTGACTGCTACTGTTAACAGGAAAGGAACCAGAAACGCACTGAATCCTTACGCATGATCTCGTTAGAATAAATTGTTCTTGCAGTCTTTGTTCTTCATTTCTGCTGAATAGGTTTATGATCAGAGTTTCCTCTCACTGATAGAAGTGTTCATTCTAAAACCTCTCCTCTCTTCAAAGGAAAACAAATCAAGTAGAAATCAGAACATTCTGAACTATTGGAATTTGATATTTTCCGTGATAAAACAATTGCTGTTCATTGTGGCAGCACATTCCCAAGAACAATTTAAAAAAACTGCCTAACTCTCCCTCTCTTTTTTTTTTTTTTTTTTTTTTTTTTTTCTCTTAGAGTGCTGTGAATTACTTGTAGCTAGTGCAGGAAGTCTGGCTGCAAAAAGCAGCTGAATAAAAAAAATATACATTCAATCCATGGACCTGAAATTTTACAAGACAAGTTTGGAATTAGAGGATAGAATCTTCCTTCAGGATAGATTGAAGAAAAATCTCCTATTGATCCTTGATTTGTCCCAGGTTCAAATTTGTGGAGACCTAGGCTCACTTAGAGCTCCTGGAGCAGCTGTTTGGGCACACAACGACCCACGCAGCATGCTTTACCTGCTGGGCTGGGCCAGAGAGCAGCTCAGGGAACAGCTTTGCACAAATTATGGTAATTCTTCCACCTGGCTTAAAACTTTAAGGTGAAAAAGGCTTCCAGAGTTTAAGCCAGACATTTGCAGAAGGGAGTTTGAGCAAATTCATATTCTTCTATGTTGCAACAATTTAGGGATGCTTACCAGCTCTGTGGCTGCTCTTCAGCAGGTAGGTCTGTAACAAACTGGGGGATAGTGAATTCTTAACACACTTCAGCTCTTTTGCAAGTGAAAATATAGCTTTGGCCAAACAAAGCTAGTATGGGAAAAAAAGGAGCTGAAAATGATCAAGTTTATCATGTTTTGTTGTTGTTGTCTTTAATTTTTTTTTCCCCTTAAGAAAACCTTGAAAAAAAAATTTAACAGTAGTGTATCAGCATTCAGAGTATGTTATACTCTATACATACAGTTTTGTTATACACATATATACAGTTGTATGTTATACAACTGCTCTGTTGGCAGAACAGGATCCAAACAGCAAAACCCAGTGGGGTAAATTTGTTTGTACAAATAATCCTGCTCATGCCCATGAGGCATGGGATTGCTCTTACTACAGCAATTACCTTTGCTTTCCAAGTGGGGAATCTGGAAACTGAAGAACGCCATTAGTGATGAGCTGCATCAGAAACACAGAGGCACCCAGACAGAGCAATGCAACTGAAACAGGTTAATCTGAAACTCTTTTTCCTTCTACCATCTCCTCCTTGCTCCACGTTGCACTTGTAAACTTCAAGTAAAAGTGTAACATCTCCAATGGAAAACTGCTAACTGTCTTGTCTGAACAGACTATGTAGGCTCAAACATCATTTCAATCCAGATATTGAAAAAGGCAGATACCCAGTGAAAAAAAGCAGCACATAGGCATGTAATTAAATGTGGCATTTTTTCTGCAAAAGGGAGAAAGACCAAATAGAGATTGTAGTGTAACTGTAGCAAAATTATTTTTGTCACCCTTCATAAAGTTATTCTAACATAATATGCAGTTCCTTAGTAATGTTACAAGTTTAAAAAATAAGTAATCTATGCAGAAATAAAAATTTTAGCACATAGGACCATGACACCTTTTGAATCTGTTAACAAACAAACAAACAAAAACTTGTATTTTTGTTGTATTTTCCTACAATTTAGCATCACTATCTCAATAGCAAGATTTCCATGGGCCGAAAGCTTTGTCAGGCTTTCATAAAGTGCTGAAAGGTTTATCTGACCTCTTATTAACCTATTTTCGTGGCTTCTCTGCCTCCTTACAGAGGTCTCATGGGAAAAAGCAGTTGCAAGAAATATTCAAAATACAGTAGTTAGGCAACTAAAGGCTGTTGTTCAAAACAATTAACAGAAGAAATGGTACAGCACTCTGACTTGAAAAACAGGCAATTAATAAAAGTCCATTTGGGAAATGTTTACCAAGTTAAAAGCTCATGCTTGAACAGACAATAAATGTAAGTCAACGTTTCTTTTAGTCTTTCATAGACTTATTATGGATAACAAGTTAGGACTACGGTCCTCTGGCCACTGATGCCTTGACAAAGTTTTGATCCCTTAACTGCTGCAGTCAGTGGAGGCTTTTTGCATCTATTTCTGTACATAGAGCTCCAACATTAATTTATGTCTGACTGTTAATGCAATGTATTTGTTGTGCCATGTCCTGTCCCCCCCATGCTATATGCTTTATGTTTCAGCTACAATCTGCCAAAGCTATGCTTTAAACATGAAACCTATACTTTAATAAAACTTCATGACTTGGGCATTCTTAAATTCAGAAGCTTCGGTTTTGTACAAAAATAAATTGTTTTTAAGGAATTTTGTTCCCCTCAAGTATTTCACGGGTCTCTCAGGAACACCTCTGAAATCCATTAATGCTGTGATACAACAGCATCCTTAGAGAGTTGTTTATGCAATTAGCAAAAGAAGAGGCCTGTGAGACCCAAACTGCAATTCAGAATATTTGAAAAATTCACAACTTTTTATCAGAAAATTAGGTTAAGCCTGAAACAAGAATCTTTTGGTGGCTTTTAAAATTGGATTCTCCCTCTACTATTCCCTCAAGGATCAGTGATGCCACCCTCATTCAGGTCTTCTTCTATGCCCAATTTCATTCTGGGTGCTACCCAGAGAGGATACAGTAGAGCAGAGCACCACACAACTCCAAGCTCTGAGTATCCTCTCAGAAGTATTTTGCTGATGGCTTTGCTCAGTCTACCACATCTCAAGCTGTGAAGAAGTCTGATGTTTTGTACTTTAATATCATTTGTATGTAAAAGCTACATTTTATTCTGGACCCCCATAGTCTCTTGCCAGAAAATCAATGTCTAGAGAAAGAGAACCCATGATATTTCAGAGGTATTTTTGCTGACATGGTTGGAAGAAGAAACATTGCTAAGGACACCAAATGCTCAGGAAACTTCTTGGGCACTTGAATACCTATACAAAATATTCAGAAATTCATGGAAGCTCAGTCTATTTACCCCTTTACATACTATAGGACATACAGTGGTTACCACAAGGGAAAGACTTACCTTAAAAATACGCAAAATGAAATATATGATCTCCAATGCATATTGTTCAAACTGCAATACTCACAACACGCAAGTACAGAGATTACCACTGTTCCTGAAAGGATTAATTGTACAAATAGATAATGTGAACTTAAAATACAAAAAGAACACAAAAGATGCAAATCAATGAGATTAAGAACATTAGTTGCTGGTTGCTAGGAGGTAGGAAAATATTCTCTGAAGGAACAAATTTTTTATTTTTTTTTTCAGCAGAGTTCTTGCTTCTCTCTCTGAAATATTATCATTGGCCTCTATTGAATAGAAAATCTTGAATTAAATGAGTGCCTGGTGGGATACAGGATTTATCGTCTTCATACCTGTGCATATGTTTGACCAGGGGATACTGGAAGCTGAAAATCATCCACTTAAAAGGGAACCCTTACTGCATGCATTCTGAATGCAGTGTAATTAATACCATCTATGTTTCAGGTTAGGCTTTCTCACAGATTGTCTAATGGAAAAGCTAATCCAAGGATGGATGCTTGCTTCTAAATAAATCTAGATGCTAACCTTCTAATACTACCATGACTCAGGGAGGATACAGCTTGTTACAATATTTGTTATTTAAAAGACTACTAGGACTTAAAAAAAAATGTAACTTTTGTTGTGTTTGATGTAAAAAAAAAAAAAAATCACAAACAAATCCCACTGAGCCTGTTTTGCAAACATGTTGAATTTATGAGGATGAAAGGCAAGTCAGAAAAAGGTCATGCCTATTAATTTCAATCCCTGTGCAAAACCAGCATATTCTATACACACTTAGTAAGATTTGTGACATTTGGCTGAATACATTTGTATTCCTTTAATGCTATTAATAGTATCTATGCTCTACATTGCTAAGTATATTTCAAATAGCGTCCTTTGCAATTCTGTTATACTTCAGTTAAATGCAAGCATGATACTATAGGCCTATAATTATTTCCATCACATTAGCTCCTTCTCACTTGCTGAAATCCTTTATGCTTTGAAAGGTCTGTTAATGGGTTTGGATATTTTTGCACTTTCTACTGTGAATTTTTACCTTGACATTGTTATAATCTGGCAATGTCATGATGTTTGGCAGTGCACAATTAGAACTGAATAGGCCAGAATCAGGAAGAGTAGGACTTCCCCATCCCATTAGTACTGCTCTTTGTGGCTCATATATCCCAGCCACACGACGGAAAGATGCTGCTCTTATCACACTGAGATCCTTCTTCACATCATGTATATATTCAGCCTCCAAATGAAAAACTTTTTCTTTTTGTAAAGGAAGAAAAAAATGTCTTCTTTCATCTTTGAATAAAACCAAGTGCCTTCTAAGCTTCTCTGTGAATACAAAAAGAAGAGAGAGCCCCGCACAGGACAGTCTTGTGTTAGCATGCTCATCTAAAGAGCCTGGAAATGAAAGTTCAATTTTCATCTCATTTTATCCGTCACAAATAGTGGTGAATGTCTGGCCACCAAACACAGAATATTTTTCCTCTGCATTTTCTCACCGGTTTTGGCAAAAAAAATCAGTCCTGGATCTAAGATAATTTGTTACACTGAGATAAAGGGAATTTCATGCTTGTGGCAGTGTGAAGGTGTGGAAGAAGCAAGCAAGAGAAGGTACATGTGAGACAAGCATGGGGACTAGTTACATATTAGTAGGATAGTCCCAAACCTATGAAGTAACAGAGTTTGGCAAATATCTTCAGGTCTTATCACCAAGTTGTGATTAGCGAAGGCAACACAACTAGTCCATGCTGGCAATGGAATAAAGAATGTGGGGCTGTGAGAAGCATAAACTTTACAGGGGCTGCATAGCAGCTGTGTGTCATGAAAGGCTCTTTGATGTCCACTGCATATAGCAACGCAGAGATGTGTCACCTCACTTCAACTGACAAGTTCAGTGCCAATGAAGTAAGTGCTGGTTGCTCAGCAGAAAGGGAAGAGTTTGCATTACAGGATGGGAGGCAGTGCCTACAGTCAGGTTACGAAGGAATTCAAAGGTAAGATTAAAAAGTAATTAAGACAGGTTGTACAACACTAATCTTCTAAGGGGGCACAGATGAGTCAGTTTTCATCAGTCTTGTTTACACAACATGTAAAATGTTGATGAGGACACTTTTTCTACTTTGCTTGCATCAGTATTTAATATTGAAGACTATATTGGTAAATGAAGGTGAAATAAGAGCTTATACAGTAGCTGATGGGACTGTATATCGATGCTTCAAACAACACACACAATTTAATGGATGTTCTGTGACTAGGGACCTTAATCATTAGCATGGGAAGGAGGAGTTGAATGAAGTACTAAGATGAAATTTTGAACAGTAATTGCAAAACTCCCTGACATAATTGTATCAACAGCAATCTTCTGTTCTATCTTAATTTACTAAACACCAGGACCACATTCATTAATTAGGAACCTACTAACAGTACAATCAGAGAGCAATTTTACTTGTGTGAGTACATCTACTGATGTCAAAGTCATGTTTCTGTGTTTGCAGAATTGGATATTAGATGCAGTATACCAATCTGGGTAAAACACCCTAGTCCTATAAAAACAAATTCCCTATCAGGGTCCTGAAGACAGCCTCCTAAGCTCAAAAATAGCTTAGTTCTCCGGAAGAAAAATCATACACATCCTTTCATCATATCCAGGACAGTTTATGTCAGAATCTCATTTTATATTGAATTTTTCAGAATCAGAGTGCAACCATTTATTGTTCCCAGTTCAGGTCTGGAGGCAGTGATAAGAAATTGATAAGACTGTAACTGGCTTGAGTCTACATTACAAATCAAAAGTGATTATGAATTAATCATTAATGTGCCCCTTATAGCTTTGCTGATTGGTACAAGTAGAAGTGCTTCTCCCATAAGTGAATCTTCTTTCAAAACGATCAGTTCTCACAGATGTGACTTCTCTATGATCCTGCAAACAGGTCATCCCTTCATCATGAGATGAAAGCAGATTAATTAATGCCACTAAGGTCTACCCAATGGTGAATGCATTTACATGTACTTTTAAGGTCTTATAAAGTAAACAAATATACAGGAAGGTATAATCTAATAGTTCATTTGCAAATGAATAAATCTGCTTCTGGTGTCTCATCAAGAAAAGCAGGCATGTGCCCTAAACATAGTTGTTGAGACTGATGATGATTAGGAACTACAGCTGGGGTCAAATTTCCGAGAGGAAAAGCTCTCTCATCGAATATACTGTGTGTGTAGCTACTGGTGCAGGTGCTTTGATTTGTGCCTCTAGTTCATTTTCTGGTGATATGTTTTGTGACTGCAAGTTGTTCTCCTGGAAGAGAACTCCCATTCTGCAATACAAAGAACTGAAAACGTATCCTCAGTTACACTGTCATGCCCTCTGTGATATGTACCTTTCTAATAGCATGCCTCAGGTTTTATTAGCAATAGTATTTGACACCGTTGTGAATACATAAATTCTAGAACCAAGCCTGTGAAGAATATTAGATATGAAATACAGGTAACTCTTTCCAACCCCAGCCTTTGTGCAAAGATTACTTCTCATGAAGTGATCCTCCATCCTGAGTTCTTAGACCAGCTACATCACTGTTAACAAATCAATGCACAAAAGAGGAACAGAACATATATTTTTGTGGCATAGAGATCTTGGCTACGTGAGTGAGGTCTGATGCAGGACACAGGTGTCACAGTGCCAGCTTGGGGGTTTTATTCAAGGCCTCTGTGCCTTTTTTTTTACCCAAATGGAGAATTAGCATTTTCATTACGACAGTCTTTTTGATTAAATCACTGATCCTGTAATACAGGATTTATGATGAAGAATCTTCTGTAATAGAACTACTTCAATAGATTGTGTTTCACTGGAAAATAATTTTTAACACGGAAAAGGTCATTTTAATTACATTTATTTCAAGTTTTCTCCAGAGTATTTTATGCCTCTTGGTCTTTTTAATGCAAGGGTGGTTTTTTCTTTTTTTCCTCCCAATTTCTTTTGTTTGTTTTTTGATATTTGCTACCACCATTTTTGCTCAATAGCGACTGAGAAGAACAAGGCAGACTAAAGCTATACTGAAAAACTAAAACATTCTTCATTCAGGTTAAAACAGCAGTGAAGCCAGGGAATCTGATTTTTATTTGGTTTAGTAGTAGACATCTGGCAAACCTAACAATTTGATTTTGTTCAATTAAATTGCTTTAGCTTATTAACTATAGTTATTCTAACTCAACCTTATTCTGTGCAACTTTGTGACCAAAATGAATACCCCCCCCCCTTTTTTTTAAGCTTGTTTTTGTAAAGAAATCATTTCTTTTAATCATCGTAATGTAGGTGTATATACATGCTCTCTTTGTAACTTCCAAAAACATGTTGCACCAAATTTATACCCTGTTCCATTTGACAGATGCTAGTAAATTCATTGAAATTTCATCAAAGTAGGTAGAGAAGAATGATTGAGTTAACAGAGACAACCACAAGATGCTATGCTTAAGACACACCAGCAAACCTACCCAGGAGAATGGCCTCGAGGAGCATCCACAGGAAACCAGGCTCCACCAGTGCTGGAGCTCATGCTCTTGTCCCTCCAGGACTAGCATAGGGCTGTCACTAGAGCATGGAGTCCAGTGGATGGATGAATAATTCCACCTTGATCAGTCTAACCAACAAGAGGATTAAGATGCAGGGAGCCATCACTCATCTGAAGATAAGAATGCTTCAAAACTGCAAGGGAAGGAACCAGAGAGCAGCAGCCCTTCACGAAGAGTGCTCTGCATAGCCCACCCACCCTGGAGTTAGCCTGCAGATTTCCAGTGCAAGCTCTGAGCAGAGGAAAATAAGGAAACATAAGGGAAAAGCTATCAAATGATTTAACTAGATACCATTTTCAAAAGAGGATTAGGAGCTTAATTTGCCCTGGACATCCAGGAAGATATATAACCCCATGCACATATTTTTAGTTCTCAGAAACATATGAAACCATTATGGGTTTCTAAACCACTACAACATAAAAAAAATAAATATATATATATATATATATTTCTGCCTGCTCAACCTCTCCCCCCCTTCAGACCCAAATGCATGTATGAGAATGACTGACAAGTGTTCAAGTCAGCTAGGAATATCCAAATTAACAGTTATCTACTCAGCACCTCTAATTTACTACTTCATTAGAAATGATGGTAATTTGATACACAATAATCCCGAGAATAGTTTGCTCAAAATCCCCTGAGAAAACCTGGGAGAGACAGTTTTGTCAGGTAAATTAAATACCAGGGAGTAAGGGGATGTTATTTTACCTGCTGCAAATCAATCATAGGTGCTGTTTAAAAGGTCATTTGTATGTAAGTGGAAAATTTTTAATGTCCCTGTTTAAAGGCACTAACTGTTATATGCAGAGACATAAATCCATAGAACTCTTGAATACCAGAAAAAATGCTCAGAGGCTTGTCTGTAAGAACCAATTACCTGCTGATTCATGAAATTTTGTGAATTATTAAAGAAAATAAAAGATTGATGGGATCTATTTTCACCCATATGAATTGGCAATAAAAGTATACAGTTTCCCTTTCCAGGAATATTTCAGAACTGTGAAGTTTCTGAAGTGATTTTGCTCTGAAGAGAGGTATGCCTGGATGAGCATTGTTTACTCACTGTAATATGGCTTAATTATAGAAATACGAAGATCAAGATCAAATGTTATTTACCATGAATAAAATAATACTATTGAGAAAAAAAAAAAAAGAGATACTCTACTGCTTTTAATTTTAATTGTACAGTAAAAGATGAATAATTACAAAGCACAAACTTTGAGCACAAGAGTGACATGAGGAAGCCACAAACAAACTTTTAGCCTGCATACTGAATATGCACCAGTACAAATTTCTTGAAGTGTATTGTCTTTCTCATGGAGTGACCTGAACTTGTTAGCAATATCTTGTTAGTATGATAGACAGCAAATTCCTTCAAGACCAAATGGGGACAAGTCATGTAAAGCCATGAATTTCCATCTGTATTTGAATACATTGTACATATTCACATACTAATGGTATTTTTAAAACTGCCTGAACACAGAATTGCTACGTTTTTGAACTCAGAAATATATGGACCTGTGTGTCTGGGTTAGCAGCTCTTCCACTGGGATTTTCGGTTTTCAAAATCTTTAAAGGAAAAATGCAAATACTTACATTTTAATAAAGTATGAAAAACTGTAGTTCAAGATGCCTAGAGGGAAGATCTTACCACTTCACACAGAGTAACCAGCTAGCTAATCTGCTTGTCTTTCTCCTTGAAGATAAAAGAACCAGTACTATCACCTCCCTGTTAAAACCATTACTAAAACTTGAAGCCATTACTAAAAGTTCTGGTAACTTACATAAAAGAAGATGGTTCACAGTCTTTGCAATAACTGTCATTACTTATTAATATCTACACAGTACTCCAAGAACTTTGATACTTTTCTTCTTATTGAACTTATTTAAAAACTTTAAATAGTTTCTTGAGATCAGCTAAATGTCCTTTCTATAGCAACTGCTTTTTTAAATATATATTATTATTATTAAAATTCACTCCTATCTTGTCTCATCTTCTCCCTGAATTAGATCCCACCTTTTTATGTGTTACTGTGATCTAGATTTTCCATTCCATAGTTTTGATTTATTTTGTAAAACAAGCAAAAAGATCTTTTAACAGCATCCCAGTTTTCCTTTTGATTAATTTCCCTGTTCTTTCCTGCAGATTATTCCTATTCAACAAAAGGAGACAACAAAGTCGTCATTATGGTAACTCAAAAGAGCTTTGTCTTCATGAAGGTAAAACCAATACTTGCTCTGTTGCTATAGTGAAAATTATCATAGACTAATAAACTTGTACTTAAAGAAGAATTTTTAGTTTTATTATTTTTGCTACCCAGGATGAAGTGAGCTTTTGACACCAGGACCCTCACAACAACCTTTCCTTATTAAAGAATGAATTGACAGAAAAGAAGGAAGGAAGGGTCTCTCTATAAATCCAAGCATTACATTTCACAGAGCTATCCTTTATGAAATATTTTAATGTCTCACTGTTTTTTATATAAAGAAGAGGAACCAAACTTTCTCCTTTATTGTACTCTCCTAATACCATGCAAAATAATCAAAATACACAAAGACATGCTGTTTTTGCACCGTAAAAGCACCATTTAATGCATATATTTCCTTGCTACCTCCTTACTTCATTGAGTGCCAGAACAAGGAGTCTCTGTTGTGTCTGATTTCAGAGATTGCTTCAAGCTTCTTTTTCAGAGAATTATACTATTTTGGACTGTTAGCATTATTGTGAGCATAAAGCCTTATAATAAAGGCTGCTTAACCACCTATTTCAACAGATACAATGATACTGTAAATCAGACGACAAGATGTGAAACAGATTGAAACTTGAGATTGAAACTCAACACTTGATCCTACCATTTTAGCACTTGGCAAGGCATATATTCTATCTGTTTTTCTGCAGGAGAAAATTGGAAAGATGTTGAACAATGTGAAGCCATTTAGCTTGATCTGAACACTTCAGAAACAGTGGGGCCAAAGAAACTCAACTCTGACCATGAAAAAAGAAAGCACTGATATACTTTCAGTTAATGGAAAAGTTGGAAATAACTGCTTGTAGATATGTTGTTTAATGCAATGTTCTTTGAATTTATTTTTAATGGGCATATGAATTAAGAAATACCTTCCAAATCCCATTAAGATTATTATAAATGCAATTTTATTTTGTTTTACAATACATCTATGATTACTTTACACAGATTCTCTGAACAGATGAGCACAGAAACTCAGCTGGTATGGGAAGCTACCAGTTTCATGGCAATTCTGCTCTACCCTTCCTCTTTTTCTTCTAAGCAATGATACTGAGCTTTAGAAGGAAGAGGGCAAGGGCTTTTTTGGCATTGTGGTGTTGTCAACACTATTACACTCAGGCTTCTTTGAATTAGATATTTTTTTTTCTCTTCTGCTTTAATATGCAAGATACTTCCTATCTAAAAACTACATATAAGGGCAAATATTAAAATAGATTTTACTCCTTACATTTAATTTCAGTCTCAATGTGGTAACATAATCATGACATTTCAGTAACAACAGCAAAAGGACTAATGAGCTGTCTCTTAATTTTCTACTTCTTTATTCTTCTGTATTTTAAAATGTCTTCATATATGTAATTTTCTTTTGTCTTGGACACAAGAATTGAAAAAGCAGCATTTGACATTAGTAAGTTATTCAGGTCCTAAGCTAACCAAATTCTGTTCTCACCAAAGCAAAAAATACCTTAATTTAATTAAACAGGAAGCTTCACAATACCATTCCCAACAAGAATTGGTAGCCCTGCTTAGTAGAAAATGTTAACTTAGTCTGTATTACTAGCAAGGGACAGAGAAGCTGACAGCATTAATGGAAATAGAGAAGAGAATGAAATCAGGCAGCCTTGTACTGAAGTTATTCTACGCAGTTTTCAGCACTGAAAGCAAGTAGGAAAAAAAAAAAAACAAACAAAGCAAACAAAAAACACACACACAAAGCTTGGTATATGTTTTGAAAGAAATGTGTTGGACAGTAGGAGTTACATCAGCTGGCCAGTCCAAAAATACAAGGATAAGGAGGCTGATGTATATGTATAACGTCCACCAGAGCTTTCTGAATGCAATACTGGGTTGAAAGGCAGCTAGAATGAAAGATACTATCCGTAGACTCAATCCTGCAAATGCCTGTGTGTGTGTGTTCTGCAATATTTGTCAAAGAAACAAAGCATTTATGATTACTGGAAAAGCTCAAAATTTATGTATTGATCATAACACTAGCAGTTGTAATAAACAGTTAATGAGTCTGGTAAACCCTGTTCAGCTCTTCTTGCAGAATGTTCTTGCAAATTGAGACAGGAGCTCAGCCCTACTGTGGAACATCTAAGTCAGGAAATGTGTGATATTAGGTAAGCAACAGTAAATTAATTATACTAGATTCTTTCGGTATGCAGACAGATGATATTGATATAGATGTTTGCTCACAGCAGGCAAGCAGTGGGCTTGATGCAGAAATTACTAAGGGAAACTTTCTATCCTTTCCTTTGCTGAAGATCAGACTATATGGTCTCATTCCATTTTACAAGATTATTTTAATGTTCATTTGTTTGCATTTCCTTGGAAAATCTATATACATTTTAGTACCTGCTTGTACCCTCACATTCTCTAAAGCAAAAAAGACTAACTCTGCAAAATGTCAAACCTACAACAGAGGTAAAAGAAATGCTATGAAGTGAAGAGCAAAGATTTGTTCTTTTTCGGAGTGGTATAGGATCTTAGACAATAAAGAATTGCAGGGTGAAGTTAAGGTGAAGTTGTAGAGGTGTTTTTAAAGGAGCACACTTCTAAGAGGACACATTGCCCCACAAATTTCAGTCACTGGGACAGGGGTTTAGGAAGGGCTGAGAACAGAACAAGAATTTCTCTCTGCTGCATGTATCCTCCTTCGAAAGGATGGGTGTAGCACAAAAGAGCACAGAAAATATCTAATCGTATTCTGCCATCAGAGAAAAAATTCCTTCTTCCACATCTAAAGATAATGCCTGTGCCATACACTGGCAACAAAGACTGGGGCCCTACTGTAAACTGAAAGCATTAAGCATATCTGTTCAAAGGCAATATTGCTCCTGCTGAGCATATTCTGCTGCTTCTACTTTTTCATATTTTTCAGTTAGAAAGACTGGGTTGAAGTCTGAGTCCTTCAGAGTCTAATAGAAGTTTTATCCGCATTCAAGCTAGAGGAGACACAATTACTAGGAGCATAAGATCACAACCAATTATAGCTTGATCATTGATGCTGCAACTGTGATGGGAAATTTTGCCCAAATATACAGTGAAAGGGAGTTCTGAAATCATTCAATTCTGTGCAAAATAGAAGTGCAAGTTTATAGAGACATTGGAAAGCTGGGGAAGGTGATAGGAAAAGGAGTTAGCTAGGGAGTTCCTTTAGGGCTCTTCAGTGTATTATTTGCATGATTTTATTCTTGTGCAAACCCAGCAAAATATAGGACTGACCCCAAATGAAATAAGTCTCCGCTGCAAATTTAATGTAAAATTTAGTTTTTGAAAGATACAGCTTTAACCTGCAGAGCTTTTTAGCCCTGTTTAATATGAGGCACTTTTATTACTAAATTTCTCCTGAAGATTGAACAGTCCATTCAGAAGGGGAAACGGATAATTTTGATGATATTTAGACCAAATTTAGACTTCATATAGATGTCCAAGTATCTTAGCAGCACAAAAAGAAAAAAGCAACAATAAAAAAATGCACCTTTTTTCAACCCTTTTACTAAACAATGAAAACCCTCAAATGGCAAAATCAATTTTAACATACCTGTTTATTTTAACTCTTCTCAGCTTAACCATTACAGACCGTGTGCATCTGAGAATGTTTATTCTCAGCGTACATAGATTGATACAGGTGATAGTGCTAAAGAGATAGTGCCTGTTCCCATCATCTGAAAGACATCTGAGCTGCAGGTAAGATTATCAGGACAACTTCCATGCCAACAGGCATGGTATCTTCTGATTCACTGTATGCCTAATTACATTCACTGGACGCATTTTATTTGAATAACTGGCCCAAGACATAGGACCATTTTTCCTATTAGAAACACCTTACTATTAGGCTAAGAAATCAGGTTGAGTTTCCACTGGTTCATCTAGTTTAATAATCTAGTTTAATAAGCAGCCAGGATGCACGGTGGTTTGGGCACTTACAACTCAAAGGAAACCTCTTGTCTATTTTACCTGCAGTAAAATCTCATTGGTAGATCTCATGGGAACATCAAAGACTTCTCATAAGGCCAAAAGCTGAACATTCTTCATACTTAAAGGGGTTTTATATTATTAAATTCACACACGCACACACACACGCAAAAGGAAAACAATGTTTTTTTGTTTGTTTTCCTTAAGGTCAATTAAGTAATAAAGTATATCATCCTAGAAGGAAAACCCTGAAAGGAAACAATGCATCTTATTTACAAAAGAGCCCAAGAAACTGTTGGAAGTACTTGGTTATACTGATCAGTTAAAGCTGAAGCACTGAGCAAAGGATGTGTCAGAGACTGTAATTAGCAAAGTAAATACCAGACCTATATAGAAATATGAGAATACACAGAAAACAAACAAAGAAAAAAACTGCAAGAGCTGAAATTCTCCAGAAATTTGGAGGGCAGCTAAGGAAGGCTTAAATAATGTCACTTTTTGAATCAGCCAAGAGTAGTGCCAGTAAAAAGAAAGATAGTCAGAGGGTTTTCTTTTTTTTTCTTTTCCCCAACAATAGCTTATTCTCAAATACTTGATGTTTTTAAATAGCTTTCTTTTAAGTTGGACAAAGGAGACTAACCATGAACTGTATTACAGAAATTTGAGGGATAATACTTGAAAATGAAATATAAGGGACATAAAAAGGTAAAACACAGAAAAGCTCATATAAAAAATAAAGTCTTTTTGCTATTCCAAAAAAATGTTCATTCCTACCCTTCCTTTCTCTTTCTCCCCAATATAGAAATTACTTTTTCAGTTACAAATGCATGAGTTGCAATTTATGCATTGAATTTAAACATCTGAGCAATCTGGACAAACTTTCATCATTTAGTAAAAATCAAGAACATTCATCAACTCAACTGAAAAATGAAACAACAAAAAATCAAAAGCAAAGCCTGTCCTGTCCCAGAGAATGATTGTGTGAGCTAGTGTTGTGGATGAAGGCAAGTCAAGCCATGTATATGAGAGAGTCCAAACTGCATTTATTTCCAAATTGTGTTATTAACAGAGCAAGAGACTTATGTCAAATACAGGAGTAGAGCGTACCCACCACAGGGGAGCAGCAGGCACAGGATTGGAAATACTTTTTAAAGCCACTAGAGGGAGGATTCTTAAGATGACGTAGAATATTGTGTCTTAGAACTTAAAGACTGAAAAAAATCGAATGTGGAACCCAAAATTTTAGTCTTGAATGAAAAAAATGAAATCAAAAAAAGATGTTGAAACTTGGGCATGTTAGAAACTCTGGCCATTAGTGAACACAACAATGTGCAGTACAAGCCCAAGGGACAATACAAGGAATTTAAGCAGTTTCAGCAGCGCTGACTTATGTCGTATAGATGTATGTTTGCATGAATCTATATGGAATCATAGAATAGTTTGGGTTGGAATTCCCTTTAAACACCATCTAATTCACCCCTTGACCCCACCCCCCTCACCATGGTCAGGGACATCTTTTGCTAGATGGCGTTGCTCAAAGTCCCATCCAAACTGACCTGGAACAATTCCAGGGATGGGGCATCCACAACCTCTCTGGAGAACCTGTTCCAGTGACCCACCTTCATAGTGAAGAATTTCTTCCTTATGTCTAATCTAAATCCACCCTCCTTTAGTCATATCCAGAATCTAAAAATTAATGGAAAGCAGCATCCAAGTAATAACAAAATTTTTGGAATCTGGGTTGTCATCTGTTGGCATTTTAAATCCCTTTAACATCATATACAGATGCTCTAGATGGGGCAAAGGAATGTTAATCATGAGACTGTGGCTCCATGGTTCTGCCTGTGCCTTTAGTTGCATGAATTTACATTGGAATCATTTTCCCTCAACAGTAAATTCAAAGAATGAATTCGGAAGAAAAACCTTGATAGAGAGGATTTTGAATCTACCATTTTGCTCCCTGATGGAACTCTAGAGTGGCTGACCTGCATGGTAAGCCATCTTCTTCAGAGAAAAACAAAACAGCCCTTTTCAGTGCCTTTGAAATAGTATTAATTCTTCATCTGAGTTGGCACAGACTGAAGTGATTGAGAAATCTTAGAAGACTTCAGCAGATACCACTGGAAGAGAAAGTGTCTAAAAATACTGCAACTTGACAAAAGCTTACTTTTTCCTTAGTTAGAAAAATACTCTTAAACTAGAGCATATCTCAGCATGTAGAAAGGGAAAGATATGCATTGCTGAATAGCTTGACCATACACTGAGGGAACAAAAGAGTTACAGAAGTGCATTACATTATGTAACATGAAGCGCTTCATCGGGGCCTGGTGGTACCAATCCAGGATGTCTGAGAATAAAGTCTGAGGAACCTGAAGAAGCAACATCTGAAAATACGTTAAAACTATAAAGAAACTTTCATACAGAGAAATAAAAGGAAGTGTTCAAATTCAAAGTGATGTGGATACTAATCAGAACAGAGAAGAACATCTGTTAAGTGTAAAAGCAACTTTAAAAAAAATCTTTTCATAGATAAATTATTTGTCATTCTAGTATTATGTCTCTCTATAAGAAACCATGATGTGAAAAAATATAAGTGATATTTTTCATGTAATAGGATAACTAGAAAAAGGATTCTAATCAATTCAGACCAAGTATAATATTGGACTATATGTAGCATGCCTTCTTAATGGAATAAAAGGAAAAAAATCACACACAGAATTTGATTTAACAAAATGAGTTTGGGTAATCTAAACTAAGTTATTTGGCAATGTAGGCAGCCACTGATAAAGGACACAAAAGTATGAACGATGAAATTACAGGAAACTACTCAATGTGTATTAGCAGCCACAGTGGGGCATGTGATAAACTACATTTTGTTATGCTTCATAAATGCAGCATCTCAACAGTTTTGCTCCAAATGATGTGTTGATTTTGAAGGAAACTACAGCATCTATTGACCTTTCAGGAAGTACCTTAAAGTTAAATATTGAGTACTGCCGAAATTTGTTGTTTCTCTATGCGAATTGCTCTTTTACTTTCTGATAATTAAGTTTATCATTTTAACCCCAGAATTATTTGACTATGCAATTTTTTTCACACATAAGCAGATGGTAGTTTAGTTGCAAATAAATGTAGCTTCTCTTTAGGACATTTTATTTGTAAATATAAAAGAAAGCAGAAGGAAATTCTTCCCGAGGGTTCACGTCATCTTTGCCGTATTTAGACAGGGTGAAACACGCTTAAGAAAAGCTAATATTTAAATGCTTATTGGTATCTGGTATTGTATCAGAGGGTCACAACCAGTCCCATATTTCAGTCTTGAACAGCCCCACCACACTGGTACATATGGCTGGAGATGCATTCACTCCGCTTTCAGACCTCCTGGTTTTGACATGAAAGCTCTCACGGCCCTTGCAAGGTGGCCACATTTTCTCTTAGGAGTTTGATTTTGTATTTTGATTGAAATCTATTAAAATATTTGGACACTGAATTCAAGTGGTTCCATTCAGATTTTATGCAAACAAGGTAAACCAGAGCCACTGACAATAAGCAGTTACCCACTTGATCTTACATATTATAAACACACATATTATAAATATATTTTGTGTAAATATAAATATATACACACCTCTATCTATAAATGTAGATAAACTAAAATTGTCAGATGTCACTTTTAAAGCTGTCCTTGCTTCTGAAAAAAGGTTTAAGAAAACACCACAAGCGCATTTCATTTTACTTTTAGATGTTTTTATCCTGTTGGAGCTTTTTTCTGCAAAGTAGTTATATTACTTTTCAGATAATAGGATAGATAGCATCCATCTTCCCCACTCCTACTGAAATACAAGCTACACAAACACATCTATCTGCTTAGTGCAAACAACAGTATTGCTGTTTCATTTATTTTTTAAAAAACTCATTCCATCTCTCAGTTTTAGTTTGGCTATGAAAGAAAGCTACCAATGAAAAATACTGCATTCAGATAGATGAGGACAATTTTACTCTGCACATTTACACCGATGTCATTTTTCATCAGTTAATTGGAGACAGTTATGCCTCAGTGTTAAGCTGGGTTCATATTGATGATAAAAATAATGACAGCATAACAAAAATGTATGACAAACTGTGTTACACACCAATTAGCAAGTCTTACTCTGATACTATTATGAGGGAAATGAAAGGCAGATCCAGATAGAAATGATGCATTTTGTTTCGGGGAAGCCTTTTCCACCCTCGGAAGCAGTAACTTAGCCCCAGAAACGCCTGTAATGAGGCCTCGCAGGGACCACTTTCTCCATACATCTTATTAGCACGCTTCAGTGGGCCCCAGCCATCCCATGCTCGTTTTGCCATTGGAGACCTAGTTAGGCTGTACAGGAGATGGAGGGCAGAACATCTATTGCAGGGACTTTTTGCCAGACACTTCATCACTAATGAAATCAGGATTTATAAGAGCAGCAGTCTCTGTCTATCTTAAATCTTGGCCTAAACAAATTGGAAAGGCAAAGTAGAGCTACTGACGGGTTGAGAAAGTGCCACTGAGGATGAGAGTGATAAACCGTCCGGTTCAGTGCGGGCAGTAATTTATAAAATCAACCGAGGAGAAAGTAAGACGTTTCTGTACAAAGAGAGCCATCAGTCTCTCCTTCCAAAAATACCTACTTTGTGTGTGGGTTTTTTAGTTTCAACTTAAAGAGCTGACAAACATAGAATTGGAAGCAACAGAACAAATCTCAGCAAAGCAGCTGAGGAGGTGGTGGTGCTATAAATGAAACTGAAAAGCTCATATACTGTATTTATATCACGTCACTGAAGTGAATCACAAAATCACTGTCTGGACTTGATTGCTTTAGTAATCAACAACGTACTTCTCCAAATACCCAGACACGTACACAAATCTGTTCTGAAAAACAGCCATGATCAGAATTGCATAGACTGATTTCAGCTGAAGGGGATCTAATCTGAGAGTTCCTTGATGATGCTCTGTGTCTTTCAGCAGAAAGCAATTTCAAACAGCATTGAAAACAGAACTAAATGGATACAAGCAAGACTGCAAACAGAATTCCTTCAGTAACTTACAGTATACAACAGAGTTCTCATCCCTGCTCCCAATTAAATCAATAATCTCTACTAGTTTATCAAGGATGGAGGATTGTAACCATTCTGGTTGTTGAAAGATAAATAGAATATTGACTGAGGGACACAGAACAAGTGTAACCAAGGCTGTAAGGACAACTGGAAAATGAGCTGCTTAAATTAAGCAGGGAAGCTTTTTAGCATTTGGCTTCACAGCTTATTTCCATTTCTTTTGCTTGCTTTCATTGGTATTGGATTTTGACAGGGCAAACTCCTGTATTTATGCTCACTGACTCTGCTTCCACTTCAGCCATCTCATCCCTCCTTCATCCTGCAGGTAAAGGTCTCCTCTGTTTTCTTTGCAGCTTTGTGACCTGGATGATAAAGTATGCAATTACTTAGAGATGCACTAGGACTTCATGCTACGATATGGATCAAAAAAGTTTTCGAAGAAAACTTTTGGGAAAAAAATGAAGACAAGATCATTGAAATAGTTATGCAAAGATTCTCCAGTTTGGCAGTGCAAAGTGAAAGTGGTTTAAAAGTCAGAGAAGTGGGACAGGGAAAAAAAAAAGAAAAAAGAACATAATGTACTCTTTTTTTTGCAAAGGCCATTTTTTGCCACTGACACTGCTTTAAACAAAACATTTTTATATACTCCAACTTAAGGTCTGATATTAAACATGCTTTTTCTTGGGAAGTGCAAAGATTGAGCTAACTTGTGAGTGCAAGTAAGTGTATTCAGATTATTCATGTGCCTAAAGGAGGCAGAACATACCGAGTGGTCCAGGATAAACTGGTCAACGTTTTCCACGTGAAAACAACAACAACAAAAAAAACCCAACACCTTTGTTTTTCATTTTTCTTGCTACTTCTATCCGTTTCTTTCTGCTTTCCTAGTTTGCGCTTGTGTAGGGTAAAGGATATTTCATACCTTTGCTTAAAAATTTGCTAATCACCAATCTGGAAAAACATGCAGTGATTTCTTCTCATTCTTGTCAGAAAGACGATCCCAGTTAGCAAAAACTCAGCACATCAATGCTTGTAAGCTCACACTCAAAGAAAAAAAGAGTTGCTATTATCATTTTTAGAATATCATGATAAGAAAATTTATTGCACAATTCTTCCTTTTATTATGTGCCATCATTGTAAACGCAGGCGAGGTGGCTTGTGTGTTCCCATAGCCATCTGGCTCCACTTCTCTGTTAACGTGGATTTTATCCATGTTGCCCTCTCCATTCCTGCCCAGATGCGATCCTCATCCACCCCGTCTTGAGCAGGGGGGGGATGAAGAAAGAAAATGGAAGTCTGCTAGAGTACTGAGAGCCCCAAGCTTTTCCCGTTGTTCTCCTGCAAATGGCTCTCCTCCTACTGGCATTTGCACATCAGGAGGTTTTCAGTATAATATCTGGGATCCTCTACCCTGAAGACAAGACCCAGACCTTCTCTGCAGGGCTCCTGCTTGCTACCCATTGTTTTTGTTTTTTTTTTTAATTTATTTATTTTTTTAATTGCAGGATATTAAAGCGTGCTATAAAGGAGGGGATCTACACCTACTCATCCCTCCCTGTTGCTCGAGTGCATCAGAAATAGAGAAACCTGTGCTCAGCAACTGGAGCTGGGGGCAGGCATGGCAGTACCTTCCCTGCAGTAGGTTGCCCATCACAAGATTTCCCCTTAGGAAAGGCACCCTTGTGCTTTCCCTTCCCAGAAGAATAATCTAACTGCTGGCAATTTATTTTAAAATCTATTTGCTGGAGTGCTGCAGCTAAGAAGCTCAAGCAGCACATTGGCAGGGACATTGGCTGGAGTCTTTTTTCTCTGCCTGAATGGTTGAAATTCATTACAGAGAGGCCATAAATTGGTAGAAACCCTTGTACTGAGATGCCTCAGAAACATCCCAGGCCATTCACAGCCTCAGCTGTGATTCTGGGAGCTGAAAGCTTCTGCAGCACTGGCAGCAGTGACGGACGGCTCACAGGGAAGGGCTGAGGAGCTGCAAATGGGCTCCTTCTAATGGAAACTGGATTAATAGGGTTAGCTGCAAGGCCTGGATTAACTAATTATGAGCCCAATGGTGAGTTGCCTGCTCTGGGGATTGGCAGGGAAATAGGAAAGAGCTTTTTTTATTATTATTTATTTTTATTTATTATCCTGATGAGGACATAACATGTTTAGGTCCACAAAAAGCAGCCTCCTCCATGTCCCCACGTACCTCCCAATCAGAGCTGCACTCTCCACTGTTATTTCATCCCTTACTGGTTTATTAAAGTACCCTCTGCTACTGTTCCTATTAAGTACAGCTTAATATGTAAAGCTTTATGGAAGCTCTCCAGACTATATTTAATGGCAGTCAGTCTGCAGTGAGAAACTGCAATTTTTCTTCATGGTCCCATGCAGATGGCAGAGTACCTCCTGGGGACGAAAAGCAGTGTCCAAGAAACTTCCTCACAAAGCTTACAATGAGAAGGGTGCTCACTCCTGTCCCATGTACTCAACCCCATGAAAATAAATAAATAACAAAGGAAAAAAAAAGAAAAACCCAACAACCAACACTTCCAGTTCAATCATGCCCAGCTCCTTTCGTTCTGCACCAGGTTCAGTTAAACCTTCCAAACTGGGTTTATTTCCACTTTCCAAAGAGGACAATATCCATAGACTTTTTTTTTTTTTCCAAATAATTCTCCCTTTTTTCATAAGTATAAATTACATACATTAGAGACTCTTGCCTGAATTTGGATTTGGTCCCACAATCCCTTCTAAAAAGTAGTGCCAATACTTCTATTGTTATCTACATGCACGTAATGTTTAGGCTCAGTATTACTGTGCAAACAAATGGTATCTGCAAAGATGGCTTTTTTTCTCATATAAAGCTCTATCCCTCTTCTATTTCTGTTTGCTGAGCTGCACATCAGTTTATAGTCTGGAAGTTATGTAAGTTAATTTATCTTAACTTTGTATTTTTTGCCATTTTCTTTCTTGCTCCCAAGGAAAAAAAAATAAATTGAATTTCCTATCAAAAGGCTTTTCCTATCTAAAATTGATTTTAGTGAAATGGGGTCTGTGTGTGAGTTCTGTGCTTGTGTAATCCTTGCTAAATGTCTTTACAGGTTGGTGAGCTAAATCTCATGACCCAGATCCTGAGCTTCTTAATTCTGTCTTCATTCAAGCAAACACCACTGGTATCAAAGAGAGTTTGCCTGAGCAAAGAACCTTAGGGTTTATCCCAGGAGAGTAAATAGCGCTTAAGCTTCAGAGTAAGTGCTGAACTCTTTAACATTTTGTTTGCTGATATTGATTTCTTTGTACCCAAAGAATTTTTTCGGATCTACATTAGAGAGTGAATCATTGCTTAAATAATGCACTACCAGAAATGCACAGTTTTTACTGACTACAGTTTGCCTTGCAAGATAAGAAAAGTTTTGCATAGTATTTGTATTGTGGTGTTCTAGCAACACGATAGCACTCTATAGGATTAGGCTTACAAGGTATTGCATTATATACTCATATACTGCAATCATCTTTTTTTTAATTTTTATTTCCTCTCTCCACTCACACTTAGTCTGCAGAACTTCATCTTTCTAATAGTAAATAAAAATCATGGAGACTCCCCTCTCCTCTTTAACATGCCACTTCCATATTGATTTTAATTGAGTTACCGAGTTTGCAGCATCGCAGGGAAGAAAGGCAGATCTGCAGAACCCAGACACATTATAAACAGCATATACATAAAAATGAAATGGAATAGCCCAATCATCCTTCCCCAAAACATTTTCATTTCAGAAAAAAAAGAAAAGAAAATAGAAAATATCTATTTTGTCATAATATAACGGTTGTACTGTGCATGCATCTCTAAATTCTATCTTTCTCCCTACAGCTGTTTCATGGATATAAAGATATTTTTCTGGCTCGCTTTGATCATTTTGAATCCAGAATTTGTTCTGTCACTTAAAATGGGCTGACTATTTCTCTACCTGTCGGAATAAGCAAACTTTCACAACCACCAATTTGTTGCCCTTGTTGCTACCAGAAGGGACCACAGTCTAAGTCACCAAATTAAACACAACCTTGCAGATTCTGAAGCTTCTGAGAAATTGGGCAGCAATTCATTCCAACTGTCTTCTTCTCTTCCCCTCTAATGTCAGTGAAGGCCTCCAATTCTCCAACTTCCAAAATTAGAGACAAATACAAATAGCAGCTGTTGCTTCTGCTGCTCTGAATAATTCGTGGCAGTTCTCTTTCAGTTGTGTGATATTATTTATACCCTACAACATATAGGGTATGGGAAGACTCCTGGATTTTCAGGTTATGGAATACAAAGACATTTTGGGAAAATAACAGACCTTACCCCTTTTGTTCTCCCCTTTATGTGTACCCTCTGAATTCATGCTAAGATATGAAGTTCAGAAACACTCCCTGAAAAGTGTTCAGCTAACAGAGGATCTGTAATGAACACTTTAAAATATTAAAATCCCAGCAAACTTATTTATTGTTCAGTTGAAAGTCTCTAGGCTGAAAGTTTGGGGTATGTAACCTTGCACTTTGCCAGGGACTAGGACAGGCTGTCTGGGCTGTGATTTTCCTATCCAGTTTTAGGACAGATGAAAAAAATCATACCTACAGACAGCTGACAATTTTTCAATTAACTATTTTTAGATAATGTGTGCTAGTATAAGAAAATTGAAATGAGTCATAAAACTGTGACAGTTTTGACAAATCCTCCATGTTTCAATATTGTCAAACTGAAACGTGATACTAGTCAAAAGGACTTGACAACATTTTTAAAAAGCAAGGTAAAAAAACTAAACTGTGTTGAAATCTTTAGCGTTAACTTCTCAAAGATATTTGGTTATATTTATTTAATGTTCATATCAATCCTGAATGATGTTTCTTTTTTTTTACCCCCCCTTCTGAGATCTCAAAAAATTCTCATGTAATGGCAAAACAATTCTCTGCAGTGAAAACACTAACATACCGGGACACTCCCAGAAATTCTCAGAAACTGATAAAATCACTATGAGTGATGTTAGCACATGGGAACTGCTGGTTCTTGCAAAGTGTTGTCCTAGAGAAACCCTATAGAAAGAAAAGTGCATGGTTGCTTTAATAAATAGTTTCGATGAGAGCTGAAAGGAGATTGTTATATCACTGTTTTTTTTTTTTTTTATATATATATACATATAAAAATAATATCACTTCTAAATAAACAATCTAACCACCTCTAAGTTACTCTTAATTTCCCTATCAGGCACCATGTTCTACTGATAAATCTTTTAGAGAAAGTTGTCATCCCTGTGATGGCTTTGGCTGGGACAGAGTTAATTTTTATCACAGAGGTTTGTATGATGCTGCATTTTGCGCGTGATGAGCTCTGCTTTCCTGGAAGTGGCTGAACATCTGCTGCCAATGGGAAGGCATTGCAAGGGAAGGGAGTGCAAGGTTTGGCTTGCACACGCAGTTTTTGCTTTACCTAGTAATCTGCCTGTGTCTCAGCCCAAGAGTCCCCACACTTCCACCTTTCTGATTCTCTCCTCCACCCCACCTGGGGAGAGTGAGCGAGTGGCTGGGTGGTGCTGAGCTGTCTGCCGGGGCTAAGCCACACCAGTCCCTGATAAGCATGTTACAGCGATGGAATGTACTCACAGAGCAGACTTGGAGGCCTTTTACATAGGGCACCCCTTCAGTAGTCTGAAGGGAAAACAAACAAACAAACAAACAAAAAAAAACAAAACAAAAAAACAAGGAAATGAAAGCAAGAAAGAACTGGTTATGGCATCATGAGCTTGCTAAGACCCAGCAGAACAGTTTTATGCAGCCTGGCCCTACCTTTTTTTTTTTTTTTTTTTTCCTCCCCCAAAACCTCTTGCAGACCAAGCTCTCAGACGCAATGACTCTGATACTGCTCTCATCTCTCACTTTGCCCACACAACCCTGACCACTGCCAGGAGAAGGACATCGCAGGACAGACTGAGCTGAGCCACTTCCCCAAGAGCTCTCTCTCATTTCCTCAGTTGTTTTCTCTAGAACTGCCTAGAATGATCCCCTGGTCCCACTCCCAAACTATTTTTGAGGAAAATCCAGAATGAACTAATTAACTAACGAATGAACAAGACTGTACCAGCAAGCACGGGCATCACCAAAATGTTATTTGGTGCTTGCCTACTAACGGAGCTGCCTCATGCACGCATTGCTGTAATTCATTGCATACCTGTGACACAGCACCCACCAAACACAGACCAGACCGTGGTGGGGGACACACGGAGGAGACGGCAACATGGTGGTGGTCACACGCAGCAACAGAAGGTTGGAAGGTCAGCAGTACAGAGCCTTACATCCACTGCTGCTCCTGCTGACAGCACAAGCCTACTCAAGGGAAGGCAATAGGAAGAATTTGGATCGAGCTCTTTATCTATTTACTTTCAATCTATATTTGCTGCATCTTAGTGCTGAAGCCTGTGTTTTAGTACTTCAGTATATAACCTTGGGTGTACGCTGCTGAGATGCCAGTTTCTAAAGAAAGCAGACCTAGCTTTACCAAGTAATAAAATGCTGTTTTCATATTCTCTGCTTTTCAGAGAAGAATGGTCTGTAGATTTAACATCTTGCTAAACATAAAGCAGCATCTAAATATATAACTGCCCTTGGAGATTTCCCCCAAAAAATTCAGTTCTGTAAATCCTGTTGCGATGTCCCCCAGGAGGTACAATGTGTCCCCCTCCAGAGAGCTGGGTCTCCACCACCTTGGCTGTTTCAGACCAAGACTGACTCTGGGCATTTGCTCTTACAGGCAGCTCTCAGGCTGGGCAGAAAGAGAGAGGACATGCAGGTGTGGGAAGCTTTCTGGGTGTCTGCAAAAGAAGGTACAGATTTTCTCTTCAGGCTGGTGCCATCAGCAGGTTGATGAGCTGGGCCAGTGGCTGCACTGAGCCTTTCTCTCCAGGAACACAAGCAGGAATGCCTGAGATGTGGCCCTGCAAGTGACAGCTGCCAGTGCTGTCATCTGCTCTGCCCTGCAGCAGCATGGGTGCCATCCGCTTGGCTCACTCACAGGAGCGTGGGCATGGATGGGAAAAAGAGGTTGGAGGTAACTGATGGGACCAGATTTTAACACCTGTGTTCAAATGAGGCACCTAGCTCTGTATTCCCTACAGACACCTAATTCTTGACATGATGCAGAAATAAACTGTCAGCTGTGCAGTGATGCTGTCATTGTAACTCTGCATTTACATGTGCTGGTGTTTGCAGGCGCACTGTGCAGCCTCGAGTCCCAAAGGCCAGTCCCACTCAAAAATAAAATAAAAATTAAAAAAAAATCTAAATTCATCAGCAGACTACAGAGAGCTTGTGGCCAGAAGTACTCTAGGGTAAGGAGGAGCCATCGGAACAGATGATCACAAAGCGAGGGGAGGTGGGGAAGATAAAGTGATTTTATGACATGCACCAAAAGCATCACATGCTGGCCTGCAGCTGCATGCTTGTGCATTCATCAAGAGACACTGGGATCAAATCACCTAAGAAAACCTGGCATTTCTCATCTTTGATGTTTGTATCAAAATATATACTTGTTCCAGTCCTGCTTTTTTGCAGAATACTACCCTGACTTCAGAGCCAATATTTTATTCCTTCCTTTTTTTAACCTGGCATCTGGCGTATCAGATAGCAACTGGCACCAGCATAAATAATATTTCAAATTAAAAATAATGAGCTGCATGTGTGTAACTCACTTTGTTTTTAGCTAATTGTCCCTAATTTATGCAGCTGAAGTGTCTTGCAGTTTCCTATGATTAAAGGCTACCGTGTTTAACTTGTCATGGAATTCATTTGATGTCAATATAAATGAGCTATAAAGCACGTCTATGATTTCTTTCTGAATAATATTAATGAATTTCTCCTGAAATTGGTCAATAAAGAATGAAATACACCTGATCTGTAAATTCCATGATGACACTTTTAGAGCTTTAACATGAATGAAAAATTAATCATAGTAGAATATACTTTTCCTAACATATATATAATTATTGTGCTAATGGAGTGCATTTATAGAATGACAGCTTTATTCAAAATGGAAGTATGGGTCCTCAAAATTAGTAAAAAAAAAAATTCAAGAAATGGATTTCAATCACAACGTTACTGTAAAACACAGGAAGGAAAAAAAAAAAAAAAAAAAAAAAAAAAAAACAGAGCAACTCCCGTACAATTTTCCAGTGATTCCTCATTCATCAGCATAAGCCCTTGACTCAGAAAATCACTTTAGGCAGGCACTTAACTCTAAGCGTGTGCTTAAGCTCCTTTCTTGCCTGGAGATGGCTTTCGCTGAACCTACAGAGAGTTAACAAACCCCACACCGCAGTGTGCAAAGCCAACACAGGCAGGGAGAAATTCACATCGATGGCTTCTATTTTTAGCTCAGTTTCCTAAACACAACTAGTAAGACTCAACTACTACACATTTATGTCTTCTTTCTACCCCCTTCCCTTTATAAACTCTTGGCTAACTACAACCATATTTGCCTGCATCAATCTGTACAATTAATTAGTTACAACCAAATATCTCTGAGCAGCCTCAAAGGTATTTTAGTCCTGTAGATTACAATGGACAGGTTGGTGAACGAGAGATTCCCCTCTCTGTACCACCACAGTAAGGAGGTTTCCATCAGAGCTCAGGTCTTAGCACAACCCCAGAGATTTGAATTGTCAAGCCCAAGCCCATAGGAAATCAAATGACTTCAACTCCAGTGCTCAAGTCTTTCCTTTGGGGCTTGAGGCAGGTGGGGAGAGGTAAAATCTACATTTTTTTCTACCCTGTTGGTAAAAGGCAAGCACTTCCTAATTACAGCATGAAACAAAGCACGTGTGTAGGGTTTCCAAGGAAAGCAGCTTTTATATAATCAATGTGCTGTTAAGAGCCTGAGGGCAAGATGTTCTTCTTAAAACTACACAGATGATCTTGACACAGATAGTCTGCTCTCCTGGTATGCGCAGAAGGCTATTGACAGCATTCAGATGCGTAGAGAAGAATTTTGATTAAGGATATATGGGGGATAATAAAATTGCCACTGATCAATATACAATGAAATAGCTTACGTGACACTTAATAAAAGAAATAATGCACTAATGTTGGGATAAAATACAGACAGTTATCTTATTCAAGTCTATTTTCCATTAAATCTTCCTGTTTGCAGGTTGCAATGCTGCTAGACTCAATCTTCCAAAAATAATAACAATAATGTCCAAAACAACCCCCATAAAAAGAAAATAATTGATTTTTCCATTCAATTTCTAGCAGTTCACAGTCTGATTTTTTTAATCTTTTTTTTTTTTTTTTTTTGTAGATTCTCCACATGAGGAGTTTTACTTCTCTACAAAAATAGGAAACTTCAAACTTCAGGTTTTCACATTTCTACATTGTTCGTTGGCACTACAGTTCTGTTTTCAGTTAAAAAAAGCAGGCAACCTGAACTAAAAAAAAAAATAAATATATGGACTCATTAAAAAGGAAAATAATTGTAGTAAATTCAGTCTTTCAAGAGGAAGATGAATGTAAGATATTATGTTAGCATGATTTTATTCATATTTTTAAGAGACCCACCTAACATGATGTGTTAGGATAAGTTTCAGTAGCAAGCTCTTCTCTAGTATTGATTAGTACTTTTGTACTTGTACAATTTGCTAAAAAAGGTAAAGAGAAAAGAGAAGTACAAAAATTTGGTCTTATGTTTTATTATTCTAGAACAAACTATAGAAATAATAGGTCCAGCTTGAATAGGACAGCATTAGTGTACAAGTCATATTACTCCAGCATTAAGCCTATCATAAAATATTAACATTTTGCATTCTTTTGTTGTTTCTGCTATTAAATTGAGTTTTGTATTATGCAACTTGAGCATCCATTCTGCCAGAGTAGGGCAAGCTAAATTAGTGGGGTTTTTTTTGGTTGGTTTTGTTTTCTCCTATTTTCAGCAAAACCTTTTAAGCTACTATTAACGTAACAGAAAATTCATCTCAAGGAAAATGAGTAATGATGAATTGCAATAATTTTCAGCTTTTACCAAGAGCCACCAGTAAAGCTTTTATATCTTGAATTATGTTTAGTTTATTAGAAAAAGAAAGATAAATTACACAATGTCATATTTACAATTCACCACGAAAAAATAGTCCTTTTCCTCATTCTCCCCCCACATCTTGGTGCATAATTTAATGTGGAATCAAGTATATAAAAGAGTAAAAGCCTTTGGTAGCTAACTATGCTATGCTATGATGTGACGTGTATTTGCTGTTCATGCACTTAAGGGAAAAAAAATGCATGGTATTGTAGGGGAAAACATTTGACAAAATTCCTAAAGTTGCAGTCAGAATACACACACACACACACACAGATGACAAGTTTCACTGTTACTCTACATTTCTTTTGTTCAGAGACAGCCATTTTCTAAACTAATTGGAAGAAGGCTCTTAATTTCATGGTTTGGAGAGTGGAAAAAAACCTCACAGCCTGACCCTTACACTATTCTTCTGTCTCACTGTTTAAAATTCATGGTCTGGTAATCTGCTTTTAACTGACACTCTACTTACGAAAGGGCCTTGCTAAAATATTTTCTGACAATGAAATATGATGCGATTAACCTCTTGCCATACCTACCCCCTCAAAGAATGCAGGCAGCATATTGCAGGCTGGCAACATTTAGCAGGTTGGTGAAATAATAGTCTTATCGGAGCTTGCATCAATTATTCATTGCAGGGTCAAGGAGGTTGATTTGGGGAGATGCTGAATTCTGCATCTTCTGTTTATCTGCATGGGAATGGAGGGCGGTTGGCGCCTCAGGATTCTGGCTGCATTTGATAATTAGTCATGTCCTGGTTCCCTGGGTCTGGGCAGGGAGCAATGCATTTTGGGATGATGCAGCTCACAAAAAGATGGAAACTGCATGAAAGAATGATTCCCTTGAGAAGGCTGAAGTATACATATAATTCAAATGCATATATATATACATACTACGGATCTACTGCATAATTTGTTTTTGCCAATGCTGCCGTTATACCAAATGTTACGGGCCAAGGAAGGAGAAGAGGAATTAATTAGCTCTGCTAAAGAAGCAGCGCCTGCCCCTATTCAGAACCAAGAATCTGTCCCTTAGGTATTAGCTTTCTCATTTCAAGAAATGGACGTGGCATCATGGCTGGGAGGACTTCAAACAGTGCCAGGTGAGAGCCTGAGGTAGGGGGTCCTCAGCTGGTTGCGAGGAGCAGCTCCATGGTTTTCCTGCCTCTCAGGAGGTTCACATAAGTCTGCCTGTTCCTCCTTTCTTTTACCTTTGATCCAAGTCACCTCTGACTAAAATGTTTTTTGGGACAAACCAGTGCATTCCCCAGGACTAGGCGCAGAGTACAACATCATCAGGATTGCAGTGCTACAGGCAACAGCCCCTGGCTGAGCTGGGAGAAACATGACAGGCCCATAGGACAAAACCCTCTCCATCACACAGGGAAGTCTCCCTAATGCCTTCCCTACAAAATTCTCCCCTCTTCTCTTGGAGTGGCTAAAAATGCCAGCTGATCTACAAGATTTTGTCACATCTGCATCCATGTAACTTGCTTGTCTGATACGATCTCGTATCTGTCATCAGTAACAAGTGACAAGAACAGCAAACATTGCTCAAGCATGCTCTGAAGTGACCCTGCACTGATAAGCTCCTTGCCATTTGTTTCTCAGGCCAGTAAGGAGAGCACAGTCTCCCTTCTGAGTGGAGAAAATGATCCGAACTCCCTTCAAGTGCAGAAGTCAGATAAACCTCTGAAATCATCATGTCATACAAACAGTGTGATGAACATGACATTTGGTTGTGTGTTTGTGAATCACCAATTAGCCATCAGAGAAGGGAGATGAAGAACACTTCCTTTATTTGACAGCCTGCATGCCTTATGTCCGTGAGCATTGGCATTTTCTATGGGGTTTTTGGAATTTGCGCAATAATGTCCATCCTCAATTTCCCCTCACCCAAACTATTCTGGTGAGATACAAATAACTTCTTATATTTCAATGTATACAAATTCATTTATAAATGTTATTTTTCCAGCTGAAATATCTTCTCTTCATTTGTTCATTGTGTCTATATAATACACTGTTAAAAATACAAAAATTAAATAACCAGTGTTAAAACTTACTTTAAAAAAACTGCTAGTAGAGGGAAGAGAATTGAATTATATTTCTTTTCCAGTTTTTAAATAATTGATTTTTTTTTTATGTGCACGTTTGAAATGCATGACCTTCTTTGGCTTTAAAAAAAAAACAAAGTCAAGTCATCTACACAACTCTATCAACTCCCATATCTAAACATTTCAGAGAGAAAGCTACTGTATAACTCATTTTCTTTCATCTTAATAGAAGGAATGAACTAGTTCAAGTTCATATTAATGAAAAAAGCCAGTTTTACATGGATGTTTTCAAAATCCCATTTGTGAAAAAGGTTGCTTTCATGCGTGATCACAGCAAATATTAATGTTCTCATTTGTTAGTTAACCTGTTTCTTAGGAACACTTATTTATAATTTACAAAAATGGAATCAAATCTAATTTAATAATGCAACCTATTAAGGGAACAGAAGCAGCAATAAAGAGAGAAACCCCACTAGTTATAATTAAAGTCCTATTGGGAGGTTTGACTGTATCTACTCACGTTAAGCCACATACAGGAAAACAATTGGAGAAATGTGGAATGAGTAAGGTCTGTGACCAGCACCAAGACGCAACAAGCCTGAAAGGTGAACTGCAGGCAGCTAAACAGTTCGGGGAGCAGACTGTGAGACTCCTGCTCTTCTGGAGAAATACTTCATTCCTCACAAAGACCCGTGAAAACCCAAACGGCTACTTTTTCTTGAACTCATTGGTATGAAAAAGCTGATCAGAATACTGCCCATGGCTAGTCATTTCTTATTGGGCCAGTTTGGGACTGCCTGGCTATTTTCTCTTTAGTGGGGGAAGCTACCTTGTGACCAAGAGGCAGACCCAGCCCTGGCAACACCAGGGTCCTCACCCAGTCACCCTCCCCAGGCCTGCTGTAGAAGCACCCCCAGTAGTACAGCAGAGCTCTGGGGGAAGCGCCAGAACCTGTTGTCAGAAAATCCTGTTAGCCCCACTCATTAAGCCACCAGTAGGCTTTGTCAAGTTAGCAGCAAAACAGTAGCAAAAAAGCCTTCTAACCTGCTGAAGCTTTCTTCAGACCAAAGATTTGGTCTCCTACTAAGGGCAGACTGTCAACCTAAAAAACAGGAAACCAAACCAATTGAACACCTCAAAATTTCTCTGCTATACAAGCATGCAAGCCTTTTTAAAACAACAACAAAAAAATGAAAATGTCTTCCATGGCTTGTTTATAATAAAACTGTCTCCACAGCACTGAGAGTTTTGTGTAATGTTAAAAAAAAAAAAAAAAAAAAAAAAAAGATGGGCACATAATTTCAAGATCTAAAATGCAGTTACTTATAACTGCCCCCCCCCCCCCTTTTTTTTTAAACCTACAGAAATTTCAGAATCACAAATTGGGATCACAGAGCAATTGCAGACTTCAGCCACAGCTTTCCTGATTTCATGTTGATATATCCCAACTTACATCCAAATTTGTTTTTGAGATCTCTAAATATTGAGTCTAAAAGGTGTTTTTTTTTCCCTCTCAGTGACAAGTTATCACCTTGCCTTTAAAACTTCCTTCTCTGTGCAAATGACCAACTGACAAAATCATAATGAAAAAACCCTAGAGAAAATAATAGGAAATATCAACTTAGATGTCTTCACTTTTTTTTTTTTCTTTATTTATATGCTGTAGGGTTTTTTTGTGCTTCTTTTTGATTTTTATTTTTTTTAATTAAGCATGGAGGAATAGAAAACAATGCATTAATAAGCATCTATTCTTTACTATGGAACAAGGCTTGAAATGAAGATCATTTACATTTTGATGTTGAGGTTGAAGTAGAAACTTTGATACTAAAATAACATGACAGAACAACAGCTGCAAAAATAAAGCATTTTTGTTTAAATAAATAGATAGTCAGAAGCCTTAAATGAGGCACTTAATCTTTCTCAACAACTATTTTTAATTTTTATTAAAAATTGGAAAACTGACCATAAATTCTTGGGCTTTCCTTGATAAACCCATCTGCTTATAGCACAGTAAATCATTGGATGTAGTACTGGACCTAACCTTGGATTCCAGCAAAAAAGAATGAAAAGACTAACTGCAAATATCCTCTACTGAAGAGAGCATAACTGTGCTAGAACAAGACCAATGAAGACCACAGAACTGAACAAGAAATTAAACAAACATGTTGCATCATTTATATTATGAGAAGCTGAACGTAGCAGGAGAAAACTAGATGTGGCACGGACATTGATATGTATTAATATATGAAGAGAAATTTGAGAATGAAGTTTTTTAACTTTGTCAACGAAGATGCAAGTAGCTGGATGAGGACTGGAGAAAAATTTAATCTAGAAATCAGGAATGCATTTTTGAAGATATCCTTGAAGGCAATTCTGCACTGAAGCATTTTGTTGGAGGAGATGGGCTGATTAATCATTAAAAATGATATAAATAGTAACAATAAATATTTAGAAAACAAAAGCTTAGAGCAATCAAAATCACTCACTTGTTTGAATACGGCAAAAATCATTTTGACAGGAAAATGAATTTTCAGTGGGATGTTTCATTCTGACATCTTACAGAAGTGTTTTGACTTTTCGTTTCAAAATTGTAGGTGCTTTTCTTTGAATTCAATTTTTATTTTTCAAAGAGTAACAACAAACATTTCACATTGAACCAACTTTTGCAGTTGCCCTGGAACAAAGCTTTTCTATGTTTTTGCCAGAAGTACAGGGGAAAAAACAACTACAACAACAACAACAAAAAAAAAAAACAGGTTTTCTTGAAAACTGCTCAACCCTTCCCCACTCTACCACATTCTCTGGCACACCACATACCCAAGAATGTGATGTTACAATAATCTTTCTAAAACATTTTTTTTTTTAATGGTACTAGAGGTAAGTTAAAGATGCATGACTTGCTAGTCCTCTCTGGCCTTTGAATTTCTGGGTCAGCTTATCTGTGGAGTCTTTGGGGAATACCAAACGTTCTGCATGATTCCTACGGTGCTTGTTAGACCTGTAGTTCTGCAGGAAGACACTGATTATAACAAAATCTCCTGATCCAGTATTAATGAAAGTTATCCAAGTAAAACCTCATTTATCAGCTTGAAAGGTTGGGTATACCGGGAGGTTAAGTGAGGTATTTTTCATGCCTCTATCTTTCATGCTTCGTGCTTAAAATTAGGAGATAACCCAGCTTGCCTTTAATCTTCTGCAATGCCAGGTACTCCAAACTACTAATGAAGTAGTTATAACCTGAGGTAATCAGTACTCCACAAAAATTAACAATTTTTAGGACCAAGCCATTGTATAACTGACACAATTAACACTTTGCTAACCCAAATATTATTTATCTGAGAAAACCACACAAGGTTATTATTATTTTTTTAAAACCACATTCACCAGACTGAATCCTGGTGAAAGTGGCAAGTTCACAGCTCAAGGACCAAAGATTTCTGTTCATCCCTACAATACAATAAAGGTGACAAAAGTGCCAGTCAATAGTATTTGCCTAGATTTTGTTTGTTTTTGTGAAAGCCTTGTCCAAGAGAAACTAACCCTTATACATTGAACTGCGGCTCTTTAGGCAGCAATCACTAGCCCCCATAAGTATAGGCTCACTTCAGCTGCTGAGCCAGAGGTGGAAGTCTACCTAACTTTTATTTTGTAACCTTGCAGCGATCACTATTCTGAAAACAAATCACCTCCATGAAAATAAGAAGTAAAACTTTAGCTCCAGGCTCTACCAGTCTATGAAATCTTTATTGTTTCTCCTACAATTTCTTTCAAACTGTTCTGCACATCTGCAGTACATAATCAAATTGACTTTTGATTATGCATTTCTACTGCAGCACATCCCCTGTGCTGAGCAGAAATATTTGGATTTAAAAAACAAAAACAAAACAAAACAAAACCCAGTATTTGCAGAGAGACCATATAGTACAGATTTTGTTTATTAGCTTTAAACTCCATGTAAATTATAGAGGGATTATATCCAAGAGTCTTAAAATCCTGAATTCTAATGAAGGCCAACCATACTTCATGGGAAAATTAAGATATCAAAAGTTGCCATTTCCGAAGCAGATTTGTAAACATTTTTGATGATTCCATTAAAAATTGCATAAAACAGCGTGTAGAATGAGCAAGGAAATATTTACAAAAATGTCTAATATACAATATTTACTCGGTCATTAATCCTTGTCAAACAGAGACACTTATTACATAAATGCAACATATTCCGGCAACCTCTCCCTATAAATATTTCAAATATTACCTCAGTCTGCTGATACTATTACACTAAAAGGATAGCAATTAAAGTACACGCCACGCTATTACAGATCAAGTTAAAATAATATATTTTTGTGCATATTTAACACTTCTGAGGAAGCCTGTAGTGCTTACAATAATTCAACAATAACTCCCTAACTTGTTCTTGACCTCCCTTCCTAGTTTTGTTTAGAAGTTAATAAAGAATTTACAGAACAGTACTGAAGCCCATATTTGCTGGATTAAATGGGATGCACACAGAAAGCAAGCAGGAAAGGGGAAACTCCCCAAACTCCACATCTCGGTCCCTCACTGCTGTGGAATGCTGAGTTTCCCTTCTCAGGTAAAAGGGATAAAACTTCCCCTTAAAACACCCCAGCTAATTTTCTCCGAGTTACTTGAGCAGTGTGCCAGAACTGATTCAGCTGTGCTGTGCCTGGCAGAGGACGTGGGGCTGGAAGGAGCCCTCTGCTCCCTGGCTGCTTTAAATAGCACCTCCACGAGGGGGGAGCTCAGCAGCCAGGGATTGCCAGAATTTATATAAAGTCCTCACGGAGCTCCATCTGCCAGTTTTCTGGCTGCTTTGCCAGCACAGGCACTAGGATGGATCCTGCAGCTCTTGAAGGAACTGGTTTGTTTCCTTTCATCTTCATTAAAGATGCTTATATACAGCAAGCAGTCAATAAAAGCAGTAAAACATCATTTGTCTGAATTATTTCTATCCATCCAAGAAACATGAATACAGTGCCATGTCAGTAGAAAACCAGACAGTCTTTACAAGATGATTTTGGTTTTCCTTTTTGTTTTATGCTAAGCTGCCCCCAAAAGAGAATTTTTAGTGGTTATTTTAAGTAGTTTCAGGCATGAGCTGTTGCAGCAGCAACCGTACCATCTTTCTCAGCATGTGCAGGGGCTCAGATTTCTCCCCAAGATATTATAAGGTGAAATCTTTCTTTTATATACACAGTCCCAGGGCAATTCTGCCAAGGAAGCCTGTAAAATCCTGATTTCAGTGAGTTCAATGAGTGTTTTGCCAATGACTTCACCAAGACTGGGGCTTCAGACCTGAAGGTGATATCAGATCACACTGAGGATGATAAACAGATTTCAAAATCCTTATGTTTTCCTCAGCAGTTGCCATTTATGTACAAAGTCTGAGTTCCAGCCTGAATAAAAGTGATTTCAAATGGCCTATTCATCAGGGGAAAGAAAGTATAAAAGCTTCCCGAATTGGGCTTAAATCCTTAGAATATGATCATGCAAAATATAAAATACTTTTGACTCAACCTGCAGTAATGTGAATATTGCTTGTTGGGGAATGAATTCAAATCCAAAATGAAACACTGCTCTTCTGGGGAGGAAAAGAAAAGGTACAAAAAATCTTTGCTTTCATTGATAGTTTCAAGCTGCCCACACCTTTTCATGCTTTGAAAGGCAAAACACTTGGAATTGATATAGCGCAGTTGGGAGGACTTCTCCTGGTCAAGCGTGCCAGAAAGCCTTTGAAAACACAGTTTCTGAAAAGTTTACACCAGCCGATTTGTATAGACTTGCACAGTTCAGAGAAACCATGCTCGAGCGTCTGATTATGCAGCTGAACCCCTACTTTGAAAACAGAAGAACCCCAAAATTTCAATTAAGAAGCAAACACATCACAGAAGAGGAGTTGCTTTATCTTTATCTCTGTGAACATATGCTCCTTCCTTTTCAGTAAGCGTCTGTTCTTCTAACAGCCGAAATGCCGAGCCTAAACATGCCCTGTGCAAGTGCTGAGGCAGCGGCATTGCCTGGGCACCTTCGCTACTGAGCACAGCGTGAGAGCCTCTGGAGAGCTTTTGCTTCATTTTGAGGCTTTCTTGTTTGTCTTTAATTCTGAACTATTATTCCTCAGAAGTGATTTGTAATCCAGCTATGCCATTACAGTTCAGAGCCTAGATTTTATGGCTCTTTATGATCTTTCATTAGAGAAATAACTAAATTGGGATCATTTGATAAGGCACAGGCGCCCATCACTTTTACTTCCCAAAACACCATGAGTTGAGCCTGTCTCGACACCCAAGCACAAATGCAGCTGCAAGCTGTTGCCCAGACGGCTCCCTGCACTGGGTTCCTGGCAGCGCAGTGCCTCCGGAGCAGTACCTCGGGCCATAGGAGCGAACCCTATCGGCTGCTGCTCCTCCAGGGGCCTGCAAAAGCTACTGGACAGATCTGCACAGCCCCCATGTGTGCAAGGGGAAAATAATTAAGCATCTAACAGAGCTGCACTGTGTTATCTGCCCTCTTTGTTCCATTTAGGTGATGGCCTGGGCTAGGAGCTCCCACAGCTCACCTGCTCTGGGGTTTCTTTTCCTACACGCACATGTGTCTGGGGGCAGCATCTCAGGGGGTTTCACAGTCCTGCTTTGTCATTTTTCAGTCTCATCCTTTTCTCTCTGCCACGCTGGGCACCATGGTTACCGCAGCCATCACTGCAGCTGCATCAGCTCTGGTTTCTCTGGCAGATTGCTGAACAGGATGCCAAGGCAATGTTGTGCCCATAATGTCCCCGAGCTGCAAACAAACCAACAGCCTTCCTCGCAGCCTCATTGCTTCCCTGCACCAGCAGGCAGCAGTGCAAAAGTGGATCAGACCCCTCTTCTGCTGACAACCAGTTCTTGAGTTATATGTGGAGGTGTATATATAAATATACACACGTATAAATACATACATACACGTATACATATACCCATAGCCCACTAGCTAAACCTGGTGTGTGATTCAAGGAAAGCTCATACACTGTTTCTAAAACAAAACTTTATTACTGATCTCACTGTTCGCTCACAGAGAACTGAAAGAATAAACTTATTTCAATAGAGCTCAATTTGACAGATGTTGCCAGACCCCAAGATACCCAGAACATTAAAATCTGCTTTCCCAACTGGGGTTGATACATTTTTCAGAGGTCACAATCCTATCCAGGTAAGCAGTTTACTCTTAAAATAATAATAATGATAATAATAACAAAAATCTTCGCTCACTTTCCTTCTGACACTTTCTGACTAGAAGCTTACTTTCTATTTTTCTTTTCAGCCCTACAGCAAACAAGGGGATTTTGACCTCTGCAATGCCGCAATAACTTTACATTCTCATGGTCTTGTCCAGCTTGCACATGCACTGAATTTGCCCTTGGACACTCATCTGAACACTCCCAAAAACGTAAAGAATTTGTGTGTGTTTCAGGCAAGGACATAAATCAGAGTCTCCCAAAACATTAATAATAATAATGATAACAATAATATAATAAAACCCAAAACACCAGCAAAACAAAGCTAAACAACAAAGCCTGGAAGCTAACATTGCTTTTACTGCTGGATCATCAAGTAGCAACTTTTAAAAGGACGGTAGTGAAGAATGACTTGCTCTTAACTGCAAGAGCGAAGCTACTATTTGGTTAATATTTTGCTCTTAGTTATTTAACCTCTCTTAAACAACAGCTTATCTTTACACATTGCTGCCTTTTGTCAGCAGCAGAAAACATTCAGTGATGAAATATTCTTTTATACTAGTAATAAAGAAAAAGCATATTTGTGTAGATGGTCATCATTAATCTATACCTTAAAACTCTATCCTTTAAATACCTACACAATTTTAGGTACCCAACTAGCTCCAGTGGCTTTAATTGTACAGATGGAAACACCAGAAGGGAACATCCCTTGGACACAAGGATGCAAAGTAAACTCTTAAATAAGCCTTAAACTCTGACTAAGTTCAGAGCAGATATATATAGAGCAAGCACTATTTTCAGAACAGCATGATTTTTCCTCTCTTCCCCAGGCTAATTTAGCACTAGCAGAGGATTGCCTTGGTTTTCTTCCATTGAGTGCAAACACCCCCACACACTCGAGGAAATCATGTTATTGCCTTGGACTGCTTAGATCTGCGAGTGCTGGCACAAAGACCTCAGTTTCAATTGGGTACTCAGTGCCCTGTACAGTACTTACAGGGATCTCTGGACAAAGAAGGGAAGTTTTTTTATCTTGGTGTTTATTCCAGCCTTTCTCACTTGCATCCACATTAAGATCTACCTGCCCAGACCCCTGCAGGCAGACAGAACAGCAGGTTGGGCTCAGCCTCACATCTCTTCTGTCTTCTGAACCCAGAAGCTGCACCAGGACAAAAATGAACTTTTTTTGCCTCCCTCCCCACCACACCTCTGTGCCACCACCTCTTGAACACAAAAGCCCTTGGTGGTGAATACATGGGGCCAAGATCTATCTTTGCCAGAATTCATCTGGATTCAGATTCTACAAAATTAAATTAAATAATAAGCAGGTATGAATAATTAAACAGGGACTGCTATATGATCTTACAGCTCTGGTCACTCTAACTCCACAGATTCATGAAAAAATACAAAAACAAAAAACATTCCACAGAGGGAAAAAAGAAAGAGCTTATGAAGTTTTTTCTTAACTCTTTTAGTAAGATTTTTCTCAAGAGGCAGAGTCATTGTTTAAAGAAAAAAAGGAAAAAAAGAGAAAAAAGTACCCTATAATCTCATAAGAATTTTTGTGACATTATTACTCTGAAAATGTTTCTTGTTGCATATTTCAGTAGCAAAAGAAAATAATACCCTCCATTATATTAAACAGAATGTAAGATCTTCCCAGAGCAAGCTTTTCTGCTGCTCCTTTCAACAATGAAGTGTCATTTTGGCAAGGGAATCACTAGTCTCCTGAAATTTCTCTCTTTTCTAAGAAGATAAACACCACCAAGACTTCTGGAACAATGAAAGAGCAAAGCCTTATTTGAATCTCACTACTTCACCCACACAGAACAAAAAAATAAATCCATAGTTTCATTTCAGAAGTATTTTCATTTTAACATAGCTCCCTCCTTTTCTGTACCAAAGCCTCAAGAAAAGGTTGAGGAAGCTACAAATCACCTGCAGCACAGAATAAGCAGATGAAGAAGATTTTTACTTTACTTGTGTAAGATACTGGACGTGTACTCAGCTAACTTTTAATGTTCCTTTTGGCTTATACAACCCTTCTGCAGGTTTGTTTTAAAGAGCAACTATATCACGCTGAGTGGTAAAAGAGTAAATGCATATTTTATAAGTTCTGATTCTTTAATATACACTGCTTAAATACTAAAACACAAAAAATTGCAACATCCTTAAGAGATAAAGCAAATCCCTATTATTTTCTTAGACTGATTAATTGTATGTATGTAAAAGTGTAAAAGAGAAAAGCAAAGTTAAGTTTTAATTAAATATATGAGGTGGATGATGACATTTAATGATAAAAATTGATAATTAAATAATGTCATAATTACTATTAATTGATTCCCTACCTGTTCTTCTCTATCTTATCATTTTAGGGAACTCTTCAGAACTTGTTTTTCTTTGTGTGCCTGTCTGTCCATCACGGTCTTTGAAGCCTTTCTGATGTTGTCTGCTTTTTCAGTAAAACTCAGGAGCAATAACTGTCCTTAATAAAAATCCAGTGAAGAAAAATTTAATTAAATTTCACTGGTGCCAGTGGCATTAAAATAGAGATTGAATTTGACATTCCAATCACCAACTTAAAGCTTACATACAAGCTGAGACTTAAACACCTGAGGTCCTGCTGCCTGTTCTTGTAGAAAGTAGCAAGAAAATGGGGAAATAAAGGCATGGGCGGAAGCAGGAAGTTGGTGTTTTGCCTTTGGAGAAAATAAGGGCTTCCCCCCACCCAATGAGTTCCTGTAGATTTTGATTCTGTTTGTTGATAGCATAATTTCTGAATCTTCTGAACATCCCTTACTGCGTGATATCACATTGATAAAAACATGAGAACTACATACTTCTGATTAGACATATGTACCACCTCAGATTCACACTGATGAAAAGGACATCTAAAGCAAAGGGAAACCCAAGAGAAAGCTAAAAATTTTGGCAGAAAAAAAAAAAATTAAAAAAAATCTTGGATCCAGACTAAATCCAGAATCAAAGGGCACTGAACATACACATACACGAATATGGAGAATTTGGCCGAGTAGTTTGGATTAACAGTTGTAATTATGTATGGGAGAAATAGAACAACCCATCTTTATGGACTTTGTGCCTCTCTTTTGTAGAGGAACAATCCCACTAACTGCTGACCGGTCTAAGCATGTCCCAAATCTACGTATCAAAGTTTGCTTGTAAAAAACAATTACTGATTGTAGCTTGCACTGTTTTTCCTCCCCAAGACAAACAGAAAAACAGAAAAAAAAGTTTTTAGGCATGAACTACCAATATTTTTTACTACATGAAAATACTTTCCTGAGGCATGGGGCAGAAGTGGCTCGAGGAGAACAGCACTTTTTTTATTTGGAGCGCTTTTCATTCTAACAAAATTAGTAGCAGATTTCATGTCATTTTGTAACAGGGAAAAACAAAACACATTTGGCACTGTTAACGCATTGCCCAGTTGTAAACCAGAAAACAGTCTGGCAATCTGTATTTAATCAGTTTTATTGAATTTTCTCTACATTGAAATCAGTTCATTATTGTCATTGTCCTAGAAGATTGCTCTGTTCGTGAAAGGTATTTAACCATGCATAACCTCCCGGCACTGCTTATTGCCAGAAATACTGTTTAAGTGATGCCAAGAGTCATATTGGCTCATGCAAAGCATGAGCGATATGTTATTATATTTAATTGTATCTCAGTATGTGTCATCACTAGCCATAGTAATGATACTGGTTTTATAATTGATATAAAATAACCTGTTCCCATCATTTTTGGCAGAATACTCTCTCCCTGCCTTCTCTGAGTTTGTCACTGCCAGCTAAAGGTTTCCTGGACAGAACAAGCTCATCAAAGAACCTCTGAAACTAGAGCAGCAAGCAAGCAGATGCAAATCAGCTTTAGCAGCACAGGTCAATCTGCCCAGGTGCTGACTCGATGACTGGTCTGCCCAGGCATGGGTGCTGCTGAGGCTGGCAGGGTCTGCAGGAAAGGGGCAGGACCAGTGCCAAATTGATAGGATGCCTCCTCATAGAGCTCCCAATCTTTTCTGCAGTGTCACTTCCTTAAGCTTCATTGAGAGAGAAGGCAACAGGCCTAAAGAGAAAGTTGAAGGACTGATGGGAATCAGGAGAAGATTTTTGTGCTGGGCTACATCAAGCTGGGTTAGGTATCCAGCATGACCATTCAATTTTACATGATCTGGTTTATCAAGTCCCTTTTCTGCTTTACCATCTTCTCAATCAACCGTTGATGCAATTCATTGGACCAAAAAACATTGTGCAAAGCATCCCATCCTTAGAAGAAATACATCAAGGCATTATATTCAAAATTAATCCACGGAAGTTCTAAGAAGATATCATCATCTGAAAACATTTTCCCCCCTACAATTAAAGGTTAGGAAGTTTTTTTCCTAGTTCTTTCCCTGTTTCTTCAGAGCACTCAAGTATTAACCCAAAGTACATGACATGTTTGCATTCTGCCGTTTTTTGGTAACACACAGACACAAATTCCCCCTGTGATAACAGCATTTCTGCTTGTAGCATAAGCACTCCAGATGCCAGCAGCATGATACCATCAAAGGTCCTCCCCATTTGAGATATTATACCTGATAATGGGTTTCTTACTAACTATTGTACTTGACAGTACTTTTGTAAACTGTTTCTCACAAAGCAAGATGGGCCTGACAATTAACCACCTAAACTCCCCACCTAAAACCTGCTCTGAATACTTAGTTTTATTTTACTTTAGCAAATTAATCATTTTGTTCCCGGTTCACCAATCATCCTCATAATTTTCATGTGCATGCTGTATCTTACCAGTATCTCTGGGATTTAAGTATATGCATACATAATTTGCTGCAACAATGCCTTTTGTGATTACGGAGTTTGAACAGAAATTCAAACACATTGTTTTAGCAAGGTTGAAAGAGCTACAAAAAATGCACATAAATTTATTTTGACCATGACTATTCTGAAAACACCTCATAACTTGCTAACTGTATGGCACAGACAGTAACCCTTTTCTTAGAACCTAGGTTAGCTTTTTGAGATTAAAAAAAAAAGTTTAGTTTATAGCTGAAAGTTCAGATTGTTACTGCAATTTAGAAGTAGGCTCACTTCTAAATGGATCCACTTCCACTTCCATGCAAACAATGAACCCATGTCATGTTTACATTGATGCACAGCCCTCTGTTAACACAATAGCCATAAGCAGAGTTTCCTATCTATCAATTAGTGGAATATTGCTTTCAAGGTGCTGCCAATAACTCACCCCTGGTTTAAACAAGATGAACAGCAACTAAAAAGTTGGAAGATAGCAAAATATTGCAACTGCCATATACAGCTTTCATTTCTGAATGCTGCCCACATAGCTCTTTGAGACATGCAGTGTATTTTTACCAGAAATAGAAACAAATATATTTGCATTAAAAAATAAATCTTTAAAGCATTTTAAAATGTATTGTTAAATGTTAATGTTAAAAACATGAGTATAGTTTGGGTGTAACTTAAAATTTCAAGACTGCAAATAATAAAAGGAAACAATTCCTTTGCGTCTGATTTCTTACCACAGCAGGTGTTCTCACTTCAGCAAGTTGTTAAGAAAAACTACATAGAACATATGTTTTCCATTGTTAGCTGCATAATCCAATAATATAGACATGCAGCATATCTGCATTCTTGTGAAAGTGAGGCAGTATGAAACATTCGTAAACTAAACGGTTTGTGATTATTAAATCTGAATCGTGTGGATGATTTGGTCCATTCTTTCGTGGGTGGGAGAAGAGTTTAACTTGTGCTGAAAGCTAGTTATACAGATAGCATGAATATACAAACAGGGTAGGAGTCAGCTTACTAAAGCTATTAAAAATCATATAAAATATCTAGCATTAAAAAAATATCCAAAATAGTGAGCAGAACAGATGAAAACTCTAAATAAGGTTGAATGGGAGTAATAATAATCAAGTGTTAATCCCAATCAGAGATGTAACAATAAGAGCTGTATTACTATTTTTGCAAGATTTTTGTACAGCTTTAAAACATTTAATCCGGTGTTGAAATCTGTATCAGAATATTACTGTGTATGTATTATTAGTTAGAGGCAGCAACCTGCAGTGAATTGTCCAAGGTCAAACAAAGCATTAACAGGGTGAAGAAGCCCAGAGGCATCCTGGCTTCCAGACCTCGCTCTGTTTGTGAGACGGCGCAAGGACGTTATCGTTGCTTTGGGTCATGCAGCAGCACCGTGGCTTTTCAGGGCTGTTGAGGAACAACACATGCTGCTAGATCATTGCCGTGTGAAGATTTTTTTTATTATTTGTATTGGTAATTATTTTCAAAAAAAAACTCCCTATAGCTTTGAGCTAAATGTCTTCACTGCACCAGCTGCTATGACTGCAGCCTAGACGGATGTACCTGAGATAACTTTAAATGAACACGAGCTCGTGGGGTGATGACCACTGCAGAAACCAGCTTATGGGGGACTACTCTGAAGTTGCCCAGATCCCGAGCTCTGTACTGCCGCAGCTACACTGCTAATTAAAACTACCTGTTGCATGCCTGCACCATCTGTAATCTGGAAATCACAGTGCCTGCAATGTGTTGCTATGATACCTCTCGTGTAGCACAGCAACGTACAGCAGATACCCGTCCTCTAGCGTAAGGTCCCTGCTGCTGGGTGCAAGCAGAGAACCACGGACCCAAATCAGATGAGGAATTAGGGTACTAGATGATCCATGAAACCACACAGAGTTAAATGGGGAAATGAGTTACAAAGATTCTCAACCAAATCTACTTTGAAAAGTAGCTCCAAAAATATCATGTAGTTCTCTACTTGCACCACAGCATAGATCAAACAGAAATGCGTCAAAGTTGGGAATCTTACTGAATAACCCTGTCTGCACAAGTACTCACAGGGCAGTCGTGTTACCACTCTGCTTAGATACCCTGTCCTCCTATTTAGAGAGCTTTGATTTGAACATGGAAGGATTCTCATTGGTATACGATCTTCTTCGGGGCCAAATCTGTTTTAATGTATATTTTCCATATATAGGAAATATATTGTGGAATATAATTTATTCCAAATACAGTCACATAATTGCTACTCCCAATTTTAATCTCAGTGCACAGGGTAGAGCAACAAGTAGATTCTAAATTCTACAAAACTGGTGTATCTGGAACTCATTTTTCCTCATTTTTCACCTAACTAGAAGGCCAAATCAAATCTGTATGGACTCCAAACATCAAAACTAATAAGGTCCCAGTAATATAGACTGCAGTTAGAAGTGACAAAAAAAAAAAAAAATCACCCCAAACTCTCACCATTCCTTGTTCTGGGAGACCTTTAGAATTCCCTTTCCAAATGGGCCTAGCCTAATTACTTCTCAAAAAATTCATTTTATTAGGGCATCTCCAATGAACAATACCTATAAGGTAATTATTCATTTTCCTGCTCTGTGGTGAGTCATTTTCACTGGAGGAATGCAAGTTCAATAAGTACCAACTTACACATGCACACAAACAAATGGCTATGTACTGTTCTGAGCTAGTAGCATATTTTCACCAGACGGTATCAGACATCATACAGCATGCGTGGGGATAAAGAAGACCCCACAAGAATGTTAAGGATCTATTTCCTTTTTACTTTGAAAGACATACATATCTTAAAGTTACCCAAGTTCTGATGCCTGGGTGTAAAGCAGAATGCTAATCCCTGCACAATACATAACCAAAACCAACCCTCACCTTCTCTTCCAATAAAGGACTTGAACTCTCTTGCACCTAGAGGAAAATGCGATTCCTTGCTGAGTTATGATGACAATGTTCTTCATGGGTTCATTTTAATCTCTTTTTAAAAGTGTGGGTTTGTATCTCTCTTACTTTGTTTATTGTATTCATAGACACATTTGAAAACAGGCATATTTGGTGACTACATTTTTTGTGTGTGTCTGTAGTCCCGATTTTAAACATATAAATAAGAAAGGACTTACAATTTTTTAAAAGTTCCTGCTGAAGCAGAAAATTTTCTCCTGGTGCTACCAACATATCCATCCTTTCTCTTTTAAGCATGGACCTTCTAACCTGGCAGGTGCAGTGGCTTCACAATATATTCAGCAATAATTACTTCAGAAAAAATGAGCCCCATACTGTTCTAGCACCTGGGAGAGATTGTACTGAATGCCCACATTAGCTCACATTTCAAAAGGAAACACCTGCTTTTGACATTTTAAAGAGACGAGTGCAGCTCCTGGGCAGAAATGCATCTGCAAGTGTCAATGTCTCTCCCTGACTTTCTGTACCATGCTATTTTCCTTTCAATTGTGTGGGTTTCTTTTCTCCTTGGTGCACTCCTCTTCCTTCCTGCAAGTATACCTTTGATTTCATTTCATGACATACCAGTTTGTCCTCCCCCTCTCGGTTCAAAGGCTTTTTCCCCTGTTCCTGCCTTCAGACACTGATTTTTGTTTCCAGAGAAGCAACATCATCCCATATTCCTTTTCTGAACAACACACACATTCTTATTGGCAATGTTCACTTTTCATTAACAGACAAAGGAGTCATTTTTTTTTTTTCCAAAAATATCCTTTTATCTTTTTTAATAGATTGATAGAAGTGCTTCATTTTTCCTGGCACTAACGAAACTTTTGGGAGTGGTTTCAGCTTTCACTTGGTGCAGTTTTAATTTTCTGTTGTTCTTAACATGTAACTTTAGCTGTTGCAAGGAGCACAAACAGAATGCAGACAGAGGCAGCACAGCGAGCATGAAGTCCTCCTCACTTGTGCTGCACCTTGTTTTCTACTGGCAAAAATAAAGGCTGAAAAGCAACTTAAGAAAAAAAAAAAAAAAAAGGCTTTCATTACCAAGGTGGACTGTTCCAAACAATTCCCACTGCGTGCCACGTGCCCACCTGCCAGGTGTCTGGGTCTCTAAATAACAGCTGAGCTTTTTTGGAAACCTCTTGCCAGCTCTGAGCAGCTCGTCACCTCTCCACAACACTCAAACTGTCAACTGGTCCCTGCCACAGCTTGTCCCAGAGAACTATGCCTGCCAGCAACAAAATTAGTTTCTTAATATTTAAGTGCAGGAGGAGCACAGGGTATTTCTTTGGGCAGCAGTCCCCTGCTGCTGTCTTCGTGCTTCTTGGCATTCAAACTAGCTCCATCCAGGCTGGCTCAAACATCGCCTCCACGTGCTGCAACTGTTTGTGCTATCCAGTCAGAACAGAAGAAAAGGTGAAGTTAATGCTAACGCCTGTTTAATTCCTTCTGCCACTCCTTCGCTATGCAAGAACTGCTGCTTTTCTCAAATAAGCAGATAGGAAGTGAGCAAGGGATGTTTCAGGGACACGACTGAAGCAAAACAACAGCAACGGCTCTGGTTCAATTGCTGGCTGTGATATGTAGATGCTGTTGGTGCCAATGGCTTAATTTTTCTTCTGTGCTACAGCTTTGGGTAATTCCAATTGAAATGGTGAGGAAATACAATATCAGACTCCTGTGTGCCAGATAACACCACTAACAATCCATCTGCAAAATATGTTAGTTGTTTCATTTAAGGTTAATTTGAAGAGGAGGGGGATTCATTAGGGAAGACTCCACAGCATGCTGACATTAAGTAGTTTTGCCTCTGCCTTGTGCACTTGGCAAAGTTAGAAATCCCCCTGCCCAAATGGGAGCTCTTGGTTCTTTGCAGATTTGCAGACATGTTTAAGTAGCACTGACAGGAGGGCGCTGCTGAAGAAGGGCAGGGGTTGAGCTCCAGGCAGAAGAGCAGGCTCTGCCCTGAAGCATGACACCCTACAAAGCCCCTATATCCCTAAAGCGAGGAACAAGAACCTGACATGTTTCCTGTTTGCTATTTTTGCCCATCTATTTGTTCCCAGAAGTTAAACATTAGGTTCCTTCTGGCTTTTTGCAGGAGGGAAAGGATTGCCACTTGTGTCTCTCTGAGGGGTGCTGCTACCCTGAGTTGCCAGGGCTTGGTCCCATCAGCAAACAGGCCAGTTTGTCAAAGCCCTGAGCAATAAAACTTTTTTGTTTATATATATATTTTCTCTATATCGCTTCTTGGGATTCCACAAACCTTTTCCCACCAAGTCCGTTGTTATTGTGCTTCACTGAATTAAAAACAAACAAATGAAAAACACACCAGGCAAATATAAGCAACAAGGACAGAAATCAGAAGAGTGTGAAATACAAATCATTTCTTTCAAGGAAATGTGTACCTTTCTTGAAACAGGAAATTTTGGTACAATAAATTAGTTGGGGATTGGCAGCTAGAGCCTTGTTCATTGGCAAGTATAAATGACAGCAATATTTAGTGGCTTGAAAGAAGTGACTGAGCTCGGCAGAATTTTCTGAGAAACTCAATCAAATCTAACATTTCCTACCCCATGTTTTATTATTATAAGACAGGTGAGATTAAAAAAAAAAAATCCTGACTCACTTCAGTGTTTTCCTATGGCTCCAACACCATGGAGAAAATGCACAACAGCCCACAGCAGCACACAGGTGCTGAGGTCTCACTGCAGCCAGGTCACAGCACAAATTTAGTCACCCAAAGAGGAGGAAAGGCACTGTAACTAAATTGATACCTATTTAGGCAAAGTGGTTGCAGAGCAGGGATTCTGATAAGGAATGAAATGTCTTGATAAGCATCTCTCCTTTGCCTCTATGCTCCTTCTTTTCCTCTTCCTATTTTGCTTGAACTAATTCTTTCTCTCAGCCAGGCTAGCAAAGCGATCAATTTTTGATAGGTGGTCAATTTCCCATCAAACTGTTTTTCTCTCCCCGATAGATAATTGCTTTTCAACAGAATGATTTTTGCCTAGGAAAATAATGAGTTTCCTCTGAAAATATTCTGATTTTTCTCATAACAAATTTTGTATATATGAAAAAACTGCCTGCTCTAGATTTTCAAGATTTTTGAAAAGGCAAAAATAAACATCACCTAAATTAATTTTGATTTCTTCAGTGGAAACATCAGGCTCACTTTCTACACTAGCTGCCTTGCACTGTACATAAATTTTTTAGAGAAAACATGAAATCTGTTCCTGGGCACTGCCACAGAAGCTTTTCTGGGAGAGGAAGACCAAAGATATCTACTGTTAAACTGCCGTTATCATTCACATGGAAGTCACTCTGAGTACCCAACAATTACTGGAAAGGCATTATAGCTGCTACTGTACTCGTACCTGATGATCTTCTCTAATCTGGACAGTTTTTGATTAAAGAAGTTATGCCTGCTAAGACAAAAAAAAAAAAAGTTTTGCTTAAGAGCTGTGCAATATCCTTACCTAATAACATTTTTCTTGAGCTCAGGAAGTTTAGAAGTATGATGCTTTCACTGGTTACTATCATAGATTTTGGTTAGAATCAAACCACTCCAGCCAGCATGACCAACCAGCTGAAGTTTCAAACTAATGGACAAAATCACTTGCCACAACATATTGTGCATATTTACTCAAAAAACAAAACCAAGGGAAAGCTTAAGAACAGTTCCTGTTAAGGCACCAGGCAGCAGAGATCATGCTATATACTTTGGGGCGAGATCCTACACCCTTACATGAGGGACATCCCAAAGTGCTGTCGCAAGAACCTTCACTTGCTTTTCCATATAGGACCAATCTAAAACATCCCTCTCTTGATCACAAATACATAAAGGAAATGGTGTTAGACTGTCTCTTTTCTATTGTGGAAAAATATTTTCCTCCTCCTCCAGGACTAGGTCTGTGAGTACCACCAGCACAAGAGGAATTCTGTGAAGACAGAAGAGAGAAAAGAATGTGGTGCCTGGTAGGAATGTGGGGAAAATGTCACACGTCACTTGTGAAGAGACCTGAGGTTCAACAGCCAAATTTGTTTTCTCTAATGGAGCAGAGACACGTGCTAGCTGCCTAGCTTGTCCCTACCACTGTGCTGGACAGCTCCATAGGGACAGTTCTGACCCATCTCAGCAAGCATTTATTTGGCTGTCAGTCTGAAAAAACAACATTCCAAGGCTGAAGGTAAAAGCTTAAGTCTTAAATGGGTTTAGTAAGTCATCTCCTTATTTTTGCTTGTGGGTTATATACACACTGAGGTTCTGATGGTACAGACTATACCTCTGCTGCTCACATCGATGCAGGTGTCTCTTCCAGACAAAACTTTGTGTGACTGAAACCAGTTGCTACACGTGTATAAGGCATGCACAATTCACCTCGTAACAGGCACCAGAAAAAATCCTGGTTTTCCAGGTCCTGAAGCTGGCACACTTGGGGCTACTGTTCACCATTCATAACATCCCAATATATGAATGTTTGATGCTGCCAAAATATTTATACAGAAAGTGTGAAATTCTGAAAGAATTTCTCTGCTTTATATACAGAGTTTTGGCAATGACAAGCATTAAAAGTAGATTGGCATATTGACACTTTCTGAATTTCATAGGGTTGATTTTTCTTTCTCCATATCTGCCAAAACAAATTAATATCCTAAAGACAAGTTGTTGAAAAAAATCCTCAGATGACTGCCAAAATCTGACTCTTAGGTCAATATTAAGGCTTCTAAATACACTGTCTGTTTTTCAGAATTTCAAAGCACTCATCTGATACAATTACCAGCAAACTTCTAAAGTGCATTTGAAAATTTGCCTAGTTGTTTCAGCTTGTGAAGATCTGAAGGCCAAGCTTAAAGCCTATGCTTTAAGATCTGCACTTTTCCCTGAACTTCAGTGTTGAGCTGAATGGAGGAGGGAATCACATGGTGTGTGTGTGTGTTTAAAAAATGAGGGAGGTTTTGATGTAAAAGACTAAACAGACAAATGAAGAATACACTCTTGGAATACCAATGCTGGCCTTATTAAGGAAGATGTGTTACCTGCAAAGGGAATCATAAGCATTTTTCATCAGTGAACTTCTTTCTCTCTTTTTCCTTTCTCCCCAGAAACAACCCTCAGTTCTGCGGTTCAGCATCATCTGTGATATGGTATGATAACCCAAAAAACTACCAATTCGGAAGCAATATTGTTGCCAATCGAGTCACTCTGACAATAAAAGATATAATAACTCCTTCTTCCCTTATATCCTCTGCTGCAGGCGACTAAGAATGTTATTCTTATTTTCAGTCTGGGTTTCTACAATGCTGCAAAATGAGAATTTTACACTCTACAGATGTGAAAGTACAGAAAGGGACATCTAGTATGATAGGGAAAAAAACATTGTACACAGCCCTTAATAAATATTCTGTTTCCCAAGTGGATGTGATCTGCCTCTGGTTACGCACAGGAGCTATACTGGATAGTACCTCACAAGCCTTTGATCACTCTGACAGTCTGCCCCATCTCCAAGTGTGAAGAGGAAGGCCTAATTCCTGAACTCTAATGCTTAGTATTAATTCTGAAGGTTTTCTTCACCATCAGTTATAACTCCTGACAGGCCTGTTATCCATTTATTTGCCCCAATTTTTGCCTTCAATGTATTTCTCTGCCAGTTAGTTCCAGAGTTTAATTACTCTCTGCGATAGAGTATTCCTCTAAGGTGCTCTTAGATGCATTTTAGACAACTATTGCTGGCAGGTGACTTTATACACTCCCAGATAATCAATCACATGCAAGGAATAGTGTTTGAGTATGCAAAACTGTACACAGAAAATCAAAGGTTGTCCTATAAATATCTGGCCTATGCTATTTTCCATTACCCATTTGTCTTATACTGCAGAATTTTGGTTAACCCTCAATTTTGCCACTTTCTCTTCTTGTGTTCCTTGGAAGGTTATTTCACACTCCCTCCTGACACTCCACTGCTATGGGACACCTGCTATTTAAATGACTAGATGGTCTATTGCTTATTGCAGAATGTTTCCTTTCTAGACAAGGGGTTAATTGAGGAGATCTGTACACAACATTTTCCTCAGTCTGTTCTACATTACAGTAATTAACCTTGGGTCCAGGACAGCAGACATGAGCAATTTGTTTTCACATGATCCTTCAACTGAGAGTAGTCTTCCAGAGAGTCTCTGACAAGCTTTGAGAATTGCTCCTTAAATCCCAGAAGTGAGAATACCTGCCTTGTATCAATCACAGTTGTACTGAACTTTCATTTGTTTTCAAAGATAAATGCTACTTAAACATCTAAAAAAATCATTATACATGCCTAAAGAATAAATAGAAATCTAATTGACAAAGTATGTGGCAGTATTACAGTAAAAGTGCTCTGTAAAATTTCCATCTACATTCCAGCTGCATTACAAGGGACCAGAGTGATAAAATGGGATTTAAAAAGCCTCATGGTCAATCAGATAGTTGACTCTACCGATGCAGTTTTCTTCCTAAAAGTCTTAAGCGACTGCTAGCATCAGGAAGACACGTAGGAGTAAGTAGGGAGCATATCCAGCCGTGTGGACACTGGGGTCACCCCCAGGGAGCTCCACGATGCTGCTGCAGTTTAGGCAGACGCTGCGCACGACAGCTATTTACACTGTGCAGGTGTGCAGAGAGGCACAGAAAGAAGGAAAGAGAGGGCCTGCTTTCTAAAATCAAAACTTGAAAACTCCAGAAAGTGCCTAAAGGCCAGCTGAAAGCTGATAGTCCAGTCTGGTCTGATATGAGGCCAGCATCCATATCTACAACCAGTGAATCCCTGAAGAGCAGTAAACAACCCTGTGCAATCTTCAGAGGAAAACAGAGGTAGCAGGTCACATACGATTCATTCCATTACCAATTTCATAAATTACATACTTACATATAGCACTTACATACAGTAATTCGTGTGAAACAAACTGCATGCATGGAGGAGAAGAAAAAAGGCCTTTATCAGAAGCTTCCAGGCAGGTGGTTTAAAATAGATGGGAAATTAAACTTTGAAATTCCACAGTAACCTGATTACAAATTAGAAGGTACAGTTCATGCAATTAGGAGTAGATACAGTCAAATCACAGCTTAAGCAAGCTTGAGATCTAAAAATATAGAAGGAAAACACTCTGTAAGCCACAGGTAAGGCTCACAGGAGACGGTGACATGGGCATCAGGGCCAAGAATGCGGCCCTGCCCAGGCCATGCTCGCAGGAGAGCTGTGGATATGGCACTCAGTCTAATGCACTGAGGAAGATCTAGTCCTCTGTTAGCAGTTATACATGCAGCCAGAACACAATACTGGAAAAGACTACCTCACTTTTTCACAGTATTAGATTAGAGCTTACATTTTGCAGCTGATTCTTCAATAGAAACGAGAGGAGATTTAGACTTCTGCAGATATCATTCCTAAATTGTCATGTGTAATTACAGTGTTCTTTGCACAAACTATGCAAGCAGCTATTTTACTAAAATGTTTACCGTTCTGTCCTATATAACATGGTAGCATGGCTGTATGAGTTATTCAGATGAATCATTCCAGTAGTCTCAGAAAAATACACATTGCTGTAATAAATAGATTATTCAGATGCATATTTGTTAAATTATCAATTCATCTCTCTAACAAAATGAATAACTTTAAAATACTTGCTCAGCTACCTATTTAAAAACACCACAAAAGTCCAGCTAATCCATTATTTGATGATAATTACTCTACTAGCTGTAGATGAAAGCAACAAAAGAAAGAAAAAGCTCCTTTGACAGCTTAATTCCCACATCTCAGTATCATTCTTGATCCAATGCTCTAAGATACTAAAATAAGGTAAAGCTCAATGTTAATTTTCATCTTATTCACCATTTCTTTTAACATGCAGTTCTTATCAGCCAGCTATCCGCAAGAACTACTCTATGGCTGTCTCTATCATACAAAGGTAAAATCCTGGGATAAATTATAAAGTGAATTTGTATTTTGGATCAGAAAAAAAATAGGATTTAATTTTCTTGTTAGGGAAATGGTTGCATTCATCAGATTTCTTGACAGATGTGACTAATTTTAAAATGTGTGCTTTTATTAATCAGCATGCTTTGGCCTCACAGTACTTTTTATTTTGTTTAGATAAAACCAAAATCAGACAGAAGGAAATAAGTATCAAGGGCAGTTCTGCAATGAACAAATGGAACAAATTTCAAAGAAACCTTTTACCTGAGTTCATAACTAGAATTTGGAAGCTTATGAAATGACCCATATTTTCCCACATATTCATTTGAAAAAGTATGTTTGAATTTTGCAGTTACAGAGGGTAGATCAAGGTCTCAGTCCTAGAAGCTTCTTCTGCCCTTAAAAGCTTAATTGACCTTCAGAATTATGTAAAAACAACCAAAAACCACACACAGCTAATTCTGAAAATGTGAACTGAAATAGAATGACCTGCATGCTCAATGCTTGTGGAACTGAGGCAAAAGCTTTCACGCAATGTTGAGAAGCATAGAACATTTTACTTTCTCTTCTGCCTCTTCTCCAGGGTTGACTTTAGTGATTATACATGGAGTAGGAACCCATAGTACATTTTCTTGATTTTCACATCTCCTGAGAAACCCACAACTCATCTTTCCTAAAAACTTCAGTAACATTTCCTATATGTATTGTACTGTAGTCTTCCTGATTTTTAGGAAAGAAAAAAAAAAGCAACAAGATTTGTAGACTTGCCCAACATCACAAGCAAAGTTAGTGGTAGAAGGCCAGAAGAATCAAGAGATCTGATTCCCAGGTGAATCTTTCAATATTGTACCATAACCTTCAATTCTGCTGCCTTTGACATGCTGAACTGAAATTGGAATAGTTTCAAGAAAGCTTCCAATGCACCTGCAGTCATCTAAAACTTTTTATTAGAAATCAAGAGAAGGTGCTCTAGCTTCTCTACAAAGCTTTACAGTATATTTTCCCTGGGGTGTTAGTTGTAGTACAGAGAAAGTGATTCACGATGAATAATTTATCCAATGAATTTAATCTGGTTTCTTACTTCTGCAATAGCTATAATCAGATTGTGATTTTCTCCCACCTATTTGTTACTTAAAACTGCTTCACAAATTAATTTAGCAATTGCTGCCAGTTTACTATAGTCTCATTTATCTGATTACCAAAGGAGAGTTTGAATTGTTTTGACAATAGGAGTTTTGTAAAATGGATGGAATTTGCAATGTAAAGTATAGTCACTGGCAGCCACCTCAGCAGAACACAAAGTGTGGAATGCTATATCCAATGTGCAAACAGCACTGAGGCTTTAGGCTTTAAATTAGAACTAATCTTTATATAAATATAGAAAATCATTCAATTACAGAACAATTTCTATCCAAACTTTCTACAAAGGATTTTATTCTAATTTCACTTTAAGACATTTCACTTAGAATATAAATAAGTAAAATTTACCTAGGTGTTCTTAAATTTGAGGACTCTAGTTTGCCATCTACTTTAGCAGCTTGCTACCAATTCCTTTCTTTATATGATTGATTTCTTGGCCTTTTGTGCATGGGTGTAATCCCACATGAAATAAAAGAAATTCACCATAAGAAATATCAAAAATTCAAATTCGTAACATAATGCAAGTAATTTGTACATTGTATGCTTCTGCAGAAGAGCTTTATTCCTGAAACAGGAAGTTTAGAAAAAAAATATTTTAACAAAGTCTGAAGAATTGCTATAGATATTAGTCTAAAGGTGGTTCTAAAAACTGTTCTATATTATATGGGAATAGTGGCCATAGACATGGCTCTGGAATTAGGCCCAGAAATTGTTTGAGAAACTGTTCAAGAGGCAGCCCTGAGGTAGCCCTAGAAATGGACCCACAAAGAAATCAAGTGGTGTCTCTGAGGCTGCTCTATAGGCCATGCCAGAACACACCCTCAAAACCAAAAAACAATTCCAGAATTTGTTGGAGGTGGGAATTTGTGCTAGATGTGACTGCAGGACCAGAACAAACACTGGGAATCTCCAGAACCATCTAGTGGGAGAAACAACAGAACAGTTCATCCCTATTTACACTCATAGAACTCACTACTTGACCTCTTTTAGATGATCCAAACCCTTCCTTTCAATAATTTTTATCCGGAAACTATGGTCTGCTGAAATTGTTTTCAAATTCAGTAACTCAGTGGAGCTATTTTCAGCTTAGTTTGAAATGAGGGAGATGAGAAACACATCGAGTAGCTTAAACAAATAGGAAAGGTAGGATTAGGACAACCAAGGAGGCAGTACCGTTTTGTACAGAGGATGGGAGAGTGGTAGGACTGTCCATTTGTTTGTTTTCATCTCCAGAATTAGATACCTTAGATCTGCTAACATATTGTTATTTGCTTTTTATATCCCTTCTTTATGAGCTCTGAGAAATCATTCTCCTCACATTTCAGCAATGACTATAAAAGCATTCATCACTTGCTGGTGGTTCACTGTATGTTACCCACGTATTTTGGTTTTAAGAGAGGACCAACCAACTTTTAAGAATGAACTTGTATTAATACATTGGCCACCATCCAATGATCTACAACCACTAAAACTTTTTTCAAGACTGTCAGTTTCCTTCCTATTTCCCTGATTTCTGCTTAACTGACAAATATTGTTTATTTCTTGACACCTAAGATTTATTATTTCTTTAAAATGTTATCCAAAAAAATGTTATCCTAAAAGTCCTATGAATTTTTAAAATAGAGCTGACAAAAAAATAAGTAAAAGATAGATACACATTGCAAATATTTATATTAAAGGTACATTATCTGTTGGGAATCAAATACCAAAGAATAAAGTATCATAAGTCATAACTGTGCCATATCGTCAGACGATATAAATCTGATTGGTACAATTTACCTCACCGGAGACAGACCAGCTATGGTAAGGCAAAATCTAACATCAGCAGTCCAATTTACGGACATGTCTAAATCTCATTGTTACTTTATTAGCATGTACAAATTCCTTTCTTTTCATGCAGCTTGTCAGTAGAGGACAGATCTTTAATACTCAAAATGAATTTTCAAGAAATGCTACATTGGATGACCTTGCATATCACACAACATGCGCCTAAGTATACAAACAAACAGAAGAAAAGTGTTGCCTTATAGAGGAGATATACACAGTCCAAAAGTCTTATCAGTGATAAAGACTAGAGCACTAAATTTACATGTCTTATGACAGTCACTGAAGATAGCAAGACAAGCAGGGGAACAAGCTCTGTAATTCTGCCTGGAAATCCTTCCCACAACAGTTTAATAGTATTTGATTCAAGAGTACTAAATTCCTTGGTCTGTGCTTTTGCTGTGTTTTAGTCCAAATTATCCAAATTATTATGGGACTTCAACAACAAGAACAACAAAAATGACATGAAAAAGACTGATTGGGAGGCCTTTTCCACATGTAAAGGACAGCAGAAAAGACAACAGATCTATCAAAGGCAAATAATCACCAAATAATCAGATATAATAGCAGCAGTATGCTTAATCCAAATACAGAAGTTGTCTGCACATTTCCAAGAGTTTTCAATCTCTAAATCAATCTAATCTTCTTAGGACAGCCTCTAACAATCCAGAGTAAGAAATATATTCCTTAGAAATGTCACTTCCAAGATTCCTCCCCCATGGAAAATGCAGAATTAGAGTAACTTAGATTGGAAGGGATCTCTGGAGGGCATCTGGTCAAACCCCCGCACAAAGCAAGGCCAACTTCAAAGCCAAATGCTAATGTACAGCAACTGGGAACTTTCAAACCCATTTTTACTTCAGTTAATGCCATTTTCACCCTTTGTCAGATAAAACAGCTACAGAATGTCATAGACAGATCTCTGACACATCCTTGAGCGAAGAATTCAAAACACAAATAGCAATACTTCAGACTCCTACTAAGCTTGAGCCAAACCTCTTAATTTATTTTATTATTTCACACTGATAACTCTTGTTTTGTTTCCATTGAGAAAGCCCTGTTTGTAACCATTACTGGTTTTGTTTTGTTTTTAATACAGTCACTCTCAATCTAATTCTTCTTGTGCAAAAACTTCTGACCATCAGTCAGAATATCCCACTGTAAAATCATATTGTTTTAAACATCTTTATTTCCACTTCACTTTTAGCAGTAAAAAAATCAGCAGTTTAATATCTATAAAATTAACTCAGCTATTGAAGCAATAACTCAAGCGTACCTTTTGTGCTTTGATAGTTTAATTCCCTACCTCTGGAAGGAACACCAAAAGATCTCTGACAACAGCTTGTAACAGAACACAGTAAAGTGTTTGTATTACTATTGCCAGTTATTACAGGACACATTCAAAAAGAGACTGAGAAGTAATTTCAAATTTAATATACTAGAAATGTAATTAAATGATTATTATTGTACTTCACAGGCAACAACAGAATTTCTTTATGAATTGTTAAATGGAATTTTAAAGCAGCACTGGTACTTCCCATGATCTATCGCAGGGAATCAAGGTAGTTTCAGTCGTTCACAGCTCTGAAGATTAACCTTTTGTACTAATTCTGGTCTATAGATACACATGTTAATTAGGTTCAGAAAGCTTCAGAGATTTTGTAATTTTGCTCTGATTACAAAATCAATAGCAATACTGTCTGTCAGTCAAAACTAGGGCATAGTTGCTCACTATCTAAGTCAATGACATTTTATGATGTAGAAATACTGCAATAAAGTATTTTATCAACAAGTTACTACCTCCTCCAGATATGCCCTCTGTGTAGAATTCAAAATTCTCCCAGAAAGTGAAACTCTACAAATTGTTTAAGCACAACTGCACAGACAAAAAAAAAAAAAAAAAAAAAAAAAAAAAAAAAGTAGCCAAATAATAGCATTTAAAACACCATGAAACAGGGGCTGAATACTCAGCTAAACCAAAAAGCAAATGGAGTTTTAATACTCTTTTCTGATCGAGGGCTTATTCTAACCCTCAACTAAAACTTCCTCATGTGTGATCTGTTATGGATGAGATGAATCAAATCTGGATGCCACATGCTCTTTTTCAGGTACGTAAGGAAACAATAGAAAATACCATTACCATGGCAACCTCGTTTAGTTTGAAGTTGTTTCACACCATTCATGGAATCACAAAACAATCTAATTTGGAACAGATCTCTGAAGGTCATCTCATCCCACTGTTCAAAGTGAGGCCAACTTCAGGTCAAGTTTGGAGTACCTTTTGGATGGAGATTCTGCAGCCTCCCTGGGCAGCTTGTTCCAGTGTTAGATCGCCCAGAGAGTGGGGGAAAACAAACAAAAAAACCCACTCCTTTTTTATGCTTCTATCCCTATTTCAGCAGCTTCTAGCACAGAGGCTGGCAGCCCATGGGTAGTCCATCCACTCCTTTTCTCCACACTGTCAAGTACCAGGGGCATTTCAGCTCCACCTTTCTTCCCTTGCACACTCCACAGCTTTCATCCTACCCAACCCCAAATGTAGTCACAGTGTGTAGCTGGGAAGGGGACTGGACCTGTGTTTGTCTGCACAGGCTGAGCGATGGATGCTGGAGATGGTCAGAAATTTCCCTCCCTACACTGCATATTTGCTTTTGCTCTCAGTGAAAAACACTGTGCACATGCTTGTTTGCCATCCAGCAAATAGGTTACAACAGCTTGTCGGGCCCTTCCACAGGGAAATAAAGACAGAAGCAAAACAAAACTACAAACAACAAAAGAAAAAAGTTATCAAATACAAAACAAAACTTTTCACTCTGGCGTAGCTACACGAAGAGCCTGACCACTTTTAGATGAAGCAAGGTGTTTGGTTTGCACAGCACCTGGCTCTCCTGGTGCATAACCAGTCTCCAGGATATTCTCCAATTCAGCTAAATGGCTGAATAACGTAACGCTGCTGTATGGGTCAGGGTTACAATTATACCACTTATCCTCCCAGGTGACTGTGCCTGTTGCATACCAAACCAATTTGCTCAGGGTAGCAATTTTTTGCCCTTAACATCTGAGCAAAGTCAAAGTCTTTGTCAGAGCTAGTGATGTGTCCCTGAAAGCAGGGCTCAGTCCAATGAATCGAGAATAGAGTGTACATAATGCCCGAAGTATTTAAGTGGTTGTGTGGTTCTTGGGGCTTCCCCTCCTCTTGCTATTCCTTTTCATCTTCTGTAGCAACAGAAACATTTGTCTACATAATTACAACACTGAAAGGCTGAACATTTTAAAAGGGAAAGTAAATAGAAATGTTTCTGAGATAATTGTTTTAAGTGTTCTCCTTTGTGTGATGAAGTACCGCACTAATTTCCTTGGAAGGTCAGAGAGGGAAAAAAAAAAAAAAAAAAACTAGCAAAAATAGCAACTATCAACATGTTTTCTTTGTGGTTTTTGTGTGTGTGTTATTTTTATTTTTATTTCTTTGAAACAGTTACTAATTAAAGGTTGGGAAAAGGAAAGGAAAAGGGAAAAAGGTCTTTTATATACCAGTTCTGACAGAGACTGGAAAACAAAAAAGAACAAAATTGTCTGCATTTTCATGCAGTTACTGCTGTGTTTTTGTGCAATTACATGCAAAATAGTCATTTCAAGTTTGCAAATTTCCAGCAGGCATTGCATGTACAAGCAACCAATTTCACATACAAAATATTAACATTACAGATGCTTTGTGTGCTGTGCATTGGCTTTCCATTTTAACACTTAGAACACAAGTTCTGCTCAATTTTGTTAATATAGAGAAACATTTGGCTAAGCACAGACTTCCAATTCTGATCCTTTTGCCTGATAGTTTCTAAGTGTTCTGATGGTGGGGCAGCACATTTCCAACAGCCAGGAAGGGCTGCAGGTCCCCATGCAATGTGATGCAAAGCTGGCGCCCCCCAGCATAAGCTGTGACAAACAAGGGCCGGAGCTGCCTGGGATGATGGGAGCTACTCGCTCACCTGGATGGACACAGCTCCATCTCTCATACCCAGCACCACCATCAAATACCTTGGCAAAGCTGTTCTGGGGGAAAGAACAGCTGTTCTCTCAGTCTCTGGTTGCAACTAAGCCTTAATAATTCCCCATGGTTATAAAACAAGAGAGCACCCTGTTGCTCCTTGCCACAGCTTCCTATCGCTGAATGAGTCGCAGAATCTGAGGAGATTGACAGTGCTTTTAGGTTGAGGAAAAAACATCTTTTAAAGCCCACACAGCCATGTCACCTGATGTCTTTCATTGTGTAAATGAAATCTTAATACTGTTATGTCAATTGCTTTCAGAATAGATGTTTATTACCAGTGTTGACATGTCTTTGCACATCATCATGTTTTTCCCTTTCCTACCATAAATGCCAAAATAAAAGTTATCGGCAATTGCTTACAAAAAGAACCATTCAGTAACTATTAATTTATGCTGCTTTATCTGTCACAAACAGAAAGACCTCAAACAAGTTTCCTCTCAAGAAGAAATGAGAAAAAATACTTAATTTTTAAAAGTAATAACAGCCTGTAATTCCAATCACTGAGAAGATCTAATAATGTAGCTTGGAGTATGAAAATTATAACCTCAAATTGCTTTTTAATCAAATGAAACTTCTGTGTTTTATGATCCAGCAATTGTGTTTTAAGCAATCTGTGTATTACAGATGCTGGAGGAAGAATAGCTTCCCATGGAAAATTGTAGCTTTTTGATAAATGGAAACAAGTTGCTGTTTTGTTTTGCATGAATAGACTTCTCAGCATCCCTCCGACTAAATATGTGAGATGCTGTAGAGCAAGACACACGCCGGCAGTCAAACTGCACCTTCAACCAAGTGATGTGCCCTTGAGCTCGAAAAATTGGCCCAAAGCTCTCAAAGGTTTAGAGGGCATCATCTAGTAGAAATGCCACAAGGAAGCTGAGAATTTCAGTTATAGATGAAATAACCCAGGCCCATAAATAGATGGGAAATGGACAATTTGTTTCATTAAAGACTTTTTGGAAATACTAGTCTAAAAGTTTAATTTTGATAGTTAATAGAGTAGACTAAATAGGAAGATTTTATCAATAACTACTAATAGAACCGGAAATTTTCTGGGAAGCAAATCCGTTGCTTCATTTTTCATTTATTCATGTGTGCTCTGTGTATTTGCCATCTCTGCAGAAAGCACTGAAAACTCTTCCAGCCCTCCGTAAGATGCATGGATTATATAAATATATATTTTAAAAAGAAAAAGAATTTCGTGCCAGTAGTCTTCAGATAAACACCTAATTGACTGACAGTTAGTAGGTGTCACCTTCTAATTTAAAAACCAATTTAAATTTAACCGTCATATTGTTGAAGAAAAGTATTACCTTTCATTCAATAATTACACTTAATTGACTTGAAGATTTAAATGCTACATTGGCTACAAACATTTCAAGCTGTGCATAACATCTAAGCCTCCTGGGAGGACTGCAGGTACTGTACAGTTTGAGTCTCCTTCCTGACTTATCACAGAAACAAAACACAGCAGCTTTTCCTCCCCTTTGCCTTGTAGTTGGTGCAAACAAATGGCAAGATCCCCAGCCTGGGGTGGGGGAAGGTATAATTCAGCTTATTTAATGAATCCTTACCGCTTCATATTGGCCAGAGCAGTGAGAAGCTTGGGGTTTTTAGTTTGGTCATCTGGAAAATGGGAATCAGGCACCCAGCACATGGTGGTCCACATCACATTACGGAGGCTGCTCTGCAGAAGAGCACCACAAACATGCACCAGAAATAATAAATGAGAAGGTGCCGTAAAGTATCATCTATTGATATGCAATGCTACAGGGTGCTTGGTGGGCAAACAAAATCAAATGGGAAATAACGTCTTCCAGAAACCAGGTCTTTGAGGGAAATATTAACTTTTGGTGATGATGGCACATATACACAAACTAATGGTCCCACTCTCCTCTCACACCAACATTTCACTTTCACCAGTGGTAAAAGTTTAATACTTTGTTTCGTGCTGCATTTCTCTTCCCTGAGCTGCAGGCTTTCAAGCTGCCAGCCTATGTTTGCTTTAGGAGGCCAAGGAGACCCAGTATTTTTGCACTAGCTATTCAAAGCTTCCCAGGCTTGAGTCCTAACAGGCTAGTGCCCCAGCTGCTAACTACTGAAACCACTGCTGGAAGACCACAGTCATGGTAACCCTCGAAAGTCCAGGGCCATTTGCATTATAAATGATCATTTGGGTTTGTTCTTTCCTACTCCAAGCTTTGCTTTACGCTCTTTTATTTGTATGATTTGGGTTCACAACTTAGTCCTTCAAAATCTCTTATGACTTTATTCATTCAAGGTTTGAAAAGGATCTTGCAGAATTCAGCCTCCACCATATAAGCAAACAGAGATTTACTGCTCATAGCATTCTCTACAACCCAGTGATTTTACAGCAATTTTGTGAACCTCTGGCCTTTTATGGGATCTGCCCATCATGAGCACCAATTATACCTTCCATCTAGCAGCTGGTTGCAGAGGAAACTTCCGAGAGATTTACCAGCAGCCTGCAAAATAAGGCTACCTCACCAGCTAGCAAACACTGCTGCTGTGATTTGTGACTGCTGACTTCAGTTCGTTTGCTCTGAACTATTGAAAAAAATTACTCTTGAAATCCTGCTAAATTACCTTCTGCTTCTAGGACACCATGACACCGTTTGTCTGCAGAAAATGGGCAGTGAGGTTGAAGAATACATAGAGAACATGTTAACCTGCAGTTAACAGTACCCCAAACCTGGGAAAGCTTTTTCAGGCTTGACAGCACTGTCAGACATTTTACAGATAAGTTTAAGGGCCCTAAGAATCCACTATCCACTGCTATTTATGACAAAATATTTACGACACCCAACAACAAGAAAAATCCACTTTCCTGCTTCATACAGCTGCAAGACATGAACAAGGGATTCTTCCCCTGCCCTGCAGAGAGGCAGCAGGAGTGCTCCACCAACACGAACCAACTGCTCCTGAAAGCTGGAGATCAGAGTGATGCAGATTGTCAAGTTTCTTCTACAGGGCCATCTCCCAACGGGAGTTAGGCAAGGCACCAAGACCCATCCCTCTCCCTGATTCTTGCTATACAAATGCTTTCATTCCATAGGAGGAATTTCCTTATAGCAGAAATCGACAGGTGGCTATTCAGACAGCTACCTTCTTTGGAGAGACTCAAATCTGGCATATTTTTCTTATCAAAAATATTTATCAGTGAACTAGGTGGAATTTGCTCCTGTAATCACATATGAGAAAAATGACAGACTACACCTGCTTACAAATCAAATCAGAAAGTTTCACACAGATGAAAAATTTGCTTAGACAATGCAAGTCAGTACAGCATTTAACTTGAAATTTGGTTGTGAACTGAAAAACTGGGCAAACAAAACAAACCCATCAATACAGGTTCCTCTGTTACCACCTCACTGCAGTCCCCAAGTGCAGGAGGGGCAGGAGCAGAGCACGGTGAAATATGGACCCTACTACAAGTGTGCGAAGCCCTTAATCCTGTGCAGTGCTCCCCCTACAATTGCTGGGCACACAACATTTCTTTCTTAACTAGGTATTAATCATGCCTCTGGTGATGTGGGGGAGCCTTCACTCTGCTGCACGGAGAGAACCGCCGGTGAAGACGTTATAAATCTTCACTTTGTTTTTAGGGATTCTGGCTCACATGTGCTCGCGCTCTGCCAGGAAACCCCTCTGCTCTTTGTGACAGATTTTCTGGTTTGGTCTTTGCTATTTTCTGGCTTAGCCAAGCTGAGATGCCTGGTAACAGCAAGCATCTGAGAACGTTCACCTAATGGAGTTCTTTCATGTAGTTATATTACTGTAGGATATGAATACGCCATGATTTTAATATAGCTTTCTCACTGATACTGCTCTGCTCCTGGTTTTAAAGTCAGAAGACAAGGCATTAAGTGCCACACAATTACAAATAAAAAAATAAAATAAAAATGGAGAGACTATAGGGATTTACAGATTTTAGCTGTGTAATACTTGATGGAAAACACCAAACCTACATAACAAAAAACTAAACCGCTCCCCATTTTTGCAGTTGTAGCAACTCAATGAGTTCTGCAGACTGCAGAGTTCCAGAAAGGATTTATTATTATTATTATTTTAAATGCCTGCTGTTAGTACTAGATTATTAGATTTGGGGTTAGTGTTCAGCATCTATTTGAGAATTTTGGATTATCAGTTTTCTGGCTCCTTCAACCTCTGTTTTAAATACTGAAGGCAGGGAATTAATGTCATTAAGACTGCTTTTGATTTGCTCAGGATAGAAATGGGCTCATACAAGAGAAGAAAACAATCACCTCTTTTCTTTTTTCCCCCTATGGTAGTTACTATTAAAGTTACTGAGCAATCTTACAGCACCCACAACTTTTAGTGCAACATTTGCATGCTTGAAGCCGTTTTCTTGCCAAGAAAAGACAATGAAAAGGTCTGTGCTCCCTAACGAAGTCCAGGTGAATGACAGAGCTTAGCACACAATCACTGCCTGCCGCTTCAGGGCTGTTTTATGAAACTCCTATGGCTGGTGGTTAGTTCTTCTGGCAACTCTACTGGAGTTGGAGGGAGATCTGAGGATTAAGGACTGCTCCTGCACAGTGTGCAACTCACACACAAGAATGGATAAAACCTCAGGAAATAAGTGGCTGCAAAAATCAATACAGACAGATGTTCCACCAAAATGGAACCATTTTTGAATGGTTCCACTGGAACCAAATTTGTTCCACCAAAAATTTTCTCATTAAAATAACAGCAAGCACGTCAGGCCAGAGAGTAAAGACTTGAGCTGAAGTTAACAGAACCAATACAGGCCTGGGTCTGCCTGACAGTTACTATCAGTGCAGGAGAAGACAAAGAAGACATCAATAACAAAAGAAAAATTCAGAAGAACCTAAAATAGATACTGTTATAAAACAGAATAGTCTGAGCTTCTCAAAAGAAAACTCAAGATTAGGGAAGGAAGCCTTCAGAAGTCATATATTTTACTTCATGTATGACAAAATTCAGGCGTGTGTTCCTCACCTGAAAAGCTTCTGATGGAGTCTAACAACTTCTCTCCAAGCAGGATTGGGAAACATGGGTAAAAAATAAGAGAAATGACTCCAGAAGTCCCACGAGTCTCTTCCTTATCAACAAAGGACTACTGCCCTTTTCTAACAGCTGGGAAATAAGAAAGAACACTGAAGGTGAAAGCAGCTGCTGGCAGGCTGTGGTTGCACGGGTTGCAAATCCTCCCCAGCAGCCCCTCAGTGCCCAAGGGAGGAGCTCATGCTCCCCTCTTCTGTTTCCCACCTCTTTCTCCCCAAAATCCACATTTCCAGCATAGGGCTCCCACCTGTCCTGCCTGCCTCCCCTTCCATGGGGTTCAGCAATATTTTAGGTAAAACCTGGCTGCAGCTCAGCTCCTGCAATTGAGGTTAGAAAAGGAGGTCAGCATCCATCCTCCTTGCAGGAAGGAAATGCTAACTGCAGTTCGGTCTAAGACATGTTTTTTTTTTCAGCATGAAAACACTAGCTGGGACAGTGAGACTGAGAAAAGTTGAAAATACTCTTAAGTTTTCAGAAAATATTGGGAATTGTTTTTTCCTTTTGCTCTGCTCAAGCCAGAAAGATCAGATTGGTTGCTTGTTAATTAAGTGTACTAACAGAGTATGCAGTTAAAGATGAACAGCCGTTATACTGATAACCCTTTCCCTGTCCGGTATCATCATCTTATTTCCTTTTGTCATGTGAGTGAGAAAGTCTTTTGTAGTGGTAGAGGAGCTCTTTGTGAAAGCCTAATTTCAATGTGTTTAAAAGTATACCCCTGATATTATTACAGTTAGATTTTATCCAGAGGCTAAATATCAAATCTAAGTCAAATCTTCTGAAAATTTTCTGAAGTAAAAGGAGCACAGCTTTTGGAGAATTTTCATATCGCTTTCAAATAATAATAATAATAATAGAAAGAGTATTCTAACATGTCAGGTCCATACATATATTAATGTGCTCTTAGAGAAGTAAGAAGTGCAACAAGTGAAAATTGATACTCCCATCAATTCAATAATCCTCAAAGCTACCCTATTTTACGTCCCTCTTTAGTAACTTTGAACAGGGTAGCAAACTAATATGCAAATCCTCTAGGTCATCTGCCCCTGGAGTTTCTTAAAATGGTAGCTGACAACCACAGAAGTCTCAAGAAAAACTGTTTAAAATTTCAGAGAAAAGCCTAATTTTGAAGATAAGACTATTTTCATTTAATACACTGGGAAAAAAAAAATGTTCATCTATATGAAAAAAAGGAAACATTTAATATTGCCAAGGACAGTGAGTTCTTGTACGGTCTGTACGAGCACCAGCCATTCATGCTAACGCAGCTAGGAAATGGAATACCAGAATTTCTCTAGATGGAGACTGACTGTGGACTGTTTTGTGCATATAAAAGATTGCAGAGACCTGAACAAAGCAGAATGCAAAGACATCACTACCCATGTAACGCAATCTTAATTTGTCAGACCTATACAATTTTAGCACTTTTCTTGAAATCAAATTACTGGAAGGCTGTTTTTTTGAAATGGATAAGTAGCTAGAATATCATTTATCCAAATCTTAAAACAGGCAAAATTTGCTTTTGCTTTGTGCTAACTTATGAGAATTCTCTTCTTTTTCTATGGGTCTGAGATTTTATTTACAATGCTCAAGAGACACAATTTCATGCTTAAGTCAGACTGGATCAACATGTTTCATTTAGGTTTCCTGCAAAACCATCAAGCTGTTCCAGTTTCACTTAAAAGGTTTAAGACCTGAGCCAGTAAGAAAACCTGAAACCAGTTGAATTACCCAATTACCTTTTTTCTTCAGTTCAGAGAAACTGACACTCCAAACTTGGTTCTAACTCTATTTACCAGAAAAAAGTAAAAGTTTCCCTTCAGAGTTTTCCAGAGGCCATGTTCACTCCCTTGCTCTTACGAGAGCATCAACCCTCCAGCCACCCCCCCAGCTGTCACTGGCACTGACTTGGCTATCTGAGAAATCACAGAATTCCTCCCAAAATAATTGTGGTAAAGCTGTTATCTTTCCATTGAAGCTAATGTTTCAAGGAGATCTTCAATCTCCAAAAGACTTTTGTACCAACAATTAACAACTCTAACCATGTGTGCCAGAACTGAATATTGTCCAAACTCCAACAGTTTTAAGACTGTCACCCCACTTTGTTCTCTGAAGATCCACCAAACAGATGTAATGCACATTATTCCCAGTGTAGATACCTGGACAGATGTTCTTCAAAATTAATAGCTAAAATCTAGTTATCTTGCTCTACTTTTCCCCTCCCAGACATCAGTAATACATCATTATACAGACATATTACTGATGTATACACACACCATACATCAGCAACTCCTACAAGTAGCTCCTGCTGAAGTCACGAGGCTGTTACACTTGTCCCCCGAGCAGAAATCAAAATAAGCTGTTTTTTCACCGTGCAATCCTTCTCAAGGTCTTCAATGCTTTCCATGGGTTCAGAATTTGATTTGTGTAAAGAACTTGTCCTTTTATTAGTCAACTTGGCTTGTTTGATGAATTTGTCTAATGTGGCCATATTATATATTATAACTTGCTGACATCTAGCAATTGAGCAGAGGTCAGATTGGAAGCTCAAGGATTAACCAGCGCTTATTCCATATTTCATCTCTCAAAACCAATAAAGTGGCGCACTCTCCTCAGCCGTCTGTCAGAGGAAGAAGCAATGCCTCATAAATATTAAGCAGTATTTTCAGTTAAAACTTCTCAGAGGAAAATCTAAAATGGGAAATACAGAATAAACAGTGCCAATTTAAAACATTAAAAAGAGAAATCTCTATTCTTTCAGTGATCTGTCTGTATGTAATTATATGTTAAATTAATTGCTCTTAGGCATATGGGAGAGTAAGAAATACCATAGGATAACTACTAGCTTATATACGGTGCAGTTACAAATAAACTATGACATACTTCTCAAACCAATGAATTGAACTAATTCGGTGTCTTCTCACTCACTTGTAAAATAACTTGTCACAATTATCACTGTTTTTTAGAACAATTTTGAAGACTACATGCCGTATGCTTATATTTATATCCAAGTGGTTTCCTCATGCTGCTCTCCTTCAAAGCAGTTGACTAATGCTAGCATGGCAGAGTTAATGTGGATGAAGGCCAAACTGTAGATGCAGAAGGAAGAGGTAGGTACAGACAGAAGGAGGTGTTCTCATTTTGCTTATCTCTCTCACTGTAACAGTAATTCTTCTTCATTTGCACCAGAAATTGTTTTCTTTCTAGTGAAACACTTTTTGATGTATAGATTATTACATTGGGGTACCAAAAAAAAATAAAAATCCTTTGGTTCTTGCTTAAATACCGGCATGGTTTCTTCCTGTCACTGCCTTCCATGTTCTCTGATTCCATTCAAAAAAATCGGGATTTGTTCTCTCTGGAACTAAGCTGATCTGTAAACATTATCTTATGTGGAAATAGTACTTTTACAGCACACCCCCATGTAGATTTAGTTTTCCCTTAAATATCTGCTGTCTTTATAGGCTAGCAAATGATGGGTTCTTCATTGCATCCATCTGGCAGCTAAATCAAAACACTTTCTTTACAAGTTTTTGATGAAATAGATGTTGCTTGCCTAAAATGCTTTGTTGCTATATGAGGAACATATTGTTTCTTCCAGATTAAACTGATTTCAAGTAGTTTCTACTCTTTGTATGAAAATGAACTGCACAATTACTGCAATTATCTCAGTTGGTATGGGAAGGGTAGATAACATCGCATTGTCAGGTCCACCTTTCTGACCAACTGTCTAATACAATTTATTCAGGAATATTTCTGTCCATAACGGGGATCTTCCAATAAGCATTTCAAGCTTTACCATTTCTCCTAATTATATTCAGGCTGCAATTAGCTAATTAGAAACAGTACAGCCATTTCAAAGTAATTGAAATTACAGTTATTCTCTTATTTCTCAGATGCTTTTACACCGTTATCACAATGTGTTCCCTATTAATATAGTGACACCCAATTTTGCATGCAAGAAGCTGTGGTGGAACCATTATGAAATTAATTTGTTTGATCAGCAATCAGTCTGATTTCACAGAGATTAAGAAAACAGAAGCTGGAGGTGGCAAAGAGCTTGGGACAATCAGAGAGCCTCCAGGAGCAGACAGTAGGGTCCTGGAGGCTGGAGGACAGACTACACCTTTGGCTTTCGGCGCACCCTGATGGTCTTCTAAAAGGCCCCTTATCTCTGCAGGAGCCTTCTCGCACACACAGGGATGTGCTTACAGCTACTCTCTACTATTGCCACTGTGCACACATTTCTCCGGGACTGATCAACAACTGCACCAGGTGCCAGTGACAGAAGCAAGTCCTCTGTCACCTGCTGGGCTCTTATCTAGCAAATCACAGACACAGGCAGGTAGACACAAGCCCGTGGAACAGAATCAGGAAGGCAAGGCATCAGCAGACGACTCTGCCCAACTTCTTAGAAGATGGCACCTATTTCTCTGAAGACTAAGTGTCATCGGAGAGTCTCAATACCTCTAACAAGCAGCCAGATTTGCTGTCACGGCTGCGATGCAGCTCTCGAGCTCCAGGAACAGAGCTCAGTACACAGCATCCATATGTCCTTGTGCTTTGACTTCCACCTGTTCAACATTAACATTTATATAGCATTCTATTGAATAAAGAAGAAAGATCAAATATAAGCCAGAATGAATCCTTTCGTCTTTTTATGATTCTGATATTAGATTGTTTTTAAAATAACCATTCTGCTTTCAATTGGCAATAAACAATATCATTGCTAAAACTAATGGATTAGATTGTAGTCATCAATTAATTAAATTATTTGTGTGAGATGTGAAAACCTGCAATAACAATTACAATAATAATGTAAATCACATTTATTGATTTCAATCAAGCTGCTGTGGATATACACCACAGTCAGCGTTTCAGGCATATCTGCACACAGATCTTACCAACTAAGTGTACTGGGAAATATGTCCAAAAGTTATTTGAAGCTGTTTGGATTTTATTAGCTATTTTATCACCATTGCTCTTATAACAAGTGGCTATATATTACAATAAGCATATTAAAATCTATTCAGAGCATCTTTCCTATTATTATATTAACAGAGCATCTTACAGCATTCACTGCATTTATTCTTACAGGTCCTAACGGGGAAGAACTCTTACCCCTGCTTCACAGATGAAGAGGAATACATGGTCCCAACAGCACCGTGCTGGGACAAAACTCAGCTAAAGCACCAGAAATAAGCTAGCTGTTACCTGAGCAATTAGTCTGCTCTGCCAGACAAGTTGCATCTAATCTGGACAAAACACAATCTTGGAACGATCACATTCTCTAAAATTTTAACTAGCTTATTTAGAGCTGTCCTGGATATTTTAAGATAGCAGTGCACTGGACTTACACCTAGAGAGTTCAGATAAATTGAGATTAGAAAAGATCTACATAGCAGATCAGTGCCATGAGCTGACTTTCTCCTTCCCTGTTTCCCTCTCCTGGTATCCAGCAATCACATAACAGAAGAAAAAATAATTAAATATTTCCTTTAAAAAAAAGGTAAGGGTTTTTAAATTTTAAATATAAATATTTCCTTTCTTCTAACTGAAGGATACTGAAAGAGCTATCTGGTACTGTTATTTATGAATTGACAATAGAGAACAAAAACAGAAATAACACCTCTGAAGATAAGTCAGTTGCAGAAAGTCAAAAAGTCCACTGATGACATTAGGAAAAGAGAAATCAAAGCAGTTAAGACATACATTCCCATAATTGTAGAGGTTTTTCAGGAGAAATGGAAAGCTGACACTTCTTATAATATTTTGTCTTTTATAGAAAATAATAAGACATTAAATTAAACCCAATTTGGTGTGTTTATAAAGAATAAATACCAGACACGTCCACTTAATCGCCAAATATATGGCTAATGGAGCATTCCCAATAAAAAGAACCCTGACTTTTTCCAAAGCATCACAGGACATTGAAGTGGATTGCCAGGCTCTCACTCTCATGTATGATTACTTCACTACCAGTTTCTTTTCCTCTCTGATCTGAGCTTGCTAATTTAAATAAAATTTTGATAGGTATTTTAGAAAAGATGGCAAGGATTTGATAGGACTTAATATTTCAGCTCAGTACACTATCTAGTAATAGGGCATTTATTCATAGCCAATTGTTCTCAGTAACGCTGAGAAGAAAAGCCTGGAGTGGCTCATTGTAAATGCTTGTCCAGATTTTACAATGAGTTCCAAGCAAGCAAAGATGAATCTGTATTTACTCTGCTCTTGACACTTGCCCATTAGCGTAAAGTAGGAATTGCCAGTAACATAAATGTGAGAAGACTACCAGACATACAACCAGCTTTTACTCTTTGTTGCGTGCAAGTTATGTCCCCATTAGATGTGGATATGACATACTTCAGCTAAGTTATACAAATGATTGAATCATTCTCCCTGTGCAGACCAGGGACACTGTTTAAAATTCATATAAAATATGCAGCACTATTCAGCCGCTGATCTTTTTGGAGTTCCTTTGAAATAATGTGTTACGCTTGGTTCAAAAGAAAAAAAATCCCAGGGGAAAAATTCAGAATAAATAAAATATTTGGCTTCTTAGACAAACTAACGCAAACCTGAACAAAAGGTATTAGACAGCAGTGGGGAAGGCTCAAAGGAAGGGGGAGGTCTGGCATGCCAAGAAGCTCTCTTTCAAAGAGTGAGATGAACAAGAAAGAAGGTGACCAGAAAAATATGGTGCACTGGAAATGGTAAATGCATTAAGCAGTACAAAATCCTGAACAAAACTGTCATGCGACATCAGAAGTCATGATTAATTGGGACTGAGACACACATACCCCAAGAAAGATGCCTCTCTAGATCTAGGCCAGGAGAAGATCTGAGAAGTTGTGCTCAACATTAAACCTCAGAGGCTAGAAGCAAACCTCATCAGTGCTTGTGTGCCCACATGGCTCTGAAATGCTTCAGCATTCCTGCACAGGGATCACAGCCTCCTGCAAATACTGGATGTCCACGTGCTTCGTGGGACAGGGCTTTACATAAGGCATTTTTCCCTGGCATACATGTAGTTTAACCAGAACTCTAACAGCACACTTGCCCACTCACAGCCATCAGGAAAAAGTTACATAAACCTGCAGAGCTTGGGGGATAGTCTGAGAGAGTTTCTGAGTTGAGTGTGAAGAGAAAAATTATACTACTTATAATACAATCCACTGAAGAGTTGCAGTAGAGGTGCAAGAACTTGTAGGTATGGGTTTTGTTTGGGGTTTTTGCAGAATAAGTTTGACTCCAGCAGAGTGCCTCAGGCACCAAGACATTAAACAAAACAGAGAAACAGTGTCCGGCAGGATTACAAAAAGTGTTTCTGTTTTGAGGTACGCAGTCATCTGTTCTCCATTAGAAAGATATTATTTAGGCATCATCTCCATATTTATCTCAGCATGACATAAGAAATAAAAAGACTGGGGAAACCAATTGGTGTTGCTCTTTAGATCAAATAATTCTTTCAGTATCAACATCTGCTAGCTTATTAGTCAACTTCACAGTCAGCAACAGTCCTTCCATCAGACGGGGAATGTGATCAGCATTTCAGCTGTTCAGGGTGATTCAACCACGTGCAAAAAAGCATTTCAATGCTACGAACCATTAACTTCCATGTAAGTCTCATTGTGAAGGTTTAAGTGGTTATTATCTTTATGGTAGCTCTGCGTATCAGATGGATATTTGCCTGGAATCAGATATTTAAGTCAGATTCTGGCTTCTTTCTGGGATTAGATTGCAGTATTTAAGACAGTTCAGACAATACTCTGTGTACACGTGAACAAATACAACACATATAACTGCATGCTGCTTTATTCTAAAGTAAGAAAAATATGATCAAAAGTACTTGTGCTAGTATAACTTGGCATAGCTTCACCAGCAGTAATTAAGATTTTTTTCTCACTGTGATCCTTTTTTATAATGTAATTCCAGACACGTACAGGTAAAAATAGCTCCCTTTGCAATAGAAAAGCAAATAATAAACACATTAATTATTTTAATCATAATTAGAGACTCCACGGATCAAATCTGTACAGATCACATCTAAATGAAGATGTACAAAATAGTACAGTCATCTGATTGCCCCTGCTCAAGGGAAAAAAAAAGGAAAAAACAGGGAAAAAACTAATCTGTCTACCTCAGTAATCATATGTAAAAGTATACAGCAAAACATCGATAGCAGCAAGCACAGTTGTGGAGCTAAGGTAGAGCAAAGAATACACACACAATGACAATTTGATGCAACTGTCTCTTGAACAAAAAGTCATTTGCTAATTGAATCTGACTCCAAAAAGAGTTTTTATTTGATACGGTGTTTCAAATCTCTATCCTCAATGTTTAAAAATGACTGTGTCTTTGCTGCTGAATAGAAATTTTTGACACAATGTACACTGAAATCTCTGGAGTCTAACACTGACACGTCAATTCTGAAAACGTATATGCACTTGCATTGGTTATTTCTAAAATTTGTATCCCAGCAGCTTCCAAACTGATATTAGCACCAAAAGGAAAAAAAACTGACCTAAAATATTCAGTTATGTAAATGTAACTATTTGTATTAATCCTCTCTGTACCACTTGCAGTTTCAGTATTTGTGTGAATGTTTTACATGTTTTACTTACTAATTGCTGCTCTGGATTATTGCTTTGTATGTATAACAGACAAAGATTGCTTTGATTGAAGACATGAGTCTTGTAACCCAACTGCTTGGCCTTACTGTTGGAATCCATTTCCTTTGTAAATAATCTGGAAAAAAAGTTTGGCTACCTGAAGATGGCAAAATTAATTATATATCTATTAATAACATGTGTTCATTGAAACTTATTTCAGCTTTTGGGTTGGTTGTCTGTAGCATTCTGTTCTTTCCCTTAAGATTTAAACTTCCACCCATTTTTAGATGTTTAGTGAGAAAATCCAGAAGAGCAAAAAGAAAATATCCAGAAATACTATTACTACACATACATCAGCAAGAAGTCCAGAATACTTTCTCCAATCACTCCTGGTTGAGTTCAGTAATTTTTAGATTTGTACTCATTCATATTGCAGAGGCCAATTTATGAAGTTACCTATCCTAAGGAAATGAAGGCAGGGAAATCAAAAGGATAATAAAGCTTTGTAATGGAGCATAGGGAAAGGGAAAGAGGGAGCTCAACTTGGCAGGGAGCCGATACCAGTGCTACAGCCAGAACAGTTGGCAGAGGTGTCATCCAGGATGTTTTTCCCAGTTGAAAATTCATACAGCCAATGAGGACAAACAGATCTCCTAGCTGGGAGATTCACAAGGCAGAAAAAAATTATATAGCTCTGTCACATCTGCCAAACTGCGGTTAAAGACAGAAGTCAGAAATTGAAAAAGCAGCCAGCGTTTGCATTTTACGTCACTATATTCCTGTATCTAACACGAAATTTAGAGTGGTTTGGAAACCAGGACTAAAAACGTTTTAGTTCATTGTAACTTCCCCTAGAGACCCAAGCCCAGAAATCACAGCACAGAAATCCTATGGAAAAATACACCTGCTTGATTACTTATTCAAATTTGTTGCTTTAGGTGCAATTATATGTATTCTAAATCTGAAGCCTAATGCACACGCAGCTTCAAATATTTCTTTCATATACAAAAGTAGAAAATATATGTCATATAAACAGAATGCAGACTGAAGAGACTTGCACCTGGGGTCTAGTCTTGTTTATGGGAAAACTGAGACTAAAGAACCTAAAAATTAAATGTCCATACCAGTACAGCATTTAAATAAATCCAGTATCAAATTTACAGATGTGTTCAATTCTTACACAAACTGTTTTTAAATGAATAAACATAAGAACATAAGAGAATGAAAAATCCTCCATTATTCATTAAAGGCTTTTAGTGGTTCATTAGTTTTGTTGCTGTAATCCACTTCTGATTAGTCGGGTTGTTAAACAGCCATTGTCAAGAGCTGCTAAAGTGCATGAATTTCTTTTCAAACTACAGCAGTGTCATTTGAATGTAGTTAGCAACATCTCATCAGGTGTTACGGCCATGCCTGCAGAGTATAAATTAACTGTGACTTCTTTAGCACTCCCTTTTTTAATCATGTTTTCATATGAATTTTCATTTAGACATAACACAGTAGAAAAGCTGTTAGCATTTTAGATTGCTGAGGAAAGCTATCTTGTCAAGCCACATTGATAACGTAAGTCTGGGTGGATGAAATAAGAGTAAATATGAAGAAAGAGGAGGGAAGGAAAAGACATACATTCTGACCCAGCAGTGTCTGCTGATGACCTGGTGGGGCAAACAGTAATGAAACATTTACATGCAAAACTCCAGATCCCAAAATTTACATTCCAGGAGCTTCCTCCAGCTTAATTCCTCCCTGCGGGACAGAAACCTTCAGCAACCACAATAGAGATTGCTAATACTAGAAAACAGCTCCACTAACCTTGAAGACTCATTAACTTGCACCTTCTTGTTTATTCTTCTCAGATGTCCCAGCTCCCCCTAGAGTTGTTGTCCTCTCACGAGAGCTGTGAGTTTAAAAAGTTACAATCTCACATTTAAGACCTGTTCTGTTAGATTTTTTTCTAAAATTCTGAAGAACTGAAACCTAACCCTCAAACCATGAGAACCAACAAAATATTTCTTAGACTTCAGTGAGGTTGCCTGTGGCAAGAATTTGGGGAGCAAACATGGAGTAGTTGGCGGACATTGCCAAAAGGCAGCACCTGAAAGCCCAGGGAGGGTGTGAAGACTAAAGCGCATCGCTGAGCTGCTGCTCGGTGAATTGCCAGGTCAGCACCTCACTAGCAAAAGATCAGAGTTATGGTAGGGAAAGGAGCTCAGCAGCCAACATCTCCACTAGAAAGTGAATTTACTCCAGGTTCATAACTAGCTTTAGTGCACTAATCCTCAGGAAATGGATTAAAGCCCATCTGTTCTGCTCTCCCTGAAGAAACCGGCACAGGAGAGTCAGCAGCAAACTCCAAATTTGTGCAAAGGGTCTGCTTTTATTCAGTCCTTTTGCTTTACTATGGAAGACATTTTAAAGTTTTGAAAGAGACCACGCTTTCGTTTTCTGTGTCCAGCTATGTAAAATGAAAGGGACCGTTCCCACTTGGTGTTACTGGAACACAAATAATTAAGAGACATTCAATTTATTTTAAAAACAAACTTCATATATATGCTTCAAAGGTTAAACACAAAAGCCATTCTCAATGGCTAAATATTTTAATATCGCAAGTTTAGATGGGGTACTTTTTTTCTGTCGGACAAAAATATATTCATGATTCAAGGCAATGAAGAAATGCTCAGCCACTGCAGAAGAACTGAATCAGTCCCACATTGATCCTAAAGGAGCCGTTTATGTAGCTATTTTTGTAATCTACCTGCTACACAAACTGCTCCTTTATTTTTCCACTTAACCTTGGTATCACTTTAACAACTGAATATTTAAAATATTTGGGAAACCCTGTCAAGAATCTTTAAGGAAAAATTGTAAGAAAAATAAAAGAAAAGCTCCCATGATAAGACTTTCTATGGCAAACCACAAACTTAGCTCTATTTTTAACCACAGAGGGGGATTATCCTCATCCCCCTCCATCCTTCATTTCAGAACTACAGCATTATTTGAGAACATACCAAAGAATTTATACAAAAATCCATAGGGAAAATAAAATAATAGAAAAAGTATTTTCTAAAAAGAGAATAACAACCATCACTTCCCCGTCTGTGGGAAATGGGCATAATGTGCAATCATGAACACTCACCTACGGAAAGCCCAAATTTATACCCAACTAGTCTTGGAAGTATGAAGTCTTTGCAAGTAGGCTTTTATTACAATAAAGTACAAAACCAGGAATAACTTAGATGTATTTTAGATATGCAGTTACTCATTTCAAAATCCAAACAGAAGAATTTTTAGTACTCAAGTGATTTTAAGAAATCAAAAACAAGTACTATAATGGACATAGGGGGAAAAGATCTGTTTTTCCAGATTTCATTTGTTTAAATCAAGGATTAGACTTCTTACTTGTTAATGGTATATTCAGAATGTGTGTCAACTGAAAAGAAGCAGTTGGAAGTCTACAATGCTCTTTGATGATTTAGATGACCTTCAAATAGTCCCAATTTAAATAGATTTTAAATGGATCAGGGAGGATTTCAATTATTTGACTGCACTGTTTTCAACTCCTCTACTTCAAAAATGTATCTTTATGAAGCCTTCACAATGATTTCTGAAAGAAAAGTGATTGAAGAGAATTTATCGGAAATTGCATCCATCCATACACAGTAACACACCACAGGGTTTTGTAAGAAACAAGCTTTCTGCACTGCCTCTGAATCAGATGGTACTTTTTTTTTTTTAAACGATGATTCTTTAAAAGCTGATTTTGCAAGATGCAGTTATCAGTGTTAATATACTAAGTTAAAAAAGACAGGTGATTATATCAGCAAGTCTTTAGGTGAAACAATTTCCTTAGGAACAGCATCCTGGAATCTACTATCCAACAAGTCTCACAATTCAGGTTGCAGATATGTAACATCAGCTTTGACACAAAAGGAAAAATTTAAGTTAAAAATTTATACATTATCTCAACCATTTTTTTAGCTTGTTCAGTGGATGCTTCATTTTGGAAGTATAATTTAACTGAATAACAAAAGAAGTATAAACCATTTCATGAATGATTGAGACATATACTGTAAACACTGCAGACTTTTATTCTTTTAATATTATTCTTTTCACTACCTTTAAAGAAAATTTATGCATATTTAAAAGTCTAATGTTGAGAAAAAAATGTAGACACAAGTTTTAATCATATGTCAGTCCAAAGAAAGCATAGAAAGTAGTCAATCCAGCAGAGGGGAAGGTTTTAATTCTTAATTTAGCATAAGGCACAAGCTGATGACAAACGCAAGTAGCAGCAAGTCTATGTTTTATATTACAATTCCTTGGACCACTTAATTTTATTATTTTTTTTTTTTTTTCTTTCTCTGACCAGCCGGTATATCTGCCCATCCTAGAGCAAAGGTCAGGCATGTATGCCTTGTGGACACAGGCTAGCACATACCTTCCCTGTCTGCCTGTTTTCTCAGTATGGACGCTACTTTCATTTCATGAAAGAGAACTTGGGAAAGCAAACACATGATCTCACGTTAAGACATCATAAACACACGGCACCATTTATGACACATAAGGGCACTATTGATCGCAGAGCACAACCCTGACTTCTTCAAGCCTGATCGATTTCAATGAAATCTTGCTGGAGACAGGGAAAAAAAATAATCTCATGGAGACCTTTTCCTTTCTTTCTGAGCATTTCTCTCCAGAATTTTCACATACGTATGTTCAAGACAGGGCCAATAAACATTTCACGCTGTAACCTGCCAATTACTGTATCTCACAAAAAGTTTGTGGCACCCTGATTTCATAAAATATTCAAAATGCATGTGAAATGCCTTCAGAATCTTTTGTGCATAGTCTAAAGGTTTGGAAATAAAACAGTTGCTGTATCGTATTATACTGAAAATCCCATGATCCCATTTCCTCTGTCGCCATAGCAGGATAAAAGAACCCTGATTGTGAAGTGTTCTTTCCTGAGGAATCCATTAAAGTGCAAGTCTCTGTATTTCATCAAAGTCCTGTGTTCATCTCCCCAGAGTGGATCACAACTTCTTTGTGTCACTTGCAGTTTCAGAAAACAGTGTTTGCAGAGAACATGTTCATAAATACTCTTTTTAGCTTTCCTTGACTAACAGCAACATTAAGGCTGAGTGAAGATCGATGTTATTTGAGGACAATTTACTAACTGGGGATGAGTAACAAGAACAAACAAAGGTAGATAGAGTAATACCATAGAAGATTTAGAGTACATTTAGGCCTTTCTTAAAATATGTAGTTCAGAAGGAGTTTGGAAAATTAATCTGAGGAACCAAAGCAAACATTCAGCTGAGAAAAGTCAGCAGCTATTCACACTGCTGTATGTGGTGTCATTTTCTGAACATACACACTCACGTCAAGCTTCAAAATCAGGCAGCTTAAGTACAGTCAGAGAGCAAGTGAGCATATTAAACAATGAAACATGGAGATGGGGTGTAGCGTTGGCAAACTGGGATTCTCAACATTACATTAAGAGGGTCTAATAATCCTTGGAAATTTGGTTGAAATTCATGTTGTGGAGAAATAGCACAAGAAGAGGACCAACATCCAAAAGACTAAACATGGAGATTTAAAATAAGAAAGGCAACTTTGCTACCTTGGTGCAACTTATTGACGCTAACTTAGTGGTTTGCACAGCAAGCACAAAGCAGCAACTACAGTAAATAATTCTAATAAGATTTGCAGTGATGTGTGATTATCTGCACAATCTACTTTAGGTGTACAAACATTAATTCATTCACTTTACTATGAGCACTTAAGAGGGAAGCATATATTGAAAAAGAAAGACACTCTATAGTCAATGGAGGGAGAAACAAATTGAGAGGGTGATTTGTGCTGGTTCTTTTGGATGGGAGTAATTGTATTCTGGAGATGTCTGTCTCTCTTCATATACAGGGGAACTAACAACCAGTTAAAGGAAGGCACCACAGCTCACAGCTGTATGAAGTCTGCCTCCCATTACTTCAGGATCTGTTTGTGGGTAGACAACTCCCAGCTTCCTGGGATACAGGAAACTCAGATAATGTGTTTTCTGTCCTTAAAACAAAATGTGATAGCATTTAAAACTGTGGACAGATTTAAACCTAAGACCTTGTTCACAAGGTGGAAGTGTTACTGAGATGTGTGAACTTTTTTCTTCAAATCAGAATGTTAAATTTATTTCGTGGATAGATTAAAAAGACAAAAAAAGTTCTGCCAGACCACTGAATCATGAACTTCTATAGAAAAAAAATTTGACAAAAATATGCAAATATAAAAACAAAGGAAATTTTATTCATCTCTGATTTTTTTTGTGAGAACATTAATAACATGCAGCACAAATGCTATACTCGAAACATACATGCTCAGACTGTACAAACACCAGAAATCAAAATACTTCAATTGTAATTTATCTTTCCCTATAGAGCGGTAAAGATGAGCTGAATAGTCACTAACCTAAGAGTTTGAAACCAGTAATACAAAAACTTTTATACAATGTACTTTATTGCAAATCAAATACTATTGCTTTTAGGACAGTACTTATACTGGCTATTTTTTTCCCCCTAAACTACAGAACATTCAAAAATTTAACCTCTTCCAGAATGTAAGCAGAATGAAATAACTCTGGAAAGTCTCTGGTTTGGCTCTGAGCATATACTGCAAACTGAATGAAGAGAATCCTATGGAATATTAAGTTAACAAATCTTCTAAATGAAATTTTAAAATCCTCACACAATTCTAATAATAGTCATTTAAATCTCTATGATTTTTAAAGGGCTTAAGAATGATTCTACAAAACCCCTTTAATTGCTGGTGAAGTTTGTTGGTTTCATTTCCCCCACATCCTATGGCTCTGCCCACCGAAGGGTCATGAGAGCATGGCAGTTCATAAACATTTATTTGGGTTTCTACAGAACGCAGGGTTTATGTCCTCATGAAACAGAATTATTTAAGTACACAAATCTTTACTGCAAGTATTTTTACAAATGAAATATACAGATTTTTTTTCTTTTTAAACGGCTCTAAAGAAAATAATATTCATAGCTCTGTAAAATCTACTGGCTGATCTGTAACCCCTTGAAATGACTTGTAGCTTATTTGCAAACCTCATAACACTTCAATTTCATGCCTGTACTGTCAACTCAAACTGAAAAGAAATTTCAAGTATTTGCTCTCTCGTTGCCCACAGCATAGTAACTCTCATAGAGGTGAGTCGGCTCTGCCTGCCATGTGTCCCATGGTGGTGGCAACACGTCCAGCATCACAAACTACAGGGGTTCCACATGCTGGTTGAGGACACATTGTTTTTTCAGTGCTGAAGCTGCGTTCAACCCTAGACTTCAACAGTTTTGTAAGGAACACCATTTATTTGGACAATCCATGACCTGAAATGTTACTCCTGCTGCCTTGATGTGTCTTTACTGTGGAGAGATTTCATTAAGCCAGTTGTAGGCTGTAATACATCTAGATAAACTATAACTTCGCTGTTAGTCATGCTGCACTATTTGGAATGAATAGTCTACCAGTCTCACTACCTGACAAAAGTTACCATAAAATGCTCACTGAGCAATCTAAACAAGTTAGCATGTTAGCAAAACAGCTTGCTCCAGCCCCCTCAGCTTTCTGTGATCATGAAGCATGACCACATCTTTAACTTTTGGAGGAAGCTGTATGCATGAGCACCAGGTCAGCCTGGCAACAACAGACCTCAAAGTTACAGAGCTGATGGAGCCAAAAGGGTAGGAGTATACCTGGGCAACATCTCATGCTCAGCAGGAAGGACTTGGTAGACCATTGCTCATGGCTTGTTCACTGTTCTAACCATGTTTGTCCAGGCAGAGCACCCACCTCGACCCTGGGACACGGCTCACTCTTTCCTTTCACCTCTCCCAGTGTAACAAGGAATTACCACATCAGGTTGCTTACCTAACTGGATGAGCCAAAAGATTTTTAAAATAAAAGAAACCACATACAAGCTCCTAATTCCTTTTTCCCTTTCCAGTTTTCTAGGAGTTTCTTTCCAAAATCCAGACATTTTCTGACAGGACAGTTGCAGGTACAAGTTTTACCTCAGTGCCTGAGGCCAACACTGCATTTCTGATGAGCTACTGACCAACCATTCAGTGCTCTTCATTCAGAGAAACAGGATAGTTCCTATCCAGCAGTAAAGTTTTATCTGCATTGTGCAGGACTCTAAACACTGTCTCCTCATAACTGACCATTTACCCTGAAATTACTTCTCTTAACAGTCTTTGAGTGGCTGTCAAAAGACTTATAAACCAGTGAGTTCTGTCTATGCAAGTTGGGCAAATAAAAGTTTCACCATTACACATTTGAGTCTGTTACTTTTTCCCAAATGACCTCAGAAAACAGATGAATTGCTCTTTTTTTGTTGTTGTTGTTGTTGCAGAGTATGATGGAAACTGCTTTCATCCCTGCTTTCACCTCCAGAAGCCTCCCTCTCCCTGATCTGAGGTTATGGTCCCCCTATCCCTTCTTCCCTCTCTGCTCCTCTTGCTAACTTCTGTCCTTTCCCACCTCGTTCTAGAAAAGTACCTCAGGAAGCTAGTGCACTCAGCTGCCAGTGTTAACGGAGGGGGGGGGGGGGGGGGGGGGGGTGGAGAAGAAATGAAAAATCCCACACCATGAAACCTCAGAGCCAAGTTAGCACATCATCTGCAGGCAATACGTTAAGGAATGTTAATTCTCCTGCCTGGCACAGTACCATCCTTCCTCTTACTTCACGCTGTGCTCAGCTGGATGCCAGTGCTTTAGAAGAGGAATGCAGCCCCTTCAGAGGAAGTTTAGTAGTGTGGCCTGTAGCCATTTATACATACATCTAATATTAACAGAGATCTTCCCACAGACATGAAGAGCTCGCATTGTCTATTAATGTGGATGTATGGGAGCCCCAGGCTGATGGTTTTCTTCTTGTTTGTTTTTATTAGCTGTAGAATTAATCCTCAGCAGGTTTAATATCTGCCACCATAACTCCTCCAAAGATTTCAGATGGGTAAAATGTAATCTACTTGATGGGTTATGTGGCTTTGATTAGTAAAACACAAGTGGTTTTGATCAGCAGCAGTACGTCAGAATTACACAATTATGCTGCCAAGCAATTTCTTGTAGTTACCAGAAAGAAATAGGGGCAAGAGCTGGGTGGAACAGTGGGAAAAGCACTAAGGAGTTACAACTAGTACGTGTTTCTTCAGTTTGAATCGAGTGGCATGTCACTGAGGTTAGCATGTACTTCCCTGCCTCAGATAATCATAAGCACTGATGTTCCCTCTGCAACATCCTGCTTAGAAATTTTAAGTCATCTAATGCACAGCATGCACTGTTTTTCAAAGCAGATATAAACTTTTCTATTATTTTAACTGTCAGAACAGACTGCAAGGAGCTTGCATCTTCCATTCACATTTCATTAGAGTATCTGAACATAGCTTGTTTTCTCTCAACGTTTTGCTGTGCAGTATTTGCAGAAAGTGTTTGACAGCAGAACAAAGCAGTCATCAACATATCTTGGGCTAAGACAATGACAACAACATTATGACAGGTTCCTTCATCTACCCATGCTTTTGCTGAGCTGAGTGATTTTTCAGCAGTTTTTATTATTTTTGTTTGTTTCTCAGGATACAAAAAATGAACACACAAACATGGCCAGCTATTTTAATTAGACGTAGCAAAAAAAACTCAGACAAGGCCAGTTTGAATGAGTTTTTTAAAATAGTTTTGCACGTTAATTTCAGATCTATCTCAGATGTATTGTGTTTTCTGACCAGCATACATTTCAGATTAAACTCATTCAACTGATACTATTAACAGGCAGAAGCAATATTGGTAAGCTTGTTCTGCTTCTTAAGACCTCTATGAATGTCTTAAGATCCACGATTTTGTTCACTTTTAATTGCAATCTTTATGACTTCAGAATGATATCCAAAGTACTGATTTTTGGTAATCTGAATGCAACAAGGGCATCATGCAAACTGTTCTTTTTCCCCATAACTCAAAGGTAGTAGCATAATATGGCAATTCCAGGCTTGGAGATAGCCTGACTTTATCCTGAAGAAGTTCAGGAAGCCTTTTATTGACTACAGGTCAAATGCTCAAATGGCCTGAACCCTGAATTCTCTTCACGAAAGCTTCTCTCCAAAACCATATGAAGGAGCTTTGTGAATGGTTTTTAGGAATCACTGCTTTGCCCAAGCATGTCAAGTCACTTGACCTTCAGCACTGCAGCTGCACCTGGGGTGAGCTCCAGCATTTCCTGGAAACGCAGACCTTACTTAGCCACACTGCTTGCACTAAGTAAAATATTTAGTTGTTTAATAGCTAGCACTCTCACTGGCAATAATTACGCTGCCAAGATTACATTGTTGTTAAATCTTGTATTGGTTTAATTAAAAAGAGGTACTTTATTCTGTATTCTTAAGTAAAAGCTATCATAAAATAATTCCCCTAGCCAAGGTACCAGTAAGTTCATAAAGAAAGGCCTGTTTTGCTGTGCTATGGTGAATACAGCTTTATTCTACGGTCTCACTGGGAGCATGCACAGATTAGACACTACTCATTGCAGAAGGATAGCAGAACTATAAAAATATCTTCTATTAAATGTTCAGAAATCCTATTAACAGCAGCCATGAATCACAGAAAAATAGGGCTAGAGAAATAAATAACACAAGACAGATATTTACACAGAGAATCTCTGCTTTTTCCTGTTATGTCTAATCACAATTTCCTCAATAATACTCCTTTCAAAATGATTTATTGTGGAGCAAAACCTGAAAGTGTTATTGATGCTACTTTTTGAAGAACAGGCTGCAAATATTCAAATGCTTTCTTTTTAACTAGTCATATTCTCCTTCTCTACCCTTCATCTGAATTAACATCAAATTGGAAATGTTTTGAAGTTCCTTATACTTCAGACAATAAAAATATATTGTTTCCTTATTAATTACATTGTTGAAGTGTATACAGTGAAAATGAACAATCATGACAACAGACACATGGCAGAAAAATAAAATGGCTTCGAGGCTATCTGAAGAAAAACAAATCTCAAATCTATAATTCATATTGATGAAGACCAAACAGGAAACACTGATCAGACAATTGAGCAATATCAGAAGTAAACAAGGGAATTCATATACTGAGTCAGTACCACACAGATATGTTAAATAACAAAATGTCTCCCCATGGTCTGTAAGTCACCTCTTTAGACAAAGTATTATCCTATAGGTGGAGAATAGGACAAGTATATAGGATTGAAAGAAAAAAAAAAAGCAATGCTTTTTAGTTTACCAGACATCTTTGAACATCATGATAATGTGGTATCATGGACTCATGGAGGGATTTTATCACTACAGGAAAGCACAAAATTGAGCCAAAGCCTGCCATGCCAGCTGAGTTAAACCCCAGGTTTCTGATAGATAGAGAATTGAGGTCCACCATCTACTGAGGTAGAGGTTTCTCAGGTAGTCAAGTTACAGTCACATCTGATCACTTTGAGAGATCACCTGATTTAAATAGGTATTTTTTCCACCCATGGAAGATTAGAGCTAAACTTCTAAGAGTACAAAAGATTGCATGATAAAAAGTTCTAAGAAAATGTTGAGTTTGATGTATAGGGAAGCTCTTAACTAATTGTAATACTCTCCCTGAATTATACACCCAAAAAAAAGTATATTTCAGTAAAAATCTAGCAAATATGAAGAAATCTTAGCTAAAGTCCTCCAGTATCTTTCAAAATACATTAAACCATGTTAGTGAAAAATCAATAACTTTTTTCTCTTGCTCTCAGTTTAAGTGAGTTTAAAGATGCTGTTTTAGGGTGACCTTATTGTGACAGCAACTGTTAATAACACAAAAATATGTCCCTAGCAGGATTTGAACCATGCTCTTGGTACTTAAGCATGTTAGACACTTCATTTACATTTCTGAAAGTTCTTTAGATATTGCAGAATAGCCACCATATGATACCATCCCAAAATACAAGAAGAATCTGGAGCAGAAAGGGGGATGTGCTGACAGTGATGGAGGTGGTGATAGTGATCACCGCTTCTGACATCTTCCAGTGTCCAGTGCACTAGATCAGATGTGTTTGAAAACCCAGATGACTCAAAAAAAAAAAAAGCAGATAAGCAAATCATGCTCCACACATACCTGCTCTACCAGCCTAGTAGAAAGCCAGTGGGACATTTGGAGGACGGTGGACATTCCTTGTTTCCAGAAAAGGCCTTCACAGGATGCAACTCTTCTACCACCTTAAAAAAAAAAAGTATTTGATGTTTCTGTGACTGCTGTACACCCATTTTTGTTTGATGTTATGTACTGAAAAAGTGGCCAGAGCTCAAACACACAGACCAATGTCCTGTAATCGAAAGATGTCCTTGTTTGTGTCAAATGCAAGGGAATGGGAAGAGACTAGACATCACGGTGAAGGGAAAAATAAAAATAAAAACCCGATGTAGCTTTTATTCTAGACCTGTAGAGTCCTGATCAAGGAAACATAGCTTGCCAACATTTGCTATCCCACTTAGCACTGGAGACATCTAAGTACGTGGCAATGGCAGGTAAAACATCACTAACAATTTCAGCTCTCCCCATCCATCATTTCATTCATCCATCATACTGAATTATTCATTATCATTCTGCCTAGCCCACATGCTGTAGCTCCTCTCCTGTAAAGAGTTTGTTTACCAAGTTTCCTCCCCCAAAAAACATTAGTGAAGATGAAGAAAATAACATTTCCATAAAGAAACAATAAGCTTTTACCTGTAATACCCATGGAGGAAAATTCACTTTGACAAGCTACTGCTTGAACTCTATGAGCATCTTAAAACATCTTGTAATCAAGCCTACAGAGCACTGTCTGGCTATTAACATGCTTCTGAAGGATAGTTTGTTGTTATTTTATTTCAAAGCCTTTTTTCAGGACAGATTTGTCTTACATTGATGATTACGAAGGCTATCAGGATATACCCATTATAGCTCCTTGAAATCCACTCTTGAGCAGCTTCAGAAAGTTTTTTAGCATTTCACAGCAGCATTATTTTAATTTCAGCACAAAACAAAGACATATTGCATTGTCTTCCCCCTCTGCACACATCCCTACATCATGGCGGTGTTAGTTATGAATCAAACTACGCAGCCTTTCAGGAGATTTTTTTCATCATGCCAACTCGTTACATGAACCAAAAAATAGCATTAAATAATACAATTAAATAACAAATGCATATAGCTTTTGACCATTTTCCCCTTACTACTGCTAGGAAGTACAGCCACACTGCACTTTGTGAACCTGTCCGATGGTGCTGGTTCTTTACAGGGACCGTGAAAGAATGGCTCTGAAGCACAGAGCAGGAGAGCAAACTGACTTCTCTGGTCCTCACAACAAGGATTTTCACTTGCTAGCTCCCTCTCAAGCAAGTTGCTCTTTACACATCTGAGGAGAGATCGTGTCTGCATACCCGTGCACACTGAGGGCCAGCAGACAAGCTTTAATTTTGCTTCCTGATGCCTCAGTCTGACAAGCCTGAAAGGAAGAATTGCATTAGACGCATGTTCTTTGATTCAGACTCAATTTGATTTCCACCACAATGCCAATAAAGTGCTACTTTCAAGCATTTCATTAGAAGAGCTAACGTCAAAAGCTTATGGCTCCTGTGTATGTAAAACAATTTAGGATGCCATTTTTTTCTGAAAGACAATCTACAAAGAAGAACAAGTTCTTTCTATTTCATGTTTTCCAGGAAGGTAATATCATTCCAGGGGCAGGATTGTTTTGGAGGCTAATTATGCATTCCTGCTGCAGGTTTAATAACAGCAGCATTTCAGAGTGCAGCAGCAGATACAAGCACAGCCAGGATGAAGGGTCTGTCAGCATTTCATGATAAAACATTATCTGCACAGGGTTACAACATGGTCTGGCAAAGCACTGATGTGAAAGAGAACAAGTCAGAGCTGGGAGAAAAATCATTCAACCAACATAAAAAAAAAAGTAACCCTATTTATCTGAACATCTTTTAAAGATGGACTAGAATACCAAAAGCACCACTGAGAAACAATTCTTCTAAATCTACACAGAGTTTATACAGTTAAATGTTCCCATGCCTTGCTATATGTTTAAACTGGGTGTCCAGCAAAAAAGCTCAGTTTGCAGAAGAAACTCATTCAAGCACATTAAAAAAGGAAGAAAAAAAAAAGTCCAGGAGAAAGGACTCAGTTTAGGCACAGGGTGTTGACTTCCCATCAAGACTGAACTGTAAGCCTGAACACTGATTACTGAGCCCCTACAAAGAGGAGAAGATATATTCTAAACCTGGAGGAAGCTAAAAAAAAAATCCACCACCCCCCAGAGAGGGAATGGAGATGGACCTGGAGCTATGCAGTAATGTCAAGAGGCAGAAACCAGCTCTTCCATATTTCCCTCCACTCTCAAAGGCCATTTCTAGAAATAAGGGCTCCAGAGGGCATTATGTAAAAGTTGAAACTACAAAGCTAATTTTATTTGTTTGTTTTAAATATTCAGAAATTCAATTGACTGATGCTTTTGAATACTTCACCCGTTAACAAATAACTGTGCCCTGGAAGCTTGAAAACTACCTTGCTCACACATTGAGGGAGTGAGAATTAGCAACCTGATGTTTCAGCATGTTGAATAATTTTTTTTCCCCTCTCACATAATCTCTTACCTTAAAATGTCTTTGAGAATTTAAAAACAAACCCACCCAGTTTCCTCACAAGAGGAAACCATCACTTCATTCCGCTAGGCAGAGAGAAGAAAAGTTCAGAAGACTTCTGTAGGTCAAGTGTCAGCTCTCTCTGGCTTTTCTTCTCTTGCTTTAAGTTCTCCAAACAGCAATCAATATTTGCTGTAAAACCCAGTCCTGAACAGGTGAGTTAAGGATGGAGTTTCATTAATTGAATCCCTCTGTGTCCCTTCCTGTTTATTTGCTCAGATCAGATCTTAGAGGTTAGCTGAGCCTTCAGTTTTCTGTGTGTTTGTTTTAAGAATCACATAACTTTGTGTTCTCCACAGAAATAAGAATGACATTCCTAATTACCATGGTAAGCAATCACATTAAGTTAGAAGATGCCTCTTAGTCATCTGTTTACAGCTGATCTTTGACAATGTACCTTGAACAGTGGCACAGACAACCAGGAAGCCCTTCAAGGTTCAGAGGGGAAAAAGCTTGGGACAGTGCACTTGATCAATGTCACAACGAGTGTCAAGAGATGGTCATTACTGCCCTGTAGATTTATTGCTTAGGTCAAAGCAAATTACTTTCTCTCTTCAAGCTCTTTCCTGGCTATGTTTTTAATCTCTGTCCTTCTCTCTCTGCTATGGTGCAGGATGACTGTGGGACTAGGGATTCTCTTTGGTCAACGGCCAGAAATGTTGGCAAAACATCCCCTAGAAATCAGAACAAAGGTATCTTCCATTCTAAGAAATGTTATTCCCCATTCTCTCTAAGCACAAGCTCATACCTAAAAATAAAGCGAAGAGACATTTATTTTGCTAGCACAAGTTCAGTGGCACAGTTATGCTTTTACATGGTAAAGCCTCTTTGACGTGGCAGCGCAGTACCACATTGCTTAGAAATAAACACCCAGCAAAAGTGCAAGACAAGGATTTTTGTAAGGCATTTATACAAAAAATAAAAACCACAACATTTAAATATACACTTCCAAGGCACGCCTCCACAAGTATATCACAGGAAGAGATTGTACACAGCTAACACATTAAGTGCCAGTCATCTTTCTGTAAAAGCCTACTGCACTGCAAAATCCATGCTGGAGAAAAGTCTGTCTTGTTCTCAGATTCAAAAAAACAACACTCATACCACCCCTCTTTACTTTTATAAATATAGTCATAGATATTCGCAAAGAGAAAATCTGGAGAGTATTTCAATAGCAAAAAAGAGTCAGGCTTTCAAAACAAAGATATATTTTGATAAACCTGAGGGAACATAAAACACATTTGATTGCATTTTTCCCTTTATTTCTTTCATGAATCTTATGTGATTAGTCAAATAAGTAAATCCTATCATTTGTCACTGGGCAGGACTTTTCCCCCCATCAAACCTGGGATTACTCATACATCAGGCAGTCCAGACGTGACCTGCAACACAGCTACTGCAGGGTTTCCAACTTTGTTTTTAGGGAAAAAAAATGTACGAAATATCTATTGAATTTGGTGGGAGACACAAGAAACTATTAGGAAAGAGGACGAAAAAAAAAATCAAAACTAATTGTCGGTTTAAGGAATAGTTTAAAGGAAGGCATAGAAATGCTGAAAGGCATATAGACTGTACTTTGAAACATGAAAAGTAACATCTGCAGTCAGGCTTTCAAAAAAAAATATGAAAAAACACAAGGACTAGAACAGCGTACCTGTATTTCTGACTATGCCAATATAAATATACCTCCAGAATTTTTCCCCCTTGTAAGCAAGTTTCATGTCAGACAGGCAACAAAATATAAAGAAAACATAAGAATGTTTGATTCTGTATCTGTCACCGCAAGAACAACAAAATTAGCTTTCCATGTTTACAGCCCATATTTCTGACAGTTTTTCCAGTAAATTATGCTGAGCATCAAAGTCCTCCAGGTTTCTTTTATTCCAAAATTTTGAGGTTTACCATTAGTTTCCATTAACGGTTTATAGAGATACTGTAAATGGAGAAGAATCCTAAAAAAGCAACCTTCCAGAGGCACTACAAGGTCTTTTCTCCAAAGAGCAACTTTCACATACAAAGTGTTAAATTTCCATGTATTCATTCAAGTTGAACAGGAACAGAAAGCCAAGTATACAAGACAGTAGACAATAAGTTCAAATATATGGGCAAGACAAATGCTCTGTTAACTCACAATTCCCTCTGTAGGCTTATAACATAGAAGTACATTTTATAAATAGAGTATTCACACTGAAAAGAGACGGGATTTCATCTTTACAAAGGTAAGGCATTGACGTCACCCAAACGCCTCTTACTTTGGGCACTACCTCTCTGACGTGCACATCCAGAGGATGGTGTGGGCACCATAACTCAACTCACGTCCTCTGAGTTCTCCTCCAGTGCAGTGGCACACTGTGGATAGTACCCGTGGTTTCCCAGTCTTAAAATAGTCAACAAAGACTGGATCTAGCAGAATCAGTAAGCCTAAGCATGTGCAAACTAAGAAACAAATTAACGGCAAAAAGCTCCCCATTTCTTACTTGGTTATTAGGAATGGCATGTCGTTCTCAGGGATTCTGTACCTTTATATCAAAAGCAAATCCCTCTAGACATAACTCGAAGTTTTTGGTTTCTTTTTTTTTTTTAAATAAAAAATAGCAGAACTAGATTTGATTGACCTTATTACAAATTTATAGTGTTTCACTTTTTCCAGAAGTTGAGGTGTACCAGATTTGCTGGTGACTTTCATCAACTCTTCAGTTTGACTGAATTGGTATACATACTGCTTACCCTTCAGGGAGATTTTGGCAGAGGTTTATAGCTCACTAAAATGAAAATTTAAGGCAAAAGCATAAAAGTAGATTTATTTAAAATGCAAGCGAAGGGTAAACTGGCATGAAAATGATCTAAGCCTAGAAATTTTAATATTTGTGCCCTGCTGATATTGAGGAATAAACACGTAGTGTATAACATGCATTTATTCTATAGGCAGATTGTCCATGTTGCTAAATGCAAAATGTTAATTTTCAGGCACTTATATGTTGACAATCACAAAACTACAAAAAAAGCACAGCAGGAATTCTCTGCTATTCTAATATATGGTAAAATATGACTAAGTTATTTGAATTGCACAGGAGGCTGGGGAGCAATAAAATGGGCTTGCAACTAGATTGTATAATGAAGTCCATTGAGGTTGGGTAGAAGTCCAGAAAACTATATTAACATAAAAAATTAATTAAGAAGGCAAGACCTTCATTCTAGCAATAACTTTCAGGTTTTAGAATATATGTTATATTGCATGATAAGAGTCAAGTTTTCTAAAGAGCTTCAATAGAAAGTCAAAAAGACCATCTTTTGATAAGGAGAGAGTTTACTTTGTAGCCATATAGAAAAGTGAAACACTAGAAATAAAGAGAATTGTACTTCAGGTTGTCTTTTACAATTTCACGGCCTCAGGAAAACATACTTTTGGTCATTGCAGCATCTCTATATCTTATTACACGGCTTACAAATGGCCGATGAATAAATAGATTTCTAATCATCAGAGTAGCAAATTCAGGAGCAGTTTCCTCGCAGAATGAGCAGGGATAGGAAACCAAACTGAGTTTTTAAGATTGATTACAGTATTTTTATGATCAGGATTACTTTATGTATCCTCCTATACAGGCAGGGAAATAACTTGCTATCAAGGAGGTGGCTTTTGGTAAAACTTGTCCAAGTTATTTTTCCCTATCTCTGAGTCGGGTTCTCCTAAAGTTTATTACACCTATTTTACTAATTTCTCCTAGCAGACCACACAACAGAATACAAAAAGAAACAAGGCAACTACGGGTGCACACACCAGCCCAGAAGCCACCTGCATTTCTGAAATGGCAGCTTTGTTGTTGGGAATATCTGAAAAGGGGAACCAAACTGAAACTCCATGCAAACAACCACCTGAATTTTAACAGCTCAAGCAACATATTCCCACCATGAACTGGAAAGTCTTGGAGTTTAACACACACAGCTGGAATTTTGTTTTGGAACGTTATTGAGAGAAAAGACAAACTTTACAGAGCTAGATGGAAAGCGCCTGCAGGGCTTACTGCATATTTTGGTTCCAGCCAGTTTAGGAACATAATTATTACTTCTTTTTATTACTTTCTAAACCAATTCTATCAGAAAACCTTCCTCACCCCTCTTCCACTAGAAGGAATGAAGAAAGAAAGAAAGAAAAAAGGAAAACACTATTAGTGCCCTCTTCCTCCCTCACACTCACTTTTTCTGGTGGCAGCAGCAGAGCACTGCACCCTTCATGAGATGTAGCCATGAAGGCAGCAAAACAAAGGCCACAGACCCCATCAGGGTTATAGCCAAACCAGCCACTGCTCCCAGCCACACCTGGGGCAGCACAGTCCCTCCCCACAACCCAATCATCCCAAGCTAGCCCTATTATGGTTCTCAGCCCATCCAGAATACTTCCAGGTGACTTTGTTAAGCAGACATCATTAGATATCACTTTAATTACCGCTCTGATTAAGACAACAGCATGCCTAGCTTTCAAGCCAGAGAATTGTAAATAAAAGCAAAGAAACACTTAGCATTGACAATACTTACAGCCTCTTTTGTTCTCAGCCCATTAATCACCGTCTCAGGTTGGGGAGTTTAAGAACAATTTGGCAAGACTATAACTTCAATAAAGCTTAAGAAAAAATAGCCGCTTCTTTTTTAAAATGTATAGATATGCCTTCAGCTATACTTCAGAAATGGTTTAGAATTCATTTCTAAGCCAGAAACTGTAACAATACATCTTATTATTAAATGTGAAACACAGGGATTCTGCTGCCAAATAAATCTCCAGTAGTACAAAGTCCTCCAGGACCATCTTCTGTTCCACCTCCAAGTTTTTCATCACTTGCTGCCTAAGGCCCAATTCCTGCAGTAACTTTGCCCACCTCCAGAGCCTCTCCCCTCCGCCTTCTCCCTTCCACTCCTATTGTTCAGTTATTTGTTAAATCATTTTTGTCAAGATAATTGGACTTTCCAGAGCCTGATGCACCGATTTAAGGTGAAAGGGACATATTTACTTTCTCACACAGAGCCAGTGAATCAATTTCCCTCCTGGCAGCCTCCCTCTAATAAAATATTTTTCTCTCTTTTTACTTAAAAGCTTATAAATACCTCTTTGGTAGAGAAAGTCTCTAACCTTTGTGCCTCCCTGCTGCACCTTTGTGAATGACAAAATGAACTCACTAAATGTGTAGCCTTCTGAAAGATGAATTGTGTATTTAAACAAGTTTGCCTATGGCACCCCCTCCCCATTTTGCCTTTGCAGAGCTTACCCATTGCTCTTGCCTCTCACCCCTTACTTGTGCCCACAGCATTTTCTAATGGAGGTGAAAAAAACATCAGGAGCAAATCCTTTTTCTTTCTCTTGAACACAGAACACAGACATATATCTGCTAACGACAAAGTATATTATTTTCTGCTTCTTGGCTGTTTGTAAGTTTATGATCAATGTTATCAGGACTGGGTGGATATCTGGAAAAGCAAAACATTTCTGTTACACCTGTTGCACTGCAGAATGTCCTGGTGAAAAGATGGTGAAGAATTAAACAGACTTCTTCCATCTTTTTCTGCTTGTACCCCTTTTTTCATTTTAGAGTTATAATGGTAGAAGTATAACATGCTTATCTTTTCCTTGGATATTATGTTTCAACAATGGTAAACTCATTTAAGATTAATTTTGTACTGGGAGTGGGGAAAAAAAATACACTTTTTCTGGAGATGACTAAAGAACCTTTACCTTTGCATTTTTTATAAGGAGAATGGATGGGAAGGGCAAGTGGATAGCTATGGGTTACAAGGAACTCATATATGTCTTGAAGTATGCTGAAGTAAACCCTGATGTGAACAGATATTTAGACAGATATTTAAACAACTGAACACCTCTGGCCGTACTTCACCCTCCCTTCTAAAAGCCCCCATTTACGCACACAGACACGTGCAAATCCATGATACTAATTCCAATTTTAACATCAGAAGACCCTTTATAACCCAACTGTAAAAGGCCCTGTAGCCCTGCCTTGAAGTCAGTGTTTCCTTTGGAGCATGAAGCTGGACTAGAGACCACCAGAGGTGCCGTCCAGCCTGAATGATTTTGTGTTCAGCCCCTGCAGTAGATGTCCAGGAGGCCCTCCAGCACAGAAGCCACAGATGCCATCTGACACTACCCGTGTTTGCATCCATTTACAAAATACATCAGTATTTGTCAGGTAATTGCAATCAGGCCTTTGTGCTGGGAACGCAAGCACTCCTGTGTCCTACCTGGGAAGCCCTGGCTACAAATTGGCATTGGAAAATGGTGCTTCTCATTGTTGCAAAAGCAAACTATCCCTCCCCTTTACATGGAAATATAAATACATAATGCTTTTTTACATATTTTGCAGGTAATTATACTATATATATATATATCTGTAATAAATTACTAATCAATTATTTTAACTGTCCTTTTTTTTTACTTCACTGACAAACCAGGCAGATCAACTACTACTAAAGTATGCTTTTCTCTCCCAGATATTTTATTTTATATATAAAAATGTCTGTTTATATATACAATATATGTCTGTTTGTGTAAACAGACATATATTTGATCTTGCAAATATTGAGCACTTGATTTTTCTGTGTGAGCATCTCAGCACATTGCTAGAAGAATAAATATCTTATTGAGAAGATTTGTTTATGCAGGTGTGGGTTGTGGGTTTTTTTGTTTGTTGTTGTTCTTCCCCCACCTTCCCCCCAAACAACAGAGATGCTTTCTCATATAAAAGCAAGTTATATTCATTCAATTCCCCTTGTGGATCATTTTTATAAGATGTCTCTGGTGCTATGTCTGAAAGTCTCCTCCTTCCCTTGGCTGATTAAAATCTAATGCTGCAGTTCAGTGCTCAGTTCCAGTAGGGCACATAAGAAGAAGAAAGGTTTTGTATCTCCTTTTTTTTTTTTTTTTCTTTGCACAGGAGTGGAACATTTATAGTAATGCTCTGCAGTGACCTTCTTCTCCTCATCAAAGATCTTCAGTGGCCATCAGAGTGGCTTACTTACACATAAGCACCTTTAGATTCAGTAATTGTTAGATTATTAGACTTACTTCACTTACTAAAGTTCATAGCTAAAAATTGAGACAAACACCTCATGTCTGTCTGAATCTTCTCTAGAAATGAAATGGGGATATAAAGTAGTTTCTTTCTTTGCATGTTGCAGTCTTTCCAAAAATTGAACTTTTTTCTACCAAACATTTCCACTCTGCCAATTCACTGACAGAGATGTTTATGAAGATTCTTGAAATTATTTTTTGTATCCTTGATGGGAAAAAAGGAAAATTTCTTTTTCATATTGAAAGCTCAAAAAAAAAAAAAACAGAAACAACAACAACAACAAAAAAACATTGTTTTAAACAAACTAGAATAAGTTGCACAGTTAGCAAAAGGATAAGAGAGGTTGCACAGTGTCTCATGAATTTTTCCCCAAACAAACCCCAAAGGAAGAACAAAAAAGTACACTTGGTGAACGGAAAGTGACAACGAAGTTCAAAGAACAACAGAGGAACGGGCTTAAATTTGTTTGATGTGATGGTATCATCTGCAATACCCTTCCCATGCTGCAAGGTAGTTGCCAACTAGTTTTATTGCATCACCAAGAAAGGTGAAGATGGTTGGGAGAACAGTGATAGGAAGTGATTCTAAGGTTATGCACCAAAAAAAAGACCTCCCCCAAAACCAAAAAAACAGTAACCTCAAATTAACTGGGATTAAACCATTAACTCCACTGAGATTGCAGCTTTTATTTACACTACACGGAAGTCAAGGGTGTAATAACCATTTTATTAGCATGGATTTTCAGTCCTTTTGTAAGTGTGTGTCATAGACTTAATGCTAAGTAGATGTACAAGTTCAGAGTGTTAATTATTCATTCAGCAGAAGCACAAACAAAACCTAATTGGAATGAGGCACGCCATTGTTGCCAGTGACCTTTTTTGTGTAATTACAAGTCCCTGCCTAGGCTTCTTCGTGGAATTCCTGTTATGTTTTTCATATATTTAACTCCAAGTTCTTTAAAATCTTTTCTGTCGTAGATAGTTTGTGCTGAAAAAAATGAATACACTTCATAAGAAAAGGTTCTATCTCCTAAACCTTCCTCTTTTTTTTTTTTTTTTCTTCTAAACAGAGTACACAGAAAACAGTACCTTGGTGTTTTCAATGCTCAAGTTGCAATGCTATTCAGCTCCTACTGAACTTCCTTTTCAAGGGGTGAGGAATTTTAAAGCTTAAGAAGGGTAATTTAGAGCAGACAAAAGTTAAGATACTCATCTATGAAAAACTTTTTAAAGTTTTATCCTTTAGTTTTAATGTTACTCCATATCATGTAGAGTACATAACGGTCAAATCTCCTATCTGTCGGGGAAACATTTTTTTTATAAATTATTTCTTGGTTCTGTTTAAAAGCAAAAGTGAACATTAGCTTTGAAAAAAATATATTTTTTTAAATTAATTCTTTTAGATCTGACTCTCCTGAAGATGAGGCAGACTCTCTTCCATGGAAATTTAAGGCCTTGACTCAGCAAAGCACATCCTCACATCCTTACCTGTATATCAGGTTCTTGTTGAGTTCACCAACACCAGTCAAATACTTAAAGGTAGGCACAGACTTAAGTGCTTTGCAGAAGCAACGCTCTCTCTGACTAAATCTGATTTGTTTTTTTTTTTGTTTTGTTTTCCTTTTTTTCTCTTGTTTGTTTTGTTTTATTTGTTTATCCTGCTCAGTTTGTGGAAGGATAAGCATTTAATAACCTTTTGTACAGCAAATTCTATGCTTTAGCAGCAAGAATTCATAGGCAACCATGAATAATATGAAACTGCCTGTAATAAAAAGCTAAGTATAATTTAGCAAAAACTTAATACTTAATAAAGCCATGTACAACCACATACACAGGTCTTTGTAACAAAGAATGGATATTACTAAGAAATAATAATAAAAAAGATGATTCTTGGAGTGATGATGCAATGAAACAATATACTCATTAGTTGATTTGGTAACTCTTTTCCTGAAGATTTTTACTCTTTAAGAGAAAGGGCGGAATTTCATCATTTGTAGAACTTCTATGCATTAGAAGGATAGCCATTTTGTTACAAAACAATAAGATAAAACAAGAATAATTAAGAATTAGGAACAGCTTTAGTTTAATCAGCTCTTAGTTTTAAAAAAAAAAAAAAAAGGATCAGCATGCATATCTGGGCTGATTTATAGGGATTAGAGACAAGCATTTAATTTTTTTTTTTAATTTTTTTTTAAGGGAGCTCTATACATATTAAAACACGTTAAAAGACATGCTACACTGCTACACCAAAACCAGCAAAATACAACATAAAATTTCCTATAAATTGTTATGCTTTTTAAGAGAGAATTTAATACAAACAATCAAAAGCTTAAGAAAGTATTTTAAACATGAGGAAATGAAAGAACTGAAAGTGGTATGATAAATGCTACCAAACATGCTTTAAAATAACTTTTTTTTGCAAAATTTGTTTGAATTTTTCATTTGTGTTAGGGAAAAAAAAAAGTTTATTCAGTGGAGAAAAATACCATCAGTTTTTTCAACACTAACAAGTTTTAAAAAGTAAATAAACTAAAAACATGACTTGTTAAGAATCTAAACAGCAAGCAATGGCATAGCATGCCTGACTAAATTTATGCCTTATGATTCTTTAAACAAATTCACATAATTAGCTGTGATTATGCACTACAGAATGAGATTTTGATTTAGAGTAGAATCAATGCAGTGTAGGGCTAGATCTTGAAAACAGGTTGATACACAGGCACTACAGAAAGTTTGGAGCTTTACAGTAAATGTTTGCCAAAAGAAGCCCTTGGATAATATAATTCATCCATTTTAATATCTCCTTCTTCATAATAAACTGACTGTGAAACTGCAGCACAATAGCCATTGGCCAAGAGAACTGCTGTGAATCTTAACTGATCAACATGTATATTATGATTAAGAATAAATACAAGAACAAATTATAAAAATAAAATTTAGGTTTAAAGCCAGAAGTCCCATTTAAATAGCTTTTAGTATTATTCCAGATCTGCACATTTAAACTAATTATATAATTAATATACTGGTGGGAATATGAAACATATTATTTATTGATGTTCAGTATTTACATTATTTTAGCAACTAAAGTCCTCAGGCTGAATATTCATTGGAATCATTGGAATCATCATATCTCATTGTTTCGTCATCTTATGATACAAACAGAAGCTATTTTTTCTCATTAAAACAAAATGTAAAAGCAAAATGTAAAGCCAAAACCACAGTATTTCCTCCAAAACTTGAACTAAGTGATGTCATTTTACTGTGGAAGTGCTGTTAGAGGTGACAGGCTGAGGCTTATTTACACTTGGCTTTGTTTGTTCTGGCACTTTGATTTATTTATTATTTTTTTTCACTAGCCTTTTTTTAAGCAGCTTTCTTACCTTGTTTTATTATTTGTCTTTTTTTTTTTTTTTTAAGCTGTTCTTCCTCTTCTTGAACTAACCCTCTGCTTAGTTTTCTTTCAACTTCTGGGCCTAGCTCAGTATGACTGCGACCTAGGTTGAGCATGGCTGCGGCCTAGGCCCAGTGTTGGCACAGCAGCTGTAGGCGGCCTGGGCCTGGCCCTGCAGGGCAGGAGCCCATGGCAGGGGGGTTGGAATTAGATGATCTTTAAGGTCTCTACCAGTCCAAACCATTGTATGAGTCTATGGTATTTGGCATTCTGTCATTGTTGAGAGACTCATAGCTATGAGTTTCTTGATGCCTTTTTTGTGTCTCGTACAGGACTGGTTGTGCACGACGTGGGTCTTGGACTTGGTCATGGCTCCACAAGGCTCTGCTCTTTAAAGCAAAATGTTCATAAAGCCCAAACCATCCTATTTTCTCCAAATATTGAAGTGATGTCATTTTTGGCATTGTCATTGTTGTCGTACATTCTCTGAGGGTATTTGAAGATCTTCCTGCAGTAGATGGAAGCAAGTGTGTTCTTTTCCAAGTTAGTAATTATCTTTTTAGCCATTAGAGACTTCTGACACGTAGACAGCCTCTCAGCAATTAGCAACAGGGCTGCTGTCAGCTCCTGTGCCATGGCAGCAGTGGGAGATGCAGCAGCACCTGTACACCCCCCTCACTGGACACAAGGCTGGGGAGAATAGGGCAAGGCAGGTGCACTCTGACTTGGATGCACTGGGTTGGCAGCAAGAAGGCATCCTCAGAGTCCCCAGACTTGTGAAATATGGTGATTGTCATCATAAGTAATGGTGTTTATTGACAGTGTGATCTCACATGCAGCCTTGCATCATTAATGAAAGCACTATAATTTTGAGAAAGTTTCTGGTACGGGGATTCTGCCCACTGTGTGGCATCTGCAAGATCGATTGTTAGCATCATAGTATTTGTAAGGTCAATGCAGAGGTAAAATTTATTGCACTGGCTATGGATTTCAATGTTTTGTAAATATTATTGAGTTCCTAATGTTTCCCATACAGATGAAGAAAGAGGAAATACCAATCATCTGAAATGGAGGTTACATCTATTAACAGATCCATATTTTACCAGGATGACATCACATTTTTGCACAGTAACATTTCCTCTTCCTCTGCCAGGCAGTCTAACCATGAGCCATTCTTCTACTTTTTTGTTGTACCTCAGAGCCAAATATGTAATGAAATAACTGGATGCACAATGAATATTTTCAAATGCCTGTACTGTACAGGACACGAGGACAATGAAGTGACCTGCAAGCAGATGAAACTGTCAACGCCGTGTAAAAGTAGCATTCTCCTAGCTTGGTCCTGCACTAATATACATTGGCACTGAGGAAGAGCAGAATTCACAACAGAAAAACTGGGCTGAACTCTCTACTGGAGTGAGTGCACCCAATATTCAACAGGGATTTAAACAACCAGGGTATGACCCAGATCGTGAACTACAGCAGCTCAGACATGTTTTTTTCTAAGGAAATAACCATTAAAAACCAGCTTTGGATTAACACTGTGATCACCCAGGGGCAGATTAGGGAAACTTAAACCAAGTCACCAGCCATCTCTGGTAGAGATCTCAAAAAGGAGATCTTAACCACACGCACAGGTAAGTGTCCCCAGGAGCTGCTCCAGACAGCTCAGTCTCACTCAGCAGCTTCTCAGGAGGGACTGCCAGAACACTACAAGTTTGACCATACACTGCAACAAACGTGCCAAGCATCAGATGCAGGAAAACTGACCCCTGCACCGCTTTGGTGGAGTAACGAGGCTCATCCACATGCAATCTCCCAGCACTTGTGACTGATTAGGCACCATAAAAAGTGGGTGTACTTTTAATCTTCTCCACATCTTTGCTGTATAAAAAATGAAATAATTAAAATAAAAGAAAATACAATCAAAATGGCTAAAAAAAAAAAAAAAAACTGCCTTCAAAACCAGAAGGCTAGAACAAATGTCTGGAGACATGGGAAGAAAAAAGCCCAGCCTACCACAAATATTTGCTAATAATGCCAATGTCCTTCTTCTCCCTTGGTGAGCTTAAAAAAAAAACACAACTAAACTCAGAACATCATCAAATTGAGCTAGACTACTGTACTGGTGAATATTCTCAGAAGATTCACACTACTTTCACTTTCCTCTTATAAAAAAAAAAAAAAAGCAAGAAATTACAGGCTAAATGGCACTTTTCTCTAACTGCATTCACACTTAAGACACTAAAGGTAAAATGCTTAGTATTTCTGACACAGGAGACAGAAGCACAAGTGTCAGCTGGCTCCAGCTTTGTTTCTCGCTGGAATAAGCTAGCTGCTTCTCCAAGCATGGAAACTGAGGCACTAATAGGACAGGCTGACATACTTCCTAGCCCCATTCTGCATGCATTCAGCTGGCCTAACCCACCCAGCAAAGCCAAGATGTCTGGATGGAGTTTTTACTTCCATGCCTGGGAAGGGGACAATGGACAAAACCAGCTGCTTGCAGGTGAATTTGTGTGGCAGTTGCCTGGCAACTCACAGCAGGAAAGAATTTAAATCCAGCATTAGCAGCTCATTTTAGAGGAGATGAAACTATGCCAGGAGTTTTTATCTGTGGGAACAATGGAAAATAGTTTCTTTGTAAAAATAGTACATGAAGAATATATCTAAAGCATGCTTCTGTCTAAAGGGAGCCATAATGGGACTTAACATATGCAACAGAAGATGAAACTCAAACACTAATATCAACTCCCTGACATTTGAGTGCAGGTCCAGAATTCCCCAAGTCAAGCAAATAATGTATTGTTCAAATACCACATATATTTTTTAATTAAAAAGACCAGTGTAGCCAAAGCAGGAAAAAGGCTATTGATGAGCCTGGTGGTGGCAGGGTACAGGTCTTCTGAGTTGGTTCTCTTCCACACTGATGTCACTAGGCAGCAGATAACTGCAAAACACTATTTTTTATACCCCAGAACTCTACGGAGAATCATTAACCGTAGATGGACTGAGCTAGAGATGTTAAATACTTTTAGTGACAATATTTTAACTAATAATTTGATTTCTGTAGGAAAAAAAAAAAAGAACACTGAAAACATTGTTTTTTTTTTTTTTTTTTTTTTTGACTATTTCTACTAGTGGAAAAAAAATACCAATGACAAACAAAAAGGAATAGAATAAATGAAAGGTTTTATTTCAGGGCTATTTTAACCCAAACCAGAATATTTATTTTCACTGAATTGAGTCAGACAGCTTTGTTTTCAATCTGCTTTAATTGAAAGGATGAAAATGAAATATTACATTTTTTTCTCATAAATAATTCCAAATTGTTGGTCCACAAAAGATTGGAAGGTTTCAGCTTTTCTCGTTCTGTGCACAAAACAAATATTTCTATGATGTAAATGTCAAGCTTCATTTAAATCAAAATATATCCTGAACAGCTGCATAGCCATTACGAGAAATTTCAAAGTAGCAGACTCATGATTTGAGCTATTTCCTAACTCACCACTGATTTTCTGTATAGCTTTAGGCTTATTACTAAGGGGATAAATTTTGAAATGCAACTTTTAAATGTCTGTTCTTAGGCATGGAAGATTTAAATTTTAACCAGAGTGGCTGAAAATCACCAGCTCTCAGCCTGGAACCTTCCCCTCATAGATACTACGTTTTGCTGAAAAGCGACGTGCTCCCAGGTCCTTCAGCCAGAGGCTGCTTTTGACACTGTACTCACTGAAATCTGTACTTTAGTTTACCCCTTGGGATTCTCACGTGTAATTAATTCTAAATTATCAGTGAATAAAAGATGCCATATAAATGCAAAATAATTCATAAAAATAACTCCCACTGTCATGAATGTCCTTCCTTGAACCAGGACATCCTCCGTGATGGCACCTTTCAGAAATATGAGGCTACGGGAAACCTTATGTTTGAATGGCATAACAGGTGGCCTTAATTTGTCTGGCACTGGGATGAAATACCATGACACCCACCACATTCAAATGAGAATTTAAAAAATCTTATAGAGCCTATATAATACTCAGTAGTTCCCTAAAGGTGGGAAACAAGTTGTTGTCTGTCACGAATAAAGGGCAAATGACACACCTGGTTCTGCTCCACAACAGCCAGGCAGAAAGCACCTCTAGGATAATCCCAATATTTCCAGAATTGTAGGAAAATAAATATTTAAAATTGAAAAGAGGTCGTGGTGTCATATATTTATTTTACTAAATAAAGCAGAGAGACAATACAGGAGCAAAGAGAAAAATGAATGAGTAAATGTATTTATTTTTTAAAGTGGGACTTAGGCTTAGGCTTTTTCTGAACTCTGAAAAAACATGACATTATAAACACAATACTCCAATAAGACTTTTCTAAGGTAACTTTCACATCTGCCTTTGGTACCCTTCTTTGTTGCCGTCTCCCAAATAAGCAGGGTTCCCCCACCGATTGCTAGTGCAGGTTAATTAAGATTGCATGTCAATCAAGGGAGGGCAAAAAGGGGGGGGGGTGGGGGGGAAGAAATAATAAAACAAAGAAACAACAAAACCCAAGGTTAATTACAATGGGATGTGGCTTTTGAAAGACATGAAATGTTGTGCACATACCTGAAGTTAAGAAAAATATTGAAGATTGAAAGCAGGAACATAACGTATTAAATTTAGCCTCTTTTGAGTGTATGAACAATCAGTACGGACGCTGGAGGTGTATCAGTGTGAAAGATTACAAAATACAGTGACTACAGAAGCACCCAGGAGTCCTTCCTTCAGCAACACCAGCAGGATAGCACTCCACACCTATCTGGCTCTTTTTATCTAGTCGAAGTCTGTGGTAAGAGGGAGTATTGTTTTATGGAATTCCTAAACCCAGCAAGTTCCTTGTCAGCATATGAACTCCTGGATCGTTGTTGCTGGGGGGATCAGTAATGAGAGAAACCTCCAACTTCTGCCTTTAGCCATATTTAAAATCATTACTTCTCAAAAACAAGCATAAACCTTACTTCAGCCCCAGTACAGTCTTGATTCCCGTTTGGGTTGTAAAGGAAAGGTGTTCCTCTTTCAAGAAACCAAAACCTAAGTTACCTACGAGAAAATAATAGCAACACCTACCTGGTATTTTTTAAGCTACTGATAAACCTGCCACTGTGAATATTCAAATTTAATCCATCACAAAATGCCACTCATTCTTTAGCTAAGATCTCCTCTGCTTGGCTTTTAAGAGGTCCAAGACAGCTCTTTAATTTAAACAAGTTTATTTCTGCAGCCTTCACGTAAAAAATAATAATAATAATAAAATAAAATCATGAACTATGTATTTTCAATATTCTTATGCTTCTTTATGTTCATCTGTCTAATGCCAGCAGTGGTGCAGGATCAGGGCCGTGCTGGTGATGTGCAAACAGAAGACAGACCTGTTGCTACCATGGCTTGGGGCAAGGAGCCATCCTGCAGCAAAGACAGCACAACGGCATGGTAAATGGCCTCTTGCCAGTCTCCACCAGATGTATTTGTCTTTTTTTGTTAAAATATTATGAAAATCTGGGGATACTCCAGATAACAGAGTAGCCCACAGGCAGCCTCCAGGAAGTTGCTGTAAATCTGAACTCTGCTTTAAATCAGAAAGCTGCTGGGGGTGCTCTTATCTATGGCAAAAGCTGTTTTAACCTCTGGAGCATCACAGAATCTCCTCCAGATCCTTAACACCATCCACTTCTAAGTATGTCTTTGGAACAATCTCATAGCATAACCACACTGAATCATATTTACATATGTATGTAAAGCTTAAATTAAGAATAACCATGCGTAAACAATGATGTTGCTAGACTTGCTTTAGTACAGGAAAGATTGCCACATTGCTAACATGGCAGAGCAGCAATTTTTGTTTTGCTTGTCCAACAACATTTCAGTGCTTTGCATTCCCATGAGGCTGATCTGAGGGAAAATACCAAAATCATTTGTACCACAGCATTTGAAGAGATTGTGGATTTTAAATACACAGTCATAATTACTAGCATCTACTGGACTAATTCATTTTGATGGTAACACTTGGCAAGGAGCTGCTTTCAAGAGAGCAAAAGAACAACAGTTTACAACTTCCCATTTTAAGATCACTCTGAGAAAGGCTTGTAAAATACACCTGTCTCCATGGTCCTTGAAAACGTACTAAAGAAGTATCAAGGTAGAATAAAAATCCAGATTAATGCAGACTGAAGAATGCACAGCCATGGGAACAGAGCATTGAAGGAAATTGGTAGGTTCTCAAGTTGGACACTGAAGATCCCAGGCAAAATCAACAATTAAACTGCCAAAGTCCTTCTTATAGACTTGAAAATACACCAGTAGCTCAGGAAATTAAGCTACTGATAAGTAACAGATCGATTCCTTGGAAGATAATTAAGAGAACTGGCTGCCTTAATCTTGTGCTTTCTCTGCTGGTTTCCAAAATATTTGTTTGTAAATAGATGCTTTGTTCTCTAATTAATTTGGCTGATAATGCATGGAGCATAACTTTATTAGAGGAGCTGATTGGCATTTATTTAGCAAATCCCCATTTTATGAGTTTTACATGTACATTTACATAGGCACCTAGCTAAAACTTTTGGCCAAAGAGTTAACTTCCTGAGGAAAAATGTTTAAAAAAAATGCAAAAATGAAGGAATCTTTTTCATTTGTGGCTATTTTAGATGAAAATCCATGACTTTCATTATTTATAAGAGATATGTGCACAAAGGAAACACAAGAAAGTCAACAACTTCTTCAGAACAGATCTCATTATTTGTCAGGTGTGTATTGACCTTTTTTTTTTTTTAAGTCTAAGTTTTAAGCTTTTCTCCAATGTAGAGCCATTGTTCATTTATATAACTATTTCACTAGATGTAAAACAAAACAAAACAAAATAAAAGTGAACAAACAAACAAAAAAACCACACCTCTTTGGCATTTTTATTTAAAAGACAGTCTCTATTCAGATGTGCAATTCAGGATCCCCTGTTATTTTTCAAAGGCACCTTGGTATTAGTTTTATGAGGATGCCAAAGAAAATTTACTACACTGGACAGTGACTAAAATCTGCAAAAACAAAAAACAAAACTCTAGAAAAAGGAAATTTAGCTATCTATCAGATTGAAAAATCTGTTTTTTAAAGAAGTTCTCACTACACAGAGATTTACGGTATAATCCAGTATAATTGGAAAGTAAAAGCCTTAAGGTCAATAGCAGACTGAAAATCTGACTTGAAATGTATTTACATAACATGGAAAATTACTGCACTGAAGTGAGATTAGAAGCATATATAAACACCTAAATGCGTACTTAGATAGGCTCATGCATTATAAAGCATCTTTCTGGAGAAGTTCCATGCAGGTTTTACTGTTTCACTTTTTTTCTCCACCAAGGGCACAACAGAGGCACAGAGTGAAGGAGATTTTCTCCTACCTTGCTGTATAATTCTACTTCTTTCATTGTTTGTAATACTTGACTTCAGAGCACGTAAGGACTATCTTGTACCAGACAAGCTTAAAAGCTAGTAGAAAGAGCATCAGAAACATGATTTTGTACTTTTTCCATGCAGGTAACTCCTCTTGCTGAAGATAGTTCAATTGCAAACTAAGGGACTAAATTTATGAGAAAATAAGGACCCCTGGACCAAAATCTCTGTTCCAGTAAAGCTGTCAGGTTTTAGACTGAAAGTCAGTAACTATACTGGTGGTATTCATTTTCCCCATAATGACATTTCTTGCAGTCTTATGGCCCAAATTTTAACATCTGGAAACTGCTACAACCTCCTATGCCAACACCATAGAATATCCTGAGTTGGGAGGGACCCACAAAGATCAAGTCCAACTTTTCTGCAATTCACTTCCCACAGGCCCAAGAGTTCTGTGATATCTGAGTTGCAAACTCAGATATCAAAAAAATACTAAAGCCCACAAGATAAACCAGTGGATAAATTAGAATTGCCTAAATGTTGCTTTCAAATTTCCTGTAAGCAGGACAGAAACAGTTTAATTTCCCTGAATTTTCAAGCAAATTAGAAGCACTTGAGTTGCAGAGGGAGTATGTCAAGCCCACAGACAATTTGTCCTGAAATTCCAAAGCATAGTGCCATCACATAGTAACAGTCATACTCTTACACAGCACTCTGCCTTACTTAAGAAATGAACGGCATGGGTCAGGCATGCAGCTTTGCTTTGTGCCAAAACGGGATTTTCAAGCAATGTATTCAGCATACAGCACAGCTTTTTTAATGTGCAAAAAGATGTATTTGAAGATTAATAACCTCTAGCACTTTCAGTCTACGTATCCAGGAGGCCACAATTTAACTCAGCCTTCTAATTAGAAGACGTACAATACCATCACCCAACAGTTGTCTTCTTTAGTACTAGTGCATGCCTGCAGTGACCAACTTGGGCATTGCCAGCCTGGCAATCCTAGCAAATAATTAAAACCCCTACAGTTTATATGAAAAGTGTTAGCATGGTGTTAAGCTGCTTATATTCTGCCACATTTCGGAAAATCTTTAGCGACAATGTGAGAGGAAAGCCAAACAGGAAGAAGAGTAAATCATAGAAGATGACACTTGGGAGATGTACAATAGATGCTCCTGACAAACATTGCCACGAAAAAATGCAGTCTATAGAACAAAAGAAGCACAGAAGCACAAGCAAAGTTGTATCTTAATTTCTCCATGCAAGTTTACTTTGAATCTGGAGGGAGTTCAAGGTAAACAGTATTCCAACAGAGACAATGCCCACAATATCTGACTGTTAATGAAGCTGAATAAAGCAACTGCATGTTTCAGCTGTCCCAACAAGGCCTGTTACTGACCACAGAGCACCCCAGAGTCCTTGAGAACTCCCTTAACAACACTTCAGTGGTTTCCTTGAAAAGATTTTGTGATGATCTCGAAGCACATTAGCAATCCACTAAGGCTTGTGCTAAATGGGTCACCATTTCATTAATCACTTTCAAGAGGCTGACAAATGTACCCTTCAGGGACTTGAACCACACACCATGGTCCAAAGTTCCAGCTCAGCTATGAGTGTTTTTCAATCGCTGCCCACAGTGAAAGAACTTCTTTTGGTTCAGAATTCAAGTTATAAGGTTATAAGTTAAAAGTAACTTTCCAGCCTTGTGTTGTAACAGGAGAAATCAGACAATTTTAGCCAGAAACCATGCCACTGCTAGCCTGCAGAATCTGCATGCAATCCTGGAGTCAGCCACAACAACCAACAGAATCATATGTGAGAAACTGATGAGAACTCAGAGTTCCTCATGTATTGTTTTGTTTGAAATTCTCTGCTCCTTCCCTGTCTTTATTGTCTGCCACCCATAGTTCTCTAGAATAGCAACCGCCCCTCTTGTATTTGGCAGCTTCCCACCTGCTTCCTAATAACTTCAAATTAGCGTAATCTGTTTGTACCTAAAACAATCTGATTCACTGGAGAACCCTGACTACATAGTTATTTAAAATAATCCATTCTTCTCTAAGAGATTCCTGCTAACACTTTTAAAACTACAAAAACATCAGTTTCTTGAATATTTTTCATCACTATCATTATGAAGCTCATAAATAAATTGCTAAATTTTTTTTTTTTGTAAGAATAATAAGAATCTACTGAAATCAATGAGAATTGGTTCATGGACTATGCACAGAGAAACCAGAACATATATTACACTTGAAAACAAATGCTAACAAAAGTGACCTCAGATGCTGAAATCTCTAACCTTCTGATTTTCAGGCCATACTGATGGAAGAAAAAAAAAAAAAAGTCCTTTTTTTTTTTTTAAGTTTACTTCCTAAAATCCAAGCAAAAATAACCCTAAAGATATTAATTGAAATGAAGCGAAAAATCAACCCATGATGGAAATATGTTCTTATCACATAGCAACGAATATAGTGTGCAACAAATCTGTTATGAATATGCATACCACAACAAAACATATCATCACATCAGAATGATGTGTTAGAAAAATATGTGGAAAAAAAAAAAAAAGAGATGTGAAAAATATATATTCTTTCTTCTTTGTTCTTTTTATCTATACACACATAACCTCCATGTAATGGTCCATCCAGGTCAGTAAAGCGTACAAGTGCTTTCTTTCCACTATTTTTTGGTACCCACTTTTATTCCACTTTTCCTGCCTTCATCTAGAAGAATTTCTCCCATGCAGAGAAAAAGGTGTGTGTACTAAAGTGCACTTAATCCTTTACAAAACTTGTTACAGATGCAGCATGAAAAGAGGTTGTGGGCATTTAATAAAGTTTATATGATAAAACAGATTTGCCCTGTCCCTCAGAATTGGATATATTTTTTCTCCCCTGAGATTTCCCCATCAAACAAAAGTTAAGTATTACAGTTAAAATAAACTGTTCTCTTGAAAATTAAAACTGTTGGCCCACCAATGGGCAATTAGGTCTGTAGAGGTTCAAGTTGGCCCTATTTTTATATATATATATGTATACACACACACACACACCAGCTTGCTTATTCCTAATTGTAAGCAAGTAAATCTACCAGGATTTGCATAATTTTTATGACCTATTGGAAAGAGAATTATTGTCATTCCAGCTGAAGACTAAGTGCTGCAGAGGTCAAAGGAAATGAGAGGTGGGGACAAACACATCGCTTCAACAGCCTTGGGACAAGTTCTGTCAAATATTTTTTGATGCTCATGTTTCAATTTTCCTTCCCCTTTCTAATCTTTTGGTTATCATAAAAGTGATTGCAAAAGCAAAACCTTGCATTAGATTGCCAAACTGAAAACAAAATCTTACTCTTGGGAGCTTACTCAGGAACAAAAATGACTGCATTATTATATGAAACAGCTTTGATTATTTACTGTGTCATGGGGACACTAATGAGAATAAATTCCTATGTAGTTAAATATGCAGTAGCTTGGCATCCATCCAATTGGTGAAAAATCCAGGTCAGCACCTGGATAATTATCAGCAAGAACAGTGAAAACAAACATTGTGTGTGTGTGTAAAACTGGAAGTCCGCTAGTGAAGCTTGTTCCATCTTGACTCACTCACTTATGCTTGAATGTATATCCCAGCATATCCATGGATAAAGCATTAATGTGTTTTAACATAAGAGTTTATCTTTGTGTTTTCATCAATAACTTGGTTGGAGACCAATGAAATTGTGTTGTAAAAAGGAAGCCTTCTCTCTCTCTCTCTCTCTCTCTCTTTTTTTTTTTTTTTTTTTAAATCCCCATCATATAAACGTGAAGGTGAAAAGATGATTGCCTCTAGGGTCAGGAAAAGATATTACATCTGTGTTCACCTCTGTCCTAAAATTATATTCATCCTAAATGTCTCACCACAGCAGGTAACATCAAGGGGTCACTACCTCAGAGTTACTAGAAATTATGGAAATCTTCTGAAATTATCTTGTGGTGGAATACAATACAATTGACATAATAATCTAAATAATGGAAGAGACACAAAAAGAATGTAGGGCATGGGGAAAGATGTTTATAAGTTAAGCTTTCTGTCCAAAAAATCATTCATTTTACAACAAATTCTGCAGCAGAACAGAACTTGGCTGCAACCAGATGCAACAGATTTGGACTTGTTGGACTTGACTGTGTTTGGTTTTGTTGTACAAATACAAAGCAGGCTCTCCTGCAGAGCATGAGGAACATCACGTTTACCATATGGAACAGTTGCTATTAACAGATAAGTCCAGAGGACAACAGATCAACCAAATGGGGCAGGTTACCTGTACACCATATGCAAATTTATACAGGGGAAATATTAAGATAGAAATATGGCATCCAAATCAGCATGCATGGAAGTGTGGGAGCATAATCCAAGAACTGTGTCCACCTTACAACTACAGAAAATGTTGTAACAGTTCGTACATTTCAATGTAGTGATATTTTCCATAATCAATGTTTTATAGACACCCTGTGTATTTTACAATTTTTCTTCCAATACAAGTACATTGAAATACCAATGCGACCTAGATTCCTAAAAAAATCTTACTTTAATAAAATATTTTTTGCATGTACATACATTACTCATCAAAAAAGTGGCATCTACAGGTTATATAGACAATAAAGTGATACAATTTATGTATTTCCCCACTTAGGCAAATCACTGGCTGCAGAGAATTTTCAAGTTTGTTCCCTCTCCTGTTGAACTCATTAGGAGAGCACATTTTCCCACAGAAGAGCATGCAATACTCTTTCATTTGAGTCAATCTAAAAATTGCTATTCCACATACTGAAACATCTACTATTACAGGGCATTTAAGTTCAATAGTTCAGGCATATAAATCTAAACTTCTGTAAAAGCGTTTTGATATTTAATGTCTTTTGCTAAATTGAGGAATTTTAGTGGTAAATACAGTTCCAATTTTTAAAAGATTAAATTTGTCAGGACATTTAGGAATTACCCTTCTCTTAATTAGTTTAAGAGACACCAGCTCATATTGTTAATGTCTGAGACCAAAAACTGAATACTATTTCAATCTGAATTTCAGAGCTTCATGTGCATAACAGGTGCACATTTTAAATAAAATTTATTTTCATTCATCTCTCTCTCTATATATATCTAATTTCACACTAACAGTCACTGAAAATACCATTGGCTATTTGAGTACATGGTAGTTGGAGTAAGACCTAATCATCAGCTGCACAGGCAAAGTCTGCAAACATCATATCGTTATTTTTGCTGCATTTTGTTTTTACTTATCGGAGTTTAATAACACATATATAGCTTTCCTCTTTTTCAGTTCTGAAAGGATAGCTAATCCTCAAATCTAGTGCACTAAAATTAACAACAGCAGACTACTTCTTTTATAGGGTCAGTAATTCAGGCTCGTTTTAGATATTCTCAAGTGCATCTTGATTCACTGACTGACAAAGAATCACTTTTAGTTTAAGTCCAGATTCCTTTTATCATAAAGTAATTGCAAACAGCAGAGGGAGAGATCCTACAAAGGTTATGTCATTCATTTACTCCAACCTGACACCTAATGAATAGATTTTTTTGCGGACAATGGCCAGACCTGACTAGAATATATATGACTTCTCTATGCAAGCAATTTCGTAGAGAATTGGATGGACAGAAGGGAGTCTGGGATTGGATTTTATATTGCTTCAAGTGGCTCGTGTAATCATTGCTGCACATGGGGTAGTGGTTACTCGAGGGAGGATTTTGTCTTATTCATAGAGTAAAGAGAGACTCATTTCTCATTGGCTGTCTGCACTAATTTAGTTTGGTAACCTTCCTAGGAGAATCTGAATTGTGTTTGACAGTAATACAGAAATGCATCCTTCCTTTTTCCTCTGTATTAAAAAGCCTTTTGACTGTCTATCTGCCATAAGAAGTACCATAGCAACTCTGATGTTGCCTCATCCAGAACCACGCTGCAGACCACAGGATTTATGAGAACATTACACATTAACTGACAGCAGAATCTGAGTCACTCTGAAACAAAAGCCCAGCCTCTGTTTATGAATCACTAGTAGTAAGTACACATTAAAGCTAATTTCTCAAATTCTTTCTCTTTGAATCCAGTGGTATAATCCTCCTATACTTTCCAACTTTGTTAAGGTTAATTGTTCTGTGCAATTAGCCTTGAAGGAGGCTAAAAGGAGGTTTAAAGCCATGAGAAATGCGTAAAGCTGATAGTGAATAACTTGATTCATCCAACATTCACATTTATTACTTCTTGAATAAGACAACTTATCTGGCTTTGATTTTGGCTTTATGTTCTCTAAACATGAAATGACAAAGTGGGAGTTTCAATCTCTTGTTTGCTGGACCAGTAATAAGAATTTATAAAGGTCAGAGAAAATACCATAAAACAGATGAACTGTAAAATTATATATTTTTTCCTAACATAGGCAAAACAAAAAAGTTAGGAAAACACTCACGTTTATTCCTTACAGCAATTTTTCGCACAGATATTTTCTACCTACAACCTTTTTTTTTTTTCCTATTGCCAGTTTGCTATTCTCTGCTTCCAACTGTGAAGACTGAACCTAGAGTTTTCATATCTTAACCTTTTCCACTCATGCTATTAAAATAATATCATTGCATTTCTGCTCTAGACAAGATTTACAGATCTCATATAAATGACATTTCAATTACTTTCCACCTGCCTGTCATTAATCTGCAATAGCTGCACAGCATTACTACAATTTAACTACACATCATCTAGCATCCAGAGCTATGATCGCTCTTGTGAAATTAGTCTTGTTACATAAAAGAGCAAGCACAGAAACATAAGCAGGAGATTTCAAATTAATCAGCATAAAGAGAGCATCCCAGTTTTTACAGCTGCATGGCTACTGCCTTATGGTCCTCATATGCTACAATGAGCTACAAAGACTTACTGGTATCAAAATTTGGAAAGGCTTGGGAATATGTCCAGCACGGCCTGGCTGTTGCATGGAAATTTCATCCACCTGTTTTATTGTCTCTTTCTTCTCTGAACTCACATGGATAATGCACGCAAGCAGGAGGCTATTTTACTGTGAACGCCAATCACTTTTGCAGTACAGGGTTCCTCTAGTAAACCTTGATATGCTGATGGGAAACATCTCTGGGCCATATGTGTCTCCGAAGCTGGGTATACGTTTCTTTAGAACAGGGGCAGCTACTGAAATGGTTTGGTGATGGAAGTTGAAATAGGACTTAACTACCTCTCTAAACAAGACCCCCCCCCCCCCCCCCTTAATAAATAATCTCTTTAACATACATCTATATAAGCTCATTTAATATCATGTAGCCTATGGCATGAATACAGCCACTTGAAAACATGTAAAACAGAAGGAGAATGCCAAAAAAGGCGGGGGAGGAGGTAGTGAAGAGGAGGAGGCAAAGGAAGAAAGGATGGTTTTCAAAACCCTGTAGTCCTGTCAGATTTTTTCATTGTTAATATTATGTATAACTTATCCTTGTTTTGTATTCTGGGGCACGATTAGATCAGTGAGTTTGAAGACTGCTGTGGTACATAAATGTTGTTTTTGTTAAAGCTAACATCATACACACACAAAAACCAATTACAGTTGTAAGATACATGGACTTGCCTGGTTGCATCATGGCTTATATCTTTTGTACATAAATTGCTGCTAGAGGAGAATGAGCATGGTTTGTTGAACAAGTCTCGTGCTGCATCTGGTAGAACTCAGCAGTGCCCAAGTATATTGTACATGAGGAAGTTCAGACGGATGCAGCCAGAAAGAAAATATATTGTTGCATAACTTTTAACAGCATGAAATTGAGGCGTTTCAATTCTGCTACATTATGAGCACCCTGACATTCTTGACATTAGGAATAACCACCTGGGCTCTTAAAAAAATAAAAATTTCTTCTCCATGATGAGAATCTCTCATACAAGTTGGACACAAAAAATCACATCTTACTAAAATGCAGAAGAAACATGAAAAGTTAGAACACACATTTGAGGAATCTGGACAATCATTTTATTTTAGAAAAATAAAGTTAATGAGTGTTAGAAAAATTGCTTAGCTAGACTCTATGTGTTACTACTGTCAACAGTGAATTATGCTGTTGTCTCTAGGACTGGTCTTTTGACTCTCTTATTGATTTATTAGATTAGTTCTTGATCCTGTCATAGCCTAGCTTTCAAAGTACAATAGCTTAAACTGGCACTGATTCAAAGAAATGCTTTGAGAAAATGAATAGGTACCAGAGATAATAAAATTAGATGTCAGTACATTAAACGTTATTTTCCCCCATGACTGGTCATCACAAAATATCATAAAATCTGTCATAATAAAGGGCATACTGTTATAAATAGGCTGATGAGGCACGAAAGATCATATGTGATTTATTTTTACCATTATTAAACTAAGTGGATGAATAGTTCATTTGAAGATGCAAAACTTTTTGTTGTTATGAACGCCTGTTTTCCTTGTTTTCCATAATTGAAGAGAGCCAGGACGAGATTTTTATATCTAGAAGCAGATCATTTCAATTTTAGCTGACCAGTAACACCTGTTTCTCTATTTATATTTAGAAGGAAATTCTAATAAATATTGTTACCTTTTTGCTATCTAATGGAGTGAGCTGGAAAAGTTTGGTGTGAACTGTGTTCACGTGTTCTTGTGATCTGGGCACCCAGGATGGAGAATGACCAGACAGTGGCAGGGCTACTTAAAGAAGGTGTATGACAAAAATGGTTATTTTAGTATTATATTTTAATTTTGACCGTCTCTTTCGATTTTGACAATCATCACTTTAAGGAACACCTGAGCTAGAGTTTGTACCCAGACCTTTGTCTTTTAGTCACTACCAATGAACAATTTACCATGAATCTGTATGGTTGCTCCATTTTTGAACAGAGAAATATCCTTCAACACATGGCCCACCATCAGAATGAGCTCCACAGATAAAATTACGTGCTATTTCAAAAAAAAAAAAAAAAAAAAAGCTCACAAAACTTCTGATTCTTTATAAGTTTCCTACTCCCCTGTACATAGGGTAAATACAAAGCAAGAAAACCACTGATTTATATAATTCATATATTTAAAGATTCAAGGTATACGGGAGCTCTCTCTTCCCTTGGGCAAAGCATCTGCCAAAATTATTGTTCATCCTCTTGAAGGATATAACTTCGGAAAAAAAAATGAAACATGAATTGTAACCCTTGGAAAGCTACACACTGCTTAATAGAGGCATTAATTGTTTTTGGATGCTTTGCAATGCTATCTTCTCCATCTGTCAACAACATGGTATCAATAGCACAAATACTCATTTCTCTGTGTGGGGGATACAGGAAAATTTGTGTTCAAGCCTTAGACATTTTGAGAAAGAAATAAACTACTCATATGCCTAAAATTAAGTGAATTTGTTTCCCACTACTATGATTTAAGATGTGGTTTGATGCTGGAGACAAATAAGCTGCAGCTGTTGGATCACCATTAAGGGCATTTGGACAGTTTAAAGATGCATTAAATCTTCTAAACACCTGTAACCAAACAAGTGATGTAAATTAGACTCAATTTCATTTGCCTATATGGTAAAGTTAGGTATATTTTGATTTTTATTTTTTTAATTAAGATACTAAACAGATTGTCAAAGATTTACTTAGTGATGCACTGTTTTATGTTATTTTTCTCAAAATTAATTCACCACCTGTTTCATGGCTTTGCTATGTGTGCGCCAGTGTCTGAAAGATCCTTAGCTGAAAAACAGGTCTGCCCATAAATAATGTACAGTGTTTTATGAATATTCATAATCACAGAAAATTCCCTTTTAAAAAGTATATTTTTATGAGCTCTTCACTTCAAAAATGTTAAAAGTATTCCAAAGGTAGTGAAGAATTCAGCCATATTAATATTGAATATCAAACTAAAATCTTTCTAATAAAGAATTTGTCTTGGTATTCCAGGGAGCAATCTAAACCAAGGCAACAGTGAAAATTGCTTCTGCTTTTTTATTAACATTGCAAGTCAGAGGGAGGAAACACAGCAAGAGCTACTTCAGGAGCATTATTCAGCAGAACATGTTACAAAAAAAAAATTATATATATATATATGAAACTGTTTTCACGTCATACTTTCTTCAACTGGAAATGAAGAAAGTTGAACAAAATTGCTGGTGTCCCTCCCCCTTTTGGAAGCTTGGAAAGCCATGTTGGTGCACTCGAGGCTTCAGAAAGTGCACTCACAGGTGCTTCAGCATTCCATATTTTTCATTTTATATACAAAGGATTAATGAATCTGTGAAATTATTAAATACCATTTAAGTAAACTGAGCATCATTAATTAACACTGTGCAGTGTGTCACAGGCAAAACATGCAACAGAATGAGATTTTGAACAAGCTGATGAATAATTTCTTTGGTTGAATTTCATTGACAAATGAAAAAGCAATAACTAGGAAAATCAAAGTGACAAAGGAAGTCTCGTTCCTGATCTTCTACGTTCTACATCTGATTGCTCTAAATTTACTCCATCATCCTTCACAGTTGAGTTGTCAGACAGACAGCTTCCATTTGAGAAATTGTTTCCCACTGTCTTAAAATGTAATAAATAATTTCAGGAGACTAAGGTAGAAACCTGAATGCACCAGAAAGGTGACTACTACTAAATGGGCAGCAACATTTCAGGGTGCAACAAAAGTCAACAGAACCCACTCCCTGAGAGCACTTGAGAGAAAATAACGACTAGGACATGTCGGCCTTCTTTTGTCCTCTTCATGCAGGTGCTTACGCAGCCTAGACACAAATCGTGACCCAGAAGGGAACTTGTCATTAGATCTCAAAAACCTTTCAATTAGATGATTTGACATGGATTTTGTTACAAACGTGACTGAAAAAAAAGGGTAATTTGTCCAAATAGAAAAGTTTTTTATATATACACACATATATAAACATAGCATATATTTATATATGAAAAACATAATATATATATATATACATATATGAAAAATCTACCTCTTTCTCATTTTCCTGAGTTTAATATCTTGCAGCTTATGTGCTTCCCTGAGAACCTTACCATGGTGGTAGATAATTTAAGAAGTGTGATAAAATGTCTCCATATCTCTATCCCACTGAGTTTTAGATTGGACTTAAATTAAACTAAAAATATTTCTCATGGAAAAATTAAAAAAAAAATTAGACACGTTCTATGCACCTTGAAACATCTCTTGTACGTTGAAATATTCCCATAAATGCACTGGAAAGCTTCAAGTGAATGCAATACGGGTATGAACTTCAGGTGGGGGTAGAAAAACCTACTTCCACCCTCCTGCACTAAATGCTACCCAGTGGTGATCCTCAGAGTAAGGTTTGAGGGCTCCATAAAATGCTGATTGCTTTTGATAACACACAGAAACCTGTGACAAAAAATTTAATGATAAAAAGCTGATTCATCTGAAATTATATAAATCCATATTTTACTGAGAGGATGTCATATATATACGGTTGTGTTAATACACATTTTTACTTTACGTATAAATGCAGATGGAAAGTAAGAGAACTCTAGTAATGACAGGTTTTGCTTGATAGCCTTTGAAGCTTTAACTTTTTTTAAACTCATGTTCACAGAATCAAACTAGAAAGCTAAGATATATATGGATAAAATTACTGATTCGTTCTGTCCTCCAAAGATAAACACAGAAATAGCTTAAGCATTCTGTCAGCAGCTCCCTCATAGATTATACTGTTTACCTCATAGGAATGAATAGGAAGTGCGTCTTATAAAAATTCAGAAGGTGGTTTAAGATACGATCTATAAATACAGACAGAAAGTTAGCTTCAGAGGAAAAAAAAAAAAAAAAACATTGTTTTTCACATCCACTGTGGTGGAAACAAGTAGTAAGAGACTTATGTTACCATACTTGAGTTTTTAGTTAGAATTTATGAAAGCATTGGAAAGGATAACGAAACATTATCGCTTGGGCAGGTGGTATGGGAACCTCCATTTTTGTGGATAACAAAGGATGGCCTGTTGGGTATGATGTGGGAATAACTGTTTCTGCTTTGGGGGCAAAGGTTGGTGGAGTAGATGGTTTTCCTACAATTCTCAGTTAATCTGACTGAACAACACTTAAACAGCAAAAGAAATTGTAATCACTTAAGGCTTATGATCACAGTGAGATTAGATATAAAATGACGCAGTTGGTATTTGTTTAAAACCTACACAGTAATTCTCCCAAACACCCAGACATGCTGAAGCCAAAATCCCAAAGCTACGGGACGCCAGGTCTTCTCAAGACATCACTCAGTACTCATCTTAAATCCTGTTGCAAGAAGAAAAAAAAAAAAAAAATCATTCCCTTTTTGATCCACAAAAACTCCCCAAGAACCTTCCACCTGAAATGTGAATGAGAAGAGCAGGTGCTTGCCACTTCTGGAAACGATAGCGCCTGCTTATAATTTTCTGTGATTTGACTTTTTTGTTTGAGAACATTATTCTAATGGATTTTTTGTAAAAGCATAAACTATATTGTAATTTGTGTTTCAGCTCCTAACTAATGACACTACACTAATTAGAAATTCCAGCAACTGTGCTCCAAGATCCCAATCTAAATGTGACTTATACATGTTTACTTTAAATGTTTATTTCTTTGTCACATGTAAAACTTTTTTTTTTTTTCTAATATAGATTTAAATTAATTCCAGAACAAAGGAAGTTATTTGTTTGAGGGAGCCAGGGAATATTGTAACCTTGATGCAGCCAAGTGTGGAGGACAGAAAACCAATTATCCCATATATTTAAACTCAGATGCAAGGCTGTAGAATGGAAAAATGAATGGATTGTTCAGCTTGTTCTAACACTTCTTGCAGATGTAATACTGAAAATTAGGGCTGAATATGCATCTTTTGCCTCTGAGTAAATTGGATGATCATTTGATTCCCCACTTTGTTTTGAGATGATGAGTAAGTAGTGTTTTGGAGACCCTATTAAGGTACAGAAACAAGAGGATAGTCTCTGGACAGTCTAAGAAATACTCTTTTCTACGCTTTGGTAAGGAATATGAGAGTGAGCAAGTTTTACAGAGACCTTAACATCATTCAATAGCATTTTTCATTTATCCTAACAATGAGTAGAACAGTGGTCTTCAGGTTAATGAATGCCACTGAAATACATGTGATATATAAAATTTTATCCAGAGCTACATAAGACATTTTAAATTCTCTTTAAAATTTATAATTCACTTTAAATTCTCTAAGTAAGGACTCAATTCATTAAATTTCATATTTTCAGGTCTAAAAATAAACAGTTCTGTAAATGTATAAGTAGATGGCATCTCAACCAAAGTGCAAACTGAAACACATAATACATAAAGAAAAAAATGCATCTCACCATTTATATTTACAAGAACGTAAAGGTTTTGAAGAAACCAACAGCAAGGCATTATATCAAGAAATAAAAAAATCCAAATAAAGAGCCAATAGGTGTGCATAAGCATCTTACCCTCTTCTAGTAAGAGCACAATCTATTTTTAGAATAAAATAAAATATAGAATAAATAAATAAAATATTTTTACAATAAATTTTTTATGTTTCATTTACAGTCTATCAGTCCTTTGGGGATGCAACCTTGCTTTTCCACTGCTGCATCTCACCCAGATTTTATTTAGTTAAGTGATCAATGCAAAGTTGGTTTCTGCACTAATCTAATTCACCATTTTGATACCACATATCTTCATCTAGAAAAGAGTCTGTAATTCTTTACAAAACAAATGGTGCTTGTTTGGGGGTAAAACCACCTTTAATTGTCCATGCATCCTGAGAAGAGAAGAAAGGATAATCTGTGGGGTATCACAACAATGGGATACAACCAAAGGAAGGTAACTTCTCCATTGTCCCAACTTAAATCCAGAGGGCAGCTCTACTGTGTGAACATACTCCTGTGTTTTCACTCACATCACACTGCCCTCGTCTTTTATTGGCATGCTACCATTCTGTTTATCTTCAAACTTAGGAAGAAGCTTTCTTTTAAAACCTGGAAGCATAAATCCCAGCTGTTATCTTTTTTTTCCTCTCCCTCTCTCAGTCAATCCCCGCATTTTATTATCACAGTTGGACTAAGCACATCTCAGCAATTACACCACTTCCACAGGCAGTTCTCAGGCCACTTGAGCTGACACTTTGAAATATTAGCAGGGAAGTAATGCAGGTGCAGGCACTGGCAAATGTCCAGCAGCAAGTTAGCAACCAGGCCAGAATTTTAAAGGGGAGTTTGTATTATATGCTATTAACCAGTTGAAATTAGAGATGGAAATCCAATTCATTTTCTCTAGGAATCACTTCACCTCTGAAGCGCTGCAGTTCACTCAAGCGAAGATCAGCATATGCTGGGACTTTCACATAACGTTTTTAACATCTTGTTGGAGAGACTGCTGATCATATGAGAGTTAAGGCTATAAAATATGAGCTATAGCTCTTTTCATAGAAATACTTGGATAGAGGAAGAAAATTATAGCCTATATTGATTCTGAAGACACTGGGGATAGTGATGCAAGAAAAAAAGGCTCCTTCCAATAAAGAAATACCTTATACGTACAGTGCCTTCTGGCTACAGTGTTCCTGCAAGTTAAAAAAGAAAAATTACCATTGCAAGGGAACATGTAGATATAATATATTCCTCCTCCCCTTTTCTTTTTCATTCAGTGTCAGCAGTGTGTAGTGTATTACAGCAAAGATGGGCTCCTGACGACAAACTGCTGCTTGAAACAATCAATGCTGTACCTCGCAAAACTGGGGTCTTGGAAAGCAAGCTCCCTGAGATTAGAAACACCTTGCATTTGCACATGCCCATGTGTTGGTGGGCACAAGAGACACTGGGACTAGCAGTGCCAAAACTACCTTGACATCAAGGACTTGAATCAAATCAAGTAATTCTGAATAGGAGAAAAATGCTATGACCAATGTTCCCAAGAGTAAAGTTTTCAAAAGGAAATCACCAACACCACAAACTAAGTCTTATTTATCAAGATTGCCTAAGTTAGTGCACATGCACAGATAAATCCATGACGTATGTCAGCAGTAAACTAGATGAGAAAAATAGCTCTTGACTGCTCCCTTAAAAAAAAATAGTTCTGACAATAAAACATTTTACTTGTTTGCCTGTGTTCTGTCCATTTTTTTTTAAATGTGTACACAGTGCTTCCTGCCTAAAACCCTTGACATTACGAAGATGTTCTAAATAGCCTCATTTCTCATGAGGTTTAAGTTCAGTCACCTAGATCACAATGGTATAAAAATGTAAACCCAATCTCTATCTTACATTAGGCCTATTCAGTTTTTGTTGCCTTTTTTTTATTTTAATTTCTAGTTCATCCATCTGCAGGATCTAAAGACTTTTAACAAAGCTGTATATAATTTATAAGCAACACAGACTGTTTTTCATTTAACAGGCCAGTAAGAAAAGAGCATTTCAGACTAACATCTAATGTTCCAACAGCAGATGGAAGACAAGAGTTCTTGGTGCAGAAAGAGGTGCAGAACCTGAACATTTGCTAGAAGGTTAAACTATTAATTTATAACTTATTATTCAAAGAAAAGTTTTTGTCTGTTTGTTTGGTTTTTTTTACACAAATGGCAGCAGAATAAGAACATACACAGAATAAATCACATGCTTATATAAATGTATATAATACTTTAAAAAAATATTGCTGAGTTCACAGCAGCTTGGGAAAGTCATCTCTGACCACTAACTCTCACACAGTGAGAGAACAGAAACGTCGCAATACTTTATAATCATTACTGTCTTGGACTAGCAGACATTATAAATTATAAGCTTAATTCAGACTTTATTTTCATACTTTGTTTTGATGCTGTTGTAACCACCAAATTTAAAAAAAAAAAAAAAAAAAAGCACAGGTATATAGGGAAGGAATAAAACATTTGATTTCCCATCTCCCATGTGCCAGGACAGACTCTAGCATACCACAATTTCCTAATATTTATCCTGCTTGTCTCGTCATTGCCTCATTATGCAAACTACTCATGAAATACAATATATTTTCACAACCAGCAGGATAAAGGAGGTTGGGATGGACTTTTTTTTTTTTTTTTTTTTTTTTAAACTCCAAGACAACCTCGCATTAAGCTCCCTAACAAAGTCTCTTGGTGAAGTGTCACAGCCACTTCTACACCTATGCACGATGCTTAGCTCTGGAGCTCTGCCAGCCTGAACCGACGAGCTCCGGTGACGGTCACTGAACTGATGCGAATGGCACACAGCTCCAGATGAAGTGAGATGTTGCCTGCTGGGGAAGACCGGTGGTATTTTCAGGACCCAGGTACCACATTCAGAAAATGCAAATGGGTCACAACTTGCTTTAAAACCATTAGCACTCACAGGCACAGGAATGAAGTTTCCTTTTAAATAAGTATTTTATCCTAGTCTTAGAAGTTTTTCGTTGTTGTGGTTTTTTTTTTCCTTGTCCATAAAAGGTGAAATCTGTTAATATTTTGTCCCAAGCATCTTGTAAAACCCTGGTGAAAAGGTCCTGCTCACAAACCAGCTACCTGGGGCAGCAGGCTAGCAGGACTGCACAGCAATGAGGTTTCTGCACGTCCTGGAGCTTCCAGGTTCCTCAGTGCCCTCTCATTCCACTCTTTTTTTTTTTTTTTTTCCAAAATATTAACAACTCATCTTTAAAAACACTGCCTCATTGCCTGCACGGTTATATTCTTGCTGCTTAACATTCAGGGCAGTGATTCCCACAGGCAGCCACACTCTGATGGTTTGTGTATACAGCGTCTGGAGCGACAAGGGTATCACTGAAGGTGCAACATTTTGCTGATCTTCTTTAGGAAAAAAGACTTTACCCAAATGAGCTTTCTGTTTGCAGTGTCTCTCTCTTACAACAGAGAAACCTGAAATGTTTTCACCCTTTCCCCACACACCTTTTTTTTTTTTTTTTTTTTTTTTTACAGCACCTGAAAGGGATCTCCCAAATTACAGCCATAACAGGCATGGAAAAACTTCTAATGAGAGAGTTTAAATATGAAAATACTGAGTAAAAGTAGTGAGTATGATATCCAGGGAGGAATAATTTTGTTCCAGTTTTGACAAAAAAATTCTGCCCACACTCATTTAATTGTTGTTAATTGTCATATTAAATTGTTGTAAATTGTCATATAAATAATAGTGTAATTCATGCTTAATTCCATGGTCTAGTCTGGGTGAATCTTTTAAAATAGTACATGTTAACTGTTTTATTAGTTAGATATTGAGGCATGGTTCACTGATTGCTAAGACGATCATGATCTTTTTAATGCACTTCACCTACATTTTTGACTGCTTATATGACATGGCAGATAATCATTTAAACAACTCAATAGCATTCTACATCATTAAGAGACTGAACAGAAATAACTCAAAATTGTGTTTAAAAAAAAAAAGAAGTTCGAATGGGAAACAACGACATATTTGTAGACATGTCAACTAAAATATATAAACTCAGGAAAAACAGGATTGTTTAAGATATTACACATAGATACTTGTTCAGATATTCTTCACTGAAAGGTAATGCGGTTTAAAAACTAGATTTGCTAGATTGTGCTGCTAAACATTTTGACATTGGAAGAGAAATGAAAGATTTTTGTAATAATAGTCTCAATTTATGGTTTTTGAGAGTCCTTTTTTTTTGCTTTGAGAGTACTTTACTTTTTAGATAAAAATAGTAAGAAAAAAACTTTTCAAGAAACATTTGATCCAGATTTCCTTTTATTTACTTTAATCTCATGTATCATGAGATTCTCATTTTCCTCATAAAAGTTAATGATAACTCATTTTAGTTTGTTAAAATAAAGAACCATCCTTGACATCAGCATTTTTTGCAGCCTGAAGACACACCCTGTGATACAGAGATGGAGGTATACAACTATGCCTACACTTTTCAAACCCACAGATGCTGATTTAACCCTGCAATCCCACTTAACAGGTGCTGCACAGCTTAGCTAGTGTATACAGCTATGAAAATTGAAATGAAGAATCCATTTTTATCAAATAAAATCTAAAGAAAAGTCAAGGAAAACTCTTAAAAGTACATTAAATGCATAGAGGACTTGTGTCAAAATATACAGAACAATAGGTGAATAAATTCATGTTTTATAAATTGAACTCATATAAGACAAACATTCAGGTAAAAATAAAACAGCAAAACATTGAAATCTTTCAGAAACACAAATAATGCTGTTCTTCTATTTCTGAAATAACATATGCAACCTTAGTTTAAAAAGTAAAAAGATTCCTACACACTTTAAACTTGTTTTGTCATGAATGTACCAATAATATGCAGATTCAGTGACCCGGAGTAAGCACTGCCATTTTCAATAGCTCTTTCTTCATCAACTTGAGTGCATTCAAACCTGCAAACATATTTCTCTTGGCACACCGGAGAGAACTTCACAATCTTGCAGCTGCTACCTGGATGCCATTTGTCCAGACAATTTGAAAGATGGTATTTCACCTCATAATTGGAAGTATTATTAAACATACACCATTTTTAATGTAACTACTGGCCCATTACAAAAATATCCGGACTCACAGCATCTATTCAACATGCCTCTAACGACACAGGTGGCAAGGGACCTCTAATTGGAGACATTTGCTCACATTACGACCTCTTCATCAGTCCCAGGAGGGATTTGCTAAGCTCATGTTAACTAACTGAACACAAACCCTAATATTTAAACAAGTTAGCAGCAGTAAATCTTGTGTCCCACTGCTTCCCACTGCTAAGCGGAGCACAAAATTACTGAGCACCTGTCAGCTTCTCCACTGCAGCCAGCTGCTTGATACAGCAGTTACCTGAAGTACAGCTGAATTTTTTTATTGCCGTAGTTATCTCAACTTCATATTCATGTGATGCGGTGAACATTTAAAAAGCCCCTACAGGTAATTTTAAACATTCATATTGCTTTTCAGACCACTTGGACAGAGCATGGGTGTAGACACTTAAATTGTGTGTTCTGACATGAAGAACTTGACTGCACAGTGGTTCCCTTCACACAAGCTGCCTGCACCTTTCCAGAGGATACAAGGAAATTTGGCATCAATATTAAAATTTCCCCTATTCCCTTCCCCCCCCCCCCCGCTTTTCAATGCTTTTCCTGTGTTTAAATATAAAGCAAATTTAGTATAACTGCAATTACATCTTTTCTGAGCATACTGAAATGCATCATTCATTTTACAAATGCTGTCATATCGCCCAAGTCACTTCTGGACATAGTTCTCCAATGCTGTTCCAGCAGACAGCTGGGGAGGCTCGGGCTATTCCCCACAGCAAATCTGTAGCCACAGTGCGACGGAATTCATACAAAGCTGCCATACAGCCACTGCGGGAAACAACCAACAAACATGGTTTTTCATGTGCAGGAGCACATCTGCAACAGAGGCTCAGAGAATCTGTCACACAGCCTCACTGGGGCTAATGGCACAATGGCACAATTTAACGTTGAACTTAAGATCTTGTTATTCATAAATATACATAATGATGACATCCCCTCTGTCCTCCCTCACCCTTACTATAAACTTAAGGGATTGGAAAAAAAAAAAAAAACTGTATTGAGGTAAGCTCACAATGTTCTCTCCTCCCTTGAAAATTAAAACAGTTAAAGGAGGCACTGTAAGAATCACAGCATCTAGCATAACCTAAAGAAATGGGTACTACTTTGTCTCTAAAAGCATCTGAGCTATTTAGGAATTTTATCTTTTCAGTTTTCTGGACCAATTATGTTAAACTAAAATAAAATGTTTCTTTAAACTTTTTTTTTTCTTCTCTGTTAAACCCAAATATCTTCTGAGCTGAATTCCATCAAACATAGCATGGAAATATAATTATGGAAATACCTGCTAAACACACTGGTTTTTTGTATTTTATTTTTTTTTTATGGTAGGATTCTGAGGCAAAATGTCAATATGCCGTAGAGCAGGATGTCATAGGCAAAATTCTTATAATTTATCAAATTCCACCAATCTTATTAGCCCTGGAAGGACAGAAGTGGCAAGTGCATCCTCCAAACCACAAACTAGTATCTCTAGCATATTAAAAATGTAGAAATACCATGGACGGGAAAGGATCTGCAACAGCAAGTCTGAACATCATTAGTAAACAGTTTCAGTGTGGCTGATACCAGAGCAGAATGACTTTTTTAGTGGATTTGCACCATTGTTATTCTGAAGATTATTGAAATTCCTTCAGATATTTTTTTGAGTATGAGGAAATGAAAACAGAACAAAGATCAAATTATTTTTGCTTTTGCAAAACCAGATTTTTTGGGGGGGAAAAAAAAAAAAAGACTCAGACCTCATGAATCACCTCTAAGTTAACTGAGATTCAAATTAGACTCCTAAGTCTGCTGGGGAATGTAATCTTCTCATCAAAACGTTTGAGAAATCACTTTCATAGGACAAGTTTTCCATTGTCTAACTTGCTCTTAACTTGTAATTTGCAGAAGAATGATGCCTATTGATCAACTGTAAATACAAACCATCAGGGTACTACTTCTCAGTTGGACTGAAAGTTTCAGGAATTACAGCATAGGATTGACTGAGGTACCAGGGGAAACACGCTGACTATCTGAAACGCTCCTGTGTTCACAACTGGTTTAAATCGCTTTCCTGACTGATTGCATCTGATCGCAAGCAGTTGGGGGTTTCTTTGCATTGTTGTTTTTATTTGGTATGAAATGCTTCGCCATTTTTAGAGACAGAAGGTTACTTCTTATCATGAATTGAAGTTAATTTTTGTGTGTGAAGGGAATAAACCAAAAGGAAAGAGAATCTTTTTGTATTTTATTTTTTCTTCAAATATGAAAAGAGATTTTTACATGGGGATTTCCACAGACCACAACAAAAAAATTATTTAAAATAGAATCCTTCCTAATTCTCAGTACCACCATGTTTTATGAGATAACACTCTTCAAAAATTTGGATGATATCCTCAGCAGTTCAATCCAATACCTGGTTATCTTAATTCCCTTGAGCATTCATTATCATTACTCTGTAGGTTACACCAGGGGAAATACGCACAGAAAAACAACACCTTTTGTTTATCCAAATAAGCCAACAGTTTGCTTCACTACGTAAAAATGAGCTTTGTCTCTTGGCATTTCAAGCTTTAAGGATATCCAGCATGATTACACAGCAGTTATTGAACACCTCATCTGTCCACACCACAGACTTGCAGATCTACAAATGTTTAATGTGGAAGCTCATCAAAATGATAAACACTGAGCTGCAATCAGTCTGGCACTTAACGTCTGAATAATACAGATAATATATTTGTTTAGTAGAAAATCTACATCCAGAGTGGCATTTCTGAAGCTGTTCCTGGTACTCATTCTACATTTAGCAATTCAGCTTTGAAAGACAAATCTAAACAGTATTTTTGTCCTAATCTAGTCTTCAGATTAGGACAAAATTAGGACAAACTTTGTCTTAATCTATTCTCTGTGGTCATTTCAATCACACAATAGCTGAAGTTTAATCCTAAAACTTTTTTGCACATTCAGCCTTGTTGCACAAGGATTGCAGAGGAACTTCACCATGGTTGAATCACGAAGTAAAGCTTTATCCTTTTTTTTTTTTTTTGATTCTGTAAATAAAATCAAAGTTTTCTTATTTTTTTTTATTGAGGGATTAAGTTCTTTAAGTTCTTAAAGAAAGGGGAAAAAATTAAAAGTAAAGATCCTTCTTTGCAATGCTGGCTTTTACATATGTATATATGTTCAAAACATTTCAAAATAATGAAGTGTCATTCTAAACTATGCCCACGTCAATTTTCCCTTAAAAAAATATTTACTGTGTTTCTGTGAAGTCTTCCCCTCCAGCATAACCTCCCCACAAAACCTTTTAATTGTCGTCTGGACATTTCCACTACCTCAAGCTGCGACTCTAACCTCTGGAAGACCAAACAAGTCTTTTCATCTTCCTTTGTAGTTTACCATGCATGTTTCTTTCTGATCTCCAAGGACAGCACAATTGCAGCTCTTATAAGATAAATACTTTCCCCAAAGTCTTTCTTTCCTTCACTGCTGTTCATAGTCAGCATGCTTAGAGCAAGGCTCAAATGACTTCAGCTGAAGTCTGTGCCTGTTGTGACTTCTGAATGATGGGGAACTTCCAAGGAGAAAAGAAACAGTGTTTACCTGTGATTACCAGGCACTGGTATTTGGAAAAAATAATGTACATATTCCCCGACACTTAGAATAGAAAATAGCTATGCACATCTGTGGAGAAGTGGCAACTGTTGGCAAATAACAACTTTCCACATAATAGCTGCACTTGTGAAATATTGTTCGTATTCTGTACCATTTACTCTTAGAGCTTGCAGGGAAAAAAATGCTAAAAAAATAATTTTGCACACTGAAGATAGAAGTTTCAGAGTTCAGTAAGCCCACTCCACCGGTTAGCAACAATTGCACATTTCAGAAAACATTGATTTTTTCCTTTGCTTTTCATCCAAACTTCAAAGCAATTACACGTTTATAACCCACAATCTGGGTTTGAGCACCTGGGGACAAAGCATTTGGAACCGCAGAAAGTCCCCCCAACACATGGGGACACCTTTGTTGGCCACCCTCAGCACTGTCCGTGGTCCCCCCAGGAGTCTCAGCAAGTCAGCCGCAGTTACAGGCCACACAGAGATGCCCTTCTGCAGGGAAAGCCTTTTACAGAAGTAGAATATCGGCAGTTGGCCATAATAGAGGAAAAACATTTCAAGAGGTAATGTGCAGCACTTGAAATGGTATCTCTTGGTCCATGAATGTATTGGAAACACTCATTACTAGACCCAGCACTTTCCAATTCTATCTTCCAATAAACTGCTGAAAAACTGCGAGTTACTGCATTTCTTTCTCTCTCCAGCAGCCTGCCACTCAAAGACATTACCTCTACTTTTTACCATCACTTGTTTACCTGTGAACGGTTCAAATTATCTAATATGTTAATACCACGGTCCCATTAATGCAAAGAGCACATACAACCTTAAACTTAAGTATGCACAGCATACAGCAACAAACCAAATTCAGCTGGGATATTTGATTGGTGAGAAATATCTCTTGGTAAATTCCTTTGGAAATGTCCTTAACATGCATAGATATAGGTTAATAAAAATACCCTCTGTATGTTCAGGTTTTTCCAAACTTTTCTTTCCATTAGAAAACCACACTTTAAAATGAGCCTGTAGAAGTCACTTGCATGCAAAACAGGCAATTACCTGCAAAGTATTGCTAAAGACATCTGCATGTGGGCATGCAAAACATACAGCATAATCATTACGGATTTGCTTTTTTTTTACAGTAATGAAACGCTTGTTCTTCATACACTAAAAAAATATAATGTACGTAGGTACTCCTGAAAGGATTATACAAATAAGAAAGCTTGATTTCACCTCATGTCTGGAAACAGACAGGAGTTTTATACATCAGGGCTTTCTTCTCCCAGTTGCAACCACCTGCCAGAAAACCCTGTCACCTTCAATGTTTCCTAGTAAACCAAATATATTTATGATTGAAAGTAGTCAGGAAATTCCTTTACTATGTTCTGTGTTTCTCAGAAAGTCTACAGCACTCTGCTTTTTTTCTTTTTTTTTTTTTAATAAAAAGTATAGAAAACTAAGTAGTTGTGTTTCTATTGTCTTTTTTCATTTTGTCCCTTCCATTCCTTTCTATTACTAAGCTTTCCAGCTGAGAAGCCCAATTAGCTTTTTTTTTTAAACAAACAAAAACTCCAAGTTAACACACCAGCTTGCCCTTCCATCCATTTACTCAGAGAAAAATAAAAAATAAATTAAAAAAAGAGAGAGAGAGAGAGAGAAACACCCAACTTGACTCCTTTTGTGACCTTTTTCCATTTTTCTGAAGCAAAAAGGGCAGTGGAGGAGGTGCCAGTCCCAGTGCACTACTATTCAGGGGGTGTAAACACAAATCCATAGTGTTTTTGATATGCTACCCTAAATTACTGCCATTTACTGAAATATTACTCATGCATTGACAGTACATTAATGACTGACAGCACTCCAGAAACCCAGGGCATGGCAGCTGATCCAGCAATCAGGTCAGGTCTTGCTGTAGATAGGCAGAAAGACCCAAGACTTCCAGTGTATGGAAGCATCCTGCAATTACACGGTTTCTACATTCTAAGTAGACCACGCACACTTGAGGAACACATCCCCAGAATGACACTGGATATTTAGTCTTTGAATCTCTTCAAAGAGTCAAGTACCAAACTTACATGGCTAGCAAGCAACCACTAAAATTTGAGCTAGATCCACTAGCTTCAGTGAAGCTTGAACAGCTTACATGAGTAATATATTCAAACCAGACTCAGCACTAGCCTGAAAGATTTTCTTTTGAATACTGGGGATAAGACTAGGCCATTAAACCTCCTATCCAGCTCTATTCCCCGTATTTGATTACTTAATAAAAGTGAAATGTGCTGAACAGAACCATGCTAAAGAGCTGCAATAATAACTATTGCTTATAAATTCATCCAATAGATTTAAACCAACAGCAGCTTTTGGTTTTATGAGTAATCCCTTTCTGTTCAATTCTGTGATTTAAAGGACAAAGGGAGACTTAGAGTTTCTTTCTTCCAGCCACTGTTGATCATCTAAGAATGCTCTCTTTCCCGAAACACAGCAAAGAATAACAGCTAAATGACTGCATTTGGTCTTTTCAGCACCTGCAACAGCAAAGCACTTTGCTCCAGGAAACGCAGATGATCTGTGCTCTTTCACATTTTCTTTTTTGTTAGTGTAAACATAGGAAAGGAATAGTATTTCAGTATTTATCAAGAGAAGGAGGAGATAGATGGCTGTAAGGTGTAATGTGATCAGACAACAACAAAAATATTTTATAACAGCAGTTTTTATCTATCTTGGTTAAATTAGTAGTTGGACATAGAGATGAAACTATGTACTTGTATTCACGTATCAGCAAATTCTGCCTGCCTGCTAACACTTCTTGCATTAACACTACTCTTCAAATACAAACAGATTTTGTAAGCACACAAAGAAACAAATACTATTAGGGGAAGGGAAAGAATAAAAAAGTCTTAATGCTTAACATAGAAAGAGCACTTATTCAATTTACCCAAACATTACACACATTAAATATATTGGTTCTCAAATTCAAAGGAAAAAAAAAAAAAAAAAAGACTATTTTTTCCACAGTGAAGTTATTTATCTAAAGCAGTATTTTTTCTCTCTAGATTAGCAGAGCACTAGCCCATGGCATGTCCTCTACAGGTATATCCCTCGCACATTAACCCCGTTCTCCACCCAGTTGTTATCATTCTCAGAATTATCTGCTGTCCTGGCACTGGACCATACACTATACTTCTTCAGCTGCTTTAATTCCATGAAGATCTGGTTTCATGTTCTGCTGTGGGGTGGACTAATCATATCTGCCCACATCTCCTAATCCACCTCTTCTGTTTGGAGTACAGCATCCTGTCCAAAGTGTGGTTCCTAACTCTATCCCCAAAATACACTCCTTTTCATTGCAGTAGCTTACATTTGAGTCAGATAATACCAAATGCAGACATACAGTTTGAGGGAAAGAAAACCAAGTATCTTCATATCTGTGGTCATTCATCAACTCTGTCATTTACGTTCTGACTCATTTCCAGTAAGTCATCTCACCTACATGGCAAGGTGTACCACATGCCATTAACTGAATTCATACAGAGCATTCTGGATTCTTAGAAGAAAAGACCCTAAAGCAATACTGTTACTGCACACGTAATTTATGACTCAAATATACCTGGGAAAGGAAAAATATAAATAAAATTTCAGAGCTTTTTTTTAGAGGTGCTCACAAAACTTAACTATTTGGACCTCTATTATGATCTATAATAGAAAGCAAGTACGTGACTGTATTCTGCTTGGTAACAGAAGAGAAGATGAAATGACCTTCAACGACTGCAGCTCAAATAAATAAATAAAAATCCAGGCAGGTCAACTGATTTATCTTCCTCAACTGAAAAAGAATGCGAGTAAAAATCTTACGAAATACAGAGTGACTTGACAAGCAACACTGTAAAAATACCTTATTTTGTTTTAGGGTGGAGAAGGATAGCTTTTATATTTTTCTGAAAGTCTGTAGGAATCTTCTGTTGCCTTAGAAGTGGTCAAAAGGCTTACAGGCCAGCCTGATAACTGAAGAACTTCCATTAGGCAAATGAGGACAATGATTTAATAGTTATTTGAAATGTATTTTAATGTGAGAAAAAAGTGTACTTTTCTTTAAGCCTGGAAGGTATACAGGTTTTATGGCATCTTTGACACAACTCCTCCTGATGCCATCTAGAACTTCTGCTGCCATACCAGACTTGTATTGACCGTAAGTTTTTACTTAAATTTTATAAAATTAAATTACATCTTTTTATAAATTTTATTAGCTTTTGTTTCTTGAGTCATGATGCCCACGCAGGTGAATTGTTTTTGTGTGTCACTTTTGATCTTAACACTGAAAAAGAGAAGGCAGACTGCATCTGGAAGAAAGAGCTGCGCTCTGTGCTCTCGCAGCACTCGGTGCAGGTGTGTAGGTGTGTCCCCCTTTCCTCAGGGGAGCTATAACAGGAGTCACAAGAACCCCAAATGGCTGCTGAAAGCACGAGGCAACAGCATACAAAATGGCCGCGCCGGGTCACATGGATGCGCCGGGTAACATGGCCGCGCCAGGTCACATGGCCGCACCGAGTGTGCACGCCTCCATTTTGAATTCTCAGCTCATGGCTTGAGCAGGGCGCCCACTGCTGGGCTCAGTAGGAGCAGTTGGAGTAAAGAAGAGACCCGAGGCTGCGCACAGTTTCTAGCAGCTCAGAGGGGTTGTCAGCTCCGTGCCTTTGCACCTGTCACAGAAACTAGTCATCCCAATTTGGGTGCCCATGGGGCATGCCAGCCAGACCGAGATACTGCTGCAGCCTGGGACGTTTCCCTGAGAAACTGCCCAATAGCTTAGCCCATGCTGTAGTCCTAAGCTGAAAAAATAAAAATAAAAAAATAATAATAATAAAAAAAGAAACACAAGGAAACATTGAAGAAAACAGGGAGACTGGCAGCCTTGAGCTAGCAAAAGCAAGAGGGATAAGGGATGAGGAGGAAAACAGCTGAAGGAAGATTCCAGACTGACTCACGTTAACCTTTTCCTCATTAATTGTCATTAACATACTTTAAAAAAAAAAAAAAAAAAAAAAAAACAAGCATATGGAAATTTGGGATTTGGTGTTCCAGCCTGCTAGCCCACTGGAATGGGCATGCTCAATGGAGATAAGTTAGGCAGGCTAAAACACCAATTGAAAGTAGCCATGGAGATGGTTTCACAAGTTAGTTGAGTATAAATAACACTGATTCAAGTTAGAGGTGTGCTTCCTCTGTGAAAGATCACGAAGCACCTGATTCTGTGGAATTACATCATTGTTTAATTGAATGATCTTTGTGTGTATTCCGACTGTGTGTGCCAGGCACTCCAGGCATGAACCCACAGATAACAATAGTATGGCCATGTAATTTTGAAAATCAGGCACCAGGAACAGTAACCGGTGTTGGAGGCTCTCCTGTGCATTGTGCACAGGCACCGCATCCAAAGCCCTGCCTGTACATTACACTGTCAAGAAACGTAAATGAATACAGTCTACCACAGACAGTGTTCTCTCTGATATTTCAGGCTTTGAAATCCACAATAACATTATCAACTTGGGCCTTCCAAATTGCAGTAGCGACAACATTCAAAGCATCCCAACAAACCATACTATGGTATAGCTTCTCCCTCATAAGAAACAAGTGCTCTAATTGGAATTGAAGTGGGGATCGTTGCAAAAAGCATTCACCTACTAGAAATGTACGTTCATTATTCTAAAGTAGGCCACACCGATTTTCAATGTACAAGGCAACTCCGTAACATGTAGGGTTCATGCAAAAATCTTAACTGGAAAACGCAAGTTCAGATCCAGACATTCAAATCAAGCTACAAGTGAATTCTGCTTTTAGCTAGCAGTTCTGGCTATTTTTAACCCGTGTGGCATTGGATAAAAATTGAGAATAAGTGATAGAATAAAGCAGCTATCCAAGTTATGCACCTGTAAAAGAAATATTCACATTTGCTGCAATTTGTCTTCAGCACAAACTAAGTTAAGCTCGTATTCACCACAAGAGCAATAAGAAAAGAGAGGAAGAAACCATTCATACATTTTGGCATTAAACTTCTAAAATCAACTACATGCTGTTGCTCAGCCTTGGGTTATATCTTTTCTTCCCGCATGCAGAGATATGAGTAAGAGCTGTGTGCTTCTCAGTGATTTGCTTCTCCACCTTTATGCTTTCATGGTCGCAGACTGCACTATTACTCTATTTAAATTCTCATCTATTCTTTCCCTGTAGCCAAAAGCATTCAATTAGCTGATCTGCAATTCTGAACATGCACACAACACCCCTCATTTCTTTTTAAGCATATGCCCCTAGCAGTTCAGCTATTGTATGTGTTTTTAGGGTTCATCTACATACAGACCCATCAGGGAATCATAACAGCAGCTACGATTTGATTTCTCTCTTAAATACTGTTTGCTTTTTGTAAAATAGGCATCCGGGGAACCTTTTGTGGGAATAAACTAATCTTCAGCCTGATAATATTTAATTAAACATTTTAGAAACAAACCCAACATCCAGAAGCCTTCTTTCTAGCCCTGTATACCATACAAAACAATGTTGTATTACTTAAAAATTGCATTTTTAACTAATGCTAATTTTTCTGTCCTCTCAGGGCTGGAACTGCTCTTACTGTAGCTTTACCTACTGTAAGTTCAGTCATTTCAATAGCAATTTTCCCAATATAATGCCACAGCAAAAATTGAATGAGGTATGTGATATTTGATAGCTGTATGAAGCTTCTTAATTGGGTATTTCCTTAAAGTAATATGACATGCATTCATAGGAGCTCATCAGAGTATTCATTGAATAAACTATTCAAGCAATACTAATACAGAGGATATAGTTGGGATTTACCTGCTTCTTCCATACTTAGCAAGTCCTAACACTCATTGCATCTTATTTGAAAAAGGAAAATAATAAAGAGGAAAAAACTGGTGCATATTAGTCAAACTTGCCTAGGGGAACAAAGGAAACATAGCCTCTGCACGCAGAAGTAACTCCAGCTGAGACAAAGTACAAACAACATTTTGTACAATACGGTTGTGCAAGATCCTCTGAATTACTGTCTACACTTCTGATCAACCTTATCATTAAAGGATATATTCGTGTAGAATCAGAGCAAAACCTTTAGGGAGCCCAAAAGAAAAGCAAAATGTTACTGCTGTAATAGGTTAATAATACATATTGGGTTTACGAGGCAAGGTTTTGGTTATGGCAGCGGGGGGCCATAGGGGTAATAATAATTAAAAAGTAAGTCAAAGTATCTAAAAAGTTAATAGATAAATTTTCTGATTAAGTTTTGCATACAGTACGAGCTTATGATGTTTGTCCTTAATTCATCCCACATAGGATAATTAGAGTCTCTGTATTTTATTCCTTAATATTACAGTGCCTATTAATTTCCAAACGGTGAACAGTTCTGCTGTGTCTCAAACTCACACCAACTGCTTTTGCCATAGCTGTAGTACTTCTAGAGCTACAAAAGAACTCAAGCTGAACTTTACAGAAAGCTACATAGAGGAGGAGTTGCCTTTTTGTATCAATCTGTTGGACATTGGGATCCTAGATAAAAACTTTTTTTTTTATAAACCTTACACAATTAGATTTCCCAAGTCATTATTTCCCCTTGCTGTAACAATTGTCCTGCCAGAAACAAATGTCTAAAGTCATGCTACTTGTATTATTAGAGCACATAATGGAAAGACAGGAAACAGCAAAGTTAAGGTATTCATTTCCAAAACTCTGAAATGGCTTTTGGTTCAATTTTGTTTGGGCCTGACAGCTTAGTCGAAGAGAAAAAAATTATCAAGGAGGATGAGCTTGATGCTACAAATTGAGTCTCTAAGGGAAGCACCACTTTACAGATGCTTTTTAGATTGTAGTACTTCAGACAGTGCCTTTAATTTCAAAAGAGCTCTGAGGTTTTCTAAGGTCTACACAAACAAATCCAGAAAAGGAATACACAGCTACGTAACAATGTTACAAATTGATTATAGATGGAAGGTACAGCAGAAAGCAGGATCGGGAGATCCAAGTAGCCAACTTAAGAATGATGCCATAGCCATAGCACAGCTGTGGTCCAACGCCAGATGTTAAATCTTCCCATGACCGCACACAAAAGCTGCTTAAGCTGTTAATCTGTCTTGACTCCAAAGCAATCAGCTTGCAAATTCATTTAAAGCTAGTTATCTGTATTTACTTGCACTGGTCTATGTATAACAAGGTCTCCAAACATAGGGATCAATTAAAAAGTGCCAGACTATTGGCAGTTTCAAAGCAACAAAGATGTAATGTGGAAACAACACCTGGAATGACCCTCAGAAGAAAATATTAAACTAATGGAACTAGTGGGCTTATTGGATTTAAAAAAAAAAAAAAAAAGACAATAGCAAAGCAGGATGAACAGTCATGAAATGCTAACGCACAACCTTCAAGTGCAGCATCACACACACTTATGCTATAAACTATGGGCAAGATAGCTCCTGGAAAGAAAAGGATGCATAAAGACACCAGTGTAAAAAGCTGCTTCTAACTGATGCCTCGGTACCTATGCAGGACAAGTCCTGCCACTAGCTAAAATCCATCTAGAGAGCAGTAAAAGTACACGTCCTGTCTCAAGCCTGCAGCATTTGGCTCCACAGCACAAGGTAGTCATTGGTGCCACAAAGCATTAGGGTGTAAAATAACTTGTATGTTAATCTCACACCATTTTCTCCTTGACTTACTTCTCAGCTCGGTTAAAGCTCTCCAGGTGTTAAAGCTCTGTTAAAAGATCTCAGGGTGACATTTAGGGGACATGTCAAGTTAGTTCACTTCATCTTCGCTGTGGGCTCCAAAGCACATTTCTTCAAGTGGAGCCAGTCAAAATAATTCCCCTTTTAAAATAAGCAGTTTTAATCAGAATGAGATCAAACATACATAGAAGGTAGAGGAATGATAACTGTGATATCCCAGGCTGGTTTGCTGTGCTGCACTTGGAAGAAAGGTTTTCACTGTGATTAGACTTTTTTCCCCCTATAAAACTTAGGTATTAAAATAGGTTTTTTGGTTAGTTGGTTGGTGGTTTTTATTTTTGTTTTGTTTTATTTATTTATTATGTTATGGCACATAGGGCCGATTCTATCCCCAACTGATACTACCTTGCCTTTCCAAGGGTGTCCCAAACTATGAGTTAATTTGAGGCTGTCCTAAACAGGGCACTGTGCACCCCTGCAACCAGACCAGACTGTGTGAATGAAGCGTTCTCTGCCTTGCCTGCTGCTAATCTGGAACAGGGGTGGATGAAAATCCTACTTTTCCTTCAGCCTCAAAGTAAACTTCTGCCTGAAAAGGACAGATTTAGAGAATGCATGGTTTGTAATCCTGGTGATTTTAAGGAAAAGAAGTAAAACTCATATTGAGTTCAACAGAAGCAGAATACAATATTCTGAAAAATGAACAGCCTTGTGCTATAATAATTTCTCTGCACTCCAAAGTGCTTAAAGTTTCTCAGTGATTACTGATGGTGTGTTTCAAAATGTCCTCTTAGCTCTTCTTCCACAAACGCAATAGGCAAAATAAGCCTTGTCCTGATATTTCAATAAGCTTGTTCCCAGTAAGTGAAGACTGCAAAATATATCATAGTTAACATAAATTCCTCATAGGGCAAGCATTAGATACTACTACTCAGCTCCAAAGAGAAACAATTTATTTGTTTTAGCCAGGGATGGTGCCACAAAATCCATTAGCACCCCAGGGAGCAGGAGATGAAATTCAGGCCTCTGCTAAATGCCCAAATCGCAGGCTGCACACTCCAGCTCTCGCTGTGCTTTCTCAAGACTCTTGAGCTTGTTCTTCACCACGTTCAGGCAGGACCTCCATGGGCAGGACGGGACACCCCACCGAGCTGTGTGCACCCCCTCTGGAGGTGGGAAACATGGCCTTGAATTCCACATCTAGTGAAATAGCTTGTCTCAAATTAAAGGTTGAGTGTTCCTCAAATTTACGTGTTCAGATTACATAAGTCTGCCTCATTTAGAGTTCATTCAGGCCCAGAACGGACTGACTGGGCTTTCCAGGTAAATACCCTGACGCATGAGAACTGCAAGAGTCATTGGCTTGCTTAGAGAGCCACTCAAAAACTTTTTAATTAAGACTGCAATCTTCTCTGCAGCACAAGGCCAAGCCTAAGTTTTATAGTCTTTTGTCATGTTGCTCAAAGTCACCATCTCATTTTTATCTGTATTGCTGGTACCTATCTTTGCCTACAAATGAAAGGTTAAAGTTTCAGGCATATTTCTGGGCACTTGTCAAAATTCATTTTATGGAAAAGTGAAGCATTCACAGGGTTTCTCCTCTAGTAACTACTGCATTGAACAGAACTGAGTAAATTATGTGGTGATTTCCTGTTCACATTCCCAGAAGACAACACCACAAAAGTGAAGAGGAGTGTTAAAAACAAGACTTCGAGCCCAGATTCTACTATAGATCCTACAGCGTGTGAGGTCTTCAAGTCTGAGAGCCCTGGGGGACTGGAACCATTCTTCAAAATGTTTTAATTGTGGAAACTTCATTCAGCAGCATCTGAATCTGTGGAGCAGCAGCACCAGACAGACTTGGTGTATATCAGCCTGTGGGTATTGGAACACGTTGGTTCCACACAGCTCCTGCCTCCCTCACCAGGCAGGTGATGCTGACCCCACAGAATACAGATCCTACCACCTTGCACTGCATGGTGGTTACCCAGCTTGCAATGAAATTGTAGTGTTTCTGCAATTTTTGACTCTTCTTTTAAGCTAGGAAAAGTAATATTTCACTCAGAGAACATACTGGACAATAAGAATGAAAATCAATAGAGGGGTACTCTGAAGTCCAGGCAAGTGCAAGGGGAGCTGGAAATACTTAGCACACTGTAGTACAAACCCCTTCATCTTTTAATCATATAAAATGAGCCCAAGAAACATGGCATCATTTGGACTTGAAAGAAGGTTAGCAAGATATCTAGACCAGACAGCTGATAGTTAAATTTTTTCAAATACTCTTCCACAATCACATTTCATCTTTGCTTTGAGGCCAGGGCTTCACATCAAGTTAAACATCGTCCATCCTGCTTTCTCTCCAAGCAAATGCTCTCTCCACAGTCCTCCCTGCCTGTGGTTATCAACCCTTTTCCTTATCCTGACCTCAGTAAAACATTTTCTCTTAAATACAATCATTCACCTACTTACTCAGCTCAAAGATGTTTCTCCCTCCATGCAGCGTACAAACCAGCTGTCTGAAGGCCAGAGAGAAAGGGAAAAGTAGATGGCTTGACAGAGGTGAGTGCTTAAACTGCCAAACCAGCTGCTCCTCTAGGAGGGTCAGGGATGCATTGCAATAAGTTGCCACAGGAGGAATTAGACATACTCAGCACATAATGTCATAATGCAAAATGGATGATCTGATAGGTGTGTATCATACACCTGCCATACTACAATAAAAAGGAGACGTCTATTTGAAATGCGATGTCAAGATTTCCATAAAGACAATAAGCGCTTTAAAAAACTTGATATTACACTTGCATAATCTGAAACGTAGCTATAAAAATGCATTCACTCAAACACATCTAATGCTGAAAAAGGATTGGCCTCTTTTTTTTCTTTTTTTCCAGAAATGTAGTATGAAGAGCTACATGAACACTACAGTATATTCTCCAAGAGTGTCTGTGCTCTAAAATGATCCTGTAGCAATACCAGCAAGGAACAGCTGCTGCATTTTCGCCCCTAAGGTGGGTGGATTTTAGTGCACAACAGGAACATCTCAAAGTGAGTGTGTACCTATATGTTCCATCTGGTACATGCCGCAGAAATGAGATATAAAATGATGTCTTTGACTATGCCCTGCCCCAGGATGAGTAAGAAAATAAGTGCAAGCTGTGCCTTAAACCTATTCCTTTTCCCCACTTTTGTCTAGTCCTGACTTCTAATATGTTGTAACATTGTCAGCTTTTTAACAACAAGTGCTCCAACTCATCTGAACCTCTCTTCCCCCAGAAGGTATAGCTTATACACATCTTCTAATATCTTTTAAAGACACTGTAAAACAAGCATTTTCCTCGTTGTTTTGTTTTGTTTTGTTTTTTAAAGTTGGCAACTAAGTGGAAAAAGAGAAGGTATTAAAATAAAATCCTCATTTTGTATATTTTCCACCCAACTCCTTCGACTTTCTCTTTTTTTTCCTCTCTCTCTCTTTTTTTTTTTTTTTTTTTTTTTGTAACTAAGACTAAAATATGTTCCCTATTGGCATGAGTTTACTGGTCCAGGAATTTAGTAGCCAAAGTCTGAACTTGAACTGTTTAACACTGTACCACTTCTATATTTCTCATTCCTCAAATAGAATAATTCTATCAAAGTACCACTGAAAATTAACCAAAAACTATTCTCATTTTAGATATTTTCATTAAATGAAACAAGCAGCAAGTAATGAATCATGCAACAGTTTAAAGAGTGTTAGTTTTTGGTTATTAAATACCATAGCAAAAAAAAAAAAAAAAAAAAAAAAAAAAAAGAAAGCTATTATATATCCAGCTAGCATACTTGTTTCCATACTTCCTGTTCATTGCAAATTGCCATATTTCTGTCATTTATTTCCCTTTGTTCTGTCTGTTATCTTTTATACAGAAGATACAAATACTTGATCTATTTACAAAAAGCCTTCAAAATTCCTACTGGATGCAACTCATGTTGGAAATACTTTCTTATCAATTTTCAAGCCCTACTGAATGTTCATTCTCTAGAACTGATAATTTTAGCATTTAGAAATGTACTTATCCATTCTACGCTTTTTTTTTCTGTACAGAAACAAATAATAAAATTAACTGTCATACATATTTAAATTCATTTTATGCTTTCTATGGAAGTAATTTTAGCTTTTATCTCTATTTAGGATTTTATTTTGTTTATACCTAACTCTGGAACACCCAGTGAGAAACCTTACCAAAAAAAGTTCATCTAGATCAGCAATACTAAATCTAATGTTGGGGTGTCACAAAACAAGTGTTAACTGACCTTTTGAAACAGGTACATGAATAACTTATTAGATACAAAGTTTTACAAACAATTATTTGACATACTGCTTTTCCACTGATCTCACAGATATCCAGGGGTCTTCACCACAACAGAGTGAATTATGCAGTACTAAGAGCCCAGATATGTTTGTTAATGCTGCCTTTTACCTGTAAGCTAAATACACAGCAAATTAATGTAAATGTAACTCCAGAGTGCAAAGTTGTTTTTTTATTATTATTATTTATTTTTAGCCTGTTTTCAGTGAAGTTACACAGAGGTTTTAGGAAAGCTCGGGATAAGCCCACTGACAAGTGTTTCATTTCAGTGATGTTCTTTGAGAACTAAGCCCAGGCATTTCCCTGCTCAGCCATGCTACGGCAAACAAACACATGAAACACTGCTCTCAGATTAGCTCAGAACAACATCCCTGTACCACAGCAGCTCAGGGCTGTGCTAACTGTGCTCGTCTGATCATACTGAACTATTGTGCATCTCCAGTATGGGGGCTCACGCTAGCAAGTAGGTATGTCTTTACATACTACTGCATAAGCATTGTTTAGGCTAGGAATCAGGCAAATGCTAGAAATACTTGTAAATTAAACAAGATCACTCAAATGTCAAACATTCATCATTTGAGCATGCATCTCCCAGGCTGCAGGGTAAGCAGCAGGCTAATGGAAAGTAAAAAAAAAATAATAATAATTTGGGGAGGCAGGGAGAGGAGTGTGGAAATACTGAGCGGACTCCTTCTACCACAGCATTTTGAAGGCAGTAAGGTGAGCAAGTGCTTTCCTAATTGAAGAACATAAGGCCTTATTCTGATGTCTCTGAAGTCAGATGATTTGCTGATTAATTCAGTGCCAGTAGGATCCAGCTTACAATAAAATCAACTGCCACAGAAAATGGAAAATGGAGAGAAATTAAAGACTAGCTCCCAGCCAGGAAAACCAAGCAGACAGAACGCAGCCCACTTGTGCAGCACGGCACAGGGAATATATTAGCCAGGGTACAGAATGACATAAAACCGTACAACCATGCTGACAGCACTTAGTATCAGCAAAACCACTTCTTGTTAAAGGTGCTCACATCCTGCAAGCCTTATGTGAAGATCACATTACATCTGCTTCCATATTTATCTGTTACAGCAGCATGTGTAGGCCTTGGCCCGGACATGGCCTCCTGTGTGCAGCACCAACACGTGCCCTTGCTGCTGCTGCTGTAACTCAGTGGAAGAATTCTCTGAGAGAAAAACAGTGAACATGGTGATATAGAATACCCTCTAAGGGTACAGTTTTTGTCTGTCATTATTTACAGAGGAACGTTAGCACCTAGAATCTAATGGTTTTATGGCTGAGGAGTTCAACAGCAGCACAAGCCACCCCTAAGCAGTGAAACAACAGCCCGCCCTGTGCAAACACAAGAATTTACATAAAACAGTCAAAAAACTGCCCTAGTTGCAAAATTATTTAGGGAGGGGGGGGTTGGTTGGAGGTTTCCCTTTAGTCTAGGCCAGCACCTAGGGCAGGCTGAATGTGCAGAAGGCAGCCCGTGGCTCCCTAGCTTCATGTCTGTGTCTGATCCAACACCCACTGCAGTTAATAACTTGTGGTTGCTGGGTTGGGTCTTCTGCCAAACACCAAAATCAAATGCTAATGAATTCAAGCCCTACTGGGGATATACCACCATTATATTCAATATATACCAATGCAATGCTGTGCTCTTAAAAAAAAAAAAAAAAAAAAAAAAGCCAAACATATATTTAAGGTTTATTTTCCTGAACCAAAAATTATTCAAGATAAAAGACTACACTGCAGAAATGCTGCTATATTTGCTAGCATTCAGTAGAACATGTACACATTTCAATAAAGCTTTTCTTTTCTATCTTTAATTTTAATGTGTGCTCTAAAAATTTTATAGCAAATTCAGTAAAGCAGCTTCCACTATATTCTGCTGAAGTCTTCAATAAGAAAAGGACATTGTAATCAAAGATATTTTCATTACATCTTTTCTATCATCAGTACACTTTAAAATGCCAAATGTGATTATTAAGAAATGCTTATACATTGCTGTACTGTAAATACAGTGCCCTTCAGGGATAGCAAATAATAATACCACAGTTAAAATTTTGATTTTATTATCCAAATCAGTGTTGATAACTGATACCCAACATCAAAAATCGTATACTTTTGAAATCTTTTACAGGTGAGATGCAGGAGCAATATAAATCAATTTCAAAAGTATATCTCTAGAAAACAGTTTATTTTCAAATACAATCTTTTTCTAATCATAATGAAAATTTTGCATCCTTCACAATGTCAGACTGCAATGTGGATTGAAGAAGTTTCTCCTTTACAGAAGGATTAAACTTGTTAACAGTGAATATGAAGAAACTCTTTGTTCACTCTGTGGAGTTGAAGAAAATCAATCCTATGTGGGTATTATTTTATAGCTCAATTATCTCATGCAATTAAAATTAATAGCTTTAAAGTGGAAAAATCCTTTTGCTCCTATAAAAACCCTGCAAGGCCACAAAAGGGCATACATGAGACCTGCCGAGTCCTTTATAAAACATTTCAAAGAAAAATTTATGTAATCTCTCTAGTGTAGGGATAGATGGGGTGGGCATTGACGCCACCTATTGTAGCCAATAAACTGAATGTTTGGCACACATCCCAAAGATATCCACTGCTTTACTTTTTTCCTCCAAATTCCCAATCAGATACACAGCTTTACTGGTAAAAACTTCCACTCAGTACCAAAGCAGATGAAAGATTGAGATATTAAAGACTGTATCAATCCTTTTTCATTATTAATTCCTTAATTTACACATATTGTAGATACATATATATATGTTTTATTTTTTAGATACTG